>NC_134398.1:213869412-214595068 GCF_050003625.1 Haematobia irritans
ATATATATATATATATATATATATATATATATATATATATATATATATATATATATATATATATATATATATATATATATATATATATATATATATATATATATATATATATATATATATATATATATATATATATATATATATATATATATATATATATATATATATATATATATATATTACAGACCATATACTACCACCACGTACCAAATTTCGACCGGATCGGATGAAATTTGCGCTTTCCAAGAGGATCCGCAAGTCAAATTTGGGGATGCGCTATATATAATAATGAACCGATGTGGACCAATTTTTGCATATACTAACACCACGTACCAAATTTCAACCAGATCGGATGAATGTTGCTCCTCCAAGAGGCTCCGCAAGTCAAATCTGATCGTCGGTTTATATGGGAGCTATACGTAAAAGTGGTCCTATGGCCCTTTTGCAATACCGTTCAACCTACATCAATAGCAACTACTTGTGCCAAGTTTCAAGTCGATAGCTTGTTTCGTTCTGAAGTTAGCGTGATTTCAACAGACGGGCGGATTTTGTCATATATAAATATATATATTTTATGGGGTCTTAGAGCAAACAGAATGACAAAGTTAATATACCCCCATCCTATGGTGGAGGGTATAAAAATATACTTGTTTAAAAAATTATTGATTTTTCGAGAAATTTATTGGTCGCATTATGTTTTTAATTGATTAAAAAGGTAATTGTATCAGTTAGTGTTTAATTTATTACGTTGTAAAATTCAATCAACTTTGTAATTGGAAATATTTTGAATATAATTTGTACATTTATAAATGTGAGAGAAAATTTAAATGAATTAATTTTTTTAATCGAATCATTTAGATAATTAATTGAAAGATCAAAAGAAATTAATTAATTTTTTATTCAGACCTATTAGTTTATGTATACACAGAAACCTTATTTCTGAATTAATCACGAAATTTATTGACCTAATTAATTTTTTAGTTGAAATGGCTTCAATCACGCCAAAGATAGTATGAACCACGAAATTTAAAGAATACAAAAATACTTGATTAAAAAATGAACGGAAATCCAATTAGCAAATTTCACACAGAACAAAATAAATAAATAAAAATAAATTATTTAATTTGTTCAATTAAAAATTTAATTGGCATATTATTTTTGTATACACAGAAACATTTTTGTCTGAAATTAATCAATTAAGAAATTAATTATTGATTTAATTAATTTCTTAATTGAAATTTCTTCAGTCACGAAAATTGGGCATACAAAAATATTTGATAAAAATAAATTATTTGATTTTATGAGCCAATTTACATAATTCTTTTAAATGATTCAATTAAAAATTTATTTGATGTTGATTTCAAAACTCAATTAATTTCATAATTGATTCAATAAAAATTTAATTGATGCTGATTTTAAATTAAAAACGTAACTATTTTCAATCACTTTCTTATGTCCTTTTCGGTTACCTCTAACTAAAAAATTTTCAGCAGTTAAGGAATATATGGAATATATATATAGAATATATAAGAAAGACGACAGATATATCCATAGTACGGAGCTTCATCAAAATGGGGGTTTGATTGTTTCAATTGTTTTTCAATAATTTTGTTAACTGGCTCGGCCTTCTGAGTTCAATTAGTGACTTAATGTGACTAGTTTGAATTAAAAGTTTTCAGTTTCCATCAATTTTGAATTGGAAATAGGTTTGTGTTATTTTTCCCTATGTAGTTAACTCTGTAAAACAATTTTAAGTAAAAAATAAGTTGAATCAATTAATTTCTGTATAGTTTCAATTACTTCATAAAATTGTATTGAATTACTTATAGAAAACTTTTTGCGAAAATATTGTATTTAAAAAAAATCATTTATTTAATTCTATAAAGTGTTTTTTTACATCAACATGCTTGGATTCATCTTCAATGAGGTGCTTTGATTTTTAACTAATTTCATTTGATATCAAGAGCAAAAACAGTTGGATATCTATTTGGTCTCGAAAGCTTCAAACTGTTTATTTTTGTTATTATTGCTAAGGTCAAGTTTAGATAGACAAACTGAAGGTTTTCTCAGACCACCAGATTTCGACAATGTCTCACTTTGTGCGTTTGCTCGCATTTTTTCTTCTTCTTCTTCTTCTTCTTCTTCTTCTTTTGAAAATCTAAACTTATGTCTGTTATTATTACGACCATTATTTTTATTATTTCATTTGTATGTATTATGCTTAGTTGGTGTTTCCGTTTTGGTTTCAGTTTCATTATAATATGTAAGTTCTAGAAATAATTTTAAAAACTGCTATACGAAAACAAAAAACAAACTACAATACACTCTTAGAAAATAAATACAATGTAGCAAATACATTAATCATAATTTAGTTAAATTCTATGCATGTACCCCTTTATGAATTTGTATTATTTTTCATACTTCCACACAATGCTAAAAACATCGATTGAAATTTCTCATCCAAATCATATACAAGTATGTTTTTTTTATGTGTATAAATAAAAGTGAATATTGGAGAAAATCTAAAGGTCTCTGGTAAGAAACTAATCTTTTGACAGTTGACTGGTTTTTCCATAGCATGGGTCTTCTAGTCGTTCTCTTCATCCATCTTCACCACCGTTTGTTATTTTAAATTTTCTTGGCTGGGTATAATCATCTTTGTTTCATATTTTTTAATTCCTTGTCCATTGGAATTAAAACATTAATTCAGCGATTTCAATGTAAATGTTCAACAGAATAATGTATGGCATGGCATGGCATCAATTGAATATTTTAGTGTTTCTTTTTTTAATTATAACAGAAGTCAAAAGTCATTTAACACCTAATGGTCTGTTTGTATATTTGTCCAATTTTTTTTACAGATGTTATAAATGGATGAAAACATGTAGTATATGTAGATATAAGGAGAGGTAGTAATTCACCATTTCTAGGAGAAATTGATACAGGGGAAATTGTAAAAGGGATTCGTTGCAAAGGACACATACAATTAAAAAATTCTTAAAATTGGATTTGTATAGAAAATTAGTATATGCAAAAATTGGTCCACATCGGTTCATTATTATATATAGCGCATCCCCAAATTTGACTTGCGGATCCTCTTGGAAAGCGCAAATTTCATCCGATCCGGTCGAAATTTGGTACGTGGTGGTAGTATATGGTCTGTATATATATATATATATATATATATATATATATATATATATATATATATATATATATATATATATATATATATATATATATATATATATATATATATATATATATATATATATGTTTATATATATATATATATATATATATATATATATATATATATATATATATATATATATATATATATATATATATATATATATATATATATATATATATATATATATATATATATATATATATATATATATATATATATATATATATATATATATATATATATATATGTTTATATATATATATATATATATGTTTATATATATATATATATATATATATATATATATATATATATATATATATATATATATATATATATATATATATATATATATATATATATATATATATATATATATATATATATATATATATATATATATATATATATATATATATATATATATATATATATATATATATATATATATATATATATATATATATATATATATATATATATATATATATATATATATATATATATATATATATATATATATATATATATATATATATATGTATATATATATATATATATATGTATATATATATATGTATATATAGCCCCCATACAAACCGATAAACCGATCCCCAGATTTTGTTTGCGGAGCCTCTAATAGAAGCAAATTTCATCCGATCCGACTGAAATGTGGTACATGGAGATGTATATGGTCTATAACAACCATGCAAAAAATTGGCCCACATCAGTGTATAATTGTATACAGCCCCCATATAAACCGATCCTCAGATTTGGTTTGCGGAGCCTCTAATAGAAGCAAATTTCATCCGATCCGGCTGAAATTTGGTACATGGTGTAAATATATGGTCTCCAAACACTATGCAAAAATTGGTCCATAATTATATATAGTCCCATATAAACCAATCCCCTGATTTGGCTTGCGGAGCCCTTGGAAGAGCAAAATTCATCTGATTCAGTTGAAATTTGGTACGTGATTTTAATATATGGCCTCAAACATCCATGCAAATTGGTCGAAATCGGTCCATAATTATATATAGCCCCCATATAAACTGATCCCAGTTATAACCTCCGGTGCCATTTGGAGAAGCAAAATTCATCCGATCTGGTTGAAATTTGGTAGATTGTGCTAGTATATGGCCGATAACAACCATGTCAAAATTATATATAGCTCCCAGATAAATCGATCCCCAGTCACAGAAAAATACCGATTGCCACTCGAGCCAAAAATAATCTACCAAAATTTTATTGCCATAGACAATTTTGTCAAAATTTTATATTTCTATAGAAAATTTTGTCAAAATTTTATTTCTATAGTAAATTTTTCCAACATTTTATTTTTAGGAAATTGTTTTTAAATATAATTTCTATCAAAAAATTTTGTCAAAAATTTATTTCTATAGAACATTTTGTCAAAATTTTAAAAAAATCTGCCATTTTTGGTAGACTCCTATTCATAATTGTATATAACCCCCATATAAAGCGACATACATATTTCAGTTTTGGCTCTATAATTACCGCACAAAAGTTCCTATCGGTTCGTAATTATTTCTTTCCTACACGGATGAAAAAGACTGTTTTCCATATGTTTGGCTATAAACATTATATGTTTGGAACACAAATTTTTAAACACAATATTTTTGAGTGCAAGCATATAATGTTCATAAACTAGCATAACATGTTTGGGACATATATGTTAATATGTTAGAACATATTATGTTTGGGACATAAAATGTTTGTAAATATAAAATGTTTGGATGCAAACATATATTAATTTAGAAATAGCCTATAAACATATATGTGTTCAGTAGCTTGGAGCGCTATTTAACAGGGAGCGATATTGAATTAAGTTGGTGGTTGTTGCTTGTTATTACAAAATTAACATTTTATTTTTCCTTGGGCAATTGATCAGCTACTTCTTTGATCCTTACAAACTGTGTGGTCCGCTGTTCGAATCCCCGTCCGGCAAAAGGTAAAATTAAAAATCATACAATTGAATAATTTCTTCTACAATGTTTGTATTACAGAAAAAGGTGCTAAGAACTAAAAAATCTCGTGGAAGTGAGAAAGATGTTGGGGAATATACAATTGGGCAGAAACAAAATTTTGAGCATTCAGGTCGAAAACCTATGTTGTTAGCACCTATATTACCTGTTTATTTTCATAATTCGTTATGATTGTAAATATATAAATAAATAAATAAAATTTTGAGCACAATATTGTTTGGGAGAATTTTTTTAAGCATATAATATTTTTGGGTGCAAAATGCTTCCAAACATATTATATGTTCACATAATAACATATTGTTTTTTGGAAGACAACATTATTGAATTTGGATGCACAAATACAAAATGTTTGAAACTTAGACTACCCAAACATATATTGTTTAGACTAATATGCTTTCAAACATATTATATATTGGAAGAGATCAAACATATAAATGTTTGGGCAATACCCAAAAATGTATATGCTTGAAGCAAAATATGTTTGGGAGTATATGTTACAGAAGCGATTTTTTGTGAGCGTGTATATATACCGGTCAAGAACTGAATATATACGTATTTAATCGACCTTTTTTTTGTCTACTCATATCCCGCATGGACCAAGTTACAATTTAGAAGATGATGTTAAGAAGTTTGAATATACCTTGCCATTGGCAAGACCTACCACAACCCAAGTAATTCGATTGTGCATGAGCGTCTTTAGTAGAAGTTTCTACGCAATCCATGGCCGTAAGTTCGACCTGGCCGAACTTACGGCCGTATATACTTGTTATTTCTAATTATTTCTGTAATTGATATTATCACATTAAATTTGAGGATGCGCAACTTACAAAGTATTAAGGACACATTTCTTTAAAATAATGAAATTTTAATTAAAATAAAGTTTATAATCTTTGCTTCAACAATTTTTTTATTAAATTTAGGACACAAATTTTGTGAATTTGTGTCCTTCCGTTAAAGTCGCATGTCTTTGAATTAAGGCAAATTTCCTTAAAGTAAAGAAACACATTTTTGATTTAAAGAAATCGTCATTAAATTAACTGAAATATTGAATCTTTACATTTAAGATAAAAACGCTTCAAGGCTAAGATTTATATTGAGGATTTAGCATCTTTGGTTTAATTTTTTTGGAATTAAGAAAACATTTTATAATTTGTCATAATTTGGATCATTTGTTTGTACGTGAATAGCTTTATTAATATACCGCGAAAAGAATATGAAAATTCGATAGATGAGATCTGTATCCCAATTTTAATTTTATTGATCCTAGATTTAAAACCAGATAAGTCACTAAAAAATGTCTTTATTTTAAAGAAGCCACATCTTTGGCTCGGAATCAATACCAAAATATTTATTGGAAGGTCAAATCTTTGGATCCGAGTAAACTTTTTTTGAGTGTACATACTTTGTATCTTCAAACGAAATTCCATCAATCAAGGGTATGATTATATCAATCATACCCATCAATCAAGGGTATGATTATATACATGATTACAATTAATTTACCGTGTGACCGCAAATATTCTACTTAGGAGATTTCTTATATGCTATGGGTTCTTAATATTCTGCCATCCATATAAAGGGTGATTCTTTTGAGGTTAGGATTTTCATGCATTAGTATTTGACAGATCACGTGGGATTTCAGACATGGTGTCAAAGAGAAAGGTGCTCAGTATGCTTTGACATTTCATCATGAATAGACTTACTAACGAGCCACAACGTCGAATTTTCAGTGAATGGGCCCTAGAAAAGTTGGCAGAAAATCCGCTTTTTTATCGACAAATTTTGTTCAGCGATGAGACTCATTTCTGGTTGAATGGCTACGTAAATAAGCAAAATTGCCGCATTTGGAGTGAAGAGCAACCAGAAGCCGTTCAAGAACTGCCCATGCATCCCGAAAAATGCACTGTTTGGTGTGGTTTGTACGCTGGTGGAATCATTGGACCGTATTTTTTCAAAGATGCTGTTGGACGCAACGTTACGGTGAATGGCGATCGCTATCGTTCGATGCTAACAAACTTTTTGTTGCCAAAAATGGAAGAACTGAACTTGGTTGACATGTGGTTTCAACAAGATGGCGCTACATGCCACACAGCTCGCGATTCTATGGCCATTTTGAGGGAAAACTTCGGAGAACAATTCATCTCAAGAAATGGACCGGTAAGTTGGCCACCAAGATCATGCGATTTGACGCCTTTAGACTATTTTTTGTGGGGCTACGTCAAGTCTAAAGTCTACAGAAATAAGCCAGCAACTATTCCAGCTTTGGAAGACAACATTTCCGAAGAAATTCGGGCTATTCCGGCCGAAATGCTCGAAAAAGTTGCCCAAAATTGGACTTTCCGAATGGACCACCTAAGACGCAGCCGCGGTCAACATTTAAATGAAATTATCTTCAAAAAGTAAATGTCATGGACCAATCTAACGTTTCAAATAAAGAACCGATGAGATTTTGCAAATTTTATGCGTTTTTTTTAAAAAAAAAAGTTATCAAGCTCTTAACAAATCACCCTTTACATGCTTACTTGATTTATAATATTTTTGCCACCACTGTGTCAACTATCTTGACATGACATGCAGTAATAGCTAAAGTTTTGATGGCACTTGCACTATATTTGCTCCAAATCATTTAACACCTATGAGAAATGAAAAAAAAAGTGTCGATGGGTATAGATATAATTATCCTCAACCTAGCGTAACCCTCAATCAATGATCACGCAATTTGTCATTCACATACAGTCAAAAAAACACACAAAAGTGGCATCAACAAATACCCCTAGGGTTTGATGGACAAAAAACGTTAACAATTAAATCTGCCAAATATTTGTGGACCTCTTAAAAAAAATAAATACACATCATTACGTTTTATGCGAATATTTTTTTTTTTTTATAAATAGATAATAAAAATAAATCAATAAACAAAGTAACAACAGTTTTTTGTTCAATAAAAATTGCACAACTTCAAGTACACCTGAAATGCATGATTATTTCATTACATCTGAAGATAAACGCATGGAATATACTGATTTAACTTTGAAATAAATTTGATATAAACTAAATTTATATTACATATAATTCAAAATGTGTTTATAATAAGTTTTTTTTTTTTTAATTTCCCCCCAGGGATATTTACGAGTGTTTAGGTTATTTCCACATCCAATGAAGGCCGTATATTTGGATTATACTACCAGAAGAAATCAAAACTAATATAAATAAAAATTAATATCTTCCTCTCTTAAAGAGCCAAAACTCCGAAATATATTGTTTGCCATGATCTTGACTATTAAACAATAATTATTTTCATTATATTACAACAAATTGCTTGTGAATTTAATTTTAAAAATCTGCAATTTAGCAATTATTATAATCTCAGTCATGAGAAAATGAGCTTTTATCGCTATTGAAGCCACTGATACCTATATTGACTAAAATCCCTTGCAATCTGAAGTAGTTTTTGAATCTCAATTATGGATTTTTGGATTTGAAAATTTTCCATTGTCTTTTTAGTGGTGTGTCTTTGATATGTTCATTGAATTCGTTACAATTCAAGTGAATGACCTTGAATGCAAAACGAAATTTCCTTTTCATTGGGAGATACATTATATGTGGCATATTTATGATTTTAATTTAAATCACAGAAATGGTAGCATCAACGTCAATTCAAAAATTTTATTAAACGAATTGCACAGAAAAATTTTCCAATTAAAGTCTTAATTGAGTTTTAAAAAATATTCAATTAAAAATTTGATTGATTCAACAATAATTTTTATATTGAAACAAAAATCAATCACAAAAATTAACAGTATCAATTAATTTTTAAATTAGATCAATTAATTTTTTAATTGACTTCCAATTAATCTTTTAATTGATACTATCATTTCTTTGATTGAAAACATTTCAATTAATTGGATCCATTAATTTCGTGATTGAATCAGAAAAAAAATTATGTTTAACTTAAATATAATTCATACATAATTAAAAAATAGTTGACTTAATTAAATTTTGAATTATTATTTTGTTTTACATTTTTAATTGGAAAAATTTGGATGATATTTTTTGTGTACGAACCGAAACCCCATCCGCAACATTTTGCAGGTCCGAAAAAACTTATTTGTTGATCGCTTAAATACTTTGAAGATCCCTGAGGAGGCAAGGGTATCGGCTTCAAAGGAGACTATCTTGAAAAATTAACAGTATCTTTTTTATTACAAAAGTATTTACATTTTAACTTATCATCAAATTTTGCTCAAGTTTCAATTTTAGAATAATTCCGGCGAATGCAAAACATCGGCCATATATAAAAATTCTTAGTTGACTTTTTTCATACTTGTTTTATTTTGTATGTGCGTTTTTTTTCAGTATATTTATATTATTTACATTCAGATTAAAAAAATGTTTAATAAAAACAAGTAAGGAAAGTCTAAAGTCGGGCGGGGCCGACTATATTATACCCTGAACCACTTTGTAGATCTAAATTTCGATACCATATCACATCCGTCAAATGTGTTGGGGGCTATATAAAGGTTTGTCCCAAATACATACATTTAAATATCACTCGATCTGGACAGAATTTGATAGACTTCTACAAAATCTATAGACTCAAAATTTAAGTCGTCTAATGCACTAGGGTGGAACACAATGTTAGTAAAAAAATATGGGAAACATTTAAATCTGAAGCAATTTTAAGGAAACTTCGCAAAAGTTTATTTATGATTTATCGCTGGATATATATGTATTAGAAGTTTAGGAAAATTAGAGTAATTTTTACAACTTTTCGACTAAGCAGTGGCGATTTAACAAGGAAAATGTTGGTATTTTGACCATTTTTGTCGAAATCAGAAAAACATATATATGGGAGCTATATCTAAATCTGAACCGATTTCAACCAAATTTGGCACGCATAGCTACAATGCTAATTCTACTCCCTGTGCAAAAGTTCAACTAAATCGGAGTTAAAAATTGGCCTCTGTGGTCATATGAGTGTAAATCGGGCGAAAGCTATATATGGGAGCTATATTTAAATCTCAACCGATTTCAACCAAATTTGGCACGCATAGCTACAATGCTAATTATACTCCCTGTGCAAAAGTTCAACTAAATCGGAGTTAAAAATTGGCCTCTGTGGTCATATGAGTGTAAATCGGGCGAAAGCTCTATATGGGAGCTATATATAAATCTGAACCAATTTCAATAAAATTTGGCACACTTGACTACACTACTAATTGTACTCCTAGTGCAAAATTTCAACCCAATTGGGGTAAAACTCTGGCTTCTGGGACCGTATTAGTCCAAATGGGGCGAAAGATATATATGGCAGCTATATCTAAACCTGAACAGATTTCAAAAAAAATAGGCACACTCTACTATAGTACTAAGTGTTCTTCTTGTGCAAAATTTTAAGCAAATTAGGGTAAAACACTGGCTTCTGGGGCTTTGGGTTTTCATGAATTAACGTTATTTTCGCGCTAAGTCGCATATTTAAGGAGTTATGGCCAAAACAAGTTTTTCATATAAAAATTTGAATTCTTCGAGGATTTTCATCGAAATTTTGATTTTTTGGGGGTAGTCATGAATTGAGGTCCTTTTCGCTCTAGGACGCATATTTAAGGAGTTATGGCCAAAATAAATTTTTCATATAAAAATTTGAAATTTTCGAGGATTTTCATCGAAATTTTGATTTTTTGATATATGTTCACGGACAGACGGACATAGCTATGTCGACTCAGGAGCCCACCCTGCGCATTTTTGCCAGGGACACCATGTGTCTATCTCGTCTCCTTCTGGGTGTTGCAAACATATGCACTAACTTATAATACCCTGTTCCACAGTGTGGCCCAGGGTATAAATATTTCCCTACATAATATTTCATCATCATTTTATAGTCAACGGTTTGGCATGTTTGCAGTTAAAAAAAAAGTTTACTTGCACAGAAAACAATTTGACGAAAATTTTTCCAATTAAAGTCTTAATTGAGTTTTAAAAAATATTCAATTAAAAATTTAATTGATTCAACAAATTTTTTAACGGAAACAAGAATCAATTACAAAAATTAATAGTTTCAATTTATTTTTTTAATTGACTTCCAATTAATTTTTTAATCGATACTATTATTTTTGTGATTGAAGACATTTCAGTGGAACAATTAATTTCGTAATTGAATGAGATTTTTTTTTGTGTGGATACAAACATTTTGAACTTCCCTTAGAGATTTTGGTATGGATTCCGAGCAAACATGTTTCTTAAAAAACAGGATAATTTTGAGGGAGCTATTTAGCGTTTTCATATTTCATGTTAGCCTGATAGCGAGACAGACAATTGACGTCCAAATTCATTATATCTAATTATACAATTATTTTTCGAGCTTTATGGACAGATATAGATTAAGGAACATGATTAATAGAGCCATTGAAAAGAAAACGCCAGATACAAATCTATACACGCCTGGACTGTACATGTTTCGGTTCGGGCGAATGAACCTTTCCACAGCCTTTAGTATAGATCTGGCTGGGAGAGATAACTCAATTTTGGGCCCTTTATGCTAACTCCTTATGGAGAAAACATTTGGGAATTTTCCTCTTACAAATTGAATCATCTTTTCTCCCACTGTACATCATCTCTTCATATAACTTACAAGTCCCTTTACTTAAAAGAAAATTTTTTCTTACTTAAAGAATAAAATTTTTAAATCAAAAATTATGAACTTTTTAAATTTAAACTAAAAAAATAATTTAATTAAAATTTCAACATTTAAACATTTTAATTTGTCCTTAATATTTTGTAATTTTGGGGCCTTAAATGTAAGTGGCATAATCTTCCATATCAGGTCAATAGTTTTTTCGATGTATTTTTAATTATTAATTTTTCGTACAATTTTTAAATAATTTATTATCTCTCTATACATAATGTGTAAGTGTTCCCCGAGGAATTTTGGTGTTTAAATAAACTAAAAAAAAAACTAAAATTCGTATTAGCATAAATGACAGAGATAATGAGTCACAATATACAAAAACAAAACTGTGGAAAACAATTGAGCTTGTAAAAAATATTGCAATATTTTTGATATTTTACAAATGACAACAATCCTTCTTATTATTAATTATTAATTTTTCATACAATTTTCAAAATAATTTATTATCTCTCTATACATAATGTGTAAGTTTTCCCCGAGAAATTTGGGTGTTTAAATAAACCAAAAAAAAGAAAAAAAACTAAAATTCGTATTAGCATAAATGACAGAGATAATGAGTCACAATATACAAAAACAAAACTGTGGAAAACAATTGGGCTTGTAAAATAATATTGCAATATTTTTGATATTTTACAAATGACAACAATCCTTCTTTAAAAAAAAATAATATGACAAATAGTGATATGGTATAATTGTTTATAAACACCCCCTCGTTATTAAAGGTAAACTGATCTCGAGTTTTTTTTCCAGCAATCTGCCATTCAAAATCTTTCAAGTGTTATTAAAATTAGCCAATTTCAGTTGGAGTATAGCGGGTGTAATAATTTAATATTGCGTATAAAACTCACGTAATACTTATACAGTACACTTTTATGTTTATGTGGTGTTTCCTACGTTTTTGGATTATCATATTTCATGGTTAGCTATAAACATTTCTTTCATTTCTCTTACATCGATAAAAAAAAAAACAATGATGTGGGCAAAATACATAAAAGTGCAAAAAATGAAGACTAACTATGATAAAAATCTTGTAATTGTATATTAAAAAATATATGCACTCAAAAAAAATGTTGAACCCTCTATGGCACTAAAGGCAATTTAACTCTATTTTAGTTCATGGAATTATTATGTTTTGATAAAGTTTAGTTAGTTGGTGAGTCAAATGAACTAAAAAAGGGGAACCATTATACACAAATGAAGCATAGATTTATTAAATTCGTATCTCAAATTAGTTCAAACTTTCTTAAAATTTTTAAATTTTACCAATAATGCACTCAACTTGAACTTCGTACAGTACTAAAGACAGTTTTGCAATTTTGAACTCCAATTTTTCATTCAAACTATGAAATTTTCTTTAACAATAACAGGTTGGCTGATAAGTCCCCGGTCTGACACATAGATGGCATCGCTAGTGTTAAATGCATATTATTTTTATATAGTACCAACCTTCAAATGATTCGTGTCAAAATTTGACGTCTGTAAGTCAATTAGTTTGTGAGATAGAGCGTCTTTTGTGTGTTATTGTGAAAAAATGGAAAAAAAGAATTTCGTATTTTGATAAAATACTGTTTTCTGGAGGGAAAAAATACGGTGGAAGCAAAAACTTGGCTTTATAATGAGTTTCCGGACTCTGCCCCAGGGAAATCAACAATAATTGATTGGTATGCAAAATTCAAGCGTGGTGAAATGAGCACGGAGGACCGTGAACGCAGTGGACGCCCGAAAGAGGTGGTTATCGACGAAAACATCCAAAAAATCCACAAAATGATTTTGAATGACCGTAAAATGAAGTTGATTGAGATAGCAGAGGCTTTAAAGATATCAAAGGAACGTATTGGTCATATCATTCATCAATATTTGGATATGCGGAAGCTCTGTGCAAAATGCTTATGTCGGCATTTCGATATCAATAAAATTTTAATATCTACTTTACAAAGAGAAAATTTTTTCCATTTTCCAAAAATGCTACTTTTTATCGAGGTAGATTTAGGTTATTATTGCTTTTACATATTTATTTGACATTATTTGAACGAATATAGTATACCCCCATTAGTTCATTCACAGATATGTATTTGTACTCATTTAAGCATATATTCTCATTTGAATATTCACGGATGGCCAATACGAGTACGAGTATAATAACAAAATTAGTTTTTTTTTCTAAGAAATTTTTGTTTTTTTTTCCAAAAGAATAGCCGAAGTGATTCCGAAAGCATTACCAACATGTGCTTCACTGATTCTACCACCAGCTTCAAGTAAATCACAATAAACAGTCAGAGTGTAAAGAATCAATTTCATTGTTTTCATCTCTACGAAATGAAGGTAGCAGGAGGGAAATATGGACTTGTTTGGCCTGAAGAGAGGGGCTGCTAATTGGTGAACTAGTTTTTCTTTAATTCTTCGTACTTTTACAGGTCAATACTCAGTACCAACCTTCAAATGATTCGTGTCAAAATTTGACGTCTGTAAGTCAATTAGTTTGTGAGATAGAGCGTCTTTTGTGTGTTATTGTGAAAAAATGGAAAAAAAGAATTTCGTATTTTGATAAAATACTGTTTTCTGGAGGGAAAAAATACGGTGGAAGCAAAAACTTGGCTTTATAATGAGTTTCCGGACTCTGCCCCAGGGAAATCAACAATAATTGATTGGTATGCAAAATTCAAGCGTGGTGAAATGAGCACGGAGGACCGTGAACGCAGTGGACGCCCGAAAGAGGTGGTTATCGACGAAAACATCCAAAAAATCCACAAAATGATTTTGAATGACCGTAAAATGAAGTTGATTGAGATAGCAGAGGCTTTAAAGATATCAAAGGAACGTGTTGGTCATATCATTCATCAATATTTGGATATGCGGAAGCTCTGTGCAAAATGGGTGCCACGCGAGCTCACATTTGGCCAAAAACAACAACGTGTTGATGATTCTGAGCGGTGTTTGCAGCTGTTAACTCGTAATACACCCGAGTTTTTCCGTAGATATGTGACAATGGATGAAACATGGCTCCATCACTACACTCCTGAGTTCAAATGACAGTCGGCTGAGTGGACAGCGACCGGTGAACCGTCTCCGAAGCGTGGAAAGACTCAAAAGTCCGCTGGCAAAGTTTTTGGGATGCGCATGGAATAATTTTAATCGATTATCTTGAGAAGGGAAAAACCATCAACAGTGACTATTATATGGCGTTATTGGAGCGTTTGAAGGTCGAAATCGAGGCAAAACGGCCCCATATGAAGAAGAAAAAAGTGTTGTTCCACCAAGACAACGCACCGTGCCACAAGTCATTGAGAACGATGGCAAAAATTAATGAATTGGGCTTCGAATTGCTTCCCCACCCACCGTATTCTCCAGATCTGGCCCCCAGCGATTTTTTTTTTTTGTTCTCAGACCTCAAAAGGATGCTCGCAGGGAAAAAAATGGCTGCAATGAAGAGGTGATCCCCGAAACTGAGGCCTATTTTGAGGCAAAACCGAAGGAGTACTACCAAAATGGTATCAAAAAATTGGAAGGTCGTTATAATCGTTATATAGCTCTTGAAGGGAACTATGTTGAATAATAAAAACGAATTTTGACAAAAAAAATTTGTTTCTCTTTGTTAGACCGGGAACTTATCAGCCAACCTGTTACCTTGCAGTCTGAGAAATTTTTTGAATCTCAATAAGGGTTTCTTTGAATATTTTCCATTATCTTATTAGTAGTGTGTCTTTGACATGTTCATTGCATTCGTTACAATTCAAGTGAATGGTCTTGAATGCAATACTCAATTTCCTTAACACTGGAACAAAAAAAAAAATAAAAAGGGCTCATAATTTTTGATTTAAAAATATTTTCCATTAAATTTAGGTCATGAAACCTTGGAAATAGCGTTCTTCCGTCAAAGCAAATTTCCCTTAAAGCAAAACAAGATATTTTTGATTTAAAAACATAAATTATAAATTAACAAAGATCCCAGCGTCGCCAAAAAAGTAGTCAAAATGTTCTTTTTGGATCCGGAAGTGGTGCAAGTTTGGCGCAGAAGTCATGAATTTAACATGGGCTTGTCATAGGACGGATGTCCACCATTTTAACCGCCGTTGCACTAAATTTGCATCACTTCTTAGGGTGTGAGGCCAATTCAGTGTTTTGGATGTGAATTAAGAAATTTTGTGATATTTTCAACAAAAAAATAATTTTTAGATTTTTAATGAGTTCTACCATTTTATTAATTCTTAATCTATTTTCAACCTGACCTTGTGATATGACTCGTCGATTAGAATACACCCTTTAGCAACCACACAAAAAAAGCTCGCATTTCACCGATCCTTAGACTTGACTTCTTGAGCATTCTATTGACACATTATTATCCGATCTGTTTGAAATATCAATGTATGGGTTAAGATTGTCAACATTATTCAAGCAATTCAAAAATGTTGCTAAACATATCTTATATATGTATATAAACATTTCAAATATCAAATTACAAATCCAAAGTTCTAGAATTTTTTGTTTTAATGAAATATGAGAACAAAAGCAATTACATTAAAAAACAATAACCAAAGAATTGTAAACAAAAAAAAAACAAATGCATTACTGAAGTGTCTTCAGACTAAACTAACGATGGTAATGATGTATGACGACAAATACCTAAGGTAATTTATTTCTCTAAATATTGTGGTTTGTAACAAGTGTTTGGAGTTGGGTTGGCGCTACAGGTCGTTGCTTTAACTTAGAAAAAGACTAAGTCAAAAAGCATTATTTTCAAGAGAGAATGATATTGAATATTCATTGCTTTAAAGAAGTGAATAAGTTCGAAATGTTAGAAAATTGTTGCAACTTAGCTTAGCTTATGTCGGCATTTCGATATCAATAAAATTTTAATATCTACTTTACAAAGAGAAAATTTTTTCCATTTTCCAAAAATGCTACTTTTTATCGAGGTAGATTTAGGTTATTATTGCTTTTACATATTTATTTGACATTATTTGAACGAATATAGTATACCCCCATTAGTTCATTCACAGATATGTATATGTACTCATTTAAGCATATATTCTCATTTGAATATTCACGGATGGCCAATACGAGTACGAGTATAATAACAAAATTAGTTTTTTTTTCTAAGAAATTTTTGTTTTTTTTTCCAAAAGAATAGCCGAAGTGATTCCGAAAGCATTACCAACATGTGCTTCACTGATTCTACCACCAGCTTCAAGTAAATCACAATAAACAGTCAGAGTGTAAAGAATCAATTGCATTGTTTTCATATCTACGAAATGAAGGTAGCAGGAGGGAAATATGGACTTGTTTGGCCTGAAGAGAGGGCCTGCTAATTGGTGAACTAGTTTTTCTTTAATTCTTCGTACTTTTACAGGTCAATACTCAGACCTGGGGGGTTACTATGTAATTCGTTTCGATAATTAATTTTATTCGAGAATTGTTTTCGATTCGAATTTTCTTTAGTACTATGTAATACTAACGAATTCACTAAAAAATGTAGCCAGCTTATAACGTAAAATGGCACCACTTACGAATAATAAAAAAAGATGTAATTTGGCAGCATTGTCAGTGATTGTCAAACATTGATTAACAAAAAATAAAAAAATGTATAGTGTTTTATTTTCTTCTATAAAATGCGCACCTATTTTGCATTTTCCCCGGAAGATGAGCTTTTTAGATTATTTTCTAAAAAAACAGGCAAACGTGCGAAAAGGCTTCAAATTCTGTTGTCAAAATATTGCCACGCAGAGAGGCAAATTGCGGGCATTTTCAGCCCTGCCGGCAAACGATTGCCCTGTTTGCTCCTTTGAATTCTTTTCTGCCCGCTGAAATGATAGCATTTTTTTAGGTTGCTGGCAACATTTTAAAAATACGCATTCTGTACAGACTTTTTTCAAAACCTACTTTTTTTCAAAACAGAAAACATCATTACTAAATGCAATAAAATGGATAGTGTTGCTTTGTGGTTTGAAAGAAACAATGAACGTGCCGAAAGGAGAATATTGAGAGATGGCATATATATATCATCGGATAAAAATTAATAAATATGTTTGTTTATTTAACCGCCTGAATGAGTTTGTTGTTAGTTTTTTTTTTTTTTTTTAATTTCAGATTGTCGAAGGATGCATTCAACTATGTAATGGACAAAATAAATGATGTGCTTACCCGGACAATGCGTTTTACAGCGATAAGGCCCGAAATTAAGTTAGCTGCCACATTAAAATTCCTTGACCAAGGAATGGATATCAACACCAAATTGGCCAAGATCGTTTTGCTGGATTGGCGCACACGACGAGTGGGTATTGGAGGGCAAGGAGTAAACGGACGAGAAGTTATTGAGCTCTGTGGTTGTTCAGCTCCTTGTTCATCAAACACACACAGGTAACTCGTTCTCCAATAAAGTTTGGTCTGCGGTAGATAACAGGTTGGCTGATAAGTCCCCGGTGTGATGGCGTCGCTAGTATTAAATGCATATTATTTTTATATAGTACCAACCTTCAAATGATTCGTGCAAAATTTGACGTATGTAAGTCAATTAGTTTGTGAGATAGAGCATCTTTTGTGAAGCAACTTCTGTTATTGTGAAAAAAAATGAAAAAAAGGAATTTCGTGTTTTGATAAAATGCTGTTTTCTGAAGGGAAAAAATACGGTGGAAGCAAAAACTTGGCTTGATAATGAGCTTCCGGACTCTGCCCCAGAGAAATCAACAATAATTGATTGGTATGCAAAATTCAAGCGTGGTGCAATGAGCACGGAGGACGGTGAACGCAGTGGATGCCCGAAAGAGGTGGTTACCGACGAAAACATCAAAAAAATCCACAAAATGATTTTGAATGGCCGTAAAATGAAGTTGATCGAGATACCAGAGACCTTAAAGATATCAAAGGAACGTGTTGGTCAAATCATTCATCAATATTTGGATATGCGGAAGCTCTGTGCAAAATGGGTGCCGCGCGAGCTCACATTTGACCAAAAACAACAACGTGTTGATGATTCTGAGCGGTGTTTGCAGCTGTTAACTCGTAATACACCCGAGTTTTTCCGTCGATATGTGACAATGGATGAAACATGGCTCCATCACTACACTCCTGAGTCCAATCGACAGTCGGCTGAGTGGACAGCGACCGGTGAACCGTCTCCGAAGCGTGGAAAAACTCAAAAGTCCGCTGGCAAAGTAATGGCCTCTGTTTCTTTTGGGATGCGCATGGAATAATTTTTATCGATTATCTTGAGAAGGGAAAACCCATCAACAGTGACTATTATATGGCGTTATTGGAGCGTTTGAAGGTCGAAATCGAGGCAAAACGGCCCCATATGAAGAAGAAAAAAGTGTTGCTCCACCAAGACAACGCACCGTGCCACAAGTCATTGAGAACGATGGCAAAAATTCATGAATTGGGCTTCGAATTGCTTCCCCACCCACCGTATTCTCCAGATCTGGCCCCCAGTGACTTTTTCTTGTTCTCAGACCTCAAAAGGATGCTCGCAGGGAAAAAATTTGGCTGCAATGAAGAGGTGATCGCCGAAACTGAGGCCTATTTTGAGGCAAAACCGAAGGAGTACTACCAAAATGGCATCAAAAAATTGGAAGGTCGTTATAATCGTTGTATCGCTCTTGAAGGGAACTATGTTGAATAATAAAAACGAATTTTGACAAAAAAAAAATGTGATTTCTTTGTTAGACCTGTTAAGCTGGTTGGTGCATTATTTATGCCGAATTTATTGGCACTCAAGTCTTCTAAAGAAATAAAATTTTTCCAACCTGACACGTACACACAAAAAAAAATATTTTTCTGACTCAATCACGAAATTCATTGATCCAATTAATTTTTTAATTGAAATGTCTTCAATCACAGAAATGATAGTATCAATTAAAAATTAATTGACACTCAATTTAAAAATTAATTGATACTATTAATTTGTGTGATTGATTTATATTTCAATTAAACAATTTGTTGATTCAATTAATTTTTTAATTGAATATTTTTTAATACTCAATTAAGATTTTAATTGGAACAATTTTCGTGATTTTTTTTTCTGGGTACAGGTGGACCCATTATGTTAAAATCGCCTTCCAACCTTTTCCACAGATTATGGGATTTGGGTAACTTCAAAAAACCTTTTTCCAAATCAAGATGTTTTTCTAGTTGATGAGCTTAAAAAAAATAAATTTTTCACAATTTTGGATGGAAACTAACAAAAATAACTTACATTTTTCGCCTTTCGCTAACTCAAATCGAATCGAATGGTCTTTTTTCGAAACGAACACTTTTGACACTTACAACCGTAATACAGAGTTGCTACACACAAAAAAAATTTTTCTGATTCAACCACCAAATTAATTGATCCAATTAATTTTTTAATTGAAATGTCTTCAATCACGAAAATGATAGTATCAATCACAGTTTTAATTGGGCATAGAAAAAATTCTTGATTAAAAAATTAATTGATTTTTTTCAGCAAATTTCAATTAATTGTTTAATTGATTCAATTAAAAATTTAATTGATGTTGATTGCAAAACTCAATTAATTTATTAATTAAAAAAGGTAACTATTTTTAATTACTTTCTGAATTGGCTTAGAGTTTTTATTTGGAATAACAAATGATTGTTTGAAATACATTTTTAATAAAAAATTAAAAAAAAAATCAGCACTTTTTTAACTGAATTAGTCTTCCGAATTTGATTAAAAAGTTAATTGTATCAATTAATTTATTAATTGAAAAAATTTTCAACTTCAATTAACTTTTTAATTGGAAATATTTTGGTGATATTTTTTTCTGTGTACATTTTTGAAAATCGAACAGAATCTCGAATTGTAGAAAATTTACACCTCGAATTCGAAATTCATACTGGCACCAATTAGTTCTCGATTGATGTTGTTATCGAAACGAATTACATAGCCTTCATTAATCTAAGAATACAGTGAACGGTTTTATAGGAAGAATGAACTAACTCGAGCAAAAATTTAACTAAATTGTATTCCATTTTTTGAGATTTCTATAATGTAAAAAGAAATCATTGGCACAAAATCATTACCATATTAATTGTCTTCTGCTTTAGTTAGCACTGAACTTATTTGTACCCACATTTATTTCACAAAATTTGTGAGACATACTTGAGGCTATAACCCAATTTTAAAAATTAACTAAAACAAAATAATTTTTTGCGATAAACATAAATTAATCCTAGCTTTAATTTAACAATGGATTTTATGCTGTGTAATCGAAGAACATTGAAATGGACTTATTTGTAACCCCTGGAGACATTTATGTGTATTGTACGTTAGGTATAATGGCAGCTATTTCAGGCTCACTTAGACACTTTAGACCATTGTGATACCACTGTGGTGAACTTCTCTCGTGTGCTCTATAAATTCCATCCCGAATTAGCTCCATGATAAGTGATCCCTTTTTACAGCTGCGTCCGAAAGGCTTTTCACATCACAGAGAGGGAAGATGATCACCCTGAACATGCTTTAAGAGCAAAATGTCCACCTGCTGGCCCCAAATCCTACAATACAGTCCACAACAACTACACTCGGAATTGGTGTCCTCAGTCTTCTCTGCCCCCTATCGCCGTCACCAATCCCCCTTAACCTATCACCTGTCTTACTGCTGCCTATATCTGATGGGAGCACTTAATAATATTCTGGCTGATCGCAGGTGGAATCATAGACCAATTAAAATAGAGACATACCTTGATAATTCACCATGGTGTTGTTTATTTGCAGCGCGCAGTCATTTCACTCAATTGCGCAGTCAAGTGACTCAATTTCTTTTTGGAAAACGAGAATTACCGTACAAATCAGTCAATTTGCATTACAAAAAAGATGTGGATGTATATAGTTTTACATGTTTTTTCCTATATTTGGCGTTTCATCAAAAGAACAAACGAAAGAAAACAAATTAAAGCAAAATTTAACAATCACTCAATTGCAGACGAAAAAGAGCCATCTACGGTGTGCAGACAAACTACAGCGCTGTGAATTCACTTTCGTTGTCTATACCTTCCTTGGTCTATGGTGAAATGCGCTCTTATTGACATTATACTGGAATCGTGCTGAACTCCTCCTCAGCTGTCTTTGTGTGACTATTTGTCGCGGCCATCTGGAGGTTTCTCCATTGCGTGTCAATGAGAGCAGGAGTCCAGATGGGGACAGCATAGTCTATCAAGGGACGGCCTATTTCGCCAGAAAGGACTGTTATGTGAGTTGGCATAGAAGGGACCAAGAGTCATTCTTTCCTCTATTATCGTCGAACCGGACCATAAATTCAGCATATTACAAAGCTGTGATCCAGATCGAGTCTCCAAGTATTCGATATGGGTCACACCCAGTGTCCTATGGATCGTTTTCCCCTTCTTCGGGACACGTTCCCAGTGCACGCAGAGAAGAAACATGATTGCCACAATCATATTCGAAGAGCAAAATAATATGATAGCAGCTATTTTTGCGGCGACCATGTAACATTTTAACCTGCAACCATGTTGGCTCAGTGAACATGGTTCTAAGAAAAATACAATTGTCCTCATCTAAAATGTTATTATATTGATAAAAAGAATTTTGTTTCCATTAAAAGACAATGGTCACGATCTAAAATGTTATGTTATTCGTCAAAAATGTTTTTCTTCTAGTTAAAAGAACATGGTCACAACCTAAAATGTTTTGATTTTTATGAAAAAACTTTTTTCGTCGTCGAAAAAAGGACGCCACTTGAGAAAAGAAAACACAAAATCAACTTTATTTATTTGTTTTTATTTATTTATAAACTAATTCATTGTTTATTTGTATTTATAATGTCGTGCAAGCAAACTTCACATATTTTTACACACTCTAGTTTGGTTCAATTTCAACAATAAGTAATCATTCCATATTTACTTCGTGACCATCAAATGTACAAACGCAGACATCATGTAACTGCAAATAAAAATAAATTATATCATATATCAAAATGCAGAACAAAAACCAGGTATATTTTTTCAATTACACTTTCCTTTTTTGTATTCACATAAAACCACGTGCCATTTCTGAATAAATAAATTAACACAAAACACAATAACTCCGTATTCTCCGTCCATTCCAAGAAACAATCAACACACGACTGACGCGCAAAATGAAAATCGTGTGTACCTGCTCAATGTTTTTATAAAATTCTTGTCGCTGCAAAAAAATTAAAAAATTAAATGGTCACGATAACAATGTACATGGTCTTTATGGTCATGTAATGGTTGTAGACATGTCTATACGTAAACTATAAAAATATTTTGTTCTCTGCAAAAAAGTAAAAAAATTGAATGGTCAGATACACGATTTTCCTGACCATATAATGGTCTCAAATTCTATCATTTAAATAATAGAACATGTTTCACGGCATTTGAGAACCATTTAAATGCTTATTGCCAACATATATTTTTCTCCGCTCGAAAATTATTTTACAAAGACAAAATACATGGTTTTCGCGACAATTACATACTCTAAATAAGCATTAAATGGATGCGGCAACCATGTCCAAACATGTTTTTTCTGTGCGTGTGGATCCAGAACTACGATTGAAGAGTGCTTAACACCGTTCCTTAATTGTCACACGGTTGCACTTATTGCCTATAGAGAGAAAACTATAATGAAACCTTCCTTAAACTTTAAGCCTTATACTCATTTTCATACGGCTACACAAAACTTCTATTGTTAAGGCAAGGTCTACTCTCGGAATATTATCCAAAGGATTCGGTGTCTTAATAAATCATGAAGTGGAGGGAGAGAATAGTTATACGTTTAATAGTAGGGAGTCTAAGTTGTTGCTTCAATTCTGTTATAACAATGAATCCACGAGTTGAGTAAACAGAGATTCCAGGATTCAACCTCATTCTCCGAAGAATATAACATTTTCGAATGTGGTTTATCTCTTCCCTAAGGCATGTGCCATTTCTGAGTAATCCATTTAAAAAACAAGTATATACGGCCGTAAGTTCGGCCAGGCCGAATCTTATGTACCCTCCACCATGGATTGCGTAGAAACTTCTACGAAAGACTGTCATCCACAAATTTCAACTCACTCGCATGAAATTTGCTCCTCCAAGAGGCTACAAAACCAAATCTCGGGGTCGGTTTATATGGGGGCTATAAATGATTATGGACTGATATGGACCACTTTTGGCATGGTTGTTAAATATCATATACTACCACCACGTACCAAATTTCAACCATATCGGATGAATTTTGCTTCTCCAAAAGGCACCGGAGGTCACATCTGGCGATCGGTTTATATGGGAGCTATATATAATTATGGACCGATAGTAACCAATTCCTGCATGGTTGTTGGATACCATATACTAACATCACGTACTAAATTTCAACCGAATGGGAAGAATTTTGCTCTTCCAAGATGCACCGGAGGTCAAATCTGGGGATCGGTTTATATGGGGCCTATATATAATTATGGACAGATATCGACCAATTTTTGCATGGGTGTTTGAGGCCATATATTAACATCACGTACCAAATTTCAACTGAATCAGATGAATTTTGGTCTTCCAAGAGGCTTCGGAGGTCAAATCTAGTGAGCGGTTTCTATGAGGGCTATATATAATTATGGACCGATATGGACCAATTTTTGCATGGTCATTAGAGACCATATACTAACATCATGTACCAAATTTCAGCCGGATCGGATGAAATTTGTTTCTCTTAGAGGCTCTGCAAGCCAAATCGGGGGATAGGTTTATATGGGGGCTATATATAATTATGGACCGATGTGGACCGATTTTTGCACGGTTGTTAGAGCCCATATACTAATACCATGTACCAAATTTCAGCCGGATCGGATGAAATTTGCTTCTCTTAGAGGCCTCGCAAGCCAAATTTGGGGGGGGGGACGTTTATATGGGGGCTATACGTAAAAGTGGACCGATATGACCCATTTGCAATACCATCCGACCTACATGAATAACAACTACTTGTGCCAAGTTTCAAGTCGATAGCTTGTTTCGTTCGAAAGTTAGCGTGATTTCAACAGACGGGCGGACGGACGGACATGCTCAGATCGACTCAGAATTTCACCACGACCCAGAATATATATACTTTATGGGGTCTTAGGTCAATATTTCGATGTGTTACAAACGGAATGACAAAGTTTATATACCCCCCATCCTATGGTGGAGGGTATAAGGAAGAATCGGGAAACACTTATGGATATTCTGTAAGAATTAAAAGCAGATTCTCTCTTATACTACGTTCGCACTAGACACGAAATCTCGCTATTTAGAACCAAAATCTCTTTACAAATCTCAAGTGTTCGGACTGGCAAAATAACGAGATTTCGTAGATTTGAGGATTTAACAGCTGTTTGTAAATATATCAAACCCGTATGTGCAAACCCGTATGTGCACACGCACACACACACATTCATCTACAAGGAAAATTGGGGCAGGGTTGCAAAAAATCACAGTTGTACAAGGCAGTATAGGGGATTTTGAAAGAGATTTTGTTGGAATGCTCTACAAGCCAGCTGATATTTGCCTATTGCAAATCTACTGAGATCTAGGAGGATTTCGGCCAAAATCCTCGTTTACGAGGATTTCTTGTCTAGTGCGAACGTATTATTATATCCCAATTTGGAATTTATTTTGAACCATCAAAAGGCCCCATAAGTTTAACTCATGTCATTCACATGGCTATGTCAGCACAGCACTTTATGTTCTTCATGCTGTTGTTAACGGAGTGAAGAAGATTCCGTCAAAGCTCCAAATTGACGACCGGGCCAGGTAACAACCAACTAACCAAGTTACTTACTTTTAAAATGATCAATGACTAGAGGTGGGAGACACAGAGTGGGGGCGACCATCACAATACCTCAGCATTGGTGATTGTTTTTGCGCTATTGGGGCACAGAGGTTGGTGGTGAAGATGAAGTAGTAATATGCTTATATGTCTAGCGATGTAAAGGGGATACGCGACGACGGGTACGGCCACAGGCTTTTGTTATGGGCATCACCAGTATTGAAGATCCATGTACATTACCAACCATCAGCACTGACTGCAAGTGCTCGATCTGCTGCTACTGTCGTATTGCTGGCTGGTTGACTGACTCTAACTGGCTGGTATAGTGGCAAAAATTGTGATTACAATTTTTCAGCCAGCCGTTGTGGTGGCTGTCGTCGTCGTTGGATTTTTTTAGCTTTTTTTTCACAGTTTCTGTTTTTGGGGACAAGCTATTATAAACCGTGGTAAGATCGTCTCTGTGATCAGTTGGTAAAAGTATATCGTTGCGTACGGATAGTCTTAGAGTTGAGTCGTAATTTTATTGGTGCATTTTGCCTAGTGCAATACAAATAGAATTAAAAAAACTCATAGCAAAACAAAACAAACAACAAAAACTTGTAAATTAATTTTTTCTTAATATCTACAACAAAAAAAGTGTAAGTGTTAAAAATTATTTGATAGCATTCCTATGAACTGTGCCCAATAAAAGACCTCTTTGTAATATATCTGCTGATCATACTCTTCATGGAAAGTATTGATTATAAATTCCAAACTCTTGTGTCAAGCATCCAGAATAATTATCCTCTTTGTGGAAGGAATCATATGCTGAAATTTCTGAATTGTGAATTGTCTGTTGGTTTGGTTTACAAAGCATATCGTTTTTCAACATCTAGCATACGATTTTTTGAAAGTTTCACGTTTTTATAAAATCACGTTTTATTTCCAGATGCCAGATATTTAATTTAAAATATTTGTAAATTACATTTAATAAAAGTGAATATTACGTGGTAGAAATTGAATATTAAATAGTTAGTCTTAGTGTTGAATGACTTAACTGCTTCGTGGAAAAAATTTTACAAATTTGAGAATTTTCAAACTGTGGTATCTTTTGATATAGATGGAATTTTAAAGAAAGATTTGAGAAATGATAAATTCCTAAGAAGCTGAAGATATATAAGGGTAGGTATAGAGGATTTTTTTATGGATACCAATGTGAAAAGACAAAATCTTTCATGAGATTGCAATTATTTGTACAAAGTCACTTCAAAGTGCCAATAAAGTTTCTTTTTCACAAGTACTATCGCAACGGATATAAATGAATCCCAGTAATAACGCAGTTACAGGATATTTCCTAAAAAGTAAACATAACATGACATGTACTTTATCTTTAGAATAATGGAAGAAATTCCAAGCAAACTTGCTCCTAACGAAAATACATTCAAAAAAATTCTATAAATTCTTTTCGATGTGGACTTATGTCTTTCCCCATTCCAATGTTCTAGACATTTCTGTAAAATGACAAAATGTAATGGTGGTAGTAAAAATTGGTGAATTTTTGCATACTTTAATGACGTGAACTAAAAATGAGAACAAAAGGTTTTATACAAATGAAATACGCAATTTTACTAAATATAAATATAGTTCATATTTTCCTAAAATGGGTGAAGTTGCTAAAACTGAGTTCTCAAATGAGTACATTTTACTTAAATTTTACCTGTCTGGAAATATATACAATTTTATTAAACAACAGAAAAATATTATTATTTTTAATAAATTTTCTTTAATTTGACAAAAATTACTAACTTGTTTGTTTCATGTTGCAATTACTAAAATATTATAGTAGAAATTTTCTATTATAAACCTACATTTAGTTTGTTTTCTAGTCGACCTTTTTAATTACTTTTAGATTCTTCTGTTATTTTTGGGCTTTTAAGGTCAGGCATTTTAATGCGAATAAAAGATCAATTTATTCCATTTTTGTCATCCAACCGAAACCGAAAACCAAATTCATTATATTGTATACTAATACATCTCTTTAATTTAAAGTCTTTTACCATCTAAGTATTCTAGATATTTCTGCAATATGACATTCTAGATATTTCTACAATATGACATAAAACAATCTTGAGACATGTATTCGTGTTAGCACCATGGTTACCAAAGTTGGTAGATTTCTACCAAAAATGGTAGATTTTTTACTATCTAGTAGATTGATAGAATTCCTGATGTTTTGGTAGATTTTGTAAAATATTCCTTTCCAAAAATTTTCTATAGAAATACAATTTCGGCAAAATTTTCTATAGAAATTAAATTTTGGTAAAATTTTCTATAGAAATAAAATTTTGACAAAATTATATATATATATATATATATATATATATATATATATATATATATATATATATATATATATATATATATATAGATATAGATATATATATATATATATATATATATATATATATATATATATATATATATATATATATATATATATATATATATATATATATATATATATATATATATAAAATCTTGACAATTGTTTCTATAGAAATAAAATTTTGACAAAATTTTCAATAGAAATAAAATTTTGACAAAATGTTCAATAGAAATAAAATTTTGACAAAATGTTCAATAGAAATAAAATTTTGACAAAATTTTCTATAGAAATAAAATGTTGACAAAATTTTCAATAGATATAAAATTTTGACAAAATTTTCAATAGAAATAAAATTTTGACAAAATTTTCTATTGAAATAAAATGTTGACAAAATTTTCTTGATGTTTTGGTAGATTTTGTAAAATATTCCTTTCCACAAATTATCTGTAGAAATAAAATTTTGGCAAAATTTTCTATAGAAATTAATTTTTGGTAAAATTTTCTAAAGAAATAAAATTTTGACTAAATTTTCTATAGAAATAAAATTTTGACTAAATTTTCTATAGAAATAAAATTTCGATAAAATTTTCTATAGAAATAAAATTTTGACAAAATTATGTATATAAATAAAATTTTAAGAAAATTTTTCATAGAAATAAAATTTGACAATTGTTTCTATAGAAATAAAATTTTGACAAAATTTTCAATAGAAATAAAATTTTGACAAAATTTTCTATTGAAATAAAATGTTGACAAAATTTTCTTGATGTTTTGGTAGATTTTGTAAAATATTCCTTTCCACAAATTATCTGTAGAAATAAAATTTTGGCAAAATTTTCTATAGAAATTAATTTTTGGTAAAATTTTCTAAAGAAATAAAATTTTGACTAAATTTTCTATAGAAAGAAAATTTTGACTAAATTTTCTATAGAAATAAAATTTCGATAAAATTTTCTATAGAAATAAAATTTTGACAAAATTATGTATATAAATAAAATTTTAAGAAAATTTTTCATAGAAATAAAATTTGACAATTGTTTCTATAGAAATAAAATTTTGACAAAATTTTCAATAGAAATAAAATTTTGACAAAATTTTCAATAGAAATAAAATGTTGACAAAATTTTCTATAGAAATAAAATGTTGACAAAATTTTCTATAGAAATAAAATGTAGACAAAACTTTGTATAGAACTAAAATTTTGACAAAATTTTGTATAGAAATAAAATTTTGAGAAATTTTTTTATAGAAATACAATAGAAATAAAATTTTGACAAAATTTTTCATAGAAATAAAGTTTAGACAAAGTTTTCTATAGAAATAAAATTTTGACAAAATTTTCTATAGAAATAAAATTTTGGCAAAATTTTCTATCGAAATAAAATTTTGACGAAATTTTCTAGAGAAATAAAATGTACACAAAATTTTCTATAGAAATAAAATGTAGACAAAATTTTCTTTAGAAATAAAATGTAGACAAAATTTTCTATAGAAATAAAATTTTCACAAAATTTTCCATAGAAATAAAGTTTTGACAGAATTTTCTATAGAAATAAAGTTTTGACAGAATTTTCTATAGAAATAAAGTTTTAACAAAATTTTCTATAGAAATAAAATTTTGACAAAATTTTCTATAGAAATAAAATTTTGACAAAATTTTCTATAGAAATAAAATTTTGACAACATTTTCTATAGAAATAAAATTTTGACAAACTTTTCTATAGAAATAAAGTTTTGACAAACTTTTCTATAGAAATAAAATTTTAACAAAATTTTCTATAGAAATAAAATTTTGACAAAATTTTCTATAGAAATAAAATTTTGACAACATTTTCTATAGAAATAAAATTTTGGCAAAATTTTCTATAGAAATAAAAGTTTGACAAAATTTTCTATAAAAATAAACTTTTGACGAAATTTTGTATCGAAATAAAATTTTGACGAAATTTTCTATAGAAATAATATGTAGACAACATTTTCTATAGAAATAAAGTTTAAACAAACTTTTCTATAGAAATAAAATTTTAATAAAATTTTCTATAGAAATAAAATTTTGTCAGAATTTTCTATAGAAATAAAGTTTAGACAAACTTTTCTATAAAAATAAAGTTTAGACAAAATTTTCTATAGAAATAAAATGTTGATAAAATTTTCTATAGAAATAAAATTTTGACAAAATTTTCTATCGAAATAAAATGTTGACGAAATTTTTCTATAGAAATAAAATGTAGACAAATTTTTCTATAGAAATAAAATGTAGACAAAATTTTCTATAGAAATAAAATGTAGACAAAATTTTCTAAAGAAATAAAATTTAACAAAATTTTCTATAGAAAAAAAATCTGGCAAAATTTTCTATAGTAATAAAATTTTGATAAAATTGTCTAGAGAAATAAAATTTTGACGAAATTTTCTATAGAAATAAAATTTTGACAAAATTTTCCATAGAAATAAAATGTTGGCAAAATTTTCTATAGGAATAAAATTTTTTGAAGAAATGACACCTAACTTCAAGGACAAAACGAATTCATTTGAAAGTATATCGATTTTTGGGCGAGGAAAGAAACGCCAATATTGCTTGCAGTGGTATTTTATTCAGTTCTCAACGCATCTTCCCCAGGATAACCACCTTTCCTTTATTTTTATATATCACTATAATTAAAAATTTTATTAATTTAAAGAGGGGTATTGGACTGTCCTCTTCCCTATAATGGCAAAACTCAATTTCTTTTAAAAGTTCATTTCATCGAACACTGGAAAGTCAAGATTTTTTGTTCCGATTTCAGTCCTTAGGTTAGGTGGCAGCCCGATGTATCAGGCTCACTTAGACTATTCAGTCCATTGTGATACCACATTGGTGAACTTCTCTCTTATCACACTGAAAAAACGAATGCCCAGTTCCAAAGATTTTGTCTTTATATTAACAACTTTGGTATTGATTCCGAGCCAAAGAAGGGGATATTTTTAGGACACAATTCTTTTTTAAAAATTTGTGTACTTGATTGTAGGAAGCCAATTTTAATTGTTCGTTGTTTCAACTTTTTTTTCTTCATATGCTATCAAAGTCCTTTAAGAACAATTTAACGACAACTTTATTTTTCAAATGCAGACTCGACTTCCAGTAGAAATTATACTATGTTTAAAGGAAAAAACGTCTTTAAAATAAAGTGCTGAAAAACAGGTCCTATTTTTAAATGATTTTTTGCTTTGTAGTCAAGATGCTAAAAGATAACAAATTTAAAGACATTTTCATTAATTTTTCTGGATTATTAAAGCCAAGTGGACTTAGCCCAAAAATATTTTCTTTCATGTTATGATACCCATTTATAAGTCAAATCACTTAATTATAAGAACAATACGACTTCATTGAAAAGTTTATCGACTTTTGGACAAGAAAAAATGTTATATTAGAGAAATGTGTCTTCAATGCTAAGCAAAATCTGCATTCGTATTTTAAGGACATGAAATCTTTGCCCTCACGACATTATTTTTTTAGTGCACTGAGTGCTGCCCGATTCCATGTTAAGCGCAATGACAAGGGACGGCGTTCCACATTGCAGTGAAACCACTTAGAGAAGCTTTGAAACCCTCAGAAATGTCACCAGCATTATTGAGGTGAGATAATCCACCGATGAAAAACTTTTTAGTGTTCGGTCTATGCAGGAATCATGTGTATGCAAGGCGGTCATGCTAACCATTGCTCCCCTCCAGTCCTTTGATCTGTAGAGAGTTTTCAATTTAGCACTATTGCACAAAGTATTCGTATTCTTATACAGCTATGAGACATTTCTCTTCGGGGAGAAAATAATATTTTTGAATGAAATTTCTATTTCCAAAATTAATACTATGCTCTTGAAACATGTCTGAGACGATTATAATCTCTCTCTGCGTATACAGAGTTTGTGATGTGAAATCATAAGATTTAGACTTAGAAATGTTGTAAAAATGATTTAGTACAAATGAATTTCTATACACACACCCAGAGAAGGAATATGATCACCTCAAACATGTTTTAAGAGCAAAATGTTATTTTTGGGTGGTGACCATGTAACATGGTTTTCGCAACCATGTTATTTTCTCGGAAATCATGTATCTGATTTCGGCAAGCAGGTTATATTTGACGAGAAAATAACATTTTAGTGACAAACATGTTACATGGTCACCATACAAAAATAAAATGTTGCTCTTGAAACATGTTTGAGGTGATCATATTCCTTCTCTGCGTGCACGCCCATGTTCCGAAATAGCAAATCGAAAAATTTTCATTTTGCCATAATTTCTTAAGCCTGAAACTTATAAACTTAAATCTTGGTAATATAGTTCTCTTTAATGAGAAGTTCAAATTAAAATTGTATTGGACTCCGAGAGTATCTCTATTATGGTGGACAATTACAAATTTCATTATTTTATTTTTTTTTTTGTCTAAAAATGCACTTCTATAAAAATTATGATACAAATTAATTTCTGCAGGTGTAGGTGTGCACCGTATAAATATATTGCTTACAAAGTGACAATGACAAGTTTCTTCAATGCCCATAAATACAAAATACTTTCATTAAGTTCTCAACATCTGATTCAGTCATCCCATTGAGTACACCAACATTTAATTTTCCGTTTATGCATCCGTTTTCACTGGAAGAAAATTTATGATATGAATGACATCCATTCATATCCATAGTCAATGAAACAATTTAACCATAGGATTTCTTTTTTTTTCTCTCCAAGCAAATGAAGATTTTCCAATAGATCGATAATGATAATCATCGACATAGCCATAACCACCACTAATACTGGCATTGGCAATCAGCAAAACCTATCGACCAACAAACACCTCCAATGACAAAAACGTGTCTATTTTATGCGAATATTTTTTCTGAATTCCTTGATGGATTTCACTTGCAACGATTGTTTGCTCGCCACCATTGTTGTCACTGTTGCTTTGGAAATATCTTATCTGTCAGTCTGTCTGTCAGCCAATTGTCGTCATCGGTGGTATTACCTTTAAAGCCTGTAATCATAAAACATCAACAGATGAGAGCTACCAGGCATGGTAACATGATTAGACAAGTCAGTAACAAAAAAAAATCAATCAATACCTTATTACATGTTAACCATCCCGATGAAAAGGGATGATGTGCAAGAAACAGTGAGAGACGAGGAGGATTCTGTGAATGTCTTTTTAATTTGCATAACAAATCAAGGGTTATGTACTTTTCAGCAATCAATTACACGTGCAAGTCATCCCATCAGATAATGGTTGTGAGATCATTGTTTCAAGTCAAAACTATTAAATTACTATGATCATGATGATCATAGTTCCATAAAAAATTGACAACCATTTAGACAATTAAATCAACATTTTTTCAATTCAATCATGGATGTCATACTTCGCAATCTTCTTAGTGTGGGATGAGTTACACATCAGTCTTTAAGGAGTTAAAAAAACAATGCTCATGTAATATTTATCTCTATCTTATATTCTATATGTCTCTATTGATATCTATATTATTTTCTTTCTATAAAATACAAGCTTACCCCAAACGGAGGTAAACTGAAACTTTATTCCAAAATCTGATCGGTTATGTTGAAGGTTATAAAGGGTGGTTAAAATTTCAAGGGCCGATGTTGATTTTGAATAAAACACAAACTATTTATGAAATTATTGTAATTTTATTTTATTATGATTTATTGGTATTACTCAATTATGTATGCAACAAAATATCGGCCAAATGGGCGCCGCGACCTCGGTGGCACACCTTCATCCGATAGTCCAAATTTTCGATGACGCTGAGGCATAATGGAGGTTGTATGCCGTTAATGTGCCGAATTATCTCATCCTTTAGCTCTTTAATTGTTGCTGGCTTATCGACGTACACCTTTTCTTTCAAATAACGCCAAAGAAAAAAGTCCAACGGTGTCAAATCACATGATCTTGGCGGCCAATTGACATCGTCATTACGTGAGATAACACGGCCATTGAATTTGTTGCGCAAAAGAACCATTGTTTCGTTAGCTGTGTGGCAAGTGGCACCGTTCTACTGAAACCACATATCGTCCACATCCATATCTTCCAATTCGGGCCATAAAAAGTTCGTTATCATCTCACGATAGCGAACACCATTCACAGTAACTGCCTGACCGGCCTCATTTTGGAAAAAATACGGCCCGATGATGCCGCCAGCCCATAAACCGCACCAAACAGTCACTCTTTATGGGTGCATTGATTTTTCGACAATCACTCTTGGATTTTCATTCGCCAAATGCGGCAATTCTGTTTATTGACGAATCCACTGAGGTGAAAATGTGCCTCATCACTGAAGATGATTTTCTTCGAAAATTGAACATCCACTGTTGCCATTTCTTGGAACCATTTAACACGTTGTTGGATTGTGTATCTCTCCATGGTTCAAATTGAATAAGCCTGAAATAGAGAAATGTCAAATAAAATTCGGGAAAAACTTGGCGTTTATGTGTGGTTCACATTCAACATCGGCCCTTACAATTTAACCACCCTTTATCTCTAATGAGGAAGTCACACATGTGGCATTCTTAGTTGAAAACTTCTACAGAAAATATCCTGGAAAACAAGGTCAACCATGTACTGACTAGTATTAGCGAAAAATCATATGAATAAGTTCTACCGAATTCCTTTCAGATGAGTGAATTGAATTCATACTGCCTCACTATATATTGGTTAGGTTAATTAGGTTAAGTATGGTTGTTACAGGTTGTTTCGGACACATTTATCCTATCCTGTTCATTGTTATACCACATGTGATTAACTTCTCATTTATCAGTGGGTGTTGTTCGTCTCTCCGTATAGCTCGACAGGTAAGTCCAAGATCCCGCTTTTTTCCACCGTTGATCTTACCATAACGATTATATCTCTAATGAGGAAGTCACTCATGTGGCATTCTTAGTTGGGAACTTCTACAGAAAATATCCTATAAAACAAGGTCAACCAAGTACTCACTATTGTTAGCGAGATATCATACAAAAATCCTTCCGAATTACTTTCAGATGAGTGAATTGAATTCATACTACCTCACTATATATTGGTTAGGTTAACTAGGTTAGGTATGGTTGTTACCTGTTGTTTCAGACACATTTATCATGCCCTGTTCATTGTTATACACCCAGAAAAAAGTGACCCCTTCTTTAAGTTAAAATGAACTCATTGTGAAGAAAGTTGAACTTCGTATAGCGCCAAAGACATTTTTATTTGTTTGAACGATGTGATTTTCGTAGAAATTAGGAATAATGCATTCCATATATTAGTTAACATTTTCCTATATTTATATACCACTATACTACAGAATGAAAAAATTTAACTAATTTGAATTCATATATGGAATGATTTTATTGAAATTTTTTCATTCATTTCGACAAATCTTACACATTTGTGGTAAAACTTTTACTTCATAATTAGAACTGCTTACCTTCGTTTTTAAATACAATTTTATTTATTTCTATAAGCAATTTTATCTTCAATAAAAGACATGTTTTATTAATATATTGAATATATTTATTAAGAATCAACAGCATCGAATCTCTTTGAAATATTAGTTTATTATTCCACTATTTCCAATTTCCGTGTGATATTATCAACTGTAACACGCACTTTTTCTTCTTCTTGTACTTTTCACTTTTAATAAGTTGCTGCCTAACGATTTTGTCCTCCTTTTACAATTTCAATACCTACAAATATAAAAAATCATAAAACATTTTTGTTGCAAAAGGTTAGCGTCACTGAATATTACCTGATAATTGAAGATTCCAAAATGAAGACAAATGAAAGGGTTGTTATTCTGCTGGTGTTTTCTTTCTTTATACACTATCACGAACATTGATAGATTTATTTAAAAAAACCAAAATTTTTCTCACTAATTTAAAATAACAAATATTTTATATATTTTATTTGTTATTTATTATATTATTTTACAATATTATTATTTAACAATCTCTCCGTATACCAAAACAACGCGATTCCAACTAAAAAAACGACCGACGCGCAAATATATCGATTACACCCACGCGCAAATACATCGATTACGATGACAGGTATCGATTACAGGTAAACAATAGAAATTTAGGAAAATTTCCTATATTCTAACAAGTGTGTTTCCTTAAGTTTTGAAAGGATTGCATACTTCTTAGTACGAATGAACTAAAATATTTTTCTATGCCAAGTGTTGTTCGTATGTATGAAAAACTTTCTATTATAAAGGAAGTCGCAATTATCATTTTATAAGAAATTTTACTAATTTTGAGGAAACTTGGTTTTAGTTCGGGTTTTGTTTATTTTTACGAATGCTTTGTTATCGGTGAATAAAATTTTCTTTTTCAGTAGTAAATTCTTATACCCAGCGAAGAAAATAGGATGAGTAAAATTCCATGCCTTATTCTAGTTAATGAACTATTCCTAACTGCTTACAGTTTAGGATTTTTTTACTGAAACGAGTAAATTTTATTATTTTTCACAAAAATTTACCTTAATGGAAATAAAATGGATAAACTATATTGATGAAAATGTTTTCCTTTAGTTTCGAAGGCACTTTTTTCTGGGTGTACCACATGTGTTGTTCGTCTCTCTGTATAGCTTGATAGGTAAGTCCAAGATCCCGCTTTTTTCTATCGGTGGTCTTACCATATATTTAAAATGTTGCTAATTAAATTCAGACAGAATATTTTCAAAATGTCTAAATGCAATATACAATTAGGTTCCCTACAAATATTAAATGCATTCGAATTAGTAAATATGCAGCTCTCTGTTTAACTGAACATTAAGTTAATTTACGTAAGAACCTAAGTTTCATCCAGGGATATTAGTTCAATTTCCCAGAATTAAATCCTAGATTTTACATCTTTGCTCAATTCCTAGTATAGCTGGAACACTACTTTCTGAGTTTGAATGATTTGATATTGATTTCGAACTACAGAAAAAAATATTTACCTGCATCCTAAAATTTTGGTTGCATAATCTTTAATAAGATTATGCAAACAAAATTTTAGGATGCGGAATTTAAGGACAAATTTCTTTAAAATAATGAAATTTTAATTAAAAGAAAGTTTACAATCATTGTTTCAAAAAAAAAGAAAAAGAATTTATTAAATTTAGGACACAAATTTTAGAAATGTGCGTCCTTCCGTTAAAGTAGTATGTCTTTGAACTATGGCCAATTTCCCTTAAAGTAATGAACAACATTTTTGATTTAAAGACTAACAGAAATATTGAATCTTTAGATTTAAGATAAAACCCTTTAAATATAGGCTAAGACTTATTTTGAAAATTTTGCATCTTTGCTTTAAAGTTTTTTTTTTGTTTTTAATTAAGAAAAAAAATTTTACCTTTGAAGTATACGTTATAATTTGGATTTTTAAACTGACATTCATTTTTACGTGAATAGCTTTATTAATATATCAGGAAAAGAGAATTAATATTCGATAAATGAGATTTGTATCCCAATTTAAATTTTATTGATCCTACACCCAGAAAAAAGTGACCCCTTCTTTAAGTTAAAATGAACTCATTGTGAAGAAAGTTGAACTTCGTATAGCGCCAAAGACATTTTTATTTGTTTGAACGATGTGATTTTCGTAGAAATTAGGAATAATGCATTCCATATATTAGTTAACATTTTCCTATATTTATATACCACTATACTACAGAATGAAAACATTTAACTAATTTGAATTCATATATGGAATGATTTTATTGAAATTTTTTCATTCATTTCGACAAATCTTACACATTTGTGGTAAAACTTTTACTTCATAATTAGAACTGCTTACCTTCGTTTTTAAATACAATTTTATTTATTTCTATAAGCAATTTTATCTTCAATAAAAGACATGTTTTATTATTATATTGAATATATTTATTAAGAATCAACAGCATCGAATCTCTTTGAAATATTAGTTTATTATTCCACTATTTCCAATTTCCGTGTGATATTATCAACTGTAAAACGCACTTTTTCTTCTTCTTGTACTTTTCACATTTAATAAGTTGCTGCCTAACGATTTTGTCCTCCTTTTACAATTCCAATACCTACAAATATAAAAAATCATAAAACATTTTTGTTGCAAAAGGTTAGCGTCACTGAATATTACCTGATAATTGAAGATTCCAAAATGAAGACAAATGAAAGGGTTGTTATTCTGCTGGTGTTTTCTTTCTTTATACACTATCACGAACATTGATAGATTTATTTTAAAAAACGAAAAATTTTCTCACTAATTTAAAATAACAAATATTTTATATATTTTATTTGTTATTTATTATATTATTTTACCATATTATTTTTTAACAATCTCTCCGTATACCAAAACAACGCGATTCCAACTAAAAAAACAACCGACGCGCAAATATATCGATTACACCCACGCGCAAACACATCGATTACGATGACAGGTATCGATTACAGGTAGACAATAGAAATATAGGAAAATTTCCTATATTCTAACAAGTGTGTTTCCTTAAGTTTTGAAAGGATTGCATACTTCTTAGTACGAATGAACTAAAATATTTTTCTATGCCAAGTGTTGTTCGTATGTATGAAAAGCTTTCTATTATAAAGGAAGTCGCAATTATCATTTTATAAGAAATTTTACTAATTTTGAGGAAACTTGGTTTTAGTTCGGTTTTTGTTTATTTTTACGAATGCTTTGTTATCGGTGAATAAAATTTTCTTTTTCAGTAGTAAATTCTTATACCCAGCGAAGAAAATAGTATGAGTAAAATTCCATGCCTTATTCTAGTTAATGAACTATTCCTAACTGCTTACAGTTTAGGATTTTTTTACTGAAACGAGTAAATTTTATTATTTCTCACAAAAATTTACCTTAATGGAAATAAAATGGATAAACTATATTGATGAAAATTTTTTCCTTCAGTTTCGAAGGCACTTTTTTCTGGGTGTAGATGTAAATCCAGATAGGTCGCCAAAAAATGTCTTTATTTTAAAGAAGCCGCATTTTTGGCTCGAAATCAATACCAAAATCCTTAAGGGAAGGTAAAAAAATCCAAGGAAACTTTTTTGAGTGTGTTAACCGCAACTTGAAATTATGTCATTTTTCTAGCTAGAAGAGTTTTAAAAAAAGTCTTAAAAGAAGCCTCCTGAGTGTGTTAACCGCAACTTAAAATTCCAAATTTACAAACGCCTCTCAGTAATACTGATGTCATTTTTCTAGCTAGAAGAGTTTTTTTAAAAAGTCTTAAAACAAGCCTCCTATTCTTGGACGCTTTGTGCATATGATATTGTACACTCAAAAATAAATTTTAAGATTTTAACCTTATCTTAAGGATTTTGGTATTGATTCCGAGCCAAAAATGCGGCTTCTTTAAAATAAAGAAATTTTGTAGCGACCTATCTGACTTTAAATCTAGGACCAATAAAATTAAAATTAGGATACAGATCTTGTTTATCAAACTTTCATTCTCTTTCCGCGGTTTATTAATAAAGGTACTCACGTACAAACAATTGCCAATTTAAAAATCCAAATTATAACGGATACTTTAAAGTAAAAAATGTTTTCTTAATTCCAAAAAAAAATACTTTAAACCAAAGACGCTAAATCCTCACAATAAGCCTTAGCTTATATTTGAAGCGTTTTTATCTTAAATCTAAAGTTTCAATATTTCAGTTAATTTAAGGACAATTTCTTTAAATTAAAAATGTGTTTCGTTACTTTAAGGAAAATTAGCCTTAGTTCAAAAATATGCGACTTTAACGGAGGGGCGCAAATTTACAAAATTTGTGTCCTAAATTTAATGGAAAAAATTTTTGAAGCAAAGATTATAAACGTTCTTTTAATTAAAATTTCATTATTTAAAAAAAAATATCCTTAATATTTTGTAAATTTCGCATCCTAAAATTGAGGTTGCGTCATCTTTAATATCACGTAAATATTTTTTCAGTGTAGTTGCCTGAGTTTAGGAATTATCCACTGACTGTTAATGCTCCACAAACATCGACACGATTGGAGCCACCGTGGTGCAATGGTTAGCATGCCCGCCTTGCATACACAAGGTCGTGGGTTCGATTCCTGCTTCGACCAAACACCAAAAAGTTTTTCAGCGGTGGATTATCCCACCTCAGTAATGCTGGTGAAATTTCTAAGGGTTTCAAAGCTTCTCTAAGTGGTTTCACTGCAACGTGGAACGCCGTTCGGACTCGGCTATAAAAAGGAGGTCCCTTGTCATTGAGCTTAACATGGAATCGGGCAGCACTCAGTGATAAGAGAGAAGTTCACCAATGTGGTATCACAATGGACTGAATAGTCTAAGTGAGCCTGATACATCGGGATGCTACCTAACCTAACCTAACATCGACACAGATCTTCTTTTGGTTGTGAAGGATATTCTAAACAAGAAGCCTCCCATGGTTCCATGTTAAAATTTTATGTTAGATATAGTAGCAGCCCCTTGTTTTAGTTCATGGAATTATTATGTTTGGAGAAAGTTTCCTTTACACTAATAATTTTTTGCGTACGTTGGTTAAATTAACTAAAAAAAAGGGGGAAAATTATACATAAATTAAACATAAAGATTTACTAAATTCTTTTTTCTCACAAGATAGTTCATTATTTCTTTAAATTTTACTAAAAATGCGTTCATCATGAACTTCGTATGTCACTAAAGACATTCATGCAATTTTGAACTCCAATTTTTTCCCTCAAACTACAAAATTTTCGATAACAAGTGAAAAACCGTAATTATGTCTAATAAATTTTCTTGAATTTGTCGAAAATTTTTTACTTATTTTTGTGATATCTGCGTGATGCCAACATATGTAATAATGTTTAGTTAAAATTTTCTAAAATTAACCGAAAGTTTTCTTCGTGGTGGGTTCAATGTTTTTTGATTGTATATTTATCTCAATGACAAGGGATCCACTAGGAGAAGCTTTGGAATAAAAAAAAAACTTTTTGGCGTTTGGTTGAAATTGGGATTGAACCATGATCAGTATCACCGTTGTGCCATTTTAATGGTAAATTTGCCACTAAAGTGGAGCCATCTTTTTGTTATGCCCCTATATACTATGATACTTTTTGCCTTTTTTGCACCACGTTTTTTGCTATACTGTGCCACGTTTTAATTACATTCATTTATACTGTAATATATTTTACACACTTCGATCGATAATAGCGTTATGATTTCAGATATGACTGGTTTCTTCACAAATGATCGAGTTCACGAGCTGTATATTAGTGAGCAATTTTCTTTTTTTGCCATAATATTATCAATATATACATTTACTGGCTAAAAGTATGCATCTTCCGGCTATCAAATTTCAAAGAGAGTTTGCCACCTTTTATGGCTTGTGACACTTTTTGTGCAACTTTATAGAAATTCTAAACGGTAACACTGTCCATGATCCTTTGTATGCAAGTCATTGCATGCTAACCATTGCATCATGGTGGCTCTGTTAAAATTCGAAAGTTACCAAAAAACAAAAGTATCTTTTCTGATGTGTTACTTCCAACTGTCATTATCATTTAATCAATGTCTAATCTATTCCTATTTTCGCATGGGAAGATTCGCTAATGGAGCACGTTAACTATTAAACAATGATGAAACATGTTTACAATCACATACATTTATTTCCATTATTTTAATATAAGTACATGCAATATATCATAACATAAATCCATGATAATTGTTTGGGAAATTCCTTATATAATATCCCCATAGACATTTATCCTTAATGTTCCCTAACCTTTGAACATCACCATTTCCTGTTTGCTTTTTCAAAACAGTAAACCACCAAAATTTAATAAATAAATAAAAAAATTTGTAAAAAAAAAAACAACAAAAACCCTTAGACCTTACAAACCTCAAATGGAAACAAAATCGATACCCTTGCACAAAAACATGAAACCAAAACAATCAATAACCATAAAACATTCAACATTCCAACGAAGAAATCGCAAGTTGTTTATCTCCTTCCAGGCCCCTATGAAGGCGATGGTGATGATGACGAAGTTTTATGATAACCGTTGGCATTGTTACTGTAACTTTACAACATTCACTTGATGTGGTGGCATCAATAGGATGGCCGAAGCACAATAACCATAGGCAAATATGTATGCAACACCAAGTGCTGCAACAGTTAGTAACTTCATCAGCACCCCGTGAATGATCCCCGAAAAACCACTTTTAAGTTGGGCGGGAAAGTATGTTTGGCCCCCCCATGACAGACTCAATGTCCGTCTTTTAGTCTGTGGTATTGTCTCAGGTGATTTCTTCTATCTATATAGCCTCTCAAAAGAAGAGTTGCGTTTCTTTGCTGGTCATCGTAAGAAAATGTGCAAAAAACATCAGCAAATCAAAATAAAAACAAATCGAAAGCCTGACTGCAAACTTTTACTTATATCGGCCGTTTTTTTTTTTTTGGTCTCGATAAACAAGTAAACAAACGCGTTTCTGGCTGAAGAAAAAAAAAACCGCAAACATGTATTCCCAATAACATAAGTAAGAGAAAAATCTAAAAACAAATGAATGTGTCCATAAGAAACCAGTTGAAAATATAACCCATCAATTAGCACTTTTCTATGAGTAAAGAAAATATTTATATATATTTTTAATAAGCAATATATGGGAATATTATGAAACATGTTGACGCAACATGTTGCCACTGCTTATTGTGTTTCTCAAATATAGTTCAAATTTTTGTTCTAAAATACAACAAATATAATGACAATTAAAAGAAATATTAAGACCGAACCTAAACTCAAAAAAGCTGTAGACTATCCTGCAAATAATTTTACAAATCTAAGAAACAGATAAATGAAGTTGCATATGTAGGTTTGGTATCGTTGGAAATAGGATACAGGTTTTGTTGTTTGAGTGGTCTATCATGCCTTGTTCTCTTATTCTAGGAACTCCGTGTCTTCAATGAACTTCTCAATGTGTTTCCAACTCAATCTCGGTATCTCTTCGTCAAATGGCCATATCTATTTAGGTAGTGCATTGAGGTCTTCCGAGTCTTACAACAAGCTCTTCTGCATTGTGTTTTTATTAGTTTTTACCCCACTGTACAGGATAGCATATGTACAACCTAATAAGATATGCCTTTGGTATCGCTTTTGAGACGAAAGGTATCGTCGATATCCTTTTACATGTTCCAAAAGTAAATTATAACCAAATCAAAATTTTTATAAGAAAACTTATTTGGACAAAGTCTTTCATAGAAAAAATCACTAATTTAATAAGAAACAAGTATATACGGCCGTAAGTTCGGCCACGCCGAATCTTATGTGCCCTCCACTATGGATTGCGTAGAAACTTCTACGAAAGACTGTCATCCACAATCGACTTAATTGGGTTGTGGTATCTTAAAACTTCTTAACATCGTTTTCTAAATTGTGAGTTAGTCCATACGTGGTAGAGAGCCAGAATTGAAATATCGCTTATATGGGGGCTATATACAATTATGAACTATATACAATTTTGTGTGATTGGGGATCGATTTATCTGAGGGCTATATATAACTATAGACCGATATGGACCTAGTTAGGCATGGTTATTAACGGCCACATACTAGCACAATGTACCAAATTTCAACTGACTCGGATGAAATTTGCTCCTCCAAGAGGCTCCAAAACCAAATTTCGAGATCGTTTTATATGGGGGCTATATATGATTATGGACTGATATGGACCACTTTTGGCATGGCTGTAAAATATCATATACTACCATCACGTACCAAATTTCAACCAGATCGAATGAATTTGGCTTCTCCAAAAGGCACCGGAGGTCAAATCTGGGAATGGGTTTATATGGGGGCTATATATAATTATGGACTGATATGAACCAATTCCTGCATGGTTGTTGGATATCATATACTAACATGACGACCCAAATTTCAACGGAATCGGATGAATTTTGCTCTTCCAAGGAGCTCCGGAGGTCAAATCTGGGGATCGGTTTATATGGGGGCTATATATAATTATGAACCGATTTCGACCAATTTTTGCGTGGGTTTTTGAGGCCATATATTAACGCAACGTACCAAATTTCAACTGAATCAGATGAATTTTGGTCTTCCAAGACGATCCGGAGGTCAAATCTGGTGATCGGTTTATATGGGGGCTATATATAATTATGGACCGATGTGGACCATGGCATGGCATTAGAGACCATATACTAACATCATGTACCAAATTTCAGCCGGATCGGGTGAAATTTGCTTCTCTTAGAGGCTCCGCAAGCCAAATCGGGGAATCGGTTTATATGGGGGCTATATATAATTATAAACCGATGTGGAACAATAGTGGATCGATATGGCCCAGTTACAATAACATCCGACCTACATCAATAACAACTACTTGTCCCAGGTTTCAAGTCGATAGCTTGTTTCGTTCGGAAGTTAGCGTGATTTCAACAGACGGACGGACGGACGGACTTGCTCAGATCGACTCAGAATTTCACCACGACCCAGAATATATATACTTTATGGGGTCTTAGAGCAATATTTCGATGTGTTACAAACGGAATGACAAAATTTATATACCCCCATTCTATGGTGGAGGGTATAAAAACTTTTGTTGGTCATAGTATGATTGCCTTTTATATTTCGGGATTAGAGAACGACCACAAATATTAATCATCGTAAATGTTTTATTGTATTCAAAATATTCCCCTTTACACTTTTGCATACGGCGGATATTCAGTGTTCAAAAAATCATTTATTTGAGCCGATGTGTGTGAGCTCGCATTGTCTTGGTAAAGAGTGATCCGTCTTTGGCAGTTGCTTTTCTTGATTTTTCAGAAGACTGTAGACATTAGTGGGACCAGCATACATTGAATATCGCATGAATATTTACCATGAACAAATATGTTGGCGCTGGATCCCACGAAATTTGTCGAAAGAAATCTACTCCATTGACCTTGACTTAAGATTTTATTTTGATCATAACTCCTTAAATGCGACCCCCACCAAAATAGCAAAATTTGCACCCAAAAAAAAGTTTACTCGGATCCAAAGATTTTGACCTTCCAATAAGGTTTTGGTATTGATTCCGAGCCAATGATGCGACTTCTTTAAATTAAAGTCATTTTTTAGTGATTTATCTGGTTTTAAATCTAGGATCAATAAAATTAGGATACAGATTTCATTTATCGAATTTTTATTTTCTTTTCGCGGTATAATAATTAGGTTATTCACATACAAAAAACCGACAGTTTAAAACTCTACATTATAACGAATACTTCAAAGTAAAAAATGTTTTTTTAATTCCAAAAAGACTTTAAACCAAAGATGCTAAATCTTCAAAATAAGTCTTAGTCTGTATTTGAAGCGTTTTTATCTCAAATCTATTCAATATTTCAGATAATTTAAGGACGATTTCTTTAAATCAAAAATGTGTTGCTTTACTTTAAGGAAAATTTGCCTTAGTTCAAAGACATGCGACTTTTACGGAGGGACGCAAATTTACAAAATTTGTGTCCTAAATTTAATGAAAAAAAATTTGAAGCAAAGCTTATAAACTTTATTTTAATTAAAATTTCATTATTTTAAAGAAAATTGTTCTTAATACTTTGTAAATTGCGCATCCTCAAATTTAGGTTGCGTAATCTTTAATATCACGTAAATATTTTTTTCAGTATGGATGAAATTCTCCTTAATTATGACCTTTTGAACTTAATCCAAAATATCAAAAATTTTATATGTATGACTTATTTTTATTTTTAATACGACAGCCTCCAAAAATCAGAATTTCGATGAAAATGCAGAAAAAAATAATTGATGTTAAAATAAACTTATATTATAAACTCATCAAAGATTCGTCCTAGAGCGAAATTAAGATTTATTATTCCAAAAAGTTATTTTGCTCATATCATATGCGCCCTAGAGCGAAAAATAGTTTAAATCGTATCCAAACCAACAATTTTAATGTTTATATGAGGAGCTATTTTGTTCATATCTTCTTAACTACGCATCCTAGAGCAAATGGGAAGTTAGTTTATGAATGTTCAAAAATCCACATTTTTATATAAAAAAATAATATTTTAATTGATTTTAAAATGTTAATAAACGGGCCTAAGAAAACCTCTGAACATTTATGAATTTTACATAACAATATATTGAATATTTCAACAATATACAACTTCTCGATTTGCGATCCAGTCATTGAGAGATTGTAATTAGAATCAAAAGGTCGTGTTTTTTCTTCAAGACTTCTTAAAATTAAAAAAATCAACTCCCTACTTTTTATATATGCCTAAAAATCAGGATCCTCACAGAATGAAATAGGAGGACCATCCAATTTATTTCATTGTAGTAAATCCTGTTGGGAACACCCCTAATGTTGCTAAACATTTGGCCAGTGGTCAGCAACATTACATCTACCTAAAAAGAGTTCAGCAACATCTGCTCAGTTTAAAAGGAAAAGTTTTCACTTAATAACCGTATTTTGTCATCCAACGCAATACAGGTCCAATAGCAGTTTTTCATATCATTTGTGTGCATAAGCTTTTTTTATTTATTTATTTTTTTAATGCCTAAGAAAGTAAAGTGTTGTTATTATTATATCTCTCTTACATAGAAAAGAAAATTGTTCATTTATGGCAACTGCTCAACAACATTCAGGCAAATTCTCTACTTTTATCTGATCCCAGCATCTTGGGCTATTTTCATTGAAGAGGAAAAATGCTAAACACATTGGCAAACGAAGACAATTCAATGTGGATTTCTAGAGACTAGCTATCGTTATGTCTATCCATCTCTATCTCTTTAGTTGGTAGTAAAAGTAACGCACCTTTTAAGACGTCAACCACTTCTGACGATAAGAAAACAAATATGTTTTCTATAACTGTTGAAGCGTGATTTGACTTTACAATCGCACGTTCAACATAAACTACCTATTTGTCTGTCATTCATTTTGTTTGATTTTTTTCTGTTGGTCCATTTGTTTTTGTAACACTGTTTAAGAGCTACGAGTTTTTTTTTTTTTTGTTAGTGAGTAACATCTCTGAATAATGATCTCATTATCAAGTCTCACCTTATCGATTTGTTTTTGTTTTTCATTTGTTTTTTTATTGAAGATCATGAAGATAATTTCCATAGATGCATGTGATATACCAATGAAATATGATCTACATTACTTATCTGATGTTTGTTGGTTTGTCTAAGATTTTTTCAATATCCGTCTTTGGTAAAGTGGGCTATTAAGTTAAACCTATGATTAAGTACTTGTTAACAATATTTATATTTTGTTTCTTCTATTTAACTATTAATTAACCACGTTCTTTGGCAATCAATCAATCAAGTAAATCAGGTATGTGCTGATGTAATATGGTTTTTAGAAGGACGCATGTATTTGTATTCTGTAATGAAATATATTTTTGTATTTAACTCACATGTATGCAATAATTGAGATAATTAGCTAAAGCCATAGTTTCAAAATAAAAATAAAAAAAAACTATAAAGTAATATATCGTAATCAATTACCAAGAATTAATTGTGAGCAGTTCTGACAAGGCCACATTTGTAAATGCATACCCTTAGCACATAATCTAATTAAGCCTATTCATCACTGCACTAAAGTTATAAGACCTTACAATGGCAAAGGGAATAAAGTCAACGCATGTTTTTGTGATTCAAGGATGAGTCCAGTGTTCTGATGATAATACATTTCAGATAGTATATTTTTGTTTAATATCAGTCATTTTCAATACGTTTATTTTGGGGTATATTTCAAGCAAATTACTTAAAAGTTATGCTTTTCAAGAAATAACATTGTGAAATCTGTCTATATACGAGTATGGAATTTCTAAGATCAGAATTCCATTACGATCTGTACAATTAGAAATATATCAAAAATATGGTGGGCAACTTAAACATGGAAAATCCCCTTAAAATGCTGGTACCATATTCCTTATCGTTGGTGCAGGGTATCTTATGCTAGAATTTAGGACGCTTTAGTTTTATTTTTTTACTTGTTGTATGAATTTTTGTGAAATGTGTCTTTGTGTGTGTGTGTCTTAAGTCTTTTGTTGTGTGAAAAGTTCCTGGTGTTTGTGTCTTAAGTCTTTTGCTTTAAATTGATTTTTGTTTAAATTGAATTGGTAAGGTATTGTGGCAGCCCGTGGCAGTCTGGTGGCCTTTAACATTATGGTGCAACCAATTAGAGAAAGTAGGAAACACTCAGAAATGTCACCTGGATAAACTCTTTGCTTTTCGGTCAAAACTGGGATTGAACCCATGGTCCTTTGTATGTAATCCAAGCATGCTCACCATTGCACCACGGTGCCTCCCGAGATTAGGTTAGATTTAGTGCTGGTCCGTTAATTTAAGGCTCACTTGTTGTCCTCGTTTTTGTGAAATGTTTCTTATGTTTGTGTCTTAAGTCTTTTGTTTTAAATTTAACAAAATGAAGTTATATTTTAGGTTTAGTTTAGCACCTCGTTATTTTTTGGCCCACTTAGAATATTTTGCCTATTTTGGTATTATAGGTGGATAATTTCTCTCAATCCCAATGGTCTTCTTTCTTAGGCGAGCTCAAATGGTGTTTTATTTTAAGATGAAACCACTTAGCTTTGAAAAACTCAGAAATTCCACCAAGATAAATAACTGCTAAAAAACATACAAAACTGGGATTGAACCCACAATCCTTGGCATGCCAACCATTGCATCGCTGTGGCTCCCATCCAACTAAATTAATTAAATTATTAATTTCCTAGTGCAATTTCTTTAATTATGGAAACTACTTTATTTAAATAATTAAACTATCCAAAAATATAACGGAATTAATTTAAAAAAAATATGTATAAAACAAAAGGTAGTAGTGGCGTAAATAAATCATTAACCTTAACGCTATTTAATATGGATAACATGTCCGCAATTGTTAGTTTACCAATTATTATGTTGTATGAGAAAAAATAAAGCGCACACTTTGTTTTGGAAAACTTCCTATACATGCCTTAGTATGATATTTAGCTTTTATATCAAACGTCGAAATATCAACATGCGTCTTGACCTTAGACAATAAAATTTACTTTATACATAAAAATACCAGGTAGTTTTCAATTGACAAAGTTTTGGCAGTTGTGCAGCCAAGCATAAAACCATCTATCCCCTAAATCATCCAGTCATTCATCCAAAAAGTATGTCACTTTTGGTTTCACACCATAGGAGTGATCCCGCCCATGGGTTTTGATGCGCAAACGTGTATATATGTGCGTGTTTTTGTTTTTTTTTTTACCAAAAGGCCTTTGTATATAGCTTCAATGTAATTGGATGGGGAAAGTTTTTTTTGGGATTTTAGCTTTTGTTTGTCAACTTCGATATTTGTCATACCATTTGTCTTCCGCATAGGAAATTCCATGCAAAGTACATATTTTTAGGTTAGGTCAATATATTCAAATCTCATTGTAAAACAAAAACAACAGTATTTACCTCATGGGAAAAAAAATATATCTAATAATAGATGGGCCCAATCATACACCCTTTGAGAAAATAATTGTTAATTTTTTCAATTGAAATTATTTAATTTTCAAACAGAAGCTGAAGATTGTCATTTGAGTTGAGATATTTCAAAACAACACAATTGATTGAAAGCAGTACGTAACACATTTGCTTGAAATGAAGCAGAGCATATTTTTAAATTGGCAATACATGATATTTTATGCTAATTACTAACCATTGTACATTTGCTTAAAATTGAAGGAAAACAAATTTCTTTGGCACAACATGGGGAAGTCGGCAATACGCATTTTTTAAACATTGTTCAAATTTATTGTGTTTTCGTTCATTCAACAAAGACATTGTCTATATCACGTTTTTTCCCCCAACCATATAATTTAGCTATTTCGATGTACATACTCTTATATATTTTTTGATTACGAGCCGACCATAAATTATACATTACATAATACATTATTTAAGTAAATGGTGCTCATTGTCCCAAGTATGAAGACACACATCATACCAATTCCTCTTCATTCGATATCAACTACATATTGGAATATTTGCCTTAATTGTGTCTGCTACCTAATAATTGATAGTCAACAACCATTAAGTCTGGTAAATTTCTTTTTGGGTAAATTATTTGCAATACGGCATTATACACAGATTTATGATATCGAGCCTTAATATAAATAACGAATGATATTCAAAGCTTAGAAGTTTTCGTTTGGAACAAATTATTAGTAATTAACCACGTTATTTGGCAATTAATCTATCAAGTAAATCAGGTATGTGCTGATGTAATACGGTTTTTAACAAGGACCCATCGATTTGTATTCTGCAATGAAATATATTTTTGTATTTAATTCAATTACCAAGAATTAATTGTGAGCAGTTCTGACAAGGCCACATTTGTAAATTCATACCCTTAGCACATAATTTAATTAAGTCAATTCATCACTGCACTAAAGTTGTAAGACCTTACAATGGAAAAGGGAATAAAGTTAACGCATATTTTTGTGATTCAAGGTAGAGGTGTGCGCGTGACACGAAATTATCGTGACACGCGTGATTCACGCGTGAATCACGTGAGCCGTGAATAAAATCTGAAGCAACTCTCGTGAATGTGTGTGAATGGGACTAAAACAAATCATGCATGTTCTGGGTCACACCGCATTGTGCACCACACTATACACTTTCTACACACCACACACAAAGTTAGTTGTTCTGAGTCACACGTGTGAACACTTTTTTCGGACTTTTAATCGAAAAATGTGACAGCTGATTTTTTCTGCAAGCCATATTATTTGCAGACAGAATTTATAAACAAAACATATTTTGCCGGTATAAACATAAAAAATTAAAAGTAAGTGCGTAATTCAAAGCCATAAAATGCCTGCCGGATTTTTGTTAGCAGTGAATAATGTAAGGACAAGAGCAATTTATCAAGAACAAATAAGAAGGCGATTTCTACCTTTGTTTTGATTTGTTTTTTCTATCCCTCCTCAATGTTACTCATGAACAAACGATCGCCGTGTCGTTCTCGTTTTTGTTTTTGACGGCGGAGAAGTTTTTATTTTGGTTTTGGTCAAACAGTTTTTAACATCCATACATTAAAGGAAATTGAATTATAGTGGGCATAATTAACTATTCTGTTAAGGTTTTTCTCATTTGTATTGCTTAAATATTTACAATAATATTAAAAACAAATTTTCTATCGTGGCGGCCTCCATGTGCAGAAAGATATTGGCGGCGTTAGTTTTTTTTAATTTGCTCAGTGATTTGTGCACCAAGAACACTTTGCAGAATTGAAGATGCCATATTTTTCATGCAATAAATTTGGTAAAATTCACTTTTCTTAGCCCATTGATTTTGTAAAAGTTATAATTTAATTGCCTTACATTTTCAAAAAGACCTTTGATTTGTTTAGGAAAGCGGATAGTATTCACAAAAATCAAAGATAATTTTGCTTAAAACTTTTTTGTGTTGACTTTTAAAAATTGTGGCAACATTATACTTTCGAACACACTGAAAATCAGCTGATTAAAACAACCCCAAAATTTATACACCAATCAGAGGAAATTTCGGTTCAAATTTTAGATGGATTTTTAAAATCGTGGTTTCTGCCATATATAAGTGACTTTCCCAATAAAATTTGCAAATATTTATAAAAAACATATTAAAGTTTCAGAATCTGTTATTTATTTGTTATAAAAACTTCTAACTTTGCATACGATGGCTGTACACTAAGCCTACACAAAAGAAATGTTCGTGTACATTTTTCAGGTCTATGACGGTGTATAGTGTTGGCCAGAACACCTTTTAAGTGTGACACCATACGTAACTTGTACATGTGTGTACCAGAACAGACACGAATATGTCGTGCGTGAGTGTGCGTGAGTAATAAAATCGGTTCGTGAATGTGCGTGAATAAAATTTCTGCAAAATCACGCTCACGAAAAAAATCAAGATTTAATTCTTACTCGTATGTTAACTGAAATTGATTTAGCTGTCGAACTATATTTTATTTATGAATTTTGTTACCCTTGCTCATTCCCGATGGGAAAATGTCATGAGTCTCGTGAATTTGTCGTGAGTCACGTGAATTTTCGTGAATCGTGCGTGAGGGTGACTCTCTAAAAGTACTTCGTGCGTGATTACTGCTTTTCATTTCGTGAATGTGCGTGACTGTGAGTGGGTACGACACTTATCGTGCGTGAATAAATATTTGACTTCGTGAATGTGCGTGAGTGTGAGTGAAATTTCACTCACGCGCACACCTCTAATTCAAGGGATGAGTTCAACAATTTATCACTCGCATAATGTAGAACGTATAGTTAGTGTTCTGAAGATAGGAATAAAGTATCTTATATATTTTTGATTAATATTGGTCGATATAAACCATTATTTTGGGGTCTTTTGAAATGTGAAGAATTTCGAAATTCTATTTGTACATCTAAATTAAATCACATAAAAGTTAGGTTTTGGCAAATTTCTTTGGTCATTTTTTTTTGCAATACAGCATTATGCACTTATTTATGATACTTAGACTAAATATATATAACGAATGATATTCAAAAGCTAGAATTTTTCTTTTGAATCAAATTTTTACCAATAGGCCTACAACCTGATTAAGATGACGATATTAAATAAATTCACAATTTTTTATGAAAATGTTTTCAATAGAAGATTTTCTATGATATAATTTCTTTAGAAAATGTACAATGAATTATTTTATTTTATGACTATAGAAAATGTTGCTATAAAACATACAATAAACAATTTTCTACGTGAAATACTTATTTACTACCCCCGGAAAAAAAGCCAACACAATTTTTTATATCCGATTTAACTTTATTTTATTTCATGAAACTTTTTTGATTTTAGTTAAATTTTGCCAAATGTGAGAAAATGTTTATTATTTTAATTATTTTTTGCATACTTAATGACGTGAACTAAAAATGTGAAAAATTATTATGCAAATGAAGTACACGATTTTACTAAATTTTAAAATATTTCAAATTTTTCCAAAATGCGTGAAGTTTACTTAAATTGAGTTCATAAGTGTCTCAATTAAGTAATTATACCCTGCACCACACTGTGGAACAGGGTATTATAAGTTAGTGCATATGTTTGCAACACCCAGAAGGAGACGAGATAGACACATGGTGTCTTTGGCAAAAATGCTTAGGGTGGGCTCCTGAGTCGATATAGCCATGTCCGTCTGTCTGTGAACACATTTTTGTAATCAAAGTCTAGGTCGCAGTTTTAGTCCAATCGACTTCAAATTTGGCACAAGTATGTGTTTTGGCTCAGAATAGAACCCTATTGATTTTGGAAGAAATCGATTCAGATTTAGATATAGCTCCCATATATATCTTCCGACCAATATGGACTTATATGGTCCCGGAAGCCAGAGTTTTACCCTAATTTGCTTAAAATTTTGCACAAGAAGAACAATTAGTACTATAGTCAAGTGTGCCAAAATTTTATTGAAATCGGTTCAGATTTAGATATAGCTCCCATATATATCTTTCGCCCGATATGGACTAATATGGTCCCAGAAGCCACAGTTTTACCCCAGTTTGGTTGAAATTTTGCACTAGGAGTACAATTAGTAGTGTAGTCAAGTGTTCCAAATTTTATTGAAGTCAGCTCAGATTTAGATATAGCTCCCATATATATCGTTCGCCCGATTTTCACTCATATGACCACAGTGACCAATCTTTTACTCCGATTTACGTGAAATTTTGCACAGGAAGTAGAATTAACATTTCCACTGTCTGTACCAAATTTAGTTGAAATCGGTTCAGATTTAGATATAGCTCCCATATATAGCTGTCGCCCGATTTACACTCATATGACTACAGAGGCCAATTTTTTACTCCGATTTAGTTGAAATTTTGCACAGGGAGTAGAATTAGCATTGTAGCTATGCGTGCCAAATTTGGTTCAGATTTAGATATAGCTCCCATATATATGTTTTTCTGATTTCGACAAAAATGGTCAAAATACTGCTTAGTTGAAAAGTTGTAAAAATGGCTCTAATTTTCCTAAACTTCTAATACATATATAACGAGCGATAAATCATAAATAAACTTTTGCGAAGTTTCCTTAAAATTGCTTTAGATTGAAATGTTTCCCATATTTTTTACTAACATTGTGTTCCACCCTAGTGCATTAGCCGACTTAAATTTTGAGTCTATACACCCAAAGAACCTCAAACATGTTTTAAGAGCAAAATGTTATTTTTGGATGGTGACCATATAACATGGTTTTCGCAACCATGTTATTTTCTCGGAAATCATCTGATTTCGGCAAGCAGGTTATATTTTACGAGAAAATAACATTTTAGTGACAAACATGTTACATGGTCACCATACAAAAATAACATTTTGCTCTTGAAACATGTTTGAGGTGATCATATTGCTTCACTGCGTGCAGATTTTGTAGAAGTCTATCAAATTCTGTCCAGATCGAATGTATGTATTTGGGACAAACCTTTATATATAGCCCCCAACACATTTGACGGATGTGATATGGTATCGAAAATTTAGATCTACAAAGTGGTGCAGGGTATAATATAGTCGGCCCCGCCCGACTTTAGACTTTCCTTACTTGTTTTTCTAGCTAGAAGAGTTTTAAAAAAAGTCTTTAAAGAAGCCTCCTGAGTGTGTTAACCGCAACTTAAAATTCCAAATTTACAAACGCCTCTCAGTAATACTAGCTAGAAGAGTTTTTTAAAAAGTCTTAAAACAAGCCTCCTATTCTTGGAAGGTTACTTGGATCCAAAGATTTTAACCTTTCCTTAAGGATTTTGGTATTGATTCCGAGCCAAAGATGCGGCTTCTTTAAAATAAAGAAATTATGTAGCGACCTATCTGGCTTTAAATCTAGGACCAATAAAATTAAAATTATGATACAGATCTCCAATTTTTTTCCTTCAAAATATTAAATTTTCGTAAACAATATAAAAAGATATTATTTTGCCAAAAATTTTGCACTATGTCGCCACTGAGTTTGCGTGCAAAAATTTCTATATGCCTTCTTCATAAAATAGTCCCTAGCAATTTTTTCTTTGAAATATTAACTATAGAAAATATTTATTGTCCTTGCTTAGGATGATCCAATTTTTAATTGGAGGTAAAGTGACTAGATCGTGACTGAGTTTGAGTCTAAACTCTTCTATATATCTACTAAATATTTAGTAAACAATTTTTATAGACAATGTATACAAAAATTATAAGCAATATTCTTAAAAAAATTTAAATTTAAATAAAAACTTCTAGAGATAATAGTGTGTTCCATAATTTAAAGTTTATTTGACATGAATTCCATAAACTATTAACTGAAAATGACCCGCAGCATATTGATCATCTTCTAGCTAAATCGTTAACAAAATTACATTGCAATTTTTCACTAAATCGTTTTTTTTTTTTGCCTTTGTATATGAATTCCGCTTAAAAATTTAATACCAAAAAAATGTTGTTTTTGATTGCTTCATATTCTTTTTTTTTATTTCTTGTTGGTGTAGCTTACATATTTTGAAGAGAAACAGCAACGACAAAATCGAAACTACAACCAACTCTGATGGTGAATTCACATAATTGCTAATGTATTTTCATGTCAGCTATATACAAGAAGAGACTTAAGGCTACTGTTGAAGGCTGTAATGGTATTTACATTATGTTACATATGAACTACTCACATTTTTTTTATAAAAAATTTTAAAATTAATTTGTTATTAAGTATAAAACAGGAGATTGTTTTATCCTTTAACCCTTTGTCTACCGATGTCCACTTAGGAGGACATTCAAAACGACAACAGACTCTATTTCCCCAATTAGTTTCCATTTATTTCTCAATGCTATTTTAAAGTAAAGGCTTCAATCTAAATAAGCTATAAATGTAAGCTATATTGGTGAGCACTAAAATGCATTTTTATAAACTTCTTTAACAATAAGCGAAAATTTGAGAATATTTTTCCACTATATGACTCTGGTAAATGGACATTCATATGAGATCTGTTGCCGATATTTTCTGGATATTTGTTGTATTTTTTCTCACACTTCGATAGATATAATAGGCCAAATATCGCTTACTTTCGTAAGGACATTTTGTTCTAATTCAAGAATCAAGTTCTCAGAACAAACGTATATAGCTCTTGAACTAATTGAGGGAGGTGCTCAAAATTAAATTTTTTTCTACATGCTGTTAGTACCATGAAAAATGAAGAAAAATTAAAATGTTTAAAATTAGGTTTATTTCAGTAGTGAAATGGTTAAAGTTATGTAATTTGGTTTTTCTCGACATTTTTTGATGTATATAAAGAAGCCTGAGATTATATATAGTCTAAATAAAGTATCTTAATTTTAATTAAATATTAGACTATTAATTTAATTTCATATTTTTTATATATTTTTTTAAATATTTGTTTATATATATTTTTAAATATTTATTTATATATATTTATTTATATATTTTTTTTAAATATTTTTTTGTCTATACTTGTTATTATAGAATGCCCCATATGTGTATTCGTACAACGGTATGAAATGATTTTTTCTATGCAATGAAGACGTGCTTGAATGTTTAAACCATTTGAGATGCCATTCTCTCATTAAATCCATGAATTACAATAATCATTTATTTCTACTAGAGGGGTATACCGAGAATTTAATATGAAACAAGTATATAAAGCAGTAAGTTCGGCCGGGCCGAATCTTAAATACCCACCACCATAAATCAAATATTATAGTTTCCTGTGAAAATTTCAGGGGGATTTGGTGACAAGCAGATCAGTTCAACCAGTACACTTCCCGAAGATAAATTCAAAGATTTTACCTATGAAGACTAGATCAGATTCTGGATTTATAAGAACCATATTTGTTTGAGTTTTAGAGGAATCATAAACATCGTGTGCAAGTGTGCAAGAAAACGATGAAATAACGCCTTGATTTAAAATCTAACATCTGTAGATTTTTACCCCCACTATTTAAATGATTACCAGAAATAAAATCTGGAAAGTATAATTCAGTTTCAAGCAATTTTCATTATCAGTGCACATGGACCGATATTCACCATTTTCGGCACACCTCTTTATGCTCCTAAAATACTTCTAGATTTAAAATTGCATGCAAATTTGAAAAAAAACTATGGTTTCTAAAAGCCCAAGAAGTAAAATCGGGAGATCGGTCTATTTGGGAGATAAACAAAAACATGGACCAATACACGCCATTTTCGGCTCTCATATTTAAGGTCCTAAAATACCTCTAGATTTCTCATTACAGGCAAATTAGATAAAAACTACGGATTCTAGAAGCCTAAAAAATAAAATCATTTCTTGCACACCTATTTGTATTCCTAAAAACCTCCAGATTTTCGATTTCAGGCAAAGTGGACAACAATTACGGTTTCTAGAAACCCAAAAAGTAATATCGGGAGATCGGTCTATCTGATGGCTATATCAAACCATGGACCTATACTCACCATTTTCGGCATACCTTTTTATGGTCCTAAAATACCTCTAGAATTGTAATTTGAGGCAAGATGGATAAAAACTATGGTTTCTAAAAGCCCAAGGATAAAATCTGGAGATCGGTCTATATGGGGGCTATACCAAAACATGGACCGATACTCACCATTTTTGGCACACCTCTTTGTGGTTATAAAATACCTCTAGATTTCCAATTTCAGGCATATTGGATAAAAACTACAGATACTATAAGCCCAAGACCCCAAATCGGGAGATCGGTCTATATGGGGGATATAGCAAAACCTGGACCGATACTCACCATTTTTAGCACACCTCTTTATGGTCCTAAAATGCCTCTAGATTTCAAATTTCAACCAAATTGGATAATAACTACGGATTCTAGAAGCCCAAGAAGTAAAATACTCATCATTTTCCGCAAATTGGATAATAACTACGGATTCTAGAAGCCCAAGAAGTAAAATAGGGAAATCGGTCTATATGGGGGCTATACCTAAACATCAACCGATAGTCACCATTTTTGGCACACCTCTTTATGGTGCTCAAATACCTCTAGATTTACAATTTCAGGCGAATTGGATATAAACTATCGATTCTAGAAGCCCTAGAAATATAATCGGGAGATCGTTCTGTATGAGGGCTATACCAAAACATGGACCGATATAGCCCATCTTCGAACTTTACCTGCCTGCAGACAAAAGACGAGTTTGTGCGAAATTTCAGCACGATTGCTTTATTATTGAAGACTGTAGCGTGATTTCAACAGATTGCAGACAGCCAGACAGACAGACGGACAGACGGACTTGGCTATATCGTCTTAGAATTTCTCCCTGATCAAGAATATATATACTTTATATAGTCGGAAATCGATATTTCGATGTGTTATAAACGGAATAACAAACTTATTATACCCCCTTCACCATTCTATGGTGGTGGGTATAAAACTACGTTAGTTTTTAATATTAAATGCTCATGTTTAATCCCATTAGATATTAATTTTGTGTGGCAATTATTATTAGCTATCGATTTGTATTAATTTATTAGATCCACTGTTCCTGAAAGGAAATGTAATGACTTTTATACTAATAATCCCTGAGCATGGTAATCATAAACTAAATGAGAGTAATTAAAAACAAAAGACTTAAGAGACAAACTTTGTTTTGGTGGTACTCAAATTAACTGCCTACAAAAATATGAACATTTGCTTAGAGATTGTGCTATTGATTCACAGTGAATATTTACACCAAAAATAATTCAATTTTAAATCATATGTGTACGAGTATATCAAACATTTTAATTTTCAAATTTGACGTCCACCACGTCTAAACTTAGCGTACCAATTGTAGATTGTTCATTTTCCTAAAGGCAGCTTCCGGGAACTCGTGGTCAAGCTAAATATTTGTTATCGACTCTTATTTTTATTTTTAGCATCTTCGAAACTACATTAACCATTTCTAGAAAAAAACAGAGGAAATCCATTATAAAGTATCATGAAAAAAAGACAAATTCCAAAAGTTTTTTTTTTCAATTCTCTTTTTTGCTATTCATTGTTTGTGGTTTAACAACATTAATAAAGTTTTATATAAAATTCTCATCAAACAGTCACAAATCTCTGGCCTCACATCAGTAGCACATATGAGTTGAATGGCATTACCTCCTTTTTCGGTTATAACAAATCCCACAAATATGCAATTGCAAAATATCTGCAAATACAACCACCACCTGCTGTAATGTGAAAACAGTTTGCTTTGGAGTAGAAGCAGTTACTTGCTTGATGGAAACTACCCAGACCCAGTTACTCGCTCACCTAGTGAACTGGAAGATAAATGATGAGTTCTGTAAATTAGGCGGCAAATCCGTTTTACTTGTCTGTCCACAATTCAAAACAAAAAAAACTGCTTCGCCGCCTTATTTTATGTCACAATTTTGGATATGTTTTCCTACTTTGGTCGAATCTTGCTTAGTCGTCATCATTGGAGGTGGCGAAGGCGACAAACACTTGCTCCGAAACATGTTCCATTCCATCTACAAATAAACATCAAGCAATGCGGCTTTGTAATGCAGTTTTGTATGACTTGGTAACTTCTTCTTCTTTACATGACACCTCAAATATTCATTGTCATTAATGATGTACCCGCTCATACATGTCGTAAAATTTGCTAGTACCACTTTATGTATAAGCTATAGCAGTTTAAGCTTTCAATGCAATCTAAAATGACTACAATGTAAGTGGAAATATGGAAAATGATGATACAAAATAGCTACTGTTTAAGAGTGTTGGCTAAAGTGCAATTTTTTTGTTTGCATTCAAAAGCGGATTCAAATGCTAGATTTTAATAACATCATCAATTTCATTGACGCTTTTGCGAAATTTAATTAATTTTTCTATTAAATATATCCTCATTCAAATGATAGTTTCGAAATATTTAAATAATTAGAAATACCAAAAGAAGACGTTGGAAATGAATAAAACTATTCTTTTCATAGATCGACCAAAGATCATCGGGATATTTGGTTTTCATAAAAAAAATCTACAACTTTTTAAACGACATTTCAAAAGTTGGAAAGGAAAAGATTTCAAAAGGAAGGAAAAATTCAGTCGGAGTGTTTTACTTGATAGGTTAAACCAAACCTACAGACTTTGAGCCAACTGAAACAGATTTTTTTACCATATTATTGATAGATTATCTGAAGAAATGTATAAAATTAAAGATTATCTTTAGCTAAAATTTAATGAATTCAGTTTGTGAATGGCGGCAATATTTCTATCTAAATTTGGCGATGCACATATATGGAAGCTATAAGTAAATTTCAGCCGATATGGGTGATATTTTTGCAGGTCTTTAAATAAATAATTTTTTTAATATTTTAATATATCAATTAAAAAAGTATTAACGATATTTTTTCTATGAAGACTGAATTTTACTCTCGTTAAGAATATATAATGACATCCATATAAACCGATAGGTGTTTAAATAAGTCGCTGGTTAACTCCCAGCTTCTTTCCATATACTTCCAAGTAAACTGTTTCTGCAAGGGTAGATCTCGTCGCCGCCGAAACAAACAATCTATGTTTTATAGTGTGATCTCCATTTAGGTGTCCTGTAAATGTCAAGTAAATTGGAGTAGTTAAGTAATTAGTTTGTTGTATATTTATATATAAATTGCTGATATTAGTAGGGAATAAACTGCTTTATCGTCGAAGTTAAATTTTCATAAAAAATATCATGTCATGGGGACCACGGTTGCCACAGTTGGTAGCATTCTACCAAAAATGGTAAATTTTTTTCTGGTAGATAGATTGGTAGAATTTTTGATGTTTTGGTAGAATATTCAAAATATTCCACTCCAACTAAGAGGTAGAAATAAAATTTGGAAAAAATTTTCTATTGACTTATGTTTGAGAAAATTTTCTAAGGACATAAAATTTTGACAAAATTTTCCATAGAAATAAATAAAATTTTTTCCATAGAAATAAATAAAATTTTCCATAGAATATAAATAAAATTTTGACAAATTTTTCCATATAAATTAAATTTCGACTAAATTTTCCATATAAATAAAATTTTGACAAAATTTTCTAAAGAAATAAAATTTTGACAAAATTTTCTACAGAAATAAATAAATAGAATAAAGAAATAAATGAAATAAAATTAAAAAAAAAAAACTAAAAAAATGAGAAAATTTTCTATGGACATCTTTTGGTAAAGGTATTTTTTTTTTGGTAAGAGGTATTTCAATTTTCCTTGGAAATAAAGTTTTGGCATAGTTTTCTATAGAGATAAGAATTTGACAAAATTTTCTATAGACTAATATACCACTCCAACTAGAAGGTACTTACATTTTCTTAAGAAATAGAATTTTGACATAATTTTCTTTAGAAAAAATTTCTATGGAGATAAGATTTTGACTAAATTTTCTATAGAAATAAAATTTTAACAAAATTTTCTATACAAATAAAATTTTGTCAAAATTTTCCATATAAATAAAATTTTGACAAAATTTTCCATATAAATTAAATTTTGACTAAATTTTCCATATAAATAAAATTTTTAGAAAGAATATAGAAAATTTTCTAAAGAAATAAAATTTTGACAACATTTTTCTACTCTGAAAAAAATATTGCCGTGAGGCCAAAAATTTCATGTCCTCAAAATACGAATGCAAATTTTGCTTAGCATAAAATATGCATTTCTCTAATATAAAGTTTTTTTCTTTGTCCAAAAGTCGATAAACTTTTCAATGAAGTCGCATTGTCCTTATAATTAAGTAATTTGACTTAAAAATGGTTATCATAACATGAAAGAAAAAAATTTTTGGGATTAGGTCGACTTGACTGCAATTCAGAAAAATTCTTTAAAATTAATGAAATTGTCTTTAAATTTGTTGTCTTTTTGCCTCTTGACTGCAAAGCAAAAAATCGTTCAAAAATATGACATGTTTTTCAACACTTTATTTTAAAGATGCTTCTTACTTGAAACATAGCATAATTTCTACTAGAAGTCGAGTCTGAATTTCGAAAATAAAGTTGTCGTTAACTCGTTTTTAAAGGACTTTGATAGCATATGAAGAAAAAGTTGAAAAAAACGAGAAAATTTTCTATAGACATAAAATTTTAACAAAACTTTCTATAGAATTCTTGATGTTTTGGTAAAATTGTCAAAATATTCCACTCGAACTAAGAGGTACTTAAATTTTCCGTGGAAATAAAGTTTGACATAATTTTCTATAAAAAAATTTCTATGAAGATAAGAATTTGACAAAATTTTCTATAGACTAATATACCACTCCAACTAGAAAGTACTTAAATTTTCTTTAGAAATAACATTTTGACATCATTTTCTTCAGAAAAAAATTTCTATGGAGACAAGATTTGACAAAATTTTCTAAGAACTAAAATTTTGACAAAATTTTCTAAGAAATAAAATTTTGACAAAATTTTCTATAGAAATAAAATTTTGACAACATTTTCTATAGACATAAAAGTTTGACAAAATTTTCTAAAGAAATAAAATTTTGACAAAATTGTCCATATAAATAAAATTTTGACAAAATTTTCTATAAAAAAAAACAATTGACAAACTTTTCTATAGAAAAAAAACAACTGACAAACTTTCCTATAGAAACAAAAGTTTGGGAAAATATATATGGAAATAAAATTTTAAGAAAATTTCCCATGGAAATAAAATGTTGGGAAAATTTTCTATAGAAATAAAATTTTGACAAAATTTTGTATAGAATTTTCTATAGAAAAAATTTTGACAAAATGTTCTATAGAAAAAAAATTTGACAAAATTTTCTATAGATATAGAATATTGAAAAAGTATCTATAGAAATAAATTTTGACAAAATTTTCTATAGAAAAAAATTTTACAAAATTTTTATAGAAATAAAATTTTGACAAAATTTTCTATATAAATAAAATTTTGACAAAATTTTCTATATAAATAAAATTTTGACAAAATTTTCTATAGAAATAAAATTATGAGAAAATTTTCTATAGAAATACATTTTTGACAAAATGTTTTATAGAAATAAAATTTTGACAAAATTTTCTATACAAATACATTTTTGACAAAATTTTCTATAGAAATACAAATTTGGAAATAAAATTTTGACAAAATTTTCTATAGAAATAAAAGTATGAGAAAATTTTCTATAGAAATAAAATTTTGACATAATTTTCTATAGAAATACATTTTTGACAAAATGTTCAATAGAAATAAAATTGTAACAAAATTTTCTATAGACATACATTTTGAATATATTGAATATATTTTGATAAAATTTTGAAAAAAAATTATAGACATAACATTTTGACAAAATTTTCTATAGTAATAACATTTTTTTCAGAATTGGCCACAATCTATGTCCTCTCTAAGCGCCACGAAATAAAAGAATTTAAACTTTTCAGATACTTGGATTGGACTTTGGATGTTATTGTTGTAAGTTGAGTTTTCAAAAGTCAGTCTAATAATTTCCTAGCAAAAAAAGCGTCGCCAAAAAAGTTGTGAAAATGTGCATTTTGGATCCGGAAGTGGTGAAAAATTGGCGCAGAAGCGATGAATTTAACATGGGCTTGTCATAGGATGGATGTCCACCATTTCCACAGCCGTTGTACTGAATTTGCTTCACTTCTTCAGATGTGATCCGAATTCAGTGTTTTCGATGTAAATTAAAAAAAATTTTCATATTTTGCCAAATAAATAATTTTTTATATTTTTTTATGATTTTTAATACATTCTTACCTTTGTTCGAAACTTTTGACCTCAAATATTTCCAAAAATTCGCAATTTTTTTTTTTGGATTGGATTTAACATTATTTATGACAAAATTTAAATAATTTGTACCATTTTATTAATCCTTACTCAGTTTTTAACCTATATGAAACAAAAAAAGTTAAAATTACCCTTTAAAAATATAAAAAAGCGAGTTATAAAAAATTGAATTAAAAGAACTTCCTGAGTAGCTAAAATAAAGAACATCTTTGAAGGACATTTTTTGGAAGTGCTTTTAAAGTTGTGTCCTTAGAAGTACTTCCATTTTTTTGCTGGGTTTGGCATTGATTCCGAGCCAAAGAAGTTAAAAATTGCACTGAGGATGCACGGACGATTACAACAATATAGAAATTTTGTTCCAATTTTTTAGGAGAAATTATCCTCCGTTCCATTGAATTTCGTTTTATGTTAAGATACCAATTTTAAAGTCGAATTTTTCAGATCTAAGGACAAAATGCCTTCATTGTATAGTTTATCGACTTTGGTCAAGGAAAAAAACTTTGTATTAGAGAAATGCGTCTTCTATGACATGCAAAATCTGGATTCGTATTTTATCTTTTTCTCAGTGTAATATGTTTCTAAAATAACATATTATAAACACTATATAAGACTTGTGCCAATTTTTCTGTATTTACTTTGTAGCTTTTAAAACCAATTTGTTAATAGTATTCCTGTAATTTTCACATTAATTTTTTGACATTCTAACAAAAAGCACACAAAAAACATCTTGATTTGGATTTTGATTAGATTTAGTTCACCGATACAATTTTGCTTCAAACAAAATAAAAATGAATTTCTATTCATGAATTTCCATTCAAAACGAAAACTAATGAAGGCAATAAAAGTCATTTAATCAATATTAGAATAGAGAGTATATCGTTTTCAATGAATGGGTCACATCGTATTTCTAAATGGCGATTTTTTGGGGAATGGTATGGGTTTCACTTTATTTTGGCTTATATTTCATTAAACTTGCTTAGAATTCGAGTAAGCCTTTTAAAGGTTGTTGCTGGCTATTCCAAAAAAAATCAATTTGTATGTATAGAAATTTCCTAACCCACGACAACATGAATTTTTCCACTTTTGAACAAAAAATACAAAATTGTAACAGATTTTTCTGTGGCCCAGTCATTCTTTGCATCTGTTGTTGCTCACACCAAGTGAAGCGTATCTAAAGGTGCGTCTGGTCATTCGTCGTTTTCGCTTTCCACCTACACCTAGTCACCCCACCTCATTCCCTATAACAAACAAAAAAAACACAGTATCGAAAATAAAGACCATTGACCCTACCCCGACCCCACCTTTGCTCTGTGTGTTTACCTCATTCGGCTGCGTATTGTCCGTTCACCTGAACCATCATCATTATAATTTGCTTTCATAGTTGTAATGCCAAAATTTCTAGAGCATTTAGTTATTGAATCTCAAACGTAACACAGTTTCTAACGATTTCCGTTTCGCTTTTTTCAATTTTTTCTAATTTTAGTTAATTTCTGGTGTGCGTAAGGAAATTTGCAATCATTAAAAAATGTCGGTGCTACGTACCATGATTTTATTGGCTTTGGGTGCTACCATGACTTTGGCTCAAAGACGTTTAGCTTTACCGGATCCCAGGAGTTGTGCCAATCGTAAGTATATTTTCAGATTTCATAAAGGACTATAAAGGAAAATTTGTGTCTAATAAAATTAATTGAATGAAAATGAGATATCATCCAAATGAATCCTGTTCAGACGTGCCTGGTCAGGAATTATACGGCCCATTGGCCCATATCCTTAGCGTCACCTTTTCTGATAAATGACGTATCCTGGCAACCCGTCATTTCACTGGGTTCTGACCACCTCTCCAAAATTCACACCATTGACCGACCCAACCAAAGAAAAGCCAACTGAGAGAATACATAGATCGCCTCTTCAGTTTGCTCCCGTCCCGCTCTCATATTCGAAAAATTATCAGCTCAACAGCCGCTTGCTTCATATCCGCTGGTCGAATTTTCCAGTAGAGGCCCAACTTCCCAGCAAAAGATGCGGGACTCGCTGACGAGCGTGATGAATACAGTCCTGCTAACCCTGCTGATCCTAGAATCAGGGAATTGAATCTAGAGATTAGTATGATAGTCGACTAGCATAAGCGGAACACGTGGTTAGAGCACCTGAAGTAGTGTAACCTAGGCACTGGTTGTGGTTAACAGTAAGAGCCCTCTCGAACCTCGCTAAAACGGATGATGGAATCTCAATCATCTTTGGCGACGTGACGAGGACTGATGGGCGAGGTTTTTCAATCGACAGTTCATTGAGTATCCTGAGAGTGATAGAGCGACAACGTATTCGTGGTCTCCGAGCCAGCAACACACCACAATTTACCCCCAAACCGGAGTTGGGGTAAATTGTGGTGTGTTGAATGTCATCAACAGCGCAAAACTAACCAAGGCGTTGGGCGCCGACGGAATTTCTATGCTAATGCTGAAGCATGTGGGAACACTGGGAGTTGAATACTTGACCAGACTCATCCATTTGTCTTGGGAATCATTGATTATACCCGATATCTGGAAAATGGGTAGAATGATTCCATTACTGAAGACAGGCAGAGACTCGAGTAAGGGTAATTTTCGCTTCCTTCTCTTGCCAGTAGGCAAGACCCTTGAGGTTCTACTCCTCCCCAGTCGTGTGGAGAATTTTCCAGCTGCCAACAATCATCATGGATTCCTTGTTTCTACTTATCACAAGTCGCAATGATTATCGCAAATTGCAATGGCATGGACAGACGACTTATAAAAGCTGTCGAAAGTAACCCCGAGAATCTTGGGGTAGTTTGTAGTCTAATTTCTTACGCCATCGCCTCTGACATTCACCTTGACTTCTTTTCACATTTTAGGATTTTTTTCAAGCGGACGACAATATTTTAGTCTTTTATTTACGTAAAACTTTAATTTTTCTTTAACTCTTTGCAGGTGTTCGACATGCCTCTTATCGTGATGCCCGTGGTGTTTCTCACTCATACTTCTTTAGTTGGGAACATGCTCCCACTCGCAGCTTAGAGGTAGATTGGTTGGATGCTCGTAATATTTGCCGTCGTCATTGTATGGATGCCGTCTCACTGGAAACGCCACAAGAGAACGAGTTCATCAAACAACGCATAGCTCGTGGTAATGTTCGTTACATTTGGACCTCGGGCCGTAAATGTAATTTTGCTGGCTGTGATCGTCCCGATTTGCAACCACCCAATGAAAACGGTTGGTTCTGGTCTGGATCGGGAGCCAAAATTGGACCCACATCTCAACGTAATACAGGCGATTGGTCTTCTACCGGTGGCTATAATCAACCACAACCTGATAATCGTGAAGCTGCCCAGGGTAATGATGAATCCTGCCTATCGATTTTGAATAATTTCTACAATGATGGTCTCAAATGGCACGATGTGGCCTGTCATCATCTCAAACCTTTCGTGTGTGAGGATTCCGATGAACTTTTGAATTTCGTACGCTCACGTAATCCTGGTTTACGTCTTTAAGACTTGGAATGCTCTGTAATGGTTTTTGGAGACAAATCCCACCCAACTACCCCTTCGGAAGGATCAATTCTAGTTTTCTTCTTGAATTTAATCTGATTTGACCTGTTTTTGGCCAGCTTTTCTATGTGTTAATGTTTGAGTTTTACATTTTTTTGTAGAATTTTATAATTTCTACGTGTAATCATCCTCCCAGCAGTAGAGAATGGAAAAAATCTAATTTTAAGTTTAATTCTAAAATAATTCTAAAAAACATAAAAAAAACATAAATAATTTATACCCATAAAAAATCAAGAAAAACTGAATATAATCTGTTATTGTTTAATATCATGTTTTGTTATATAAATGAAAACAAAAACAAATATGTATCCATATTTTGGTATTATTTTTATTTTCAAATGTTATGTTACGTAGGTGTAAAAAAATTATTGTTATATTTAAAAAGCAACAAAATCATCACATTTTTCTTCCCGTTGTAACATCGGTTTGAATATGAAATTCGATCAAAATCATTAAAACAAAATTGCATTTATTTAATAAAGATAAACAAAATTTGAAGATTGTTGTTGTTGTTGTTTTAATCACTGTGTTATCAAAAGGGCTGAATATGGCTTAAACTCTTGGGGATATGTATAAAATGATCAGAATGTGACTAGATCTGAGTGATCTGGTGGTGAGTCCGGTGTGGCCCTTGATTACAGATAGGACACACTACAGCTACGCTGTAATTAATCACTGATAGGATGGAATTGAGGCGGCTACACTTACATGATCTTAGTTGGGCTGAAACTACACTTGTCCGCCTTTTAAGGACTCTTTCCTCCGGTGCTATGGGTGGAGGTCGGACACCGAGTACTTTCTGATTGTGCTTTCTGATAGTATCCTCGTGAATCCTTCTCAGACCTTCCTGGTATGCTGCCTTATCTAGAGGGTCTCTTTTGGAAAGCTGGATTTCGAGCTTAAGAAGATGAAGGTCAACCCTGAGTGATGATTGTCTATACATAACAGGTTGGCTGGTTGGCGGTCTAACAAAGAAAAACACATTTTTTGTCAAAATTCGTTTTTATTATTCAACATAGTTCTCTTCAAGAGCGATACAACGATCATAACGACCTTCCAATTTTTTGATACCATTTTGGTAGTACTCCTTCAGTTTTGCCTCAAAATAGGCCTCAGTTTCGGCGATCACCTCTTCATTGCAGCCAAATTTTTCCCTGCGAGCATCCTTTTGAGGTCTGAGAACAAGAAAAAGTCGTTGGGGGCCAGATCTGGAGAATACGGTGGGTGGGGAAGCAATTCGAAGCCCAATTCATGAATTTTTACCATCGTTCTCAATGACTTGTGGCACGGTGCGTTGTCTTGGTGGACCAACACTTTTTTCTTCTTCATATGGGGCCGCTTTGCCGCGATTTCGACCTTCAAACGCTCAAAACTGTTGATGGTTTTTCCCTTCTCAAGATAATTGATAAAAATTATTCCATGCGCACCTCAAAAAAACAGAGGCCATTACTTTGCCAGCGGACTTTTGAGTCTTTCCACGCTTCGGAGACGGTTCACCGGTCGCTGTCCACTCAGCCGACTGTCGATTGGACTCAGGAGTGATGGAGCCATGTTTCATCCACTGTCACATATCGACGAAAAAACTCGGGTGTATTACGAGTTAACAGCTTTTTCCATTTTTTCACAATAACAAAGGTTGCTTCACAAAAGACGATCTATCTCACAAACTAATTGACTTACAGACGTCAAATTTTGACACGAATCATTTGAAGGTTGGTACTATATAAAAATAATATGCATTCAATACTAGCGACGCCATCTATGTGTCAGACCGGGGACTTATCAGCCAACCTGTTAAGATGGTGATTTGCATGGTTTCTGCGAGGAGATATAGCTATGACAATATTTAATTGTGTCCGGGAACAGAGATGATTTTGGTGTCCACATAAAGATGATGCACTGGGGGAACACATTATCGCAGCGTTCTGACAAGTCTGTATATTTTTCCAAAACATGTCCATACTGGCGCTGCTTAGTTTAGCACTGATCAGTCGATTGCCTTTTAGGTAGTCAACAGGGTTTCTTTGTCCACATTCCAAGTGCTGCCGGCAAGTGACTGCCGCGGAGCCTATCATAAATTGCAGTGGCTTGGGCAGACAACTTCGAAAGGCTGCCGAATGTTATTCCGAGAGAAATTTTCCATAGAAATAAAATTTTGACAAAATTTTCTATAGAAATAAAATTTTGACAAAATTTTCTATAGAAATAAAATTTTGAAAAAATTTTCTATAGAAATAAAATTTTGACAAAATTTTCTATAGAAATAAAATTTTGACAAAATTTTCTATAGAAATAAAATTTTGACAAATTTTTCTATAGAAATAAAATTTTGACAAATTTTCTATAGAAATAAAATTTTGACAAAATTTTCTATAGAGATAAAATTTTGACAAAATTTTCTATAGAAATAAAATTTTGACAAAATTTTCAATAGAAATAAAATTTTGACAAAATTTTCTATTGAATTAAAATTTTGACAAAAATTTCTATAGAAATAAAATTCTATAGAAATAAAATTTTGACAAAATTTTCTATAGAAATAAAATTTTGACAAAATTTTCTATAGAAATAAAATTTTGAAAAAAAATCTTTACAAATAAAATAAAATTTTGAAAAAAATTTCTGTAGAAATAAAATTTTGACAAAATTTTCTATAGAAATAACATTTTGAAAAAAAATCTTTACAAATAAAATAAAATTTAGACAAAATTTTCTATAGACATAAAATTTTGAGAAAATTTTCTATAGAAATAAAATTTTGAGAAAATTTTCTATATAAATAAAATTTTGAGAAAATTTTATACAGAAATAAAATTTTGACAAAATTTTCTATAGGAATAAAATTTTGACAAAATTTTCTATAGAAATAAAATTTTGACAACATTTTCTGTAGAAATAAAATTTTGAGAACATTTTCTATAGAAATAAAATTTTGACAAAAATTTTCTATAGAAATAAAATTTTGAGAAAATTTTCTATATAAATAAAATTTTGACAAAATTTTATACAGAAATAAAATTTTGAGAAAATTTTCTATAGAAATAAAATTTTGACAAAATTTTCTATAGAAGTAAAATTTTGAGAAAATTTTCTATAGAAATAAAATTTTGAGAAAATTTTCTATAGAAATAAAATTTTGACAAAATGTTCTATAGAAATAAAATTTTGAGAAAATTTTCTATAGAAATAAAATTTTGACAAAATATTCTATAGAAATAAAATTTTGACAAAATATTCTATAGAAATAAAATTTTGACAAAATTTTCTATAGAAATAAAATTTTAACAAAATTTTCTATAGAAATAAAATTTTGACAAAAATTTCTATAGAAATAAAATTTTGACAAAATTTTCAATAGAAATAAAATTTTGACAAAATTTTCTATAGAAGTAAAATTTTGACAAAATTTTCTATAAAAATACCATTTTGACAAAATTTTCTATAGAAATAAAATTTTAACAAAATTTTCTATAGAAATAAAATTTTGACAAAATATTCTATAGAAATAAAATTTTGACAAAATATTCTATAGAAATAAAATTTTGACAAAATTTTCTATAGAAATAAAATTTTGACAAAATTTTCTATAGAAGTAAAATTTTGAGAAAATTTTCTATAGAAATAAAATTTTGACAAAATTTTCTATAAAAATACCATTTTGACAAAATTTTCTATAGAAATAAAATTTTAACAAAATTTTCTATAGAAATAAAATTTTGACAAAATATTCTATAGAAATAAAATTTTGACAAAATATTCTATAGAAATAAAATTTTAACAAAATTTTCTATAGAAATAAAATTTTGACAAATTTTTCTATAGAAATAAAATTTTGACAAATTTTCTATAGAAATAAAATTTTGACAAAATTTTCTATAGAGATAAAATTTTGACAAAATTTTCTATAGAAATAAAATTTTGACAAAATTTTCAATAGAAATAAAATTTTGACAAAATTTTCTATTGAATTAAAATTTTGACAAAAATTTCTATAGAAATAAAATTTTGACAAAATTTTCTATAGAAATAAAATTTTGACAAAATTTTCTATAGAAATAACATTTTGAGAAAATTTTCTGTAGAAATAAAGTGTTGACAAATTTTCTATAGAAATAAAATTTTGACAAAATTTTCTATAGAAATCAAATTTTGACAAAATTTATTATAGAAATAAAATTTTGACAAAATTTATTATAGAAATAAAATTGACTGCCGCGGAGCCTATCATAAATTGCAGTGGCTTGGGCAGACAACTTCGAAAGGCTGCCGAATGTTATTCCGAGAGAAATTTTCCATAGAAATAAAATTTTGACAAAATTTTCTATAGAAATAAAATTTTCTATAGAAAATTTTGAAAAAATTTTCTATAGAAATAAAATTTTGACAAAATTTTCTATAGAAATAAAATTTTGACAAAATTTTCTATAGAAATAAAATTTTGACAAATTTTTCTATAGAAATAAAATTTTGACAAATTTTCTATAGAAATAAAATTTTGACAAAATTTTCTATAGAGATAAAATTTTGACAAAATTTTCTATAGAAATAAAATTTTGACAAAATTTTCAATAGAAATAAAATTTTGACAAAATTTTCTATTGAATTAAAATTTTGACAAAAATTTCTATAGAAATAAAATTCTATAGAAATAAAATTTTGACAAAATTTTCTATAGAAATAAAATTTTGACAAAATTTTCTATAGAAATAAAATTTTGAAAAAAAATCTTTACAAATAAAATAAAATTTTGAAAAAAATTTCTGCAGAAATAAAATTTTGACAAAATTTTCTATAGAAATAACATTTTGAAAAAAAATCTTTACAAATAAAATAAAATTTAGACAAAATTTTCTATAGACATAAAATTTTGAGAAAATTTTCTATAGAAATAAAATTTTGAGAAAATTTTCTATATAAATAAAATTTTGAGAAAATTTTATACAGAAATAAAATTTTGACAAAATTTTCTATAGGAATAAAATTTTGACAAAATTTTCTATAGAAATAAAATTTTGACAACATTTTCTGTAGAAATAAAATTTTGAGAACATTTTCTATAGAAATAAAATTTTGACAAAAATTTTCTATAGAAATAAAATTTTGAGAAAATTTTCTATATAAATAAAATTTTGACAAAATTTTATACAGAAATAAAATTTTGAGAAAATTTTCTATAGAAATAAAATTTTGACAAAAATTTTCTATAGAAATAAAATTTTGAGAAAATTTTCTATATAAATAAAATTTTGACAAAATTTTATACAGAAATAAAATTTTGAGAAAATTTTCTATAGAAATAAAATTTTGACAAAATTTTCTATAGAAGTAAAATTTTGAGAAAATTTTCTATAGAAATAAAATTTTGAGAAAATTTTCTATAGAAATAAAATGTTGACAAAATGTTCTATAGAAATAAAATTTTGAGAAAATTTTCTATAGAAATAAAATTTTGACAAAATATTCTATAGAAATAAAATTTTGACAAAATATTCTATAGAAATAAAATTTTGACAAAATTTTCTATAGAAATAAAATTTTAACAAAATTTTCTATAGAAATAAAATTTTGACAAAAATTTCTATAGAAATAAAATTTTGACAAAATTTTCAATAGAAATAAAATTTTGACAAAATTTTCTATAGAAGTAAAATTTTGACAAATTTTTCTATAGAAATAAAATTTTGACAAAATTTTCTATAAAAATACCATTTTGACAAAATTTTCTATAGAAATAAAATTTTAACAAAATTTTCTATAGAAATAAAATTTTGACAAAATATTCTATAGAAATAAAATTTTGACAAAATATTCTATAGAAATAAAATTTTGACAAAATTTTCTATAGAAATAAAATTTTGACAAAATTTTCTATAGAAGTAAAATTTTGAGAAAATTTTCTATAGAAATAAAATTTTGACAAAATTTTCTATAAAAATACCATTTTGACAAAATTTTCTATAGAAATAAAATTTTAACAAAATTTTCTATAGAAATAAAATTTTGACAAAATATTCTATAGAAATAAAATTTTGACAAAATATTCTATAGAAATAAAATTTTAACAAAATTTTCTATAGAAATAAAATTTTGACAAATTTTTCTATAGAAATAAAATTTTGACAAATTTTCTATAGAAATAAAATTTTGACAAAATTTTCTATAGAGATAAAATTTTGACAAAATTTTCTATAGAAATAAAATTTTGACAAAATTTTCAATAGAAATAAAATTTTGACAAAATTTTCTATTGAATTAAAATTTTGACAAAAATTTCTATAGAAATAAAATTTTGACAAAATTTTCTATAGAAATAAAATTTTGACAAAATTTTCTATAGAAATAACATTTTGAGAAAATTTTCTGTAGAAATAAAGTGTTGACAAATTTTCTATAGAAATAAAATTTTGACAAAATTTTCTATAGAAATCAAATTTTGACAAAATTTATTATAGAAATAAAATTTTGACAAAATTTATTATAGAAATAAAATTTTGACAAAAATTTCTATAGAAATAAAATTTTGGCAAAAATTCTTATAGAAATAAAATTTTGGCAAAAATTCTTATAGAAATAAAATTTTGACAAAATTTAATATAGCAATAAAATTTTGAAAAAAAAAATTCTTTACAAATAAAATAAAATTTTGACAAAATTTTTTATAGAAATAAAATTTTAACAAAATTTTCTATAGAAATAAAATTGAAATTAAATTTTTACAAAATTTTGACAGAGGTAAAATTTTCTCCAAATTTTGGTAGATTATTTTTGGCTCGAGTGGAACCGTGATTATTCCATGCGCACCTCAAAAAAACAGAGGCCATTACTTTGCCAGCGGACTTTTGAGTCTTTCCACGCTTCGGAGACGGTTCACCGGTCGCTGTCCACTCAGCCGACTGTCGATTGGACTCAGGAGTGATGGAGCCATGTTTCATCCACTGTCACATATCGACGAAAAAACTCGGGTGTATTACGAGTTAACAGCTTTTTCCATTTTTTCACAATAACAAAAGTTGCTTCACAAAAGACGATCTATCTCACAAACTAATTGACTTACAGACGTCAAATTTTGACACGAATCATTTGAAGGTTGGTACTATATAAAAATAATATGCATTCAATACTAGCGACGCCATCTATGTGTCAGACCGGGGACTTATCAGCCAACCTGTTAAGATGGTGATTTGCATGGTTTCTGCGAGGAGATATAGCTATGACAATATTTAATTGTGTCCGGGAACAGAGATGATTTTGGTGTCCGCATAAAGATGATGCACTGGGGGAACACATTATCGCAGCGTTCTGACAAGTCTGTATATTTTTCCAAAACATGTCCATACTGGCGCTGCTTAGTTTAGCACTGATCAGTCGATTGCCTTTTAGGTAGTCAACAGGGTTTCCTTGTCCACATTCCAAGTGCTGCCGGCAAGTGACTGCCGCGGAGCCTATCATAAATTGCAGTGGCTTGGGCAGACAACTTCGAAAGGCTGCCGAATGTTATTCCGAGAGAAATTTTCCATAGAAATAAAATTTTGACAAAATTTTCTATAGAAATAAAATTTTCTATAGAAAATTTTGAAAAAATTTTCTATAGAAATAAAATTTTGACAAATTTTTCTATAGAAATAAAATTTTGACAAATTTTCTATAGAAATAAAATTTTGACAAAATTTTCTATAGAGATAAAATTTTGACAAAATTTTCTATAGAAATAAAATTTTGACAAAATTTTCAATAGAAATAAAATTTTGACAAAATTTTCTATTGAATTAAAATTTTGACAAAAATTTCTATAGAAATAAAATTCTATAGAAATAAAATTTTGACAAAATTTTCTATAGAAATAAAATTTTGACAAAATTTTCTATAGAAATAAAATTTTGAAAAAAAATCTTTACAAATAAAATAAAATTTTGAAAAAAATTTCTGTAGAAATAAAATTTTGACAAAATTTTCTATAGAAATAACATTTTGAAAAAAAATCTTTACAAATAAAATAAAATTTAGACAAAATTTTCTATAGACATAAAATTTTGAGAAAATTTTCTATAGAAATAAAATTTTGAGAAAATTTTCTATATAAATAAAATTTTGAGAAAATTTTATACAGAAATAAAATTTTGACAAAATTTTCTATAGGAATAAAATTTTGACAAAATTTTCTATAGAAATAAAATTTTGACAACATTTTCTGTAGAAATAAAATTTTGAGAACATTTTCTATAGAAATAAAATTTTGACAAAAATTTTCTATAGAAATAAAATTTTGAGAAAATTTTCTATATAAATAAAATTTTGACAAAATTTTATACAGAAATAAAATTTTGAGAAAATTTTCTATAGAAATAAAATTTTGACAAAATTTTCTATAGAAGTAAAATTTTGAGAAAATTTTCTATAGAAATAAAATTTTGAGAAAATTTTCTATAGAAATAAAATTTTGACAAAATGTTCTATAGAAATAAAATTTTGAGAAAATTTTCTATAGAAATAAAATTTTGACAAAATATTCTATAGAAATAAAATTTTGACAAAATATTCTATAGAAATAAAATTTTGACAAAATTTTCTATAGAAATAAAATTTTAACAAAATTTTCTATAGAAATAAAATTTTGACAAAAATTTCTATAGAAATAATATTTTGACAAAATTTTCAATAGAAATAAAATTTTGACAAAATTTTCTATAGAAGTAAAATTTTGACAAATTTTTCTATAGAAATAAAATTTTGACAAAATTTTCTATAAAAATACCATTTTGACAAAATTTTCTATAGAAATAAAATTTTAACAAAATTTTCTATAGAAATAAAATTTTGACAAAATATTCTATAGAAATAAAATTTTGACAAAATATTCTATAGAAATAAAATTTTGACAAAATTTTCTATAGAAATAAAATTTTGACAAAATTTTCTATAGAAGTAAAATTTTGAGAAAATTTTCTATAGAAATAAAATTTTGACAAAATTTTCTATAAAAATACCATTTTGACAAAATTTTCTATAGAAATAAAATTTTAACAAAATTTTCTATAGAAATAAAATTTTGACAAAATATTCTATAGAAATAAAATTTTGACAAAATATTCTATAGAAATAAAATTTTAACAAAATTTTCTATAGAAATAAAATTTTGACAAAATTTTCTATAGAGATAAAATTTTGACAAAATTTTCTATAGAAATAAAATTTTGACAAAATTTTCAATAGAAATAAAATTTTGACAAAATTTTCTATTGAATTAAAATTTTGACAAAAATTTCTATAGAAATAAAATTTTGACAAAATTTTCTATAGAAATAAAATTTTGACAAAATTTTCTATAGAAATAACATTTTGAGAAAATTTTCTGTAGAAATAAAGTGTTGACAAATTTTCTATAGAAATAAAATTTTGACAAAATTTTCTATAGAAATCAAATTTTGACAAAATTTATTATAGAAATAAAATTTTGACAAAATTTATTATAGAAATAAAATTTTGACAAAAATTTCTATAGAAATAAAATTTTGGCAAAAATTCTTATAGAAATAAAATTTTGGCAAAAATTCTTATAGAAATAAAATTTTGACAAAATTTAATATAGCAATAAAATTTTGAAAAAAAAATTCTTTACAAATAAAATAAAATTTTGACAAAATTTTTTATAGAAATAAAATTTTAACAAAATTTTCTATAGAAATAAAATTGAAATTAAATTTTTACAAAATTTTGACAGAGGTAAAATTTTCTCCAAATTTTGGTAGATTATTTTTGGCTCGAGTGGAACCGTGATTGTTACGCCTTCGCCTTCAACTGCCTGCGTACTTCTGCTGTTCAGGTAGTGCATGTAAGAGCTTGGTAGCCAATATCCTCAAATATTTTGCGGTTAAATAATTGCTGGAAGTGCTTGCTTGGCGAAAAATATGAGGGGAGATTAAAAAAGTAGCGAACAGTTAAAAAATCTGGGCGATATAAGCAGTAAAAAAGGCTCCTAGGACGCTGTGACATAACGGATGGCACTGTCAAAAAGGTGAGGGGAGACAAAAAAACAGCGGAACAGTAAAAATCAGGACGATGTAAGCAGTGGTGTAAAAAAAGCTCTTAGGACGGTGAGTTATGCAGATGTTCTGTTCTGGTCTGTTCGGATCATCGAAACAAATTCCAGAATCTTTGTTACAGAGATAAGTAGAGTATCTGGCCGCTATAAATCTCCAGCTTTGCACGGTTTTTTGACTTCATTACAGGAACAATGTTTCCTATTTTTTCAGATATATAGCGTTTTGGGTGCTAAGGCATACATTGGAGGTATGGGAAGAATCTGGCGCCATTTTTTCTAATTCACTTCAGCTACGTAGTCAAATCATTTCTGGACTATTGCTGTTAACCTCTTGGCGGCCTTTACCGCTATCATAAACTCTTTGGAGACACGAAAGAATTAGCCAAGCTTATTAAGCACGTCAGTAATGCTGCCAAAGTCTCAGAGTATTCCAATCTTCTTAAAAATGCTAAATATGTTGTACATATAACGTGCCCTTTGAACTCATTTTTAATTCAAATATAAGGTATATTTGAATACAGTTTATATCAATAACACGTGTATATTTTTCTTTCAATAACATTTATTAACGTATTAGATATACATACACAGTGTAAGGAATAACTAATATTTAGAATTATAAATAGAAAAAAAAAACAATGAAAAATATCATAGCTATAAATATATATGATGTATAAATGTAGATAGGTTGATTTAGTGTGTATAATGGATTTTGTGTGTATGTGTATATATATTAGCAACTAATATTTTTTATTATACGATACTTTCTCATATAATTAAAATACTTTGGTAATTTGCTTTAAACATTAGAAATTATTTAATATACCACGAAAAATATCATCATTAGTTTCAAAATTAATTCTCTAAGTTATTGTTTAAAACTAAGAAATATACAAATTTTTGGACGTCCACAAAAACGACATCAAAATATAAAATAAGAGGCAATCATTTTCCTATATAAAGTAGATATATATTTAAGTTAATAATCAATTCATATACAAAAAAAAACACTTAAAAAGTCATAGAGAATTGAATTTGAACTTTTTTTTCATTTAAAGTTTAAGGGAAAATATCTTAAATGTGTCAATTATACATAGAAAGGTATAGATATTTTTGTAGTATTGTTTTTCTTTTTTTTTAATTTCTTTAAGAGACTTAGAGATAGTGGAGACATACATAGTACAAAGTCTACTACTTTTAAAGTTATCTAATGTATGTAAATGATTTATGTTTTTTTCTTTTAATATTTAATTTATCATCTTAGAGTTACTTGTATAGTATTTTTTGATTAATTTGTTCACTTCTAGAGTGACAGCATCTAGACACAAAGAAAGCTAAATTAGTTGGAGGATTAAAGCTTAAAGTAAATGCACAATTAGTTCAGTATAAAAATTAAAATAGTTACAAAAAAAGTATTTAAAAATAATTAACAAAAAATATTTAATTTCACAGTTAAACTGCCCTAGAACGAAAAATATAAAAATAAAAAATAGAATATTCCCAAATAAAAATTAAAAAATATTTTCGAATTCTTTGTGTTCATCTTGGCAGGAAAAATTTAATAAGATTTTGATTTAAGGTTGTTTGTCATATCTATCATTAAAACACTAATAATAAATAAAATGTGTTTTCTGTATATATGTTGGTGTGGGTGTATTTTAAACGGCGAACCCAAAACCTAAAAATGAAAAAATCGAAAATATTAAAATTAAAAACAAATAAACAAATTTTTGAACAAATTCTTGACATTTTGCTACAAAAAAATTAAATCATAAAAAAAACCATCACATTCAAAAAATATCTATAGTACGAAAATAAAAATGATACGGTATAAAAAATTCAAAGACAGTCAGATAGTATAGAGATGATTAAGTAAAAAAAAAAATCATAAAGGAAAATAATGACATTCTAATGCTTCTGTTACCATTCATAGATCACCAAGACAAAACCCATATACAAATACGCTATTCAATGTGAAAAATGGTTTTTGAGTGAAAACCCATTTGATTTGGTATGAATTCATTACAATTACGATTCTAATATACAGACAGTCAGACAAACAATTGAGTGTAGAACGTAGTTAATAAGAAAATATTTGGTGAAAATTCTAAAAGATCATATCTAAAATACATCTATTTTTTTTTTGTTTTGATTGAGTTGTTTTAGTAGTAACATAGAATATTCTCTTAGATAGACAATACATTTTTTTTATCACCATCATCACACGACTACCACTTATTCAGGAGGATTAAATCGCCTACCCTTTCTAGATACGCGGACTCACAAGATACAAAATCACATACATTGATATCTATATAATATAAACTAAACTACATTCGATAAATTTTTAGTTGTTCTTTGATTTGTTTAAGTTTAGGCAGTACTTGAATTATTCGACGTTCCACTGATAGCATTGAATAATGCCATGCTATTGCGTTGAGTATTATGGGCACTATCATCGAGCGGTTGAAATGATTCATCCAATAGTTCACCTAAATCCTGGCACATTTTTTGATAATTCTCTTTGAGAGCATTATGATATTCCTTTTGATCGCTGCTGATCATGCGAGCATTTAGCTGTAAAGCTGTGTGGCACACACCAATGAAATCCCTGGAGGAGAAGAAAATATACGGTTTAAAAAAAGGAAAACAAATATTTATTTATTAAAGAATTTAAAACCATAAGAAATTATGATATTAAATGAAATTGGTACTAACAACAAAGGTTTTCGATCTAAAAACAAATATTTCAGTATAAGAATAATAATTTAATACTATTTCCTTCAGTATGGATGCACTGAAATAATCCTTTATATTCATGCATTCTGTAAGGCTATGGTCACACTAGGCAAACATTTGGAAAACATTTTTCCAGAACCATTTTTCAAATATCTGGATACGGTTTTTGATAATCATGATCTTAGATATCCAATATGAGGTAGAAATGTCCGCTGGTTTGGTTGTGGCGACGGATTCTTTTTGATTTCTGTCAAATATTTGCCCAGTGTGACCCTAGCATAAGTCACTTTTTGCCCAACTTAGAACTATAATGAATGCAATTCTGAAATTTACTTCTATGCATTTCAGTCATTTGTATAAAACAAATGCCCTGTATGGAAACTCTTCTGTTTATTGTTAGAACAATAAAAACCACCAAGCTTACCTAAAAACATCCTTGAGATCTTCTACACGATCTACAGAAAAATTATTTATCACTTTGGGATCGAGGAAAGCCTGAGCATAAGCCAAGGGACCTGCATTCACTTGTACCGCAACACTGCCTTGTAACCGCAATTGCAATTTCTTTACATCAGCTGGTGGCAATATTGTTTCTTCCAATTCCGAAACCTTGGTTTGCATCTCATCTATGGCCACTTCTATGGGACTTAATTCAATAATTTCCCTTGATTTAACGGGTATCCGTTTTAAAACATAAGGAAATGAATAAGTAGCTGTGAAGAGATGAAAGATTGAAAAATTATCCAAAATAAATAAATGTTTAGTTTAACTATTTCACAAAAAACAAAAAGTTAAATTATTTTGGCTGCACTTACTTTTTATAACAGTTTTCCGTTTCCATTGCTCTTCCACCGAACCTCTGGCAGTACCGGACTTTGTAAATGGCGTCTCATACATGAATGTATCAACATCATGATTTTGTTCAAACTCATTCAGTCTTTGATCGAGCTCATCTTTTGTAAAGAACGGTATGACATGGGTTACTTGTATGTAAGCCAATTTAGGATCCAGTTCATTAATATCAACCTATTCAAGATTAAATATACAATAATAAATTATACGAATACATTAAAAATAATAAATTAAATTTCTACGGTTCAAATTCGACAAAGAAAGATTTTAATTTAATTTGTAATTTGTATTTATTGAGTCTGTTTTTTACGTAAATGACACAATCAAAGCTAAGCAGGAAACTCTTAAGACCATAATGTATTGTCTAAATTATACATAGAGTATTATACAAAATAAGGTTTAATTTTTAAATGTTCATAATGGTATTATCATATTTGTTTTCGTGTTTAAAGAAAGATGCCATTGCGACACTTTATCCTAGTCATGTATAGTTCCAGTCAACGCCACCGTTGCTTGGTCTGTGTTAAATAATTGCGATGATCCTTCTTTATATTAATATAGTATACTTTTAGGCCAGATTCAAATATACTATCGGATTAATACATTGTTAAAAGTACCCATCATAATTGACAACAATGTAGCAAATATTCTAGCATACTTTTAGGATGTTTCAACTAATGTCTAAACGCTTAATAGCTGCTTATACACTAACAAAAAATAAAATTACACCGAAATTTCTAATATCAAATACTAGTTCCCGATATCCATGAAAATGAATAGACGACGGTTGCCTTTTATATTTCGGGTTTAGAGAACAAAAATAAATATTCATCAATGAAAATCGATTTGTTTTTCAATCTATTCCCATAAGATCTATACACATTTGCATGCTTTTGAACCGATTGTCGAAGGACTTTTTCAACTCTGATTGAGGTATCTCCAAAACATGCGTTAGGTTAGGTTATGTGGCAGCCCGATGTATCAGGCTCACTTAGACTATTCAGTCCATTGTGATAACACAGTGGTGAACTTCTCTCTTATCACTGAGTGCTGCCCGATTCCATGTTAAGCTCAATGACAAGGGACCTCCTTTTTATAGCCGAGTCCGAACGGCGTTCCACATTGCAGTGAAACCACTTAGAGAAGCTTTGAAACCCTCAGAAATGTCACCAGCATTACTGAGGTGGGATAATCCACCGCTGAAAAACTTTTGGTGTTCGGTCGTAGCAGGAATCGAACCCACGACCTTGTGTATGCAAGGCGGGCATGCTAACCATTGAACCACGGTGGCTCCCAAAAAAAAAAAACATGCGTTGACCTCTCATTTTATATTTTACATACATATATTTTATATTTTACATGAGAAGAAGTCATTCGATGCCAAGTCAAAACTATATGGCGGATGACTCATCAAATCGATGGTTTGAGTGCTCAAACATGCAGTTATTTGTGCCGATGTGTGAGCAGGGTTGGCCTGTCGTAAACTGTGACTTTTGCGACATACATTTACGACGGTATAATACGTATGTCGCAAAAGTCGTAACCTAGTGTAGGAAACCTAATTTTAAAGTAAAGAAATTGTGAATATTTTTTAATTTCATTCACTTAAGCTCCCCGATAAAAGGTATGCAAAAAATGCTTTATATTGTATTTATTCAAAACTCTACTAGATTTACAACTCTCATTCACAACTTTAAACTATTCTTGGTTTTCGTGGTCCATAATGTCTATCCAAGCTTTAGTTGCATTAACGAATGACTAGCTACAATTTTGAAAAATTTTAATGGGTATGAAAATTGGCTCTAATAAGTCAAAAAGTGATTTTATAAAATTCTTTCTAAACAGCGAATCACTTAAGTAGTTTTCCTTCTTTTCAGTTTCTGCAGTAATTTGTGGTAGGTTAACTATGAGCGAGTACCGACCGTGCACCATCGAGTACAAATGTGAACCCAACGTGGAAGAAAATGTAGGTTTATTTTAGACAATTTTAACTAAAATTGCAACATGTTATAAATAAGTTAATACTTTTTGTCAAACTGAAGAAATTTTTTTTAAAAATAATTAATTTTTTTCTGTTGTTTAAGAAAATTTCATATGTTGAAAGAAAAAATTGGATTTAAAAATTGTTAAAATGTCTTTAGCGAAGTTAACGAACTTCAAGACATGTACAATTTTAGTAAAATGTACTCATTATGAACTCAATTTAAGCAAACTTCTGCCATTCGAGTTTACAATTGAAATAACTATATTCTCAAGTTTTTTAAACTCGTTAACTTTCATTTTCACTACCGAAATAAACCTAATGTTAAAAACTTAAATTTTTCTTCGGTTTTTCCAAGTACTAACAGCATGTAGAACAAAAATTTTCATTTTGAGAACCTACCTCAATTACTTCAAGAGCTATATGAGATTGTTCTGGAAACTTGATTCTTGAATTGTGACCAAATGGCCTTACGGAAAATAAGCGCTGTTTGGCCTATAATATCTTTCAAAGTGATAATTCAATAAACTCAAACTAGTTTTTGTATGAATGTCCATTTACTAGAAACATACAATAGAAAAATTGTCTCAAATTTTCATATTTTTCGTTTATTGTTAAAGAAGTTCATAAAAGTGTATTTTAGTGCCCACCTATAAGGAAAATATTTATAGCTTATTTAGTTTAAAGCCTCTACTTTAAAATAACATCGAGTAATAAATCGAAACTAAGTAGGGAAATAGAATTTGGTGTCTTTTTCGAATGTCCTTCTAAGTGGACATAGGTAGTGAAAGGGTTAATAATTTTTTGAACATTGCTACTTTTTCTACAATTACGGCGTGTATGTGACGTTTACGACGTTTACAACTTTGCGACAGTCGCAAACCTTAGTGTGCACGTGAGTAATAGTTTACTCACGCTCACGCACACTTACGACGGGAAAATCTTACTAACGCACTATTTTGTTTGGTAGGACTCACGCACGAAATTTTGGTATATTAATCATGCTCACGCACACTCACGCCGTTGCCATGAGCGTGAGTCACGAAAATTTTCGTCTTGAGATACCCATACAGTCGACTGTGTTCACTTTCGGGCTCATATGTTACGTAAATCCACGACTCATCACCTGGCTCGATGTCATGGACGTTTTTCGAAACACTGCAATCGTGTTTTCGAGCATTTATTTCAACCGATCGACACAATTTTTGAGCAATTGCGTAGATCCAATGCCGGCCAAATGTTCATGCAATATTGAATGTATACCCGTCCCACTAATGCCTAATAACATATTGTCTCAATCTCACGATAGGTCACATGAAGATCCTGCAATATCAGTTGGGGCATAGCATCAATGGTTTCCGGGATTACAACTGATTTTGGACGACTTTCACGAGTGAACTCCGACCTCGGTTGAATTTACCATCATCACCAAAAATTGTATTAAATTCATGGATGTACTTTTACTGAGTTAATCTATGTCGAAAGTTGTAAAAAATAATCGCACGAAAATGTTAATGATTTAATCCATTTTTTGTGCGAGATGAATCTTTTAAGTTGTTGTAGACAACACAAATAGCTCTCGTATATCAAAACCAAAGACAATACTTTAGAAGATGGGAAATTGGCTGCTGAGAACATCAAACCATTGTTCTCCCTATTTGTCGTTTACGCGTGTGGTTCGACACATTAAAATGCATATAAAAAGAAATTAAGAGTTGGAAATATCTTGGACAAACGGGAAAATATAATTTTTAATTTATTGCTCAAAATTTACCATTGTTCAATTTAAAAAATTAAGTTTTTCATTAAAACAAAATGTAAATAAAAGAAATTACAAACATGTACGGACCTAGCGCCGTCAATGCAACATTTGGTATGACGCAAACCAATTTCCCATCTTTTAAAGTATGTTGTCTTTGGTCAAAACGTTCTAAGTACGTATAACCTAATTAAGTTATCATTATCGCACTAAAATCGCGGTTTCTTCTCTTTAATAATTTTAAATTTTAGAGAAAATGAACTTTATCAATTGTTGCTTTTGATCATTCCCCACCAAGTTATCTTATAATTTTCCAAAAAGGCTATGTTATTCTGCTTTTACAGATATATTATTCATTTTATCGGCTAATAGAATACTGGCTAAATTCGGAATACCCACCTTTACGATAGAACTGTCAGCTGTCAGATTGCAACACTAGGGTTATAGCAATTTCACTTGTTATACTAACAATTTGTAAAAAATTACCTCGAGAAATGCATACTTTTAGGCTCTTCTTCAACATTACATAAAATGTTACTAGCAGAGTATCCCCATAGTAACATAAATATGTTATATATACATTTTCGGCACGCTTAACCCTACCTCTGGCACTATTTACAAATGTAAATATTACATAATGTAAATGTAAAGTAGAAAAATTTGTGCTAAAGCTAGAGTTCAAATTCTTATCCAAAATATTTCAAATCACCTTGGCCTTTAATTATTTTTTTATCGCAATTTTTGTTAAATTCCAACTTACCGGCGATGAATCCATAATCATTTTAACAACATCAGCACCAAATTTCTCTTTATACTGCTTGGCCAAACGCTCAGATATCTCACTCAATGAGGTAAGTTTGGGTTCTTTGTAGACATACTCCACAGCATGATCTTCTTCAAAGTAATTCTGTAAACAAAAAAGAATCCAAAGTTAGTTTAAACCCCCAATCCAATGTTACAACTTTACGATGAATGCTTACCACACCATAGAAAACAACACGATAGAATCTACCCAACATACGTTTTCCCGAACGATTAACTTCGATAATTTTGGCATATGCCTTTGCCAAATGTTCATGTGATTCTTGTAAATCATTGTAATTTCGTGTTCTCTCATAGATGGGCATTATCAACTTATACAGCTCTCCCAGACATTCATAACGTTCGGCGGTGTCCAAGAACAAAGCACATTGTTTCAATTGTTCCAAAAGCATATGCTCTGTATATTGAGAATCCTGGGAACCAGCATCCAATTTCAAACCCTGTTCATCACGATGTATATTACGGGAAATTTTGGCAAAAGCTGAAGAACCCCATTTGATATTGCCACATCCTTTGAGCCTTAGATATTCAGACATAAGAGCAGCTATGTGTAAATGACAGCAAGCAGCCTCTGAGATATTACCATTCTGTTCATGTTTACGAGCCATAGTCACAAGCCAAGTATGTCGCAGTTCAGGCGTTGAGGCATAAGAATTTGCCAAGGAATATTGCAATTCAAGTAGCCTTTCCGGATCCATGTGATGGGCTTGCATTTGAGCGGTGGCCATAAGGACCGTTCGAACTCTTCTTGTAAGATCTTTAACTTCCATGGGGAAACCAGTACCTTTCATAGCCTTATCACTGTTGGCATAACTATTAATAATGGATAAACTTTCCTGGAATCGAGCATTATTGAGTCCAATGACATTGCCTATCATTTGTGATACCGATATAATGACTTGTAAATGGACCCGGGTTAGACCCTTACGGCCACTAAATTCAAAGTTACTACGCATCAGCAGATATAAAACAGCACAGGAATCATGTCGTATCTGTACTAGACGACTATCACAGGCTTTCAGCAGCTCATATACCATCTGGCCACATAATATGGCATTGCCTTTGAAAAAAGCTGGGGAAAAGTTATTGATAAAGGCCCTTAAAGCCGCAAACACGTGTTTCGATAAACTTTCCGATTGGCCCAATTGCAGGAACTTCAAATAGACACGGGCAAATTTCGGTAATATCAAACTATCCAAGAGTTTATGCTTGAATTGCACCGCAAACAAACCCAAACAATCGAGTATAATCATACCCACTTCCGTGGCCAAATTCGATTCATACAAAGCCCTTTGATTTCTGGCCGTTTCGTCCAGTAAATTCTCACGATTCTGAGTGTGATTTAGTGTCCCGGTTTCATGTACAGTCTGTTCCATGTTAGCTGGAGAGCATCTAGCTGGCAGGGTACTCGCTTTGGCGGCCCTCAAGGCTCGGGCATCTTTAGACTCTTCGCTCAAATTGAGATTCTTCTTGCCAACATAGCGGAATTGCAGGAGACACAACTCCAATATGGTCAAAAAATTCATGGTCTCGGTCTCATTGCAATTCTGCCACCAGCCTATCATTTGTTCCTTGGACAAATGTTTGATGACAAAGAGGAAACCTAGGAGAAAATCTTTACTCTCAGAAGCGGAGAATTTATCAAATCGTTGTTGCACCAAGGTGTGGGTAACACTTATGGAACGATTATGGCCATTTCTCAAGGCAACTTCATTACAATCGTTATGACCATTAGTTGTGCCATTGTTGTTCGCTCCCAGAGTGGTATCTTGGGAATTCTGCGAGTCAGAATTGAGGGAGTTAAGTGATGTATCTGAACATCCATTTTGATTAATCAGGGAACCGGCAATTGCTGCAAAATAATTTGTTTCCTTTATATGAACCGAAGCCCTTAAAGGACTGGGTTGATCAATGTGTAGAGTAGCCCGATTTTTACCTCTGGGAGTACTCGAGGAACTGGAATTCAAAATGGAATCTTTGCCGAAGACATAACTACTGGAGCATGACAGGCGTTGAGTGTAAGAGGCGGAATCTGCATAAACATGACCATTGGGGGTACACACCTCAGATAAATCATTTATACGTTGAATATTATCCATGACTATACCCAGCCAGGGAACATAGAGCAAGGCTATACGTGACAATTGGCCACGATTCTGATAACGGTCATCCAATTCATGTTTGGCCAGCAAATTTTTCAAAACCTTCAAGGCATGTCGCCGTACATGACCAATTTCATTCAAGCTACTCTTCAACTCTTGCAGTAGTAAGCCAGATAGGAAATGTTGCCTACAAAACTCCTCGGTTAAATTGAAATGCTGCATCATTTCTGGTGGCCGATTCTTCGGATTCATAACAAGCGGCAAATTGAAGGGTACATAATGCTCATGTTGACAAATTTCTTGGAGGAAATTAAATTTAAATTCCTGTAAAACTCTAGGATCTCCCGGTGAGAATTGTTCCATATAATAACGTATGAGTTTGAAAACAAATCCCCGATCCATAAAAGTCAAACATTTACGTACAAATTGCGATAGTGATTTGTTCAAGTATTGTGTCTCCACCGGAAGATCCTTGTAGCGTGATATCAGATAGGGTATTAGCACTTTAATGAGATTCTCCAAGCGTGTAGGAAACTCTTTGGGAAAACGTTCATTACGTAGCATACGAATACGTCCGGTGTCCAATAAATGTTGAGCCATACTCTTGATAATCAAATCAAAAAAGATACTCGAATACCGCATGAATTTATTCACCACCAAGAAATCGGTATTGTTGGGATGTAAGATAGTGGGTAAATGTCTGCATAATTCTCCATGTACTGTACGAGTGATTTTCTGTGAATAATATGGGGCATGGAAAACGTATGTCACGTAAGAAGTTAACAATTCTTTGCGTCCAGCCTCTTCCGTAATCATGTGAATTATATTAATCAACAGACGAATGATATTCAAACCCACTTCCTCAGAGTGCGTATGTACCAGCATTGTAAAGAGTTCATTTAGCAGTGTCGGTAGGAAATTTATAAGACTTGTAATGTCTATAGCATGGGCTGCCTTAAGGATTTTACAAGTTTCCGTCTCTGCTGGCATAGCCGATGTTTTACCACCCTCCAACAATCGTTCACAATGTACAAAGAAATTGTGTAAATGTTGATCCGCTGTATGGACTGTCGAATCCATGCGTAAGCTGACAGCAAAGAGAGGTCGTTGATTATCGATCCATTGTACTTCGGGTCCACAATTCTGCTAAAAGTAGGGTAATTTTTTGTAGATATCCGAAAATAGCAAGGCAAGCAAAGATGATTTTGTTTCGTGGCAATTGTGATAGTAAAGATGGTGTAAGTAATTGATGTGTAATTGTGGCAAAGTATGATCCATGTGATGTAGGACGTTAAACATTATGCGTTTAGATGAAAAGCAGATTCAACAGGCAAAATATATATGGTGGTGGTGAGGGTGAATAAAATAAAAAGTTAGTAATCATTGCCAATTGAGTTACAGCTCCTTATGAAACGAGGATATAAAATAGAACTAGGTGGAAATTTGGAAGCGATCAAACTTAAAGAATTAAAAGACTTTCGGCCTATAGAAACCTATTTTCAATGTCCATCGCAATCGAATTTTCAAAGATAAATCGATGGGTATCCGATTTGATTACCATCGAGCTGTCTATGAAAACCCGATTTTCTACAATATTCCTAATCAGACTACCACAGAAATTTCTATGAAAATGTGATTTCCTTCTTTTTCTTCTTTATTGCTGACATTTCCGATGCAATGTCAGATTTAAGTAAAAAAAAACATAAATGTGATTTCCATTTAATTTAACATTTTCCATTTTATAGCCCGTTTACATTTCCAGGAGTTTGAAAAGCTTTTTAGTCCTTGACGTAAAGAAGCTGATTGGCTTCAATCGCGACTAGATGCAAGTTTAGAAAGACCTACTTTAGAGTTGTTGGAGAAAAAGGGCATCCATCGCATCCTGAACACTAACTATTTGTCTCATCTTTCTTGGTAATGAGTATGAGTTTCAACGTCGATTAAATACACAACAAATCCATTATTCGTAAGGACTCGGAAACTAAAAATCCTTTAAAAGACTATAATAGGGTACATACTTCTAGCAAATGCAAGAAAGATTCGAAATTCCGTTCACATTAAGCTCGAAATCTACTAAAATGGTTTTTAAAATGCTTTTTATAAGGCAGCTCACAGTTGAAATCTAGTAAAAGTGGATTTTGAAAGTGTAATGTGAATGAGGTTTTAGTTTTTTTTACGAAAATTTGAAAACTTAATTACCCTAGAATTTTCGAGGAAAATTAGATTTTTGCCGATTTTTTTTATTTTGTAAGAAAATTCATTGCAATATGGTTTTATTGGAGGCTAAAGTTTTATTTATTATTGAACTAAAATATTTTAGCAACTAATCACTGCTTTCACTTGTGTTGCAGATATACTGCTGATCTATTAATAAATTTCGTTGTGTGTGGTATTTGCTTTTTTTTCTATCTGCTGCATGGACTTTTTTATATATTTTTTCAAATTGATCACTTACCCCTTTGCCCAAACCCAATGGTTGTATGCTTAAATAGCCAACGGGTAAAGATGCAGCTACTGGTATTACTTGTTCGTCCAAATTGATTTTGCCCTTTTGCAACAAAGGTAACCAAGCATAACCAATGGGAGTCTCAAACGAAGCGGACGCATCACGTTTCTTACCCAGATTACATGAGACATGATAAAATGAGAATAACAAATGATGTTCAGGGAATATGCCTAAGGGCAAACGTAATTTCAATTCTTCATACCACGTGGGTGTGGTATTGTGATGGAGGACAGGGCAGGCAATGTGTGAGACCAGAAAATCATGGCCCGGACGACCATATATGCACTAGAAGAGAAAGAAAGTAAAATGAATTATACATACATTGACAAATTATGTTTTCGTTGTAACAATTGACATTATATATAGCATACTTTTAGGTGGATATTAGAAAACATTTACAGGTATTTCTAATACATTTTGGAGAAGAAAACTAATAATTTAATAATAAACAAGTATATACGGTCGTAAGACCGATTAAATACGTATATAATTCAGTTTAACAAAATTTACTATAGAAATAAAATTTTGACAAAATTTTCTATAGAAATAAAATTTTGACAAAATTTTCTACAGAAATAAAATTTTGACAAAATTTTCTATAGAAATAAAATTTTGGTAGATTATTTTTGGCTCGAGTGGCAACCATGATTATGACCGATATGGACCAATTTTTGTGTGATTGGGGATCTGCTATATTTTTATAACTATAGAGCGATATTGACCAATTTTGGAATGGTTGTTAGATCGGATCGGATGAATTTTGCTCCTCCAAGAGGCTCCGGAGGTCAAATCTGGAGACCGTTTTCTATGGAGGCTATATATAATTATGGACCGATATGGACCAATTCTGGCACGGTTGTTAGAGACCATATACTAACACCATGTTTCAAATTTCAACCGCATCGGATGAAATTTGCTTCTCTTAGAGGCTCCGCAAGCCACATCTGGGGATCGGTTTATATGGGGGCTATATATAATTATGAACCGATGTGGACCAATTTTCGCATGATTGATAGAGACCATATACCAACATCATGCACCAAATTTCAGCCGGATCGGATTAAATTTGCTTCTCTTTGATGCTCCGCAAGCCAAATCTGGGGATCGGTTTATATAGGGGATATATATAATTATGGACCGATGTGTCCAATTTTTGCATGGTTGTTAGAGACCATATACCAACACCATGTACCAAATTTCAGCCGGATCGGATGAAATTTGCTTCTCTTAGAGGCTCCATAAGCCAAATCTGGGGATCGGTTTATATAGGAGCTATATATAATTATGGACCGATGTGGACCAATTTTTGCATGGTTATTTGAGACCATATACCAAATTTCAGCCGGATCGGATTAAATTTGCTTCTCTTTTAGGCTCCGCAAACCAAATATGGGGATCGGTTTATATGGGGGCTATATGTAAAAGTATACCGATATGGCCCATTTGCAGTACCATCCGACCTACATCAATAACAACTACTTGTGCCAAGTTTCAAGTCGATAGCTTGTTTCATTCGGAAGTTAGCGGGATTTCAACAGACGGACGGACGGACATGCTCAGATCGACTCAGAATTTCACCACGACCCAGAATATATATACTTATGGGGTCTTAGAGCAATATTTCGATGTGTTACAAACGGAATGACAAAGTTAACATACCCCCCATCCTATGGTGGAGGGTATAAAAATTATTAGAGAATACAATTTGAAAATAATTTCAATTACAAGGATTCATTTTGTAAATAATTATGGAATTTTGTAACTCGCAATTTTCGAGTTACAACTCAAAGTTTTCGGTTCACATTTATTGTTGAAATGTTTTATAGTAAAAAGATTCAATTTCAAGAATTTTATGAAATTTTTAGTTCGAATATTTTTGCGTCAACCACCTAGAAGCATGCTAAACTATTCCTTAGCGAAATTAAATAATTTTAAGGAAGTTGTAGAATAATATATATCAGATAATTTTTAAATTTCACAGTTATTATATAATTAGTAACATAACATTCATCCTTTGCTCCATTACTTACCTTTAGTGGCTTCGAATTCTCTTTATCCGAATCTCTTAATTCAACTACCACGGTTATATTACGTGCTCTAGAGAATATCTTTTGGCTATCAAATTGCAAAGCTAAAGGATACACAAACAAATGATTACAAAATGTTGTATAGGGATGACAATCTCTTTCACAAGAACTTTGGAATTCGGTTATTTCCAAACTGGGCGTTTTGGAAGACGTGGAGTTATTTACCACAGGAACTAAAGATTTAGTAAATGAACCTAGGATAGGAGAGTAGACAAAAAACATACAAACAAACATATAGTCGTTTTCATTATACAACATAGTGATTAACGGCCACCATACCTGGAACCTTTTCCACTTCTTCTATTGTTAGCTTAAATTGTCCTGGAATTACGGTTAATTTACTAAGTTTTTCCGGTTTACGATAGTCCACTAGGAATTTTAACAATTCCTCATCCTTAAGTTTATTAATTTCCTGCCGATATAATATATTAAATTCGAATTCATTTTTATCCGTATCCAATTCATTGCTATAGGGCTTAAATAAAGGCTTAGCGGCCCAAGCAAATGGTTGACGATAGTGTCCTATATTCTGGGAATAATTGCGAATATTTTTATGTAATTTCTGAGCAAATTTAGGATCACGATTTGCTTTCAAATATGGCTCAGCGGCTTGCACAATATTACATTGTAATATTTTCTCTATTTTCAAGACTAAAAATATTTCCGGATGTGGAGCGGTTACAGAAAAGATACCCTGCCTTAATTGTGCAAATTGTTCTTTTGTGCTTTTCTGCAAATCACCCGATAGATTTTCTATTAGTGTACAAAAGGCTTGTGATGTTTGTCGTGTACGCTCATCGTATTGATCTTTACGTGGAATATTCGAATAGGCCACCGAATCGGGTACAGGTTCGGGGGGTAACATATCCCGTACATGATCATCGTTAATATTAAAATAAAAGGATTCGGTTAGTTTGCGTCCGGCGCGAACATCATAGAGGGCTAGACTAGTTATATACGGTTCAATTTGACATAAATGATCACCATCGGCTGATATCATACTATCCTTGGGACATTGCAAACGAAATCGCAGACTTCGGCAAGTAAGTAACATCCGTTTGCCAAATTGTTCACGATACTGATCAACATTATCGCTGTGGGTAGCCCTCGAAGGTGATTGATAATTGGCAAAGAGACGTCGTCGATTTTCTCTTCGTGCTTGTGCTATGGATATATCCGTTTCCCTGCCATATTTAATAAGTTGAGGATTCATCGATTGATCAAGGCCTTTGAGTGTACCAAACATAACATTATTGGCACAAGGCTGAGGTGTCCTTTCGAGAGAGGCAACACGTTTATCTTCTTGTATTTTATTTTGTTGTAGCACAGAGGATAATTTGTTAAGCCAATCTTTGAGATCATCTTCATTCTCGGCAGCCAATGTAAAGGATTTATGACCCTCGGTCATGCGAAGTTCGAAACAATAGCGGCCTCTTTTGGGATTCTGAAAAAAAAAGAAAACAAATTAACACACAATCACAATAATTCCAGGGGCCGTAACAAAATATTTTTAATCATATAAAGCCAAAGAGACTTAATTTTAATATGCACCAAATCTCCTATATAACGCCATGGGATGGGATTACCAAATTAAACATAAATCTCTTGCTTGCGCTGGGTGGTGTGTTCCCAGTCTCAAATTAGGTGAAATTTCTAATGATTTTATTTATTTCCAGGACTTTGAAAAGCTTTTCAGTTCTTGACGTAAAGAAGCTCATTGACTTCAATCGCGATTAGATGCAAATTTATAAAGACCTATTTTAGAATTGTTCGAGAAGAAGGGCATCCATCGCATCCTGAACACTAACTATTTGTCTCATCTATCTTGGTAATGATTATGAGTTTCAACATCGATTAAATATACAACAAATCCATTATTCGTAAGGACTCGGAAACTAAAAATCCTTTGAAGTACTGTAATAAGGTACATACTTCTAGCAAATGCATGAAAGATTTGAAATAATCTGACATAGAGACATACAACTGTTCTTTAGGAAGTGTAGAAAATAAACAAGGGCGAACAAAAGGTGTTGCTTGGTGAACAGAGCTCTGTAAGGACGAAACTGTACCTCCAGGTAAATCTCTACCATATTACGGCATAGGAGTAGGTTCAATCTAGGGAACAACAAACAGAGCGAATAGTCTCCACCGGCTAAGAGTTATATGTGTGGTCGTCAGCCGGCATTGTTTAACCATTTCATATTCATATATTCATATTCATCTTTATTTAATCAAACCGAGCCCATGCGGACTATATGTTGATAGATAATACAAATGATTACAGGTATTTGCTTGAAATGATTAAACTAACTAATACATATTTTAAAAACATTAAGTGAAAAATACTATAATAAAACGAAATATATATGAAAATTATGAAAATAAAAACAAAGAAATGTGATGTTTAAAACTAATATCCTAAAACTAAAAACCTAACGCACACTTTTATAAAAAAAAAAATAAAATAATTATGAACAAATAAATGGTGATAAAATTATTGTCAGTGAGAAACATGACTAGTTCAAACGATTATTATGAAAATGCAAAGTCAATCTATCTTTAAATGTATGAGAAGAAATTGAAAAATCCTTAGCAATAGCAGGCAAATGGTTCCATAGCCTTGTTACGCGAATTGCAAAAGATTTCTCAAAAATGTTGTGGCTGAAATGTTCCACACGGAGTTGTGAATTTCTCGTGGAGTGTAAAAAATTGAAGTTATGCAGAAGATAAGAAGGTTGTCTGCGTTTTATGACATTAAAAAAGAAACAAAGACATTTTATGGATACAAAATCGTTAAAAGAACAACCCAAGAACTGCGAAGCATTTCCCATTCTATTCCTATTCCCTTTCATCCTAACGGTATTAAGATTGCATTTCAAGCGGACGACTATACAATCATGGCTTCCGGATATCTTATCAATACCGACTGGTGTCTATTAAATAGCTACCAAGACTTTCCATGTATACAGTTGAACTTCAGAGTCTATGGTTTTTCATCTTCGAAAACAAACTACCCAAAAATTCATGGACTCGTATTCGACAGTCTAATCACAAATCAGCCCCTCGGGTACCGACTATGTATCTTTGCTGGCTACTTATAGCCATATTCCATTTATTTTGTAGTCGTAGTTAAATTCATTCGATTTGTCTTAAAATTTAAATCGCGAGCTATTTTAAACCCTTCCCATATATAGGATTAATCTAAAAATTATTGCTCCATTTTTTATAGTTCCCCTAACGACCGGAATACGATTTTAATTCTTGGCCATAAGGCCCCCTACTTGGTCAATAATTAAAATACGTTGTTCTTTATGTCTGTTATTTAAATTATTGAGGATTTTTACACAAGAACCAAAGACCTCAAATCATTACTTAATAGCTTGACTTATTTTTTCCACTTACTTGCACAACTTCCGTACAAAAGTCCATGACTATTGTGGCTTTTGCTTCTCCTTGTTTTTCATCTTTATGCAATTCCAGAATATAAGTACCATCCACTTCTTGTCTTAAGTAGCAGTATCTGTAATTAAATTAATTAAAATTATTATAAAATCTTTGAAAAAATTAAATTTAGAAAAACTGCTCACCTTCTTTTGAAAGATTTATTTCCAATATTAGCAAACATACGATCCGAACCGGCATCTGGACCTTTAAGCAAATATCCTTGTTTGGTAATGGAATCCGCTTGAGATCTAGACATTTGCTCATCTATACGATCTTGATCAGCATCGATTTCATAGACTTCTTCTCGAAGCACCTCACTGGGCGATAACCTAGCAAAAACAAATATCATTAACATCAAGAACTCTCAAACCTTTTAAATAAATTCCACATACTTGGGTAAATCATGACATGTTCCACCATAAGCACTATATTTATAATGTATCAAATGATTTTTAGCACGATACGTATATAAGGCCTGTCGTGTAAACCGGGAACATTCTGATTTCGGTCCGGTCGATACACATCCATTATTGATTAACGATTCACCTATATTATCTAAATCATCATCTTCTTCTGGCTGAGCCAAATTACTTGATTTCAGTGTAGAACTAGAGGAAGATATTGATCTGGTAGCGGCTGTAACTCCACCACCATGGGAGGACAATGCCGATTCATAGGAATCATGTGAAGACGTGGGTGATTTCAGTGTATCCAGTTGAGAGGAGTTTTGTGAAGATTTTCGTGATATTTGGCCATTATGGGCTGAACCATTGGAAGACGTTGTCGATTGGTTACTTATTTGGCGTTGTGTTGTGCGTGGGCTACCAGAAGCTGTGCTATTTTGTCGCGAGACATTGTGTGAGCCATTGGTTCCGTTAGAACCATGCATAGGACATATGATGGCAAGATTTGGAGGCTCAAAGCAATCTGTGATGGATTTGGAATTTGTGCGTAATTTGCGGGGTAAAATGATTTCCTAAAAAAAAGAGAAGAAAAAATTGGTTTAGTAAATTTTTGATTTATTTTATTTAATAAAAAAAATCCTTTACTAACCGAAACATCATCATTGGGATACATAAGCAATTCCCTGTGAGAATCATTTTGTATTAATGTTTTATTTTTGGCAATAAATCCTTCAAAGTCAATGGGTTCCACAACCAAAGGTTTATTCTGTAAATAGAAGAAGAATAGAAATTTTCTTAGTTTATTAATATTCCTGGAGCACGAAAATCAAAAGCATGCATATATTCAAAAGGCTATTAATAACGTAATTAAGCAACCCTATCCAACGACTGTGGCTATAAATCTTAATGACGGAAATTTCATTAGCTAATATCATTCCATTTTTTATAGAAAATTGTGTTGCAAATTGTCTTTAAAAATTTCAATTTTTGTTTAACATTTTATTATTTTAATATATTAATTTTTTTATATGAAAAATATTTTTGACCAAAACAATTTTTTACATTAGGGTTGGTTATGATGTCACATTATCTTTGGCAAGGGTGTGGACATATTCAGGCCAAATCTTATATTATTATTTTGTTACCCAAAGACATGCAAGTCCTTGGGGAAACAATGATGTCTCCATAGATTTTTTTCAATGAAAGCGAAAAATTCCATTGAACAACGCCAATGAAATAGCCATTCAAGGAAACTAAATCAAATGGCATAGAATCGATAAAAAAAAGTGTCTGTTCATCGAATATGTTTGTGCTTTGTAAAATTTCTAAACAAACGAGGACAATTAATTTGTTTATTTATTATAAAAATTATATATTGGACAATTATGAAATAATCGAAATGGGTTTAAGAACCTGCTTCTACTAATGATAATTCTTTGTTTCCTCACACCCTAAAATCACAGAGATGAGAACACACGAAATACGGTCAAGGTCAGTTACACGATTATAAGTTTGTTCGCTAGTCTCTTCCTCTGCCAGTTGGCGCTGATAGATATGGAATCATCATCAAAACAAGCAACATGTTGAGTTAAGTGTTTTTGTGCAGCAAGAAATATTCCACCCGTGTCTAAAAAAGATCATCTGCGTCATTACAATTCACACAGTCGACAGTGTTTAGAATGAAAGAATGAACATTGAATTATTTGATATATAAGTGAAATTATTAATATAATTTTCTAAAAAAAAATAAATTTTATTAAATTTATATAAAATCAAATCTCGATGAAATTTTCCGTAAAATCTAATTACCACGAAATTTTCTATAAAATATCAAAATTTTGGGAGAAAAGAAATAAAAATTATATTTCCAAGAAATGATCTTTAAAAATAGTATTTCGTAGAAATTTGTTATAAAATTTCAAAAAAAGAAAAAAATTCCATAAGAAATTAAATTTTAACATAATTTGTTTTTAGAAAAATCGAATTTTCTAAAAAAGTAGAAAATTGTATAAAAAAAATTCTATTTGACACAGTTTTATATTAAATTAAAATTCAGCCAAAATATAACAAATAATTTAGTTAAAAATTTAATTAAAGAGATATTTTATTTATTTATTTAAGTTCCACTGTATTAGAAATTTTTATGTTAACGGTAGAAAATAATAAAAAAAAACATGCCTACATATTCACTTTAAATCGATAAATAAGGGATTCTAAAACTATGAAAAAGTAACAGCAATTTGGAGGTCATTTAACGTAATTATACGGGCTAGAATTTAAGTACATTTAAGCAAACACATTTTTTAAATTTATTTCACATCAGTTCAAAATCTATTATACTTAATTTTTTATGTAAATTTCAATGATTTCAAGAGGGAATAATAAATAAACCATACATGGCGAAAACGGCCAAGTCAAATTTTAAATTTAAATTTCGTCGAAGTTTATTTGAACATATTTTGTCAATATTGGATGAGAAAAAATATGAAAATCAAATGTTCTATAAAAAGCATATGTCGATGAAATTTGCTTAAAAAATAGCTTAAAAAAAACAACAACAACAAAATTGTCTATAAAAAACTAAATTTTGTAAATTTTTTTATTAAAATAAAATTCCGACAAAATAGTCTTGGCTGATCACATGGCAAAACCAAAAACAAAAAATAATTTTGTTCTAAAAAATTAAAAAAAAAAAAAAAACATTTTTTGTTTAATTTCTAAAAATTGTTCTATAAAAATCTTATTTCGAAGAAATTTGGTAAAAAAAATACAAAAAACAAAATTTCTATAAAAAAATAAATTTGACAATTTATTTTATTAGAATCAATTTACGACAATACTCTTGGCTGAACTTCACAAAATAAACAAAATAAATTTGTATTAAATATTTAAATTAAAAAATAATTTTTCTATATCTATAAAAATAATATTTCAAAGAAACTTTGTAAAAAAAAGTTCAAATTAAAAAAAAAACAACAACAAAATTGCCTAAAAAAATTAAATTTTTTACATTTTTTATAAAAATTAAATTCCGACAAAATATTCTTGGCTGATTGATGATGACATGCCAAATCAAAAAAAAATAATTTTGTTCTAAAAAATTTTAACATTTTTTTTTTGTTTTCCAAAACTGTTCTATAAAAATCCTATTTCAAAGAAATTTGGTAAATAATTCAAAAAACAAAATTTTCAGTTTTTTATTCTTTGTGGTGGGTTATTTTTGGACAATTTTTTGAAGATGCAAATAAAACAAATTTATTTCCTGGACGTTTCGTCGGCTATTTTCCGACTTTTCCAACAGGGTATTTATTGATAAATCTATTGTAGGAGTAATGACTATATATATATGAATTTAATTTTTTCTGGATTTTTTAAGTTTGACTTACAATTTTTTGTTCCTTATTTTAATTTTCTATAAAGATTAAATTCGACAAACTTCACAAAATCAAAAAAAAAAATTATATTAAATATTTAAATTAAAAAATAATTTTCTATTTCTATAAAAATCATATTTAAAAAATGGTACAAAAATCAAATTAAAAAACAACAAAATTGTCTTAAAAAAAATAAAATTTTGTAAATTTTTTATAAAATAAAATACCGACAAAATAGTCTTGGCTGATGACATGTCAAAACCAAAAAAAAAAAAATAATTTTGCTTATATTTAAAAAAAATGCTCTATAAAAATCCTATTTCGAAGAAATTTGGTAAATAATTCAAAAAACAAAATTTTCTATAATTTTTTTTTTATTAAAATAAAATTTCGACAATACTCTTGAATAGACTTTACAAAATCAAAAAAAAAATAATTTTATATTAAATATTTAAATTATAAAAGAGTGTTTTTTTTTTTTAATTTCTGCAATTTCAATAAAATATATAGTACCAAATTTTCTCTAAAAAATATATTTCTAAGAAATTTGGTAAAAAATTCTTATTTTCTAAAAAAAAAAAAATATTTTTATATGAAAATAAAATTCCGACAAAATAGTGTTGGCTGAACTTGACAAAACCAAAAAACAAAAATAATTTTGTTCTAAATATTTAAATTAAAAAAAAAATAAATTAAAAAAAAATAATTGCATTAGAAATATTTATATTAACGGTAGAATATAATAAATAAAACATCCCTTAAAATCGATAATGATAAATTGTAAATTTATTACAAAGGCTTCTGAAACTATTAAAAACTAATAACATTTTGGAGAGAATGGGAAAAAAATTCAAGTACATCTAAACAAAATTTATACTATTTTTTTAAATTTATTTGATACATTCATACCGGTTCTAATAAATTATACTCTTTTAATTATCTCAAGGGAAATAGAAAACAAACCATACATGGTTTATTAAATTAAGACGAGAAACGGTCCATTAAATTTTTTAATTTAAATTTAGTTGAAATAAAATCTCGAAGAAAATATTTTGTCAAAATTCAACAAAATAATTACAAAAATCAAATGTTATATTAAAATCCTATTTGGATGAAATTCGGTAAAAAAAAAACAACAAAAAAAGTCTATAAAAATTTAAATTTTGACAAACTTTTCTATTTAAAAAATTTCTTGACTGATCTTCACAAAACAAAAAAAATATATATCTTGTAGTAAAGATTTAATTTAAAAGAGATCTATTTAAATTTTGATCTTGACAAAACCAAAAAAAAAACTATTTTTAACTAAAGATTTAAATTGAAGGAGAACTTTTTAAATTCTGATTTTGAAAAAACAAAAAAAAATTGTACTAAAGATAGTGATATAAAAAAAACAAACAAATGTTCTTAAAAATCATATTTCGATGAAATTTGGTAAAATAAATCCGTATTTTCTAAAATAAACAAAATTGTCTATAACAAAAATCAGATCAGATTTTTCTATTAAAATAAAATTCGGACAAAATGGTCATTTATTTATTACAAGATTTACAATCATAATAAATTATGAAAATAAATATAAAAAAATAATTAACAAAGGTTTTTGACCAAAAGGGTCATGGTGAACTTGATAAACCAAAAAAAAAAAATAAATAAAAATAAAAAACTGTATTTTGTCCTAAAGATTTTATTTAAAAAATATAATTTCTTCGTTTTAGTTGGGATCCACTGTACTAGAAATATTTATTTTAACGGTAGAAAATAATAAAAAAAAAAACAAAAACATCCCTACCTATACAATTAAAATCGATAATGATAAATCGTAAATTTATTGCAAGGCCTTCTGAAACTATTAAAAAAGTAAATTTGGAGGGCATTGAACATAGTTATATGGGCAAGAATTTAAGTACCTCTAAACAAAAACTTTACTTTTATTATCAACAATGTTTTGTATATAAATATCACATTATTTTTTAAATTTGTTTAATACAATCATAGTGTTTCTAAATATATATATACTTAATTTTTTTATGTAAAAGCCATCAACGTAGTGATCTCAAGGGAATAGAAAATAAACCATACTAACATGCCTCAAAATTAAGACGAAAAAAAACCGACGAGTCAAATATTAAAATGATTTATGTAAATTATTGGAATTTATTTAGAAAAACCAACACAGCAATGAATTGGCTCTAATTCAAATGTGTTAACAACATGATTCCAAAGAAATTTTTACTGTGTTTATAGATTTAAGAAATCAAATAAAGACCGATTCGCAGGCATTAATTTATTTTACATTATGAAATATTTAAACGAAAAATAAGAACAAAAGACAAATTCTTGAATAAATCAAAATAAAATCTTGTATATATGTATACAAGTTCGAAAAAATATATCAAGTGTAGTAAACAAGAAATCCATTATTATTGCAATAGATGACTTTATATGTATATCGTGGTGTTAAAATACAATCAGGTTTCAATTGAAGGTATTTCGTACTAAAATGGTACGCAAGTTTTGTGGTTCAGAATTTTTTATAAATATAAAGTTTTAGAAAAGATATATTAATACACTCATAGGAAATATCTATATAAAGCAGCAGTTATATATTCCCTCTAATAGTTCTAAAAGCGGTCGAATGATATGACTGCATTCCCTTCATCAGCAGACTTTTTTTGCTATTTTAAAAGATTGTACTAAAATTTTTTGGGTGTTTTGATAAAACTTTACTGTATATCGAATTTCTTATTACATATAATTCAAACCAATTTTTTCTAAATTCTAAAAATGTATCTGCATATTGTATTGTTTCTTCATTATATATCGGGAAAATTGTTATATTTCCATTACACAATAAATCTTAAGCGTTCTTATTACTTCCTTTAGACTTGATAAAAATTGAAGAAAAAAAAACGCTTGATTCATAAATTTTCATTAATGAAATCATCAATGCTTTATTTGTAATGCAAACAAAATATATTTGTTGCTCCAATTTCATGGGATTTTTGTTTCTCGTTTTCCTTCATCTTTCATAAACGGAGGCTGTTTTTCAATCATTCAATGGAAGTTCATTGAGTTTATCGCTCAATAGCATCAAAAATATTTCCTACACAGCAAAATGCATGGAAATATTCACGGCATTTAAACAAAAACCAAAAAGCAGACGGGTATACAGACATAGACAAGTCTAGTTTCTGTTTTCAATTACGAAAAAATGCGAAATCAAAACTCAGCACTAATAGTTATCAATAAAACTTTAAGGCATAAATCATTTTCTATTTTTAAGAGATGATTTTTTTGACAGTCAAGTCATCAAACTATAAGATCTGATTCTTGATAACATACTGTAGTGCAAACAGGCGTTCGAGATAAGGAGCTTATTAAATTAAAATTTTCGATTATATTGACGTTCGGAAAATCTCAAAATTATAATTTTAAACATTCTAAAAACATTTTTATGATATTAGAGCATCATTTACAATTAAAAAATAATTGATAAAATGAAAAAATCCAACTACCCTTGTAATCGGAAAATTCATAAACATTCTTAAAAATGTATATAAAATTACGAGAAAATTATTTCATCCAAAGGTAAGATAATTATAAGTAAATAAATAATAATACAATAAATAATTGATAACCTAAATAAAAAATATTGATTGAGTTTTACTACCGAAATTAATTTTAAATTTTAGAAAGCTCCGAAGAAATCAATTAAATGTTTGATTAGAATATATGTTTTTATTTCTAATTTAAATTAAGAAACTAATTGGATTAATTTATTTTGTGACTTATTCGATTGAAACTTCTTTTCGAGAAGGATTCACGGTTACCACTCAAGCCAAAATTTGGAGAAAATTATACCAAGAAACTAGCAAACAAATACATCTTATTTTGTAAAATTTTATTTCTATGGAAAATTTTGTCAAAATTGTATTTCTATAGAAAATTTTGTCAAAATTTTATTTCTATAGAAAATTTTGTCAAAATTTTATTTCTATAGAAAATTTTGTCAACATTTTATTTCTATAGAAAATTTTGTCAAAATTTTATTTCTATAGAAAATGTTGTCAAAATTTTATTTCTATAGAAAATTGTGTCAAAATTTTATATCTATAAAAAATTTTGTCAACATTTGTAAAGCCAAAATTTGGAGAAAATTATACCAAGAAACTAGCAAACAAATACATCTTATTTTGTAAAATTTTATTTCTATGGAAAATTTTGTCAAAATTTTATTTCTATAGAAAATTTTGTCAAAATTGTATTTTCATAGAAAATTTTGTCAAAATTGTATTTTCATAGAAAATGTTGTCAAAATTTTATTTCCAAAGACAATTTTGCCAAAATCATACTTTTATAGAAAATTTTGTCAAAATTTTATTTCTATACAAAATTTTGTCAACATTTTATTTCTCTAGAAAATTGTGTTAAAATTTTATTTCTATAGAAAATTTTGTCAAAATTTTAATTCTATGGAAAATTTTGTCAAAATTTTAATTGTATGGAAAATTTTGTCAAAATTTTATTTTCATAGAAAATGTTGTCAAAATTTTATTTCTATAGAAAATTTTGTCAAAATTTTATTTCCATAGAAAATTTTGTCATTTTATTTCTATAGAAAATTTTGTCAAAATTTTATTTCTATAGAAAATTGTGCCAAAATTTTATATCTATAAAAAATTTTGTCAAAATTTTATTTCTATATTTCTATATGGAGAAAATTATACCAAGAAACTAGCAAACAAATACATATTATTTTGTAAAATTTTATTTCTATGGAAAATTTTGTCAAAATTTTACTTCTATAGAAAATTTTGTCAAAATTGTATTTTCATAGAAAATTTTGTCAAAATTTTATTGCTATAGAAAATTTTGTCAAAATTTTATTTCTCTAGAAAATTTTGTTAAAATTTTGTTTCCCTAGAAAATTTTGTTAAAATTTTATTTTTATAGAAATTTTTGTCAAAATTTTATTTCTATATACAATTTTGTCAAAATTTTATTTCTATAGACAATTTTGTCAAAATTTTATTTCTACAGTAAATTTGGTCAAAATTATAATTTTCTAGAAAATTTTGTCAAAATTTTATTTCTATAGAAAATTTTATCAATATTTTATTTCTATGACAAAATTTTGTCAAAATTTTATTTCTATAGAAAATTTCGTCAAAATTTTATTTCTATAGAAAATTCTGTCAAAATTTTATTTCTATAGAAAATTTTGTCAAAATCAAAATTTTATTTCTATAGAAAATTTTGTCAACATTTTATTTCTATAGAAAATTGTGCCAAAATTTTATATCTATAAGAAAATTTTGTCAAAATTTTACTTCTATAGAAAATTTTGTCAAAATTTTATTTCTATAGAAAATTTTGTCAAAATTTTACTTCTATAGAAAATTTTCTCAAAATTTTATTTCTGTATAAAATTTTCTCAAAATTTTATTTCTATAGAAAATTTTTTCAAAATTTTATTTCTATAGAAAATTTTGTCAAAATTTTATTTCTATAGAAAATTTTGTCAAAATCAAAATTTTATTTCTATAGAAAATTTTGTCAACATTTTATTTCTATAGAAAATTGTGCCAAAATTTTATATCTATAAGAAAATTTTGTCAAAATTTTACTTCTATAGAAAATTTTGTCAAAATTTTATTTCTATAGAAAATTTTGTCAAAATTTTACTTCTATAGAAAATGTTGTCAAAATTTTATTTCTATAGAAAATTTTGTCAAAATTTTATTTCTATAGAAAAATTTGTCAAAATTTAATTTCTATAGAAAATTTTGTCAACATTTTATTTCTATAGAAAATTGTGTCAAAATTTTATATCTATAAAATATTTTGTCAAAATTTTATTTCTATAGAAAATTGTGCCAAAATTTTATATCTATAAGAAATTTTGTCAAAATTTTACTTCTATAGAAAATTTTGTCAAAATTTTATTTCTATAGAAAATTTTCTCAAAATTTTATTTCTGTATAAAATTTTCTCAAAATTTTATTTCTATAGAAAATTTTTTCAAAATTTTATTTCTATAGAAAATTTTGTCAAAATTTTATTTCTATAGAAAATGTTGTCAAAATTTTATTTCTATAGAAAATTTTGTCAAAATTTTATTTCTATAGAAAATTTTGTTAAAATTTTATTTCTATAGAAAAATTTGTCAAAATTTTATTTCTATAGAAAATTTTGCCAAAATTTTCTTTCTATAGAAAATTTTGTCAAAATTTTATTTTTATAGAAAATTTGTGAAGTTGGAGAAGAATATAAAATCTACCTAAACAAAAAGAATTCTAACAAACAGTAAAAAATCTACTAGTTTGCTGATCAGTAGAATTTCGCTGAAAATTTCTTACATTGCATTATATTTTCCAACCCAAATCGATATAGTGTTCTTTTAATAAAATGCAGTTATTGTTCATTCATAATTTATGCATTGCAAAATAGAAAATTGAATTGTTCGCAGCAACGCTGATTAAACTAAAGTGAATTGTTTTCTGAACAAGAGCAACAATAAAATTAAACAGAAAATCATCCACACTAACGGCCGCATGAGAACAAATAAATATCTTTAGTAGAGTAATGGATTCAGTGAACCGATTCTTTTTGTAGTTCGCCAATAAACAGCGGCAAGATTTAATGGATGCTTCATTAGAGACAGACGGTCAGTTCATAAGCATAACCATAATATTAGTATTGATATTTCATTAGAGATGTGAGCGTGAGTGAAACTCTATTCAGTAATGTTTTCTTTTCCGAGGAACGAAATTTGAAACATGCGAATATTTTCTTTAAAAACCAATAGAAAAAGTTTAGAGGCAATTGTTTGTCATAAATTTGTGTTTAATTTCTCTCTGATGCGAATACTTTAATAAGAGAAAATTCTTTGTCTAAAATGTCGTTATGGAGGAAAGAATTTTTTCTTTGGGTATTTGGTTAGTCGATTCCCCGATATCTGAAGCGCCGCCCTTCAGACTTGAATACCATATAAAATGTCTTACCAGTGCTGCAAACAGCCATTGAACAATGAAGGCTTTGAAATCGCCGCCTTTTCGCTATTGCCCGGTTATAAAGCCATTGTGGTTTTCCATGTTGTTGTTGCTGAATAAAAAAATACTTTCCTACGGAACGAAATTTTGTACAAAAGAAATTCCATTTTCTTATAAAATATTCTCTTTGAGAGCAAATAAATATGATTGTGGCAAGTCATGCAATGATTGTTTTTAATAATTTTAATTTTTGTCTAAAATTGCATTTCTCCGAAAAGAAAACTCTTATTTTAGTGTGATCTCCGAGTCAATCTCCATGTCCAATAAAATAATCCCCAAAAGAAATTACATTGCCCTCCACTGAGATTGAAATCTTACGTCCCAAGCATAACGTACAATGAAAGAAAATCGAATTTTAAAGTTCGTTTATCTATGTCTAACAGTTTGTATTACAACCTGGATTTGGTCCTATTTTGTGCATCGGAAAACATTTGAAATTTTATTACATTTCCTGTTTCTTTTTTTTTTAATAATCGATCCAATTTCATACATAGTTTGTCTGCTGTTAGTGGTTTTACATTTAGAACATTATTTTGGAATTAATACGTGAACACAAACCGCAATTTGTAGACTCAATGATAGAACACGTGTGCCATACTGGGGTGCCTCATTAGTGTTTATCATATAATACATATGAATTGTTTGAAAATTCAGGATGTGCACGCACAGAAAAAACATGTTTGGACATGGTTGCCGCATCCATTTAATGCTTATTTAGAGTATGTAATTGTCGCGAAAACCATGTATTTTGTCTTTGTAAAAATAATTTTCGAGCGGAGAAAAATATATGTTGGCAATAAGCATTTAAATGGTTCTCAAATGCCGCAAACATTTCTATTATTTAAATGATAGAATTTGAGACCATTATATGGTCAGGAAAATCATGTATCTGACCATTCAATTTTTTTACTTTTTTGCAGAGAAAAAAATATTTTTATAGTTTACGTATAGACATGTCTACAACCATTACATGGCCATAAAGACCATGTACATTGTTTTCGTGACCATTTAATTTTTTTGCAGCGACAAGAATTTTATAAAAACATTGAGCAGGTACACACGATTTTCATTTTGCGCGTCAGTCGTGTGTTGATTGTTTCTTGGAATGGACGGAGAATACGGAATTATTGTGTTTTGTGTTAATTTATTTATTCAGAAATGGCACGTGGTTTTATGTGAATACCAAAAAGGAAAGTGTAATTGAAAAAAATATACCTGGTTTTTGTTCTGCATTTTGATATATGGTATAATTTATTTTTATTTGCAGTTACATGATGTCTGCGTTTGTACATTTGATGGGCACGAAGTAAATATGGAATGATTACTTATTGTTGAAATTGAACCAAACTAGAGTGTGTAAAAATATGTGAAGTTTGCTTGCACGACATTATAAATACAAATAAACAATGAATTAGTTTATAAATAAATAAAAACAAATAAATAAAGTTGATTTTGTGTTTTCATTTCTCAAGTGGCGTCCTTTTTTCGACGACGAAAAAAGTTTTTTCATAAAAATAAAAACATTTTAGGTTGTGACCATGTTCTTTTAACTAGAAGAAAAACATTTTTGACGAATAACATAACATTTTAGATCGTGACCATTGTCTTTTAATGGAAACAAAATTCTTTTTATCAATATAATAACATTTTAGATGAGGACAATTGTATTTTTCTTAGAACCATGTTCACTGAGCCAACATGGTTGCAGGTTAAAATGTTACATGGTCGCCGCAAAAATAGCTGCTATCATATTATTTTGCTCTTCGAATATGATTGTGGCAATCATGTTTCATCTCTGCGTGTGAGACCGTTTATTTATCATACAGTTTGCGTCGGTGTCACCCAGTTCAGTTCTCTGCCAGCTTTACGAAAAGTAAATAGGATTTAAAACCTACTTTGTAATAACAAATGTTCTTTTATATAAATCTTTTCATTCTATTAAATTTTTTGGCAGACAATTTGAAATTGTAACCGCCGATGCCTTTATAAACAATTTAACAAAACAGCGCTTCGACCACAACGTCGGTAATACCAACGCTGCAGGCATTGTGCGACATCTATACGGTTGACATTTGTTGTTTTTATAGAAGAGAAATTTTCGTCCTCTTGTGTTTTTATTCTCTCTGTAGTCAACACCAATAAAAATATATATTTGTATGTCATATATCAAATCGTTAATTGCATTAGAATCTAAGCCAACAAGACAGATTTAATTCTACATTCAACAAAGATTCCATATAATTTAATGTATTTCAATATATTAATTCTATATTAATTATTATTTTAACTTTAATTATTTAAAAATAAATTAAGAAATGTAAATTAAATTGAAATATTAATTAATCGGAAGTTCTTTCTTATTTTTAGATAGTATTTTTAACATGATTTATCTTATATCACTTCAGACCTAACTTCATAATAAAATATAAAGCCAATATTTTATATTAAAATCGCAATTACATGTAAACATTAAAAACCATTTAGTATATTTCAATATTACGCTAATGCAACACTATTCCAATTATTGAAGTGATTGCAAATTTTGGTCATTGGCTTTCTCTAGAAGCATACAAATTGCCAACAAATTTATTATGGATATTAATTGATATTTAACTCCACCCTAAGCGTCAGTTTGTCGGCCAAATTAATTTTTAATTGAAATGAAAACCATTTAAGTTCAACTATTATTGAAATTTAATAAGCCACAATATGGGGATTTAAAGAAAATAAATACTTTGCTTGTGATTTATATTTACAGAAAATTTGATCAGTAGTTAAGTTTTTATATTTTATATTTCTTCAGAGAATTTTCAGGAAATAGAATTAGAAAACAAATTTTTTAAGTGGATTTAGTAAAGCACTTCTATCTGTTCGTTTTTCTATGCATACTTAAATTCGGCACCAGTTTTCGCTTTCGGCTCAAGGAAAAATCTTATACACTGAAAAAAAATATTGATCTAATATTAAAGATTATGCAACCAAAATTTTAGGACAAGTAATTTACATAATATTGAGGACAAATTTTAATTAAAAGAAAGTTCATAATCTTTTCTTTAAAAATGAGGACAAGAAGCTTAAATTTAGCACATGACGTTTTAAAATTTGCATCCCTCCTATAAAGTCGGAAGTCCTTGAAATAATGCAAATTTTCCTTAAAGTAAAGAAAGACATTTTTGATTTTTGAAGAAATCGTTTTTAAATTAACTGAAATATTGAATCTTTAGATTGTATATAAACACGGTTCAAATGTTGGCTAAGACTTATTTCGACGATTTTGTATATTTGGTTTAAAGTTTTTATGGAATTAAGAAAAAATTTTCTACTTTGAAATATATGTTATAATTTGGATTTTTAAACTGTCATTTGCTTGTCATTTGCCGTAACCTAATTTTAGTTTTATTGATCTTAGATTTAAAGCTAAATAGTCTTTTTTTTAAAGAAGCCGCATCTTTGGCTCGGAATCAATACCAAAATCCTTAAGGGAAGGCCAAACTCTTTGGATCCAAGTAAACTTTTTTCGAGTATATGCTAGACTTATTTTAAAATTTTGCATCTTTAGTTTAAAATTTTATTGAAATTAAAAAAAAAGTATTTGATCTTTTTACATAATATTTGGATTTTTTAAAGTAACTTTTATGTATACATAAAAAGCATCGCTAAAAAAATGAGATCTGTATCCTTTAAGGGAGACTAGATTTAATAGCAGATAACACCCCAACAAGTATATACGGCTGTAAGATCGGCCAGGCCGAATCTTATGTACCCTCCACCATGGAAACTTCTACGAAAGACTGTCATTCACAATCGAATTACTTGGGTTGTGGTAATACTTACCGATGGTAAGGTATCTTATCTTAACATCGTCTTCTAAATTGTAAGTTAGTGCATGGTACTTACACTGAAAAAAAGCATGCCCGGTTCCAAAGATTTTGTCTTTACTTTAAAAATTGTGGTATTGATTCCGAGCCAAAGAAGCAAAGAATACAAGTAAGGATACTTTTAAGACACAATTCTCTTTTAAATTTGGGTTTTGTGTACTTGCTTCTAGGAAGCAAATTTTAATTTTTCACTTTCTGAGCTATTTTTCTTCATATGCTATCAAAGTCCTTCAAAAACGAGCTAACGACAACTTTATTTTCTAATTTAAGACACGACTTCCAGTAGAAATTATGCTATGTTTCAAGTAAAAAACGTCTTTAAAATAAAGTGTTGAAAAATGTGTCCTATATTTGAACAAATTTTTGCTTTGTAGTCAAGATGCAAAAAGACAACAAATTTAAGGACAATTTCATTAAATTTAAAGAATTTTTCTTATTTATTAAAGTCAAGTTGACCTTAGCCCAAACATTTTTTGTTTCATATTATGATACAAATTTTTAAGTGAAATCACTTAATTGTAAGGACAATACGACTTCATTGAAAAGATTATCGACTTTTGGACAAGGAAAAAAAACTTTATATTAGAGAAATGCGTCTTCTATGCTAAGCAAAATTTGCATTCGTATTTTAAAGACATGAAATCTTTGACCTCACGACAATATTTTTTTTATGGGTGTTTGGGGCCATATATTAACACCACGTACCAAATTTCAAGAGAATCAGATGAATTTTGCTCTTCCAAGAGGCTCCAGAGGTCAAATCTGGGGATCGGTTTATATGGGAGCTACTTATAATTATGGACCGATATGGACCAATTCCTGCATGGTTGTTAGAGACTATATACTAACACCACGTACCAAATTTCAACCGAATCGGATAAATTTTGCTCTACCACGAGGCTCCGGAGATCAAATCTGGGGATCGGTTTATATGGGGGATATATATGATTATGGACCGATGTGAACCAATTTTTTCATGGTTGTTAGAGACCATATACCAACACCATGTACCAAATTTCAGCCGGATCGGATGAAATTTGCTTCTCTTTGAGGCTCCGCAAGCCAAATCTGGGCGAACGGTTTATATGGGGCTATATATAATTATGGACCGATGTGTACCAATTTTTGCATATACTAAAACCATGTACCAAAGTTCAGCCGGATCGGATGAAATTTGCTTCTCTTAGAGGATCCGAAAGCCAAATCTGGGGGTCCGTTTATATTGGGGCTATACGTAAAAGTGGGCCGATATGGCCCATTTGCCATTCGACCTACATCAATAACAACTTGTTGTGCAAAGTTTCAAGTCGATAGCTTGTTTCGGTCCGAAGTTAGCGTGATTTCAACAGACGGACGGACGGACGTACATGCTTAGATCAACTCGGAATTTCACCACGACCCAGAATATATATACTTTATGGGGTCTTAGAGCAATATTTCGATTTGTTACAAACGGAATGACAAAGTTAATATACCTCTCATCCTATTATGAAAAAAATGTCTTTATTTTAAAGAAGACACATTCTTGGTTCGAAATCAATACCAATAACCTCAAGGGAATGTCAGTCATTATATTTAAGATAACTTTGTTTTAAGTCAAGTATTTGTAAAAATTCGTTTCAGATTAAGTTATGCAAGTCTATATAAAATTTCAATCAAAAAAAAAAAATTCAAAATTAATTTCAAATAAATTGAAACCAATATTACAAATTCCAAAAAAAAATAATTTTGGAAAAATTTCATCAGTAATTGCTCAAATAGTTTTCTTAATTGCAATTTTCTCTTTTCCCAAAAAAAAATCACAATCTTAACTAATTAGATCGAATTAAAAGTAAAAACACGAAAGTTGCATGTTTAATAATGTGGACCATAACATTACATTACAATAGAAAAACATGCAAATTAGCAGCTTCAATAAAAAAATTGAACAAATTGTCTTAAAGTTTACTGTTTAAACAGTAAATTGTCATAAGAAACTTTCCATCATTAAATATTAATTTTAAGCATGTCTTAGCGATTGCGGTTTGCTTAAAAGGAGTTTGGGGGTGTGCATTCACCCAAGAGACTGACAAATTATTCAGTAAATAATTTCTCTATTTAGTGATGTTGATTTTTTGAATGAATTTCAACACGACAGCATGAATACTCTTCATTGTTGGATATCTTATTTTTTATTTACCTTTTTGGTTTGCCCCCAACCAGCATTGTCGTTAACACGCATTTCTTATGATTTTCTTCAGCAAAACCATTCAAGCGTATTTTTTTTTTCTTTTAAATATTGTTTTAGGCATAAACAGCTAACCAACAATAAAAAAAAATCGCGAAAAACATGCAGACCACCGCAACCAAGTCATGGTCTAGTTCACCTCAGTTCAGGTTCAGTGTTAAACAAAACGCAATACCCATATTTGGTGACTACCACCAGTGCAAGTGGTTGAAGTTTTTTAGTGAGAATTTAAAAAGAACAGTAGGTCCAGTTTTTATAAAAAAAAATCATTTTTTAGTTGATCCATTATTACTCCATAGTTTTTTATACCCTGCGCCACACTGTGGAACATGTAACATTTAACCTGCAACCATGTTGGCTCAGTGAACATGGTTCTAAGAAAAATATAATTGTCCTCATCTAAAATGTTATTATATTGATAAAAAGAATTTTGTTTGAATGAAAAGACAATGGTCACAATTTAAAATGTTATGGTATTCATTGAAAATGTTTTTCTCCTCGTTAAAAGAACATGGTCACAACCTAAAATATTTGGGACAAACCTTTATATATAGCAGAAAGTGTTGCAAGGTATAATATAGTCGGGCCCGCCCGACTTTAGACTTTCCTTACTTGTTTTATATGTGTTTGTAGATAAGTGTTACCATTGTGCCACCTTTTTTCCAGCGGTGATACTTTTATGCAACTTTTGTTCTTTTGCCACTAAATGTGCTACTTTTCACATATTTGTGCCACTTTTTAATTACGTTTATTTATGCTGGACATTTTATATATTTTGATCACATATACTATTAGGATAATGGAAATAATCGGTGACTTAACAAATAATCGAGTTTTCCAGTCGAATACTAAATTTATGAACAATTTCCCCTTTTGTGTCAAAAGTATCTCAGGGGACAAATATTCCGCCTAAAAGTATGCAAAGGAAGTGTTTTACAGCAGATAAACTGGGTTAAGAATGATTTTAAATAAAATGGGAATAAAATGATTGCTGGCTTTGTGAGGATCTAAATTAAAAAGTTTCTTCACTTCAATTCTATATAACAATCTAATATAAATGCATTTAATGGTTACTATTTCATTTTAAAAAATTGTACCACTTTTTTAAACCGATTATGCCACTTTTCAGAAATTCTCAACAGTAACGCTAATGTAAATTCAACTATAAAAGTTAATTGATGAATTTTTTGCTTAGAACAAATATTTTTTCTTCAATCACGAAATTAATTGTTCCAATTATTTTTTCAATGAAATTGTATCAATTATGAAAATGATATTTGAAAAATTAATTGCAATGTTTAATGTTTAATTAAAATCACGAAAATTATAATATTAGTCACCGATATCAATTAACAAATTAATTCATCCAAATAAAGATTTAATTGATTCATTGAAATTATGTGATAGATTTTCGTGTTGCGAATATATTGGAGATACAAGGGTTGCATATATTATTTGGGGGTGATTAATATTTGCTTGTGTTATAAAATGTAAAACTTACTTTATAACAAGTATATACAGCAGTAAGTTCGGCCGGGCCGAATCTTAAATACCCACCACCATGAATCAAATATACTACTTTCCTTTGAAAATTTCAGGAGGGTTTGATGACAGATATTTTCCCAAGCAGATCAGTTCAACCAGTACGCTTCCCACAGATAAATGTAAAGATTTTACCTATGAAGACTAGATCATATTCTGAATTTATAAGAACCATTTTTTGTTTGGGCTTTAGAGGAATCATAAACATCTCTTGTAAGCGCAAGAAAATTATGAAATAACGCCTTGATTTGAAATCTAAAATCTGTGAATTTTCATCCCAATTATTTAAATAACTACGAGAAGTAAAATCCGGAAATGTTGCATTCAGTTTCAAGCAATTTTCATGATCAGTACGCCTTCTATACCCTCAATAAGTGAAATCGGTCTATATGGAGGCCTTACCAAATGGACCGATAAAAACTAAATCATATACACTTTGTTATGTGTTTAAAATGCCAGTATATTTTCAATTTGTGGCAAATCGGATAAAAACTACAATTTCTAGAAACCCTAGGAGTTAAATCGGGAGTTCGGTGTAATGGGGGCTATACCAAAACATGGAAGGATACACACAGTATTCAGCACATTTAATTGTAGTTCTAGAATCTAGACCCCAAATCGGAGGGCCGGTTTATAACGGGGCTATATCAAAAACTGTACCGATACTCAATATATTCGGCACACCTCTTTATAGGTCTTAGATTTCCAATTTCGGGCAAATTGGATAAAAACTACGGATTCTAGAAGCCCAAGAAGTAAATCTGGATATCGGTCTATACGGGGGCTATATCGAAACATGATCCGATAATCACCATTTTTGGTACATCTCTTTATTTTCCTAGAATACCTCTAGATTTCCAATTTCAGGCAAATTGGATAAAACTACGGATTCTAGAAGCCCAAGAAGTAAAATCGGGAGATCGGTTTATAAGGGGGGGGGCTATATCAAAACATGGTCCGATAATCACCATTTTCGGCACATTTCTTTATTTTCCTAGAATACCTCTAGATTTCCAATTTCAGGCAAATTGGGTAAAAACAACGGATTCTAGAAGCCCAAGAAGTAAAATCGGGAGATCGGTCTATATGGGGGCGATATCAAAACATGGACCGGTACACACCACACGTCTTAATGGTCCTAGAATACTTCTAGATTCCAAATTTCAGTTAAATTGGATTAAAACTACGGATTCTAGAAGTTCAAGAAGTAAAATCGGGAGATCGGTCTATATGGTGGATATATCAAAACATGGGCCGATACTCACCATTTTCGACACACGTCTTTAGGGTCCTAGAGTACCTCTAGATTTCAAATTTAAGGTACCTCTAGATTTCAAATTACTAAGATTTTCAATTTCTGGCAAATTGGGTAAAAACTACGGATTCTAGAAGCCCAAGAAGTAAAATCGGGAGATCGGTCTATATGAGGGCTATATCAAAACATGGACCGATACACCCCATTTTTGGCACACCTCTTTATGGTTCTAGGATACCTCTAGATTTCCAATTTTAGGCAAATCGGATAGAAAATACACTTTCTAGATGCCCAAGAAGCAAAATCGGGGCATCGGTCCATATGGGATCTATACCAAACCATGGACCGATAGGCACCATTTTCGGTACACTTTTTGATGGTCCTAAAATACCTCTAGATATCCAATTTCACGCAAATTGGATAAAAACTACAGTTTTTATAAGCCCAAGACCCCAAATCGGGAGGTCGATTTATATGGGGGCTATATCAAAACTTGGACCGATATAGTCCATCTTCGAACTTGACTTGTCTGCAAACAAAAGATGAATCTGTGCCAAATTTCAGAATTCAGACAGACGGACATGCTTATATGGTCTTAGAAATTCTCCCTGATATATACTTGATCGATATTTGGATGTGTTACAAATGGAATGGCAAACTTATTATACCCCCGTCACCATTCTATGGTGGTGGGTATAAAAACCCAATCCCATAGTGAAGGGTATACTGAAAAAGATATTTACGTGATATTAAAGATTAAGAAACCTTAAATTTTAGGATGCGAAATTTACAAAATATTACGGACAAATTTCTTTAATATAATGAAATTTGAATTAAAATAAAGTTTATAATCTTTGTTTCAAACATTTTTTTCATAAAATGTAGGACACAAATTTTGTAAATTTGCGTCCCTCCGTTAAAGTCGCATGTCTTTGAACTAAGGCAAATTTTCCTTAAAGTAAAGAAACACATTTTTCATGTAAAGAAATTGTCCTTAAATTAACTTAAAAATATTGAAACTTTAGATTTAAGATAAAAACGCTTCAAATATAGTCTAAGACTTATTTTGAGGATTTAGCGTCTTTGGTTTAAAGTTTTTTTTTTTTTGGAATTAAGCAAACATTTTTGTTCTTTGATGTATCCGTTACAATTTGGATTTTTAAACTGGCATTTGTACGTGAGTACCTTTTTTTAATAAACCGCGCAAAGAGAATGGAATTTTGATAAATGAGATCTGTATCCTAATTTTAATTGTATTGGCCCTAGATTTAAAGCCAGATAGGTCGCTAAATTTTTTTTTATTTTAAAGAAGCCGCATCTTTGGCTCGGAATCAATACCAAAATCCTTAAGGGATCAAAATCTTTAGATCCAAGTAAACTTTTTTCGAGTGTAAATAAAATTTAAACAGAATACAATATCCCATTGTGCGAACACTTAAATTAACATATTGTCGTATATTGCGTATATTTGTTTCAAGTGGTGGCCACTAATTATGTTCTAACTAATAAAGCTACCATTGAAGCAGTAAGCGTTAACAAATTTTAAAAGCAAATGTTTTCATTTCTAATTGATATTCTAGTTTTTAGGCAGTTTTTCCATTTACTTTTGAGAATACCATGACAAGTATTCAAATCAAGATATAATTACTGTACAAATCAAAAAAGACACCATGACCGGCCCCTTGCGGTTAACAACGACCTCAAGTATTGTTTGTTCTGTTTTATATTTTGTTTTTTATTATTATTTTGATATTTTGTTCTTTTGTGTGTGTTTTCCTATGAAGTAGCAACACTTGTCTCTTCCGGTTCTGTGAGTTCAATTATTTCAAACCCCATACAATTGAGTGTTGAAAAAGTTCACACATTTTAAACGCAAATATTATACCACAAATGTTTTATGCGTTCAATCAACCCTTTTTGGAGGTAAGACCTATACAGCTGGTATGTTATACTAAAACGGTAAATGGTTTTTACATTTAAATATGAGAAACAACCCTAAAATTTAAAAACTTCCGAAACTTTTTGAGCAAAATCAATTTTAAGTTACATAAATGAACTTTGTAAAAGTTGCTGGATGTATATAAAGAAATCATAGAGGCAATTTCTATTATATTCTAGGACGTTGTCCACGTTAATCATTACTATTTGCAATCCCCTCCTCCACCATATACGGAATAAGATATTTTTTAATTGATCAAATAAATTTGTAATTTGGATTGCTTTAGACACGAAAAAAATAATATAAAACATACACAGAAATTTTTGTTGGTCTGATTCAGTCATGAAATTAATTGATCCAATTAATTTTTTAGTTGGAATTAGTTCAATCACGAAAATGATAGTGTCAGTCACAGAATTAATTAGAAATAAAAAATATACTTGATTAAAAAATTAATTGATTTTTTGAGAATTGATTCAATTTTAGTGATTTTGGTCGCAAACCTCAAATAATTTTTTAATTGAGACAATCAATTATTTGTTGGATTTTTATTTATAATTATTTACTTTTTAATTAAATAACACAAGGGAACAAAATTGAACTTTTTGTGTTGATTTAAAATTTATAGCAAATTTTTAGTAATTTGAGGTCGCTGAATCCAAATATGCACTTGGTTTTTTTTTTCTATCAACTCGACTTTTCGAGATATACCGTTATGTTCAAAATTAAGGCACTTCCGCTACATATATTGGAATAACTAGAAAACGGTTCACACTGAAAAAACAGTGAACCCACAAGGAAGAAAACTTTTACTTAATTTAAAAAATTTTTTTAAATTTTTAGAAAATTTAATTTTACAATTATTATTCGAGCTTTTATGGACCAAATTAGATTAAAGAACTTTATTAATTGAGTCATTGAAAAGAAACGCCAGATAATTTTTACTAAACCGTATTACAAACGCTGGCATCACGCCGATATCACAAAAATATTTTTCGAAAAATTCAAGAAAATTTATTAGACATAATTATTTTTTTTTTTTTCACTTGTTAAAGAAAATTTTGGAGTTCAAAATTGCAAGAATGTCTTCAGTGATATACGAAGTTCATGATGGATGCATTTGTAGTAAAAAAGAAAAAATTGGAGTTCAAAATTGCAATAATGTCTTCAGTGATATACGAAGTTCATGATGGATGCATTTATAGTAAAATTTACAAATTTAAAGAAATAATGAACTATTTTGTGAGAAGTACGAATTTAGTACAACTTTTTACTTCATTTATGCATAATTTTTTTCCGTTTTTTAGTTCATTTAACTAACGTACTCAATAAAATATTAGAGTAGAGGAAACTTTCTCCATACACAATAATACCATGAACTAAAATAAAGTTAAATTGGCTTTAGTGAAATAGAGATTCCACTTTTTTTGAGTGCACCATATTCATTTTAAAAAAAATCCGAAACTCCCTAATAATATTCTCTTTAAGCCGTACTTACATTGTTTTTCAATTTTCCAAGTAGTTTTAGAGATATCGTTCGACTTGAAACTTGGTACAAACTATCGGTTGGTATTGCAAATGGGCCATATCGGTCCACTTTTACGTATAGGACCCCCAGATTTGGCTTGCGGGGACTCTAAGAGAAGCAAATTTCATCCGATAAGCTGAAATTTGGTACATGGCGTCAGCATATGATCTGTAACAACCATGCAAAAATTGGTCGAAATCGGTCCATAATTATATATAGCCCCCATATAAACCGATCCCCAGATTTGACCTCCGGAGCTCCTTGGAAGAGCAAAATTCATCCGATTCGGTTGAAATTTGGTACGTGGTGTTAGTATATGGTCTCTAACAACCATGCAAAAATTGGTCCATATCGGTCCATAATTATATATAGCCCCCATATAAACTGATCACCAGATTTCTCTTGCAGGAGCAAAATTTATCCGATCCGGTTGAAATTTGGTACGTGGTGTTAGTATATGGTCTCTAACAACCATGCAAGAATTGGTCCATATCGGTCCATAATTATATATAGCCCCCATATAAACCGATCCGATTTGTCCTCCAGAGCCTCTTGGAGGAGCAAAATTCATCCGATCCGGTTAATTTTGGAACGTGGTGTTAGTATGTTGTCTCTAACAAACACGATATGGACACGAATTGGTCCATAATTCTATATAGCCCCCATATAAACCGTTCTCCAGTCTCTTGGAGAAGCAAAATTCATCCGATCCGGTTAAAATTTGCAACGTGGTGTTAGTATGTGGCCGCTAATACACATGCCAAATTTGGTCCATATCGGTCTATAGTTATATATAGCCGATCCCGAATCACACAAAAATTGGTCCATATCGGTTCATAATCATGGTTGCCACTCGAGCCAAAAATAATCTACCACAATTTTATTTCTATAAAAATTTTGTCAAAATTTTATTTCTACACTGAAAAAAAAGCATACTCGGTTCCAAAGATTTTGTCTTTACTTTAAAAAATTTAGTATTGATTCCGAGCCAAAGAAGCGGAGAATACAAGTAAGGATACTTTTAAGACACAATTCTTTTTTAAATTTAGGTTTTGTGTACTTGCTTCTAGGAAGCAAATTTTAATTTTTCGCTTTCTCAGCTTTTTTTCTTCATATGCTATCAAAGTCCTTTAAAAACGAGTTAACGGCAACTTTATTTTCCAAATTAGGACTCGACTTCCAGTAGAAATTATGCTATGTTTGAAGTAAAAAACTTCTTTAAAATAAAATTTTGAAAAACATGTCCTATATTTGAACGATTTTTTGCTTTGTAGTCAAGATGCAAAAATACAACAAATTTAAAGACAATTTCATTAAATTTAAAGAATTTTTCTGAATTATTAAAGTCAAGTTGACCTTAGCCTATAATTTTTTTCTTTCATGTTAAGATACCCATTTTGAGGTAAAATTACTTAATTATAAGGACAATACGACTTCATTGAAAAGTTTATCGACTTTTGGACAAGGAAAATAACTTTATTTTAGAGAAATGCGTCTTCTATGCTAAGCAAAATTTGTATTCGTATTTTAAAGACATGAAATCTATGACCTCACGACAATATTTTTTTCAGTGTATAGAAATTTTTTTCAAAATGTTATTCCTATAGAAAATTTTGGCAACATTTTATTTCTAAAGAAAATGTTGTCAAAATTTTAATTTTATAGAAAATGTTGTCAAAATTTTAATTCTATTGAAAATTTTGTCATTTTTATTTCTATAGAATATTTTGTCAACATTTTACTTCTATAGCAAATGTTGTCAAAATTTTATTTCTATAGAAACTTTTATAAAAATTTTATTTCTATACAAAATGTTGTCAAACTTAATTATATACGTATATAATCGGCTTTTTTTAGTTTAATATATACTACGTATGGACTACCTTGCAATTTAGAAGACGGTGTTAGGAAGTTTTAAGATACCTTGCTATCGGCAAGTGTTACCGCAACCCTAGTAATTCGATTGTGGCTGACAGTCTTCTGTAGAAGTTTCTACGCAATCGATGGTGGAGGGTACATAAGCTTCGGCCTGGCCGAACTTACGGCCGTATATACTTGTTTTTTTTTTAATTACCAAAAAATAAAAATGGGACAAAAATCACATTTCTGGTCTAGAAACAGTTTAGCTTTTTTTTCGAATAAAATGAGCTTTATTTCATTACAATCGGTGCACAACTTTTGATTTTGTTCACGATTTACTGAATTGATATAAATCGCGATTTCCATACAAAAATAACATTTTCTAATGTGTAAATGTTTGTATGTAACAAGTAAGTTTTTATGGTTATGTTGATTAAAAACTTGTTTTTAAGTTTTTGGGACGATGACCACAAATCCGGCTTTTTTCTATCAGATCGACTTTTCGAGATATACCGTTATGTTCAAAATTAAGGCACTTCCGCTACATATATTGGAATAACTAGAAAACGGTTCACCATATTAAATTAAAAAAAAAAAAAAAACAGAAACTCCCAAACAATATTCTCTTTAAGCCGTGCTTACATTGTTTTTAAATTTCAGCATGTAGCTGAAATTTAATTGGCATGTGTGACATGCCAATACGAAAAAAATTTTTTTGCTGAAAATCACCACCAGAACTTATCCTGCATGGTGAGAGTCGAGGTAAGTCTTACCTCATCCAATAAAATGTTTGCTGGCGAACGTTAAATGTCACCTGTCTTAATTATTTATTAATTCATAAAGAAACTCAATGATTTTATTAATCTCAGAAAGGCCTCTGTCGTAATAATTCTAAACCTACACCGAAAAAAAATTCGTAATTAAACTAACGTTAAATTTAACTTATTTTTATTGCAAAGAAAATTGTTGTAGTTACATTTTATTATTTTTTCGAAATTTTCTACAGGCTAGCGAAATTTTTATTTGGTTAAGTATATCTCAAGATTTTATGAACTCAGCGTGGGTATAAAGTTCAATGACCGTACACATAATTTCAATATGAACTAACGCAAAAGAAAATTTGCGTACGTTTCCCAAAAATAGAAAGAATGAACTACAGTATGGTTAAAATGGTAATGATATGGCGCTAATGATTTTGTTCTTTACTATAAGTTCATTTTTTCTTATATTTGAGTTGTAATTAAAAAGTACACCATGGTATTAAATTGTTGCTGGTTTTAAAAACACTTTGTGGAAATCTCAAAATGTGGAGTAGAATTTAGTTCAATTTTCGCACAAGATAGTTCATTCTTGCTATAAAACAGTTTACTTTTTTTCTGTGTATGGTCTGTAATATTGTAATATATGGTCTCTTAATCTAAAAAAAATGGTTGAATTTGCTTTTATAAGAAATTTCATTTCTTTCATCTAATTTCATTCATTTAATTTAATTTCATTTAATTTAAAAACTCTGCATATGACCCACATATGTATGTATATCTCATTAAACAACATAATAAAGTAATTGCTTCTCTAATTAGCTTTTTCCTTACTCAAAAGTAAATATCACCTTTAAATTAAATCATTTATGTTGTCTTTCACATTTCCTAATGTTTTGACCCATAGAAAAACTTTGACAATTTAATGTTGACCCTCTTTTGGCAAAAAAATAAAAAATACAGCCGCTTAACTTTGTGACCTTTAACCAACTGAACGAGTTTAAGCAAATGCAACCAATCTACCATCTCCAAAGCTAAAAGTGCCCCTTAACAATTTTGAAGTATGAACGTTTAGTATGGGGCATACTTGAATTGCTTGTTTCCCAGTTCCAGTATGCTTCGAATTTACTTTCAACACACTAAACCTAGTTAGAAAAAATCAACTTGCAATAGTACTACACGAATAAACCTTTCAAGTCACTCATTACACCTGATATGGGCACTTGGACGTTTTTTTTTTTTTTTTCAAACATAAGCCCAACAATGTGCTGTCTCATATTTCAAGTGGTCGGTGCAACATATTCGAAAAAAATACTTTTCCATCTCACAAGCTATGTCAATGCGAAAAAATAGTTTTCGCTTGAAAATCCCCACCAAAGAATAGCAAGTTTTTGTACACTCAAAAAAAAATCACACACACCGAAAATTGGTGTATCATTATTTAAAGAAAATCGTTCACTCTTAAATAAATTGTTAAGAGCAATTTTAAAATTATTATTATACTTGAGCTTTTGCTTTCTTTTCTGAGAATCGAAATTTTGGGCAAACAAAGTTTTCCTTTGAATCAAAAAAAAAAATCTCTAAAATAAAATAAAAAATTAGACAGAATCAAAAACGTATGATTTTATGGAGGGAGGCAAATTTCCAATATTTATGTCCTAAATTTAATGAAAAAATGTTTAAGGCAAAAATTACTATAAACTTCCTTTTTATTAAAATTTCGTTAATTTAAAGAAATCTGTTTTTAAATTGCATATCCTAAAATTAGGAATTTAGAAAATTTTAAAATTTTTAATTAAAAAATTAATTGATACAATTAAATTTTTAATCAAACTTGGAAGTGATGAACATCTTTTACAATTTTATTTCAAACAATCAATAATCAAACTTGAAAATACGTTTTTTTATTTACGTTTTTAATGAAAAAATAATTTAGTTTTGCAATAAACATCAATTAACCAATTATTTTTTTTTTGATGTCCAATTAAAACTATGATTGCACAGAAAAAAATATCACCAAAATATTTCCAATTAAAAAGTTAATTGAAGTTGAAAATTTTTTCAATTAATAAATTAATTGATACAATTAACTTTTTAATCATGATAGAAGCATTAAGTTAATTAAGTCAATGATTGAAAATTTTTAAATTTTTAATTAAAAAATTAATTGATACAATTAACTTTTTAATCAAATTCGGAAGACTAATTCAGTTAAAAAAGTGCTGATTTTTTTTAATTTTTAATTAAAAATGTATTTCAAACAACCATTTGTTAATCCAAATAAAAACTCTAAGCCAATTCAGAAAGTAATTAAAAATAGTTACCTTTTTTAATTAAAAAATTAATTGAGTTTTGCAATCAACATCAATTAAATTTTTAATTGAATCAATTAAGAAATTAATTGAAATTAATTTGAAAATCAATTAATTTTTTAATCAAGAATTTTTTCTATGCCCAATTAAAACTATGATTGATACTATCATTTTCGTGATTGAAGACATTTCAATTAAAAAATTAATTGGATCAATTAATTTGGTGATTGAATCAGAAATTTTTTTTTGTGTGTGACACTATCACTTTCGTGATTGAATCAGAATTTTTTTGTGCAATCTCTATTGTTTGTGGCAGGGACCCTCTTCGATGCCAATGATCTCATCAAATCTGTGTTTCATGAGGGGATCAATTAATTTCCTAGCTATGACAAGCAAGTCAACTAGTGTGTATGTCTATTAAGATACCTAATAATTTTTAATTTTAATTCCGAAAAAAAATCTTAACTTGTTTTCATTGCAAAAAAAATTTGGTTTGTTGTTAAATTTTATTTTTTTACGAAATTTCCCACAGCCGAATGAAATTTTTATTTTTTTGTAAGTACGAGTATGTTTCAAATATTTTATGAACTCAGCATGGGTATAAAGTTCAATGACCGTACACATAAGTTCAATATGAACTAACGCAAAAGAAAATTTTCGTACGATTCCCAAATATAGTAAGAATAAACTATAAAATGGTCATGATTTGGCTCCAATCCAAAGCTTTGTGCAAATCTCAAAATGTGTAATAAAATTTAGTTCAAATTTCGCACGACCTAATTCTTTCTTGCTATAACAGGTTGGCTGATAAGTCCCCGGTCTGACACATAGATGGCGTCGCTAGTATTAAATGCATATTATTTTTATATAGTACCAACCTTCAAATGATTCGTGTCAAAATTTGACGTCTGTAAGTCAATTAGTTTGTGAGATAGAGAGTCTTTTGTGAAGCAACTTTTGTTATTGTGAAAAAATAGACAAAAAGGAATTTCGTGTTTTGATAAAATACTGTTTTCTGAAGGGAAAAAATACGGTGGAAGCAAAAACTTGGCTTGATAATGAGTTTCCGGACTCTGCCCTAGGGAAATCAACAATAATTGATTGGTATGCAAAATTCAAGCGTGGTGAAATGAGCACGGTGGACGGTGAACGCAGTGGAAAGAGGTGGTTACCGACGAAAACATCAAAAAAATCCACAAATTAATTTGGACCGTAAAATGAAGTTGATCGAGATAGCAGAGGCCTTAAAGATATCAAAGGAACGTGTTGGTCAATCATTCATCAATATTTGGATATGCGGAAGCTCTGTGCAAAATGGGTGCCGCGCGAGCTCACATTTGACCAAAAACAACAACGTGTTGATGATTCTGAGCGGTGTTTGCAGCTGTTAACTCGTAATACACCCGAGTTCTTCCGTCGATATGTGACAATGGATGAAACATGGCTCCATCACTACACTCCTGAGTCCAATCGACAGTCGACTGAGTGGACAGCGACCGGTGAACCGTCTCCGAAGCGTGGAAGGACTCAAAAGTCCGCTGGCAAAGTAATAGCCTCTGTTTTTTGGGATGCGCATGGAATAATTTTTATCGATTATCTTGAGAAGGGGACAACCATCAACAGTGACTATTATATGGCGTTATTGGAGCGTTTGAAGGTCGAAAACGCGGCAAAACGGTCCCATATGAAGAAGAAAAAAGTGTTGTTCCTCCAAGACAACGCACCGTGCCACAAGTCATTGAGAACGATGGCAAAAATTCATGAATTGGGCTTCGAATTGCTTGCCCACCCACCGTATTCTCCAGATCTGGCCCCAGCGACTTTTTCTTGTTCTCAGACCTCAAAAGGATGCTCGCAAGGGAAAAAATTTGGCTGCAATGAAGAGGTGATCGTCGAAACTGAGACCTATTGTGAGGCAAAACCAAAGGAGTACTACCAAAATGGTATCAAAAAATTGGAAGGTCGTTATAATCGTTGTATCGCTCTTGAAGGGAACTATGTTGAATAATAAAAAAAAAGAATTTTGACAAAAAATGTGTTTTTCTTTGTTAGACCGGGGACTTATCAGCCAACCTGTTAACAGTTTATTTTTGTTTCCTGTGTACAAAACTTCAAACTAAACAAGGAAAAATTACACTATAATGAATAAACGCAAATAGATGCCACTGGCGGCATACTATCATGCTTGCACCATATATGGCAAACTAATCGCCATAATTAAAATGTTTTACTATTTTTCCTTAAGTCATTTTTCTTGTTTCGTTTGGTTTGTTTGAAAACCACTTTCGCATAGGCAATTCGAGTAAACGGCAGTTGACGGTCTTAAATTGTCCGCCTTAATGTCAACCAATGACCAAAGCTTTGATGAGCCTCTAGCTCATAATGTGCTATCATAAGTTGGGGCTATATTAATAGCCGAGTGATTATTGTTGTTTGAAGAATCGCTACTGTTTTATTTTTTTCTGCTTGCCTCTTTAAAATAAATTGTCCGTTAAAATGTTTTGTAACATAAACAACCAATTAACAACAGAACTAAATCATCTTTAAGCAAGTTTTACAGTACACAATAAGTGATGGACAAGAAATGACGAGAAAGGTGACAATTGTAATCTAAAACAATTTAAAATACAATAAGTTTTTGTTTTTAGACATATACTTTCATCACATACTTTAAGAAATCCATATATATTTATAAAGGCGAAAGAAACTATTTTTATAAGAGGAAATATTGTTTTATTTACTTCAATATTAGTATTTAATTGACCGATTAAACCAGTTTTATAAGCATATGTTACTTTTTCACGGGGAACATGGAATATTTTTGTCGCAATGTACACTGAAAAAAAGCATACTCGGTTCCAAAGATTTTGTCTTTACTTTAAAAAATTTGGTATTGATTCCGATCCAAAGAAGCGGAGAATACAAGCAAGGATACTTTTAAGACACAATTCTCTTTTATATTTAGGTTTTGTGTACTTGCTTCTAGGAAGCAAATTTTAATTTTTCACTTTCTCAGCTTTTTTTCTTCATATGCTATCAAAGTCCTTTAAAAACGACTTAACGGCAACTTTATTTTCCAAATTAGGACTCGACTTCCAGTAGAAATTATGCTATGTTTGAAGTAAAAAACTTCTTTAAAATAAAGTTTTGAAAAACATGTCCTATATTTGAACGATTTTTTGCTTTGTAGTCAAGATTCAAAAAGACAACAAATTTAAAGACAATTTCATTAAATTTAAAGAATTTTTCTGAATTATTAAAGTCAAGTTGACCTTAGCCTATAAATTTTTTCTTTCATGTTAAGATACCAATTTTTAAGTCAAATCACTTAATTATAAGGACAATACGAGTTCATTGAAAAGTTTATCGACTTTTGGACAAGGAAAATAACTTTATTTTAGAGAAATGCGTCTTCTATGCTAAGCAAAATTTGTATTCGTATTTTAAAGACATGAAATCTTTGACCTCACGACAATATTTTTTTTCAGTGTAGGTTAGGTTAGGTTAAGGGAGCCACCGTGGTGCAATGGTTAGCATGCCCGCCTTGCATACACAAGGTCGTGGGTTCGATTCCTGCTACGACCGAACACCAAAAAAAGTTTTTCAGCGGTGGATTATCCCACCTCAGTAATGCTGGTGACATTTCTGAGGGTTTCAAAACTTCTGTAAGTGGTTTCACTGCAAGGTGGAACGCCGTTCGGACTCGGCTATAAAAAGGAGGTCCCTTGTCATTGAGCTTAACATGGAATCGGGCAGCACTCAGTGATAAGAGAGAAGTTCACCACTGTGGTATCACAATGGACTGAATAGTCTAAGTGAGCCTGATACATCGGGCTGCCACATAACCTAACCTAACCTAGGTTAGGTGAACTTCTCTCTTGTCGCAATGTATATATTGTATGTAAATATTGATAGCCACCATCATGCACTCAAAAAAAGATTTTGACCTTACCTTAAGGATTTTGGTATTGATTCCGAGCCAAAGATGATGTTTCTTTAAAATAAAGAAATTTGTTTGTGGAACTATCTAGCTTTAAATTTAGGATCAATAAAATTAAAATTTATTAATCTTAATTGTCGAATTTATATTCCGATATATTAATAAAGCTAAAAATTCAAATTATAAAATTATCCCAGGAAAAGCGTCACCAATAAAATAGTAGTGTAAATGCACCGAAAAAAATATCACCAAAATATTTCCAATTAAAAAGTTGAAAATTTTTTCAATTAATAAATTAACTGATACAATTAACTTTTTAATCAAGATAAAAAGATTAAGTTAATCAAGTCAATGACTGAAAATTTAAAAATTTTTTTTTTTGGAATTCGGAATACTAAGTGATTGGAATTCGGAATACTAAGTGATAAGTGATGAACATTTTTTTAATTTATAATTAAAAATTTATTTCAAACAATCAATTGTTAGGTTAGGTTAAAGTGGCAGCCCGATTAAGTTTCAGACTCACTTATGGCGTTTTCTTTTCTTGTATAAAATGCGCACTTTTTTTGCATTTTGCCCGGAAAATGTACTTTTTAGATTCTTTTCTAAAAAAACAGGCAAAAGTGCGAAAAGGCTTCGAATTCTTTTGTTAAAATAGCGCCACGCTTAGAGGCAAAGTGCGGGCATTTTCAGCACCGCCGACAAACAAGAGTGCTGCGATTGCCCAGTTTCCTTTTTTGAATTCTTTTCTGCCCGCTGAAACGACAGCATTTTTTAGATTGGTGGCAACATTTTAAAAATGCTCATTCTGTACAGACAAAATGAAGGCAAAGCACTTTTTTCGGAAAAGAAAACACCATTAGACTATTCAGTCCATTGTGATACCACATTTAACTAAAAGTACCTATTACATATGGGCACTTCTAGTTTTAACCACTGAACCTTCTCTATTATTTTCTTTTGTTGAACCAACCAGATTGTTCCAAAAACATTAACATTAATCAATTGTTAATCAAACACTAAGTCAATTCAGAAAGTAATTGAAAATAGTTACCTTTTTTAATTAAAATTAATTGAGATTTTCAATCAACATCAATTAAATTTTTGATTGAATCAATTAAAAAATTAATTGAAATTTGCTAATGAAATCAATAAATTTTTTAATCAAGTATTTTTTTTTGTGCCCAATTAAAACTGTGGTTGATACTATCATTTTCGTGATTGAAGACATTTCAATTAAAAAATTAATTGAATCAATTAATTTCGTGATTTAATCAGAAAAAAATTGTGTGTGTGAAATGGATCCGGAAGTGATGTAAAATTAGCGCACAAGCAATGAATAGAAAGGATGTTCACCATTTCAACAACCGTTGCATTGAATTTGCATCACTTCTTAGGCTGAGATACGAATTCAGTCTTCTGGATCTGAAGTAATAAATTTTGTGATAGTTTGCCAAATAAATAATTTTTATGGTTTTTAATGCATTTAAACGCTTGTCTGAAACGTTTGACCGCAAATATTTTCAAAAATACAAATTTTTTCTAGAATGGATTTAGGATTTTTTTTCGACAATTAAATAATTCTTACTCTGTTTTTAACCTACATGTATCAAAAAAGTTAAAATTACATATTAACACCCATTTTCATGAAGCTCCATTAGTGCTATGTTAGCTAACTAACTTTTAAACCGAACTATAGACATATCTGTCATCTTGTCTATACATTCTATATGCAAGTTAGAAGCTTAACTGCTAGAAATTTTTCAGTTAAAGTTAACTGCAATTTACTTTCTGTTAACTTGCAGTTAAAGCCTAACGGAGCTACATGAAAATGACCGTAAAAATATGAAGTATGGGAGTTATCAAAAAATTCTTCCTGAACATCTTTGGTAGGACATTTTTGGAAGTGCTTTTAAAGTTGTGCCTTAAAAAATTTGTACCATCTTTGTAAAAATAATTTTCGAGCAGAGAAAAATGTATGCTGGCAATAAGCATTTAAATGGTCTCAAATGCCGCAAACATGTTCTATTATTTAAATTATAGAATTTGAGACCATTACATGGTCAGGAAAATCATGTACCTGACAATTCAATTGTTCGTCTTTTTGCAGGGGAAAAAGTATTTTTATACATTAGGTATAGATATCTCTAGATCCATTGCATGGCCATAAAGACCATGTGCATTTTTTCGTGACCATTTAATTTTTTAATTTTGCAGCGAAAAGAATTTTATAAAATCATTGAGTAGGTACGCGCGATTTTCATTTTGCGCGTCAGTCGCATGTTGATCGTTGCTTGGAATGGACGGAGAATACGGAATTACGGTGTTTTGTGTTAAGTTATTTATTCAGAAGAGGCACGTGGTTTTATGTGAACACAAAAAAGGAAAGTGTAATTGAAAAAAATTTACCTGGTTTTTGTTCTGCATTTTGCTTATGGTATAATTTATTTTTATTTGCAGTTACATGATGTCTGCGTTGGTACATTTGTTGGGCTCGAAGTAAATATGGAATGATTATTTATTAGGGCTGTTTTATTTTAGCACTGGATATGCTAAGCCGTTAAGGACTAAAATAAAACAGAGTACTCGTTTATCCAGGACATCTCCAAAAATATGCAACACTGTCATCAGCTGTTTAAAAACAATCACAGAAAAGAAGTGAAATCTTGCATTTTTAATGTATGAAATGCTTCAATTAGTAATAAATATTTACTGCTGCGATTATTTATGACACTGTATCACTTTGAGTTTCATGTTTTTCGATAAAATAGTCACAATAAATTGCTATTGTGAATCGAAGAAGCGTCACTTTATCCAACTGATGAGATGTTCTGGATAGAACACCAGTGCAACGATGTTCTGGATAGCCCATACAAATGTTGCATCCAGTGCAAAAAGAAAACAGCCCTATTGTTGAAATTGAACCAAAATAGAGTGTGTAAAATTATGTGATGTTTGCTTGCACGACATTATAAATACAAATAAACAATGAATTAGTTTATAAAAAATAAAAACAAATACATAAAGTTAATTTTGTATTTTCTTTTCTCAAGTTGCATCCTTTTTCGACGACGAAAAAAGTTTTTTCATAACTTTTAACTGGAAGAAAAACATTTTTGATAAATACCATAACATTTTAAATCGTGACCATTGTCTTTTCATTCAAACAAAATTCTTTTTATCAATATAATAACATTTTAGATGAGGACAATTATATTTTTCTTAAAACCATGTTCACTGAGCCAACATGGTTGCAAGTGAAAATGTTACATGGTCACCGCAAAAATAGCTCTAATCATATTATGTTGCTCTTCGAATATGATTGTGACAATCATGTTTCTTCTCTGCGTGAATAGTTAAATTTAACTATCTGTGAGTAAAATTTTGAACTACTCAATATTATGGAATTTACTTGTAGTTACGACGTTCAATGTTCTGAGTGCAAGTAAAACAGAATGTAGACAATCATTAAATCGCTAGTCACAAAGTCGGTTAAATTTACTATTAAAGAAAATACTTTGAAAGAAAGGCTGATTTTGATTGTCTAAAATTTCGTTCTTTAGTATGTTTTCTTTGTGTGTGTAGTTTCTTAAAATCATAAGTTGTATGATATTTCATAAATTTTATTTAATTTAATAAAATTGAATATATATTTTTGTATGTATTTCAATTGGATTTCTCCTACTAATATTAATTAATATTTTATATATAAAATAAATTCATTACAAAATATTTTTTTTTTAAATCTTTATAAATTATTTTTTTTTTCCTTTCATGTTAGAATGATACCGAAACAGGCGATTAATCTGTTCCTCTTGAATTTATTAAATTGACACTTTTACTATAAAACCTATTGTATAGTTAAAAGCACTATAAACAAATTATGAACCAATATAAAATATATTACATTGTGGTTGTAATATATTTGTCTGGCAACTGGTTTCCAATTTGTACACCATTTGTTTTTGTCATCGAGTTTATTGAACTCTTATTTTATTCACACAATTTTCATAGATCATCAAAAAAGAACTCTGTCGGCGACAAAGACATAAATGGTTTATTTGCTTACAAAATGATTTTCGTTGATAATGGAATCGATATTTGTAAATAGATTCGTGTTCATATTGCTATTAGTCTGGATGCACAAGATAAAAAGGATATTTCATGATGCTACTGCATCCCATATGTAGTCTTAAAAGATAATTTCTACGATAGCTTCCAAGACCATTGTCAACATTGAGTTTGAAAAATGGGGGGAGGCAGCATTTGTGCGTGTTCTTTAACATATTTCATAACTCATCTCGTAAAGTATTATCAGTTATTGAATATTACAAACAAAACGGTTTCTGATAGACGTGACTGGGAGGGAAATAGGGAATGTATGAGAATGTCTTGCAATGCTACATTGGAAATTTGTTCCACACATATGTGAAATGAAATTTGACTTTATCAATAGGTCTTATAATTGAAAGCTGCAGTTAGACGAATCCGAAACTGTAATCTTCTCAAAATGTTGGATATAGTGACACATATATGTAAGTGCTAACAAGAAGTTACCCGTTAAGTTTACTGCAGCTATTTTATAGTTGTACCAGGAGATTTACAGTATTCTCTAAAAAATTTCGCATATTGTAACTCATAAATAAATAAAAATATGCAGGCAATAACCACATTTTGTGATATACACCTGATTTTTGCATCAAATGCTTTCGCATTCACATCAAGTGAAGAAAACAATCATATCAGTATGCCTAACTTGCCCATCCGTTTGCCTGTCTATCTTACATCCCATTTATTGTTTCTCATTCCTGATTATGCCCAGGCATTGTATTGCATTCCCCCCAAACTTCTGAGATTTGTTTCCTTGCATTTCACAAAAAAAATATATATACAACAACCACAGTTTGATGGCATTTCAAGTGTCTGATGTCTTGTCATGGTTCACAGGCATATCCATCCACCCACTTATTCACTCTTTCGCTGGAGTGTGTTGGTGGTATATAGATAAAGTAGAAGGCGCTCCTTTGAACAAGTGGATAGCTGAAGTATGGTGGTTTTTTTGTACCCTCTATAAATATCGTATCGAGTATGACCTGACCATATTTGTACATATGAATTAAAACTTTTGATATGTGGCAATATCATTCTTTTGACATAATTATGCAAGTCTATAGGATAGGGCATCTGTTATGTTACGTTTCTGGGAATGGAAAAAAGGAGAAATGCAAAATACTTGGGAAGAAATTTCTATGAGTATGTAACAGGGATAATAATTGATGCAAAGAAATTCTACTAATTCCATTGGGGGTAATATTGATTGATTTGATGGCTATTCAAAATTATTTGGTAACAACTTTTTTCGCCCGTTCACCGTTTCTATGCTCATTTCACCATATATAAGCATAAATAAAATGGCGCCCAACGTGGGGCCCAAATGACGGCTTCCACAGTTGGTAGAATCCTACCAAAAATTGTAGATTTTCTACTGTTTGGTAGATTGGTAGAGTTCTTTAAAATATATATTCCTCTCCAACTACTACATAAATTTTCTATTGAAATAAAATTTTTACAAAATTTTCTATAGAAATAAAATTAATATATAGGGCTTTGCCCAAATAAATTTGACAAGCATACTTTTCCTCTGTTGTTTAAGCTACACTTGTAGTTTAGTCAATGCATGGCTTTAAGCTGAGATCAAAAAAAAATAAACAACAATAACGAAATAAAATTAAGACAAAATTTTCTATAAAAATGAAAATTATAGGAAATTTTCTATAGAAATAAAACATTAACATAATTTTCTATACAAATAAAATTTAGACAAAATTTTCTATAGCAATAAAATTTTGACAAATTAAGATTTTTTTGCTTGGTAGTTTTTTGGTAACATTTGCTCCAAATTTGGTAGATTTTTAGTTCGAATCGTTACACATACCAATCGTTGACGATTGATTTTCCTGAGTCGTCCTCAAGTGAAGTGTTTGATTGAATTTTATGTTTTTTCCTTCCAAAGAGCTAGGTTAGGTTAGGTTAGCTCAATGACAAGGGACCTCTTTTTTATAGCCGAGTGCGAACGGCGGGCATGCTAACCATTCTACCACGGTGGCTTCTCAAGGAGCTCAAATTTTTTCACAATAACAAAAGTTTCTACACTCGAAATGCTATTGCTTTGACAGCTATAAAATTTGTACTTGCGTATTTTCAAGGTTGAGTCTAACAAAAATTCATATATATCGATCTAATTCTAGTAGCGCTATTTATGTTTCAGAAGGGAAAGTTTTCATTTGAACTATGAGAACGGAATCTTGAAAATTGAATCTAAGACATTTTTGTAACAAAAAATTTCTTGAATGCAATATTCAATCTAGGCATCCAACACTCATCTAATTCTTAGAAAATAGATCTGTAAGCAAAATACCTTTAGAGATATTTTTCTTTTTTCTCATGACCATTTATCAACAATGTACGTATCTAAAATATTTTTTATTATTCGCATTTGATGAAATCCCACTTAAGATCTTCATCTGAACTGAAGATACAAAAACTTGTTTCTTCGTCATATTTTTAGTTCAATTAATAGTTCGTGGGGTTTTATTTCTTTGGATGCTGGAGTTGATGGTGCGTTATCTCTTCCTCCATAGATGATGGAGTTACGTAAATTTGTTTGCTGAAAATGTCAGCTTGAATAAAGCACCAGCAGCATCATCACCAGCAGCATTGACGATAGTGTGGCACTGTTTGCCAATGGTATAACATGGGGCAGCAGTATAGTTTGTTTTGTAAAAAAAAGGCAAGGTGTGCCATCGTTATTGACGATGGTTGGTAACCACCAATGCTCAATGTTTATTCGAAAAAGGTCAACAAACTATTCTGTAAGATGAATAATAATGTATTATTGCATACATTACGTTTGTAGCATAAATTGTAAGAACTTTCAATTTATTCTGCGGCGGCAAGTTTACTTTAAAAATGGTAAAAAAAACAAGGTTCAAAAATGTTTTAAACCTAACAAGTACAATAACGAATTAAACAACTATAAATTTTTGAAAACTGAATCGAAAAACGTTTTTTCACTAAAGGAATATTTTTACAGGAAAATAATAAACACGATAATAATTATTATTAATTATAATTACATTTTAAAATCTGTGTTACATTATTTCGACATACAAAATTAATTTAATAAATAATTTTAAATTCTAAGGCCAACACCAGACTGTCCAAATTGAAATAAACGGAGATATGACCGAAAGTATACCTATTTCCAAGGGAGTCAGGCAGGGGTGTATACTGTCTCCATTGCTTTTATTCCGAACAAATATTTCGAGAATCGGTCAATAGTTTTCGAAATGGTATTGCTGTAAGTGGATCAATTTTAAATAACATTAGATATGCTGACGACACCATATTAATAGCACATAGCATATCTGAACTTCAGAATCTCGTGGATACAGTCGCATCTTGCAGTGAAAAATATGGCCTAAAAATTAATATCCAAAAAACGAAGTTTATGATTATAAGCAAAAAAAAGACTACAATGATGCGGCATTAAAAATACACAATTCAAACATAGAGAGAGTTAAGAGTTTTAAATATCTCGGAGCTACAATTACTGAACAATGGGACTCCTCGAAAGAGATAAGATGCAGAATAGAATTGGCGAGAGATTCATTTTTAAAGTACAAGAAAGTTTTTACAAGCCATGACATCAATCTTGAAACGAAGATTCGATTTGTCAAAGCATATGTCTGGTCAGTACTACTGTATGGACTATAAAATCTACTGATGCTAAAAAGTTGGAAGCCTTTGAAATATGGATATATCGGCGAATATTAAAAATTTCTTGGGCTGCCCATGTCTCAAATGCTTAAGTATTAAGGAAAATGCATTGCGAACTCATCACAGCCATAAAAAGGAGAAAAACTGCGTATTTGGGACATATTATGAGGAAACAAAAATATAAACTATTACAAAACATAACCCGCATAAAAATTTAAGGAAAATCTATTAGAGGAAGAAATCTATTAGAGGAAGTCCATTCCGTGACAACAACACGGAATGGACTGGCATACGAGATGTCACTAATCTATTAAGCATGGGGAGAGACAGACAGGGATTTGCGAATCTCCTGAATACTTTGTGAAAGAAGAAATCTATGTAAATATGTGTTTGAAATGTAACTAAATAATTGTATTGGTAGCAAATATTCGGAAATCAAATTTGCAAATAAATAAGAAGAAGAAATTCTAAGAACAGAAATGTTCGGTTCTATGGGTAAAAATAAATCTTCGACACCTGCTGTCTTCGTTTGTCTAAAATTTCGTTTCGGAAGAAAGTATTTTCTCTTTGGGTGTAAGATTACATTTAAATTAATTATTTGTCCACCCTATGAATAAATAGAAGGTGTTTTGTCCAATTCATCTATATTTACGAGAGTTGTTTGAATTTTGATTTGAAAAGTTCCCTAAATAAGGAGATGATAGCCGATGCAGATAATTTATTTGTACTGGATTGTTCATTGTACTTTTATATAGAAATTATATTGTTGTGAAACCGATATTTAGATGTGTTCAAATGGAACTTATTTATCATAAATTCCATGGAGGAGGGTATAAATTGTATAAAGTAACGTAAAAGCGTCTAAAAAGTCTCTTCATCACAAAGCCTCCGGTATATGGCTTAGAATCATCAAGTAGATCATGAATTAAAATTGAAACGAAATTTTTCATGCAATCCATTACCGAGACAAGTTTCCACTTCGCTTTAATACTCGTCACCAATTCAAATAGATTGACCCCATCATGTTAACCTCAAATTCCACCTATCACCTCTTTTTCATAGTGAAATTTTAATTTGTACATAATTTTTTTGTTATTTTATTAGTCATCTTATTTAACAGCCGGTATCAGGCAAAAAATACATTAATCTTATTGATATTTTTTATTTAAATGTTGCTTACACGTAAGTGTAAGTATTATAGGGTGAAAATGTCACAGACAAGAAAATTTCTGCTTTATATAACGCCATAAATTTTTGCTACTTAAGTGTTTAATTACAAATTGTGTTGGACGCATCATATCAAATGAAATATAGTGAAATTAAGTAAATAGGCAAGAAATAAACATAGTTTTCTGTTTTTAATTTTTAGCAAAGAAATTTATTTTAAATCACTGCAAAGATATTTTTGCAGTGCAATTCTCGTAGCGCACAACACTTTTTCGTAGCAAATTGAATTATCTAACATTTCAGTAATTCACGAAACGAGAATCTATGTGAACGGAAATGTATATGATCATATACATATATCTACTACCAGTGGCATATGCCATCACTTCTTTAATGACATTATTTTCCGCCAACATTTGGAGAACATTAATATGATCATTAAATAAGAGATCACTGTGAATATTTTTTATTTGCATTTCGGCAGTTCGTAATGGGACTTTGAAAATAATAGCTACTTCCAAGGCATCTTCTAGCATCCAGCATAAGTGATAGTTTATATAATTATGTAAAAAAGAATTGCATGAGTCATGAAATGAATAATCGTTTATTTTTAGCTGAAGGAAGCATATATCAGAAACATGAGCTTCTTTTCATCAGGGTATAACAAATAATTATTTAAATAAAGTATATGTATGGTAAAGTATTGAAGAAACTATCTGGTGTAATTTCTTAAATGGGAGACCACCAACAGAGTCAGGAAAGGAAACTATTGAATTACTTTTGTAAATAGCATTGGCGGAGCTAGAAATTTTCTCTGGGGGGGGCATAGCCCCCCCCCAGACACCCTTCAAAATTTTGTCAAAATTTCCGAAGCGATAAATTACGCCTACTGATAAAACTATACATCCTCAATTTTATTGCGGTGTTAAAGGCAATATGCAGCAAAATCAATCAAAAACAAAAAAAAAACTCAATCACAAAAATTAGTTGTATCAATTAATTTTTTAATTGGCTTTGATGATTGATACTATCATTTTTTTTTTGATTGAATACATTTCAATTAAAAACAAGTAAGTAAAGTTTAAAGTCGGGCGGAGCCGACTATATTATACCCTTCACCACTATGTAGACAAACATTTGTGTTACCATCTCAACTACTTAAAATTTGCTGGGAACTATATAAAGGTTTGCAGATACAAATACTTTTAATGGAAACAATTTTTTGTACTTCTACAAAAACTCTAGAATTAAAATTTAAATCGGCTAACGCCCTGGGATGATACACAATGTTAGTAAAAAATATGGGAAATATGAAGCGAGAGAAATTTTAATGCAATTGTACAAAAGAGATTTATGATTTTTCAGGCGATACATATGTATTCGAGATATAGGACAATTAGAGTAATATTTACAATTTTTGCTACTCAGCAGTGGCGATTTTACAAGGATATTGGTTAGATCTCGCCAAGATATGTGTAGGGCGACTTGGAGCCTTATTTAAAACTCATCCGTTCTGTGGAAATTTTGGCATTGCAGTGTGTAGGATATGGCTATGATATGGGGAAATCATCACAGAATTTTGTGTAAACTGTGAGAATTTTGGCCATATTTGTATTCTCTGTGGAAACTATCCAGTCAATTGGAGGAAAATCCCATTGAAAATGGGTCTAAAATATGAAACAGTCGACCATATTTCCCCAACTCTGGTGTACGTATATATGGGAGCTATATACAATCTGAACCAATTTTGACTAAATTTGACATGCATAGTTAGAATAATAATTCTGCTATCTATGCGAAATTTCACGTAAATGGGAGTATAACTTTGGGCCCCCTGGTCATATGAGTGCAAATCGGACGGGAGATATATATGGGAGCCATATCTAAATCTGAATCGATTTCAACCAAATTTGGCACAATTACCTATACTACTAAACGTACTCCTTGTGCGAAATTTGAAGCAAATCACGGCAAAACCCTGGATTTTGAGGCCATATAAGTTCAAATCGGACGAAAGATATATATGGGAGCTATATCTAAATTTGAACCGATTTCAATCAAGTGTACCAAGCATTGGTAGAATGCCAATTCTACCCTCTGTGCAAAATTTCATGAAGATCGGTAGTAAACTTTGGGCTCTGTGGTCATATGAGTCTAAATCGGACGAAAGATATATATGGTAGCTATATCTAAATCTGAACCGATTTGGCTGATATTTTGCAGGATTTGCGAGATTCATTAAATATTTGGATGTACGGTATTTCAAGAAAATCGGTTGATAAACACGCTAACTATGACCACATCGTAGATAATTATATATGGCAGCTATATCTAAATCTGAACCGATTTTTTCCAAAACCAATAGCAATTGTCTCTGTCTCAAGAAACGGCCCTATGCCAAATTTGAGGACGATCGGACTTAAATTGCGAGCTGTACTTTGTGCACAAAATTACATATACAGACAGACGGACGGACAGACAGACAGACAGACGGACATCGCTAAATCGACTCAGATTTTAATTCTTACCCGATCGGTATACTAAAAGATGGGTCTATGACCACTATTTCTTGGCGTTATATACAAATGCACAAACTTATTATACCCTGTACCATAGTAGTGGTGAAGGGTATAATTAATTAGATCAATTAATTTCATGGTTGAAGACAAAAAATATTTTATTGTGTGTGGGAGCCGGTTCCACGACACCGCTATAAATAATCAAATAGCAACTTACCATTATTTAATATAACAAAAAATAAAAGCATTGCTTTAAGTATGTGTTTGAAAAATATTTTATTTAAAATGTGTGTTTTAAAACAGGACTAGAAATCATAAAGCAAAACATAAACTTAACATATTCATCGTGTATAAAAAATACTAAGAATAAAAAATTAAATAAAAGGCAAAAAATAAATTGAATATTATAAAACGTCTATCTTCGATTAGTTTTTAAAAATTCTCTGAGAACAGAATACAACGAAGCAACTGTCGAGAGCAGCGGTGCCAACTCTGTGGATTTTTCGTGATTTTGACGATTTTAGATGGTAAATTGGGCATGTGACGATTTTTGATTTTAATCAACGTAGTTATAAATTGACTATTTTTGAAAATGTGCGTCTCAAGTTTCCTTTTAGTGTTTTTATTACGTGTTTTTAGTTGTAATGTAAATATCAATACTAAAAAATATGCTTAACATACTCTCTCTGCCACAATCTTAATTGGATTAAACACATCGCAAAGCTTGAATTAAAATATAAAACAACTGTAGCTTTGATTATTCTGGGGGGGGCATAGCCCCCCCAGCACCCCCCTAGCTACGCCAATGGTAAATAGTGTTTTTTTTTTTTTTTGAAAATGGCACAGAAGGTTCAAATAAATGAAGATACGTTTCTTTATATTAGATAACTTGTAGAACTTTTCTCCTATTTCGCTATAAAAAAGTTGCTCTGGAAAACGGTTCCAAAGATGTTGTCTGTTGTCCACTAATGATTTTGATATTGATTACGAGCCAAAGAAGCAAACAGTTGCACCAAGGATTAATTTAAATCGCAATTTAAATTTATTAGACGTAATTATTTTTTCTTTTTTTCGAAGTTTGAAGGAAAAAAAACATTGGAGTTCACCATTGCAAAAATGTATTCAGTACAATAGGATCGTGATGGGCGCATTATTGGTAAAATTTAAAAAATTTAAGAAATTCTAAACTATTGTGTACACTCAAAAAAAGTTTACTGGGATCCAAAGGTCTTGACCTTCCTTTAAGGATTTTGGTATTGATTCCGAGCCAGAGATGCACACAGAGAATACAGATTGGTTGTGACAATCGAATTTATTGCCTTTTGGCAGTTGTAGCAAATACCAGTTGGCAGTTGTCACCCGACTGATTCGGTCGACACAACTAATACCACATATGGTGTTGGTTGGGTCTGCCGACTATATTGGTTGTGACTACCTTCATCATTCGGTTGTGTTGCCCAACCTAAATAATACTCATGACCGAATTAAAAATATATTTAAAATCAATTACTTCACAGTGAAATATTATATTTTATTTACATATAGTGGTACAAATAAATCTAAATACTCTAAATGTATGTAATTAGTAGATACAAATTTTTGTCTAAAATCTCTACTTATTGCATTAAAATGTATCCACGCCCAGATTCTTAGAGCAAAAAAAAATTTTTTGACGGTGAACATGTAGCATGGTTGCCGCAACCCTCTTATTTTCTGGGACATTATGTACCTGACTTCGATAGCATCAAAAATATATTGTCCTTTTTTATGGATATCAATAATTGAATATTCGTGGTATGAAGAAATTGATAAAATCGTGCAGATTTAGTAAGATTTTCCACATCCAACTGCTTTCGTACCTGAAATGTAGCTTCTTAAAACCCAGGACTATATCGCTGGTTAACCGGAGTTGATTTTTCTCCTCAAGGTGGCGTCCAGAGTACATCATAGTGCTGCATAGCTTTAAAATGGGTCACTATCATAGGGAAATAAAATTAGAAAGTTACGGGGTATAGGTATCACTGCTAGAGTTTATAAAACTAATTCCAAAACTTACCCACAATATCACATCAAAAATGGTCCAAAGCTATTACCAGATCCTATCCTACATACAATATATATGCGTTTCTTTTTTAAACCAATTTGAAGCCTACAAAAATATGCCTTCCTTTGATAGTAAATAATTTGTTAAAATAAAAATGACATTTGAGAATTCATCAACCGGCATTCGGTTGAGAATACCAAATATCAGTTAGAACTACTAAATGACAGTTACGAAATTTATTTAAGGTAGGTCATATCTATCGAATTCAACATTTTTTTTTTCAATGGAGAGGCAATTAGTTGCTACAACCATTTGTTTGCAATTGCAAACGAAAATCTATTGAAATTATAATCAAATGATATTAAAGACAGACAAACGCTTGTGATTGAAGGAAATAGATCAGCACAACTGATATTTAATTCTGAGTGTACAATTTTCGTTAGTACAACTGATTTCCAAACAATTTGTTTTCTGTGTGCAGGTTCTTTAAAATAACGCAATTTCTTTCCAACCTATATGGCTTTAAATCTAGGATCTATAAAATTAAAATTAGGATACAGATCTCCTTTATCGAATTTTCATTCTATTCTTCCGGTATATTAAAACAACTATTCACGTCCAAACAAACGCCGGTTTAAAAATCTAAATTATGACGGATATTTCGAAGTAAAAACTATTTTCTTATTTCCAAAAAAAACTTTAAACTAAAGATGCTAAATCCTCAAAATAAATCTTGTCCCCATTTTCATAAAGCTCCGTTAGTGTTCCCTTAACTAACCAACTTTTAAACCATATTATGGACGAATTTGTCATCTTGCCTATATATTCCATATGCCAATTAGGAACTTAACTGACGAAAGTTTTTCAGTTAAAGTTAACCGAAGAGAAGATATTTGCAATTTACTTTCTGTTAACTGGCAGTTAAAGCCTAACGGAGCTACATGAAAATGGCCGTAAGTCTATATTTGAAGCGTTTTTATCTAAAATCTAAAGATTTAATATTTCAGTTAACTAAGGACGATTTCATTAAATCAAGGAAAATTTGCCTTAGTTCAAAGACATGCAACTTTAACGAGGGGACGAAAATTTTCAAAATGTGTGTCCTAAATTTAATGAAAACAAAAATTTGAAGCAAATATTATAAACTTTCTTTTAATTAAAATTTCATTATTTTAAAGAAATTTGTCCTTAATAGTGTGTAAATTGTGCATCCTAAAATTGAGGTTGCGTAATCTTTAATATAACGTAAATATTTTTTCAGTGTAGGGACACCAATTTAGTAAATCTTTATGCTTCATTAGTCTATAATTGTCCCACCTTTTTAGTTCATTTAGCTAGGTTAGATTAGTTCAGGTGGTAGCCCGATGTATCAGGCTCACTTAGACTATTCAGTCCATTGTGATACCACATTGGTAAACTTCTCTCCTATCACTGAGTACTGCCCGATTCCATGTTAGGCTCAATGACAAGGGACCTCCATTTTATAGCCGAGTCCGAAAAGCGTTCCACATTGCAGTGAAACCACTTAGGGAAGCTTTGAAACCCTCAGAAATGTCACCAACATTACTGAGGTGGAATAATCCACCGCTGAAAAACGTTTTGGTGTTCGGACGAAGCTGGAATCGAACCCACTCCCTTGTGTATGCAAGGCGGGCATGCTAACCATTGCACCACGCTGGTTAACATACACAACAAGTTATTAAACTGAATAAAACATTCTCATAATATAATACCATGAACTAAAATACACGCACAGAAAAAACATGTTTGGATATGGTTGCCACATCCATTTAATGCTAATCTAGAGTATGTAAAACTATGTATTTTGTCTTTGTAAGAATAATTTTCGAACGGAGAAAAATATATGTTCGCAATAAGCATTTAAAAGTGGTTCTCAAATGCCGCAAACATGTTCAATTATTTAAATGATGAAATTTGAGACCATTACAAGGTCGGGGAAATCACGTACCTGATCATTCAATTTTTATACTTTTTTGCAGGGACAAAAGTATTTTCATAGCTTACGTATAGACATGTCTAGACCCATTACATGGCCATAAAGACCATGTACATTTTTTCGTGGCCATTTAATTTTTGGCAGTGAAAAGAATTTTATATAAAAACATTGAGCAGGTACACACGATTTTCATTTTGCGCGTTAGTCGTGTGTGTTTAGGTGGTGACCATGTTCTTTTAACTGGAAGAAACCCATTTTTGACGAATACCATAACATTTTAGATCGTGACCATTGTTTTTTGATTCAAACAAAATTCTTTTTATCAATATAATAACATTTTAGATGAGGACAATTTTACTTTTCTTAGAACCATGTTCACCAACAGCCAACATGGTTGCAGGTGAAAATGTTACATGGTCGCCGCAAAAACAGCTCCTATCATATTATTTTGCTCTTCGAATATGATTGTGACAATCATGTTTCCTCTCTGTGAGTAGAATTAAATTGGCTTTAGTGCCATATAGGGTTAAATTTTTTTGAAAATAAATTTTTAAATTTTTTTTAAAAATAGCCAGCAAGTGTATAGAGTTAATGGGAACTCTGTTGAAAAATATTATATAATATACCTATTTACTTTATGCCCTTTCATCTCTCACAAAACATGCAATTTTAATAAGTAAAAGTGTCATATAATTCCAAATACCATAACGAAAAAAATTAAATCATATTAAATCTTAGCAATTTTTCCTCCAAAAATATAGGTAAATGTGTCGTTTTTTTGTTTGTTTGCTTTTTGTATATATGGGAAATTTTGAAATGAAGAGTATATTATATGTGCCTTATAAAGCCTAATTTATATCCATCGCGTGTTCATTCTTCATTAATATGATTTTAAGCTTAGTGGGAGTTAAAATGGCATAGTGAGATAGACAGAATGGCTGCCATATATGATGTGATGATATTGATTTCAAAACAAACACCCCCAACCACAATAGTGACAATAGAATAGATATTGTCAAGAATATCCAAATAAAAACGCGACGCATTTTATTTATTTTCTAATAGAATTCATAACAAAAACATTCTTTCAAATTTAGGCTAATCTAAGATCAACTCAGAAGATCAGAATCATTTTCTTAAATTTTAATTTATTATATTTTCTTCTCCAAAAAAAAAAAACAGGAAAACTATTCAAAAGCAATTTAATAAATTAATCGAAGGCCTTGGTAAATATTAACAATCATACAAATATATCATATTAAAATTTGTATTTGTTATTCTCACTTAGCATAATAAAAGCCATATATACACAGAAAATAATATTATAATTTTTGAGCTAAGAATAAATTGTTGTTACAGAAAATTTTTAAGTTCAACAAAATTTTTGTTGATATAACAAAATGTTTGTTGATATAACAAAATTGGTTGCTAAAGTGACTAAAATCGTAATTGTATTTACAAATTATGTTGTCAGCTCAAATTTAAACATAATTTTAATTGTATTGACAATCAAATTAATTGATATTTTTTTGTGTGTAAGTTATATTTGTTTCGTTCGTAAACAAAACTATATATAACCTAAAAATTACGTTGAAAAAAATATTTTATAAATTTCGTTCGCAAAATGGATATTCTTTAACGACAAATAGGGATTTTCATTTCTATAAAAATGGGTTACATTATATTATTATTATTATTTTGGATGCATGCAATTAAATACCTGATTGTCAACATTTTGTAAAATAAATTCCCTTACCTGAAAGAGATTAAAATGTAAAATATTTATTAGAATATGTATGTAATAAGTAAAAATATAGCAAAACTCTTTGCATTCATTATACAAAAATAATAAAAAAATAAACGTTTTATAATTTTAAGAAAAATTGGAAAGCACACAATTTGAATATAAAAAAATCCAAAAACATACACTCACAAAAAAAGTTTACATGGGTCCAAATATTTTGACATTCCCTTAAGAATTTTGGTATTGATTCCAAGCCGGTTCTTTTAAATAAAGATCTTTTTACACAAAACAAAACACGAACATTTTTCCAATTAAAGTCTTAATTGAGTTTTAAAAAATATGCAATTAAAAATTTTATTGATTCAATATTTTTTTTGTAATTGAAATAAAAATCAATTACAACTATCATGCTATCATTTCTGAGATAGAAAAAATTTATATTAAAAATCAATTCGATCAAATAATTTCGTGACAAAAAATAGTTTTTGTGTGTAGAGATTAGAGGTGTGCACGTGAGTAAGAGTTTACTCACGCACACTCACGACTGAAAAATCATACTCACGCACACTCACACGCACATATTTTTTGGTAGGACTCACGCTCACGCACACTCACGAAAGGAAAATTTGTACTCACGCACGAAAACGTCGTGACTCACGAAAAATATCGTGACTCGCGACAAATATCGTGACTCACGAATAATTTTATGATTCATTTACCTGACCGAAGTGTCTGAAAACATGAGCATTATTAAAATCGAGAGTGTTATTAAACTCTTAACATCTCAGCTAGAGGTGCTGGGGGCTAAGCCCAGAATAGGTCGCCATATATGTGAAATCCTTTACCGTCAAAATTTATATTTATGTAGCTTAAAGGACATCTGGCGAAGATGATTAAAAAATAAAATTGAATATAAAAAATCCAAAAACAAAAACTCACAAAAAAGTTTAAAAATAAATACCCTTTACATAGAAAAAAATGTCACGAAATTGTTTCCAATTAAAGTTTTAATTGAGTTTAAAAAAAAAACATTCAAATAAAATTTTAATTGATTCAACAGTTTTTTAATTCAAACAATAACCAATTACAACAAAATAGTATCAATTAATGTTTTAATTGGATCAATTAATTTTTTAATTGACGTTCAGTTAATTGATGTAATCATTTCTGTGATTGAAGAAATTTCAATTAATTTCGTAACAAAAAAATATTTTTTTGTGTGTAGAGATCTATCTAGCTTTAAATCTAGGATCAATAAAATTAAAATTAGGATACATACATTGGCGTAGATAGGGGTGCTGGGGGCTAAGCCCAGAATATTTGTAAGTACAAATTTTTAGTCGCCATATATGTGAAATCATTTACCGTCAAAATTTATATTTATGTAGCTTAAAGGTCATCAGGCGAAGATGATTAAAAACTAAAATTGATATGATGTCTTCATTTTAACCATACAAAACCAACTGAAATACACTATCTACACTGAAAAAATATTGTCGTGAGGCCAAAGATTTCATATCCTTAAAATTGAAATACGAATTTTGCTTGCTATAGAAGACTCAATTATCTGATATGAAGCGCTTTTTTCTCCAAAAGTCGATAAACTTTTCAATTAAGTTGCTTTGTCCTTATAGTTAAGTGATTCAATTTAAAAATGGGTATTTTTACATGAAAGACAATTTTGTTTGACTAAGGTCTACTTTAATAATTCTGAAAAACTCTTCAAAACTAATAAAATCGTCCTCATATCTGTTGACATTTTGTATCTTGACTGCAAAGCAAAAACACAATGTTAGGAAATAAAATATGGGAAATATTTAAATCTGAACCAATTTTGAGGCAACATCGCAAAAGCGTATTTATGATTTATCGGTCGATAGATATGTATTAGAAATAAAGGAAAATTTGAGTCACTTTTACAAGTTTTCGACTTAGCAATGGCATTTTTATAATGAAAATGTGGTATTTTGGCCATTTTTGCCAAAATCGGAAAAACATAGATAAGGAAGCTATTCGAAATCTGAACCGATTTCAACCAAATTTTACATATATACATAGTACTTTAATTCTACTCCCTATGCAAAATTTCGCTACAACTTTGACCTCTGTGGGGCGAAAGATATATATGGATATCTAAATATATCTAAATCTGAATCGATTTCAATAAAATTTAGCACACTTGACTACACTACTAATTGTACTCCTAGTGCAAAATTTCAACCAAATTGGGGTAAAACTCAGGCTTCTGGGACCGTATTAGTCCATATCGGCCGAAAGATTTATATGGGAGCTATATCTAAATCTGGACCGATTTCAATAAAATTTGGTACACTTGTCTATAGTACTAATTGTTCTCTTTGTGCAAAATTTCAAGCAAATTAAGGTAAAACTTTGGCTTCTGGGTCGATATAAGTACATATCGGGCGAAAGATATATATGGGAGATATATCTAAATCTGAACCGATTTCTTCCAAAATCAATAGGGTTCTATTCTGACGCAAAACAGGAACTTGTGCCAAATTTGAAGTCGATTGGACTAAAACTGCGACTTTGATCACAAAAATGTGTTTACAGACAGACGGACATATCTACATCGACTCAGGGACTCACCCTGAGCATTATTCCCAAAGACACCATGTGTCTATCTTGTCTCCTTCTGGGTGTTGCAAACATATGCACGAAATAATTTAGTATCACTAAAGACAAAGTCAATTCTTGTATATCATACTACTCTCATTCGTTCATTTATTTCATCTTCTTATAGTATTGAAGATTTCACTCTATATCAAAACTTTTTATCAAATTTTCCATTTCTATTATTTCTCTAACCTTCTTTAGTTATTAAACAAATATGTTTTCCATTCTTGCTTATATCTCCCTAATGTATTTTGGTAAATAAGGCTTTGAATAAATTAACCTTCATAGCCTAAAGAAGATGTTTGTGTCGATTTTTCTAGGCAGGATATGAAAGTCATTCAACGAAAAGCTGAGGCATAGCAGCTCACCTTTACTTGACATTATTAAATAATTTAAAATTCTTTAGGAAATTTACATATTACATTTATTACAATTGGTTATTAATTGGTAGTTATGTGATATATAATATTAATATTAATTGGTAGTTATGTGATATATAAATATTGAAGCAATTTACAAAAATTTTATTTTTGTAGCGATTACGATAAATCTCCTTTGCAAATTTTATGGAATTGTAAAAAAATCTACTTTTAATTTCTTTCTCTGTAATTTAAAATTGAAAACAAAAAAAAGCATTTCTGATGTCACATTAAACGAGACAACAAGTAGCAGTACATATTGTCAACAGAATTATGTACAAACTTAGGAAAACTAGGAGGAGATCATTAAAACTGAAAGAGATAGAGAACATTATGAAGTCACAATCGCGTAAGAAAGGAAGAAAAGAAAAGAAGAGAAGAGAAAAAAACAATATAGGGGAAGACCACAATGTCATGTTAGGAAATATGACATATGACGGCATTCGAACATCCGATGGGGTAAGCAATGCATGTCTATATATGACATCGGCTTTTAGGAAAATAATTTATTTAATATATATATTCATACAACAACAATGTGTTGAAAATACAATTGCAAGGTTATAATAATGTATAGTACATCTGTCTGAAAATAAATATATTCGCATGGAATTTAAGAAATGTCCTGATACAATCCACATTCTTCATTGTAAAGAACTATGTCGTATTATGAAGCATAGAAAATTTTAATCGATAAAATGTCATAAGCCAAGTAAGATGATGGTAAAGCCAAAAGGACCATTGACATAATCAAATGCGTCGGAATTTTGCAGTAGACCGTATATATTATTAAAATGATACATACATTATAGGATATGTAACTAAAGGACATTTACTATACATTTCTGATGTGTGTAAGGATGTATACGAGATACACAGAAAAAAGCTTACCCACAATGAAAAAAAATACTGACGTGATATTAAAGATTAAGCAAACTAAATTTTAGGATGCGCAATTTACACAATATTATGGACAAATTTCTCCAAAAACAATGAAAAAATTTTAATTAAAAGAAAGTTTATAATCTTTGTTTCAAAAAAAAAAATTATTAAATTAATTTAAAATTGTTTAAATCGTATGTCAATGGCATTTGTTTTTGTGAGAATAGCTTTTTTAATTTATCGCAAAAACAGAATGCAAATTTCTTTAATGAAATTTATGTCCTAATTTTATTGATCGTAGGTCCCTTTATCCGCATCTTTGGGAAAGGAAGGTCAAAAAAAGAAGCTGAGAATTGAAGTAAGGTTAACTGTAAGACACAATTTTTTTTTAAATTTGAGTTTTGCGTACTTAGAAGCAAACTGTAAGTCATTAGTTTTTTTCAGATTTTTTCATGTGCCATCTACCTCCTTCCAACTCGGCTTCAAGTAGAATTCCTACTAAATCTTAATTTCACGCACATGTAGAAATTGCGCTTTGTTCCGAGTAAAAACATCTTTAATATCAAATTTTGAAATACGTCTTCTATTTTCGAACACTTTTTAGCTTTGTAGTCAAGATACAATAATTCAATAAATTTAAAAACGATTTCGTTAATTTTGAAGAATTTTCAGACAAAGAAAATTTTCCTTCATTTTTAAATCGAATCACTTCATTGAAAAGTTTATCAATTTTTTGAGCGTTTCGAACTCGTCCTTAAGTCTTTAAATACGATTTCATTAATATTGAAGAATTTTTGAGATTTATTAAAACCTACCTAGAAAATAAATTGGAAGTTGTTCCATTTTAGAGCATCTCGGATCCTCCATCAAATTTTTTTGAACTTCGAATGAAGTTCTTTTGGACCAGTCTTAGAAAATGGGAAATCAACAAAAAAAAGTAAAAACCATAGAAATAAAATTGAAAATTTCACTCTCGCGGGGATTTGCACCTGACATTTTCTCTTCCACACTGAAAAAAAAGCATGCCCGGTTCCAAAGATTTTGTCTTTAAAAAAAATTTGGTATTGATTCCGATCCAAAGAAGCGGATAATACAAGTAAGACACACCTTTAAGACACAATTATTTTTTAGATTTGGGTTTTGTGTACTTGTTTCTAGGAAGCAAATTTTAATTTTTCGTTTTTTTTCAGCTTTTTTCTTCATATGCTATCAAAGTCCTTTAAAAACGAGTTAACGACAACTTTGTTTTCCAAAAAAAACAATGCCAATTTTTAAAAATATTTGGGGTCAAGCACGTCAGCCAAGCGCGAGAACGAATTTTAAAAAGTTATTTGGTAAATGGACACCAAATTTTTTAATTCAAGAAGTGATGTACATTCAGTGCAACGGCCACCGTGGTGCATGCCCGCCTTGCATACACAAGGTCGTGGGTTCGATTCCTGCTTCGACCGAACACCAAGAAGTTTTTCAGCGGTGGATTATCCCACCTCAGTAATGCTGGTGATATTTCTGAGGGTTTCAAAACTTCTGGACAAACTTCATAGTTTGCCAAACATATTTTTTGATTTTTTATATTTGAATGAATTTTATGAATCTTTTGAATTTTATACATGAATGAATTTTATGAATTTGAATTTAAATGAATTGTTTAATATATCATATTTACATAATTATCGATTTCTTGAATTTCTGATCAATTTGTTTATTTTGAATTATATGTACTAAAATATTGCTGAATTGATATCGATAACATCTATTGTAAATATTATTGTTGTAAAAGTTAGTACACTAAACCTTAAGATCCTAGCTTTTTCCTTCACTTCTTCTCTAACTACCCGACGGTAAGCACTACTTTTCTCCTCTACTTCTACTCTCTGCCGCTTCCCCCATATTATATTTTATCAATAAAAAATTGTTAATTTATACATTGAAAACTGAAACCTCCATTTGTTATTTTTTATTCTTTTCCGATTTGGTTTCACTCCGTCAAACTTTGTTTATTATTTCTCATTACCTGAGAAATAATAAATCAAAGCACACACACACACACACGTAAGCTTATACAGTCCACTCATCTCACCCAGGGGATTTCATGTCAAACTTTGGTTCTCCACTATCATCTGTAACAATCCCCCCATACACCTGTGCATGGTCCTCCGCAGCCGTTCATTGGAAACAGCATAACATAATCCACATATCATCCACAACAAAGTAAAAATTCCCATCTCTCTATCTACTCAGTTACAAAACCGCCGGACAGAAATTTTACCGATTGAATTCTGTTTAAAAGTATCGATTGGAAGTCGAATTTATCAATTGCATCGCATTACATAAAGAACGCAACACTTTGGAATTTGTGGAAGCACAATTAAAATTGTTTGAATTATATTTTCATTAGCTCAAATCAATTAAAATTGATTGATTATTTTTCTTTTCGCATATTTATCTTTTCAATTGATCTTTTGAACAATAAACTACTATATTTTCGCAACATTTGCAAATCCCGCTTATTAGTTTATTAGTTCTGGAGATAAATTTTCGCATAAAACACAACTAAAACGGTTAGAGGTTACCCACAAAACTTCATATTTACAAATTCAAAAACTCATATATTTGTTCTCGCTGTACTTCAGCAATTCCAATTCATTACATTGATAAATTCAATAAAAGAGTTCTCGTTTTCAATCTATAAATTTCTGATACATTTTTCACGACAATGAATCCTGCAAACAATCCTAACGACCCTTCATCAGGTCCTGCTGGATCAAATGCTTCCTCCAATGCTAACGCGGCAGCGGCTGCATCTCCCGCATATGATAGATTTCTTTTTGATTGCGAGTATTTAATACTTTTTTGTACGCAATTCGAACAATGCGATATTAGAGATCAAACGGACTCTGTATTGGAAGTTAAATTGGAAGACTTGGAGAAAAGATGGCAACAACTTCAGACTTCATATCAAAATATAATGCTATCGCCGAGTTCCACCGATCCGAAGGATATTAAAGCTAATGCAAAAATAAATTTCAATGCCAGTTCTGAGGCATATTACACCGCAAGGTCTCAAATCTTAGATATTCTCCGAATATCTGGAGGCCAAGCACGTCAAAATGCCAGGCACAGCCTAGTTCCTGAATATATACCTCAGAATCAGAGTTCTATTCCCGCCTCTTCTCATAACTCTAACGACAGTTATATAAAAGTTCCTCCGTGTGACACCGAGGTGTTTAAAGGTGGATACGAGGAGTGGCCCTCGTTCCGTGATATGTTCACGGCAGTTTATGTAAATCATCCAAAATTGACCCCCGCTCAAAAACTTTATCATTTACGCAATAAGACCAGGGGCCCAGCTGGGGCTATAGTCAAGCGTTACACTTTGTGCGATGAAAATTTTAATATGGCATGGAACGCACTTAAAGCTCGGTATGAAAATAAACGTGTTTTAGTTGATAATCAATTAAAAATTCTTTTCAATATACCTGTGGCAAATGTTGAAAACAGCGAATCAATTCAAAAAATTCAGTCCACGGTCAATGATTGTTTATGTACTCTTCGATCTCTTCACGTCGATGTTGACGGATGGGATCCCATTCTCATTTATTTAATTTCCACAAAATTACCAGATGAAACTCTCTCTTTATGGGAACAATCCCTCAGATCACATCGAGATCTGCCTACGTGGAATCAACTGGACGAATTTTTGATAAATAGATTCGAAGTTGTAGAACGCATCTCGAGCATAAAGTGCACAAAGCAGCAAAATAATGTTACACATCAAAATTCAAATAAATATGATCAACGCAATCCCATCTCATCTCAGGGCTCTGGCAAAATACAAACATATCACTCTCAAGAAAAACTCACAGCTACTTGTTTACTTTGTGAAACCAACCATTCTTTACGAACGTGTCCGAAATTTCGTCAACTTACTGCACAACAGCGTGTAGACTTTGTCTATAAAAATAAGATTTGCAGTAACTGCTTATCAAGTTCCCATCTCAAACCTAATTGTAAAAGTACAAACACTTGTATAATTTGTCACAAACCGCACCACAGTTTGATTCATATACGAACTAAATACAACGAAAATACAAGTGAAAATTCAAATACTCAAGAAAATAGAAGCGAAAGCCAGAATCATCAAAAGCCCAATACACACAATTTATCCTCACAGAAGGAACAACCATCTACATCAAAGCAAGATAATTCTTCTCATATCCAAGCCAACTTTTCATCGAATAATGATATGATTTTACTCCGAACTGCATTAGTGCAGATTGAACATAATGGAGAATTGTTCACGATTAGAGCTCTTATAGATCCGGGTTCTCAACGAACATTTATTTCAAAACGAATTCAAACCCGTTTACAACTTCCGACTACTAAGTCAAATTTTGAAATATCTGGAATTGGTGGCCAGCGTCAAACATCTGACAAACAATGTCAATTGTCCATAGTGTCAAAGAAACATGAAATACGATTCTCAGTTTCTGCCATTGTTTTGCCGCAAGTGACAAAACGTCTTCCTGCCGTTTCGTTTGAAATACCAAATAATTCAGAATTGGAAAATTTAGAGTTGGCAGATCCATATTTCAACAAATCTTCACAAATTGATTTGGTTCTGGGTAATGATTCCGAACGTTTTATTAATATTGAAGGAATCAAGAAAAATATTTGTGGCGAAACTTCAGCCTATAATACGATATTTGGCTGGGTTCTCAGTGGTCCAATGCGGACTGAAACAATACATTCATTCTCCGTAAATGTTCATGAATTCGAAGAATCTTCTATCAACGAAATGCTAAGAAAATTTTGGGAACAAGAAGAAGTTCCTACATCCCATCTCGTCTCAGCTGCTGATGCGTTCTGTGAAGAATATTACAGAAAAACTACAACTCGTTTACCCGATGGTCGTTACATGGTACGACTTCCTTTTAAGGAAGAATTTTCTGATTCATTGTACTTGGGTCCTTCTAGATTTATGGCTTTGGCTCAGTACAATCGTATGGAACGAAACCTTTCCAAAGATTCTGAATTAAAAACACAGTACCATGATGTTCTGAACGAATATATAGCGCTTGATCACGCAGAAGAAACGTCTTCTCGCGAAATTTCCTTTGATGATAAATTTCATTCATTTTACTTGCCACATCACGCTGTGGTACGACCGGAACATAAGTCCACAAAGGTTCGAATTGTTTTTAATGCGTCCAGAAAGACGAAATCAGGCTATTCTCTTAACGATGTGTTACACACCGGTCCCACATTGCAATCTGATCTCACTTCTGTTATTCTGAATTGGCGGAAATATCAGTATGTTTTCTGCGGGGAGATTCAGAAAATGTACAGACAGATTCTTGTACACCCCCATGATAGACCGTATCAACGAATTTTATTCAAACCCTCCGATAATAACTCTATTAAAGATTATCAACTCAAAACAGTAACTTTTGGTATTAATTGCGCGCCATTCCTTGCTATACGTACTCTTTTGCAACTGGCATCTGATGTCCAAGCAACTCATCCCACAGTAGCTCGAATACTTAAACACGAAACATACGTTGACGACATTTTATCGGGCGGGTATTCTATTCAGAAGGCTTTGAAGGCTCAAAATGATCTAAGTGATATTTTAAAGAATGCCGGTTTTCCTCTTAAGAAGATCATAGCTAATGATCCACAATTACTCGCTCATATTCCGTCTCAAGACCTATACGATTCCGAATTTTTACGCTTCCATGAATCAAGTTCTACAAAAACTTTGGGTATAAAGTGGAACGCGTTGTCAGATTCGTTTACTTACTCGATAAATCCAATACAATTTGAACAGACTATGACGAAAAGGATGGTTCTATCGTCAATCGCTCAATTATTTGATCCCGCGGGATGGATTGCGCCGGTTATTATTCGGGCAAAGATATTAATGCAACAATTGTGGCTAGAAGGAATTGGATGGGATGACAATCTTGGTCCAGAGTCACAAGCTACTTGGAATAGACTCGTATTCGATTTCCCTCACATTAATTCTATTTCTATACCAAGATGGATTCAATGTTGTCCTACTGATACTTTGGAAATCCACGGGTTTTCAGATTCGTCTCAAGCTGCATATTGTGCATGTGTTTATTTGCGATGCCAGACTAATAAATCAGTTGTGTTTTCTAATTTACTGGTTGCTAAAAGCAAAGTCGCTCCTCTCAAACCTGTATGTTTGCCAAGATTGGAACTTAATGGTGCATTTCTGTTAGCTAAACTCGTCAATTATGTCACTTCGAATTTCGATTTCAAGATAAGCTCTATTACTCTATGGACTGACTCTTCAATAGTTCTTGGTTGGCTTTCGAAACCACCTTGGTCCTGGGAGACATACATTGCAAATAGAACTTCGCAAATTCACGAGTTAGTTCCTGGTAGCAATTGGCGGCATGTCCCGACTCATGATAATCCTGCAGATCTCGGTACTAGAGGTTGCCGACCTCAAGATTTAACACCCAATTCTTTATGGTTTAATGGTCCAAAATGGTTAACTCAACCACATTCAACGTGGCCTAAAAGAAATCCATTGGTTGCACCAGAATTAGGAAAACGTGTTAATGTTCAAACTTATCATAGTACAATTGACGATACTGATATTTTACTCAGATTTTCGTCTTACAATCGCGCATTGCGAGTTATATCCTACATGTTTCGTTTTTATAACAATTGCCTAAGTCGACGGAGATCGACAATAAAAATTTCGAATCCATTTCTTACTCATAAAGAAGTTACATTTGTTAAATCACGTTTAATCACATTATCGCAAAAGAAATTTTACCCTGACGAATATTCTAATCTTCTTGAATCGAAACCAATTAATGATAAAAGCCAATTGAAATGTTTGAATCCATTTCTTTCTCACGAGAATATTATGCGAGTTAATGGAAGACTCGCCGACTCGTCTCTACCATACAACGAGCGATTTCCTATTATTCTTTCGGGGAACTCACGTTTCAGTCACTTATACTTATTAAACTTGCATCAATTATTAGCTCATGCCGATTGTACGCTAATGTGCCGAATGGTACAGACTGAATTTTATATATCCCGTTTAAAACCGCGAGTGAAGGCTATAATTCATAAATGCCGAACGTGTGTAATATTCAAACAAAAGTCCTGTAGCCAGATAATGGCTCCCCTTCCATCTGTGCGATGTGAACTATCCCCTCCTTTTAATATCACCGGTGTAGACTTCGCAGGGCCTTTTGAGCTAAAAAGTTCCACTCTAAAAAGAGCTCCAATAATAAAAAGCTACGTTTCGATTTTTGTTTGTTTCACTACAAAAGCGATCCACTTAGAACCCTGTTCAGAATTATCGTCTCTAGCCTTTGAAGCTGCATTTACACGATTCGTCGGGAGGCGGGGGCTACCCAATAGGGTTGTTTCCGATAATGGAAGAAATTTTATTGGGGCAAGCCGAAAATTACTAAAAGAATTTTCTGGTTTTGTTAAATCCACCGCCAGTGACATATCCCAGAAATATTCAACACACGGCTTTGAGTGGCAATTTATCCCACCGCATGCCCCGCATATGGGCGGATTATGGGAATCGGCCGTAAAAAGTTTTAAACATCATTTTAAACGAATAGCTGGTGCCCATAAATTTACTTTCGAACAATTTGCTACAATTCTCGCAAGAATCGAAGGAATTCTAAACTCACGTCCCATATCTGCCGTTTCTGAAGATCCATCAGATTTGACAGCTCTTACTCCGGGTCACTTTTTAAAAGGATCACCAATTATGTCTTTCCCTGAAACCCCATCTCAAAACTTATCTCTTCTCAATAGATGGACAAAGTTAAAAGCTCTGCACCATCAATTTGCCATCAGATGGAAAGAGGACTATCTGAAATCTCTACACAAACGATATAAGTGGAAAAATTCAGGTCCCAATTTAAAGATTGGCGATTTGGTTGTCGTCATGGACGATTTGTTACCACCTAGCGACTGGCGCTTGGGTAGAATCGTAAATACTCATCATGGTTCCGACAATAATATTCGTGTTGCGGATATCAAAGTTGCTTCAGGAATTATCACTCGCCCTATCGTGAAATTATGCTACTTACCGCTCTTAGATCAAGCCTCTCCTGAATCAACCTCTTAAATCTTACCTTTTCACATTCCTTCCTCTCATAAAATCATTGCATGTCCTTCCCATTATCCCATACTAAAGTCCTTTCCATTTACAGATTACTAACTCAAAATGTCACACCATCAAATTTATGACTGCGGCATCTGCAAAGAAAGACACTCTTTGCGGGATTGCCCAATTTTTATAATGATGCCTGTGGCGGATAGAAGGGTGACGGTTCGGACATATAATTACTGTATGAACTGTCTGGCAAAAAGCCACACAGTAGAACGGTGCAGTTCACCAGCGACCTGCCGGAAGTGTGGCTATCAGCATCACACTATGCTGCATCCACAAATAGCGAGGACGCCATCCGCAACTTCACCAGCCTACTACACGCCTAGGGAAAGGAACACGACGACACGCCAAACACCATCAAGAAACAATACCACTAGAAGACGAGTAATAATCACGGGAAGACACAACAGTACAACTACACAACAAACAAGAAGGCCCATCCGATGGTTCACGAAGAACCCAATACCGCAGACATCAACCACGATAAGACGACCACCACGACAGCCTACACCACAACATGCTCATACCAACAATAAGATTCAGAGGAGACGCTCCAACCAACGTCCTAAGCGGAACCAGCATATCCTGGCCGAGGCTATAAAGTCCATTGCTACCGTGCTTTGCAAGTCGAACTTTGCATAAGTGCAAGGCCGGGGGCATGGACAAACTTCATAGTTTGCCAAACATATTTTTTGATTTTTTATATTTGAATGAATTTTATGAATCTTTTGAATTTTATACATGAATGAATTTTATGAATTTGAATTTAAATGAATTGTTTAATATATCATATTTACATAATTATCGATTTCTTGAATTTCTGATCAATTTGTTTATTTTGAATTATATGTACTAAAATATTGCTGAATTGATATCGATAACATCTATTGTAAATATTATTGTTGTAAAAGTTAGTACACTAAACCTTAAGATCCTAGCTTTTTCCTTCACTTCTTCTCTAACTACCCGACGGTAAGCACTACTTTTCTCCTCTACTTCTACTCTCTGCCGCTTCCCCCATATTATATTTTATCAATAAAAAATTGTTAATTTATACATTGAAAACTGAAACCTCCATTTGTTATTTTTTATTCTTTTCCGATTTGGTTTCACTCCGTCAAACTTTGTTTATTATTTCTCATTACCTGAGAAATAATAAATCAAAGCACACACACACACACACGTAAGCTTATACAGTCCACTCATCTCACCCAGGGGATTTCATGTCAAACTTTGGTTCTCCACTATCATCTGTAACAATCCCCCCATACACCTGTGCAACTTCTCTAAGTGGTTTCACTGCAATATGGAACGCCGTTCGGACTCCGCTATAAAAAGGAGGTCCTCTGTCGTTGAGCTTAACATGGAATCGGGCAGCACTCAGTAATAAGAGAGAAGTTCACCAATGTGGTATCACAATGGACTGATTAGTCTAAGTGAGCCTGATACATCGGGCTGCCACCTAACCTAACCTAACGGCTGTTTAATTAGTAGACATCCGTCCTATGACAAGCCCATGTTGAATTCATCACTTTTGCGTTAATTTTCCAAAAAGAATATTTTCACTACTTTTTGGCGACACTTTTTTTGTTGGTTAGTATCAATAGAATTTTCTTTTTTTTTTGTATATATATTCATTTTAAAGATAAATCACTTAACTCTAAAGGACAAAACTATTTGAATCGAAATTTTTATCAAATTTTGGTCAAATAAAAAAATTTTTATCGGAGAAATTCTATACTACGCAAAAATCATATTCGCATTTTAAGAATATAAATGATTGTGGTTACGACCATATTTTTTTGCGTGTAAGGAAAGATTTTTCGAAATTATGTACGACTTCACGAACATTATCTAATTATAAGAAACACTATTTTGCCGACACGGGAAAAAAGGCCGCCCTTGTTTCAACAACGCATTTTAAACTGCATTAATATCTTTCCCAAGTCAAAGAAGCCAAATAAACACTAGTTTTAGGAGGTTAATAAATAAAGCTGTTCTTTGTATGTACACCAACAAAAATACTTTCCTCTGGAACGAAATTCCCCTTTCTTACAAAGTATTTTCTTGTAGAGCAGATAAATTCCAATTTATGATGAATGATTCAACGATTGCCTGTAAACTATTTTATTTGGTTTTAAAGATAATCTTTTTAGCGTCAAAAGAAAACTTTGGTTGTCTGAAATTTCGTTCCTCAGAAAAGTAAACTCTTCCTCTACAGTTAATTAAAACAGATTAGAGTAAATCATTTTTACGCTAAAATACAACAACCTTTAATAAAATTATTGTAATTTAGATGTTTCATGTAGCTCCGTTAGGCTTTAACGGACAGTTAACAGGAATTAAATTGCAAATATCTTCTCTCCGGTTTACTTTAACTGAAAATTTATCAGCAGTTAAGTTCTTAACTGGTATATGGAATATATAGACAAGATGACAGATATCTTCATAGTGCGGTTTAAAAGTTCGTTAGCTAACGGAGTACTAACGGAGCTTCATGAAAATGGGGGTAAATATATAAAAAAACCATGCATCCACCAAAACAAACAAAAAATAAAGAAGCATGCATATATGTACATCCAAAAATTTTCCAAAACACCCTCGTACACATTGCTTGAAAATGGTTTTTGGCATTTAGTTCAACAGAGAATAGAAAATAAAATTGTTCGTCTTCAAACATAACAAAAATGCTTTGTGGCCATAATACAAGAATATAATAAAAATGATAATAATAATAATAATATTATTATTTAATAATCATAAGTAATGTAGGCAAAAATTTGTATTATCATAAAAATATTTTTTATTGGCTTTCTGTAGAAGAAGTATTTGGGTATGGGACACCCATATGGATATGTATTATACATTGTTTCTTTGTACGTGTGTGTAAGTGTATGTGTGTTTAAATTGTTTATATGATAAGAGGATCTAAGTGTTGTGATGGGTATATATTTAAATTAAAACGAATCTCTTGAGAAGCCTTAATTTTGTTGATACCAATTTTTCTTAGTAAAATATTCCAAAAATTAACAAAAAAAAACACACCACACATAAAATATTTAAAAGAGAAGGTAACAATTTTACGACAAATTATGAAAAGTTATTATAAACACTTTACCATTTGCCGGTCGTGACTTTCTTTTGTTGGATATTTCATCTAATTCACGATTTTTTTTAAATAGGCATAGCAAAGTTCGAAAGTAGAAGAAGAAAAGAAAAAATGTATATAGCATTAATAATTAATAAATTTGCAATTATCCTGAAATTTCAATGTAAAATATATGTGATAAAATATACTCGTAACACTCATTGATATTTTTATACCCTCCACCATAGGATGGGAGGTATATTCACTTTGGTATATTAACCGTTTGTAACACATCGAAATATTGCTCTCAAACCCCACACAGAAAAAAATTCCCGTAGTTAAACTAACGCTAAATTCAACTTATTTTTATTGAAAAAAAAATATTTGCTTGTAGTTAAATTTTATTATTTTTATCGAAATTTTCCACAGCTTTATGAAATCTTACTTTTTTTAAGTATGTCTCAAAAATGTTATGAACTAAACGTGAGTATAAAGTTCAATGACCGTACACATAAGTTCAATATGAACTAAAGCAAAAGAAGATTTTCGTACGATTCCCAAAAATAGTAGGAATGAACTACTGTATGGTTAAAATGGTCATGATTTGGCGCCAATGATTTTCGTCTTTACTTTTAGTTAATTTTTTCCTCTATAAGATGATGTAATTTCGTGAACTGCAAAAGGTACAACAGGGTATTAAAATTTCCTGGTCTTAACAACGTTTTGTGGAAATCTCAAAATGTGGCGTAAAATTTAGTTCAATTTTCGTGCGTGGTACTTCATTCTTACTAAATATAAAACAGTTCACTTTTTTTTCGGTGCATAACATATATATTGTGGGTCGTGGTGAAATTCTGAGTCGATCTAAGCATGACCGCCCGTCCGTCCGCCCGTCTGTTGAAATCACGTAAACTTCCGAACGAAACAAGCTATCAACTTGGAACTTGGCACAAGTAGTTATTGATGTCGGATGGTATTGCAAATGGGCCATATCGGATCACTTTTACGTAACGAACCCTCAGATTTGGCTTGCGGAGCCTCCAACAGAAGCATATTTCATCGGATCCGGTCGAAATTTGGTACATGGTGTTGTTATAGGGTCTCTAACAATCATGCAAAAATTGGTCCACATCGGTCCATAATTTTATATAGCCTCCATATAAACCGATCCCCAGATTTGGTTTGCGGATCCTCTGAGAAGCAAATTTCATTCAATCCGGCTGAAATTTGGAACATGGTGTTGGTATATAGTCTCTAACAATCATGCAAAAATTGGTCCACATCGGTTCATAATTATATATAACTCCTATATAAACCGATCCCCAGATTTGGCTTGCGGATCCTCTATGAGAAGCAAATTTCATTCGATCCCGCTGAAATTTGGAACATGGTGTTGGTATATAGTCTCTAACAATCATGCAAAAATTGGTCCACATCGGTTCATAATTATATATAGCCCCCCGATCCCCAGATTTGGCTTACGGAGACTCTAATCTAACAAAATTTTCTTGCCATAGAAAAATTTTGTCAAAATTTTGTATTTCTATAGAAAATTTGGTCCAAATTTTATTTCTATACAAAGATTTTCCAAAGTTTTATTTCTGTAGAAAATTTTGTCGAAATTTTATTTCTATAGAAAATTTTGTCAAAATTTTATATCTATAGCAAATTTTGTTAAAATTTTATTTCTATAGAAAATTTTGTCAAAATTTTATTTCTACAGAAAATTTTTTCAAAATTTTAATTCTACAGAAAATTTTGTCAAAATTTTATTTCTACAGGACATTTTTTAAAAATTTTATTTCTATAGAAAATTTTGTCAGAATTTTATTTCTGTAGAAACTTTTGTCAATATGTTAGTTTAGGTTAGGTGGCAGCCCGATATATCAGGCTCACTTAGACTATTCAGTCCATTGTGATACCACATTCTCTTATCACTGAATGCTGCCCGATTCCATGTTAAGCTCAATGAAAAGAGACCTCCTTTTTATTGCCAAGTCCGAACGGCGTTCCACATTCCAGTGAAAGCACTTAGAGAAGTTTTGGAACCCTCAGAAATGTCACCAGCATTACTGAGGTGGGATAATCCACCGCTGAAAAACTTTTTGGTGTTCGGTCGAAGCAGGAATCGAACCCACGACCTTGTGTATGCAAGGCGGGCATGCTAACCATTGCACCACGGTGGCTGTCAATATGTTATTTTTATGGAAAATTTATGAAGCATTTTATAGTTGGAGAGGAATATTTTGCAAAATCTTCCAAAACATCAATAATTCTACCAATCTACCAAACAGTAAAAAATCTGCCATTTTTGCTAGTCTCGTGTTCATAATTGTATATAGCCCCCATATAAAGCGATCCCCATTTTTCAATTTTGGCTCTATAAATACCGCACAAAATTTCATATCGGTTCGAAATATTTCTTCCCTATATATACCGGTCAAGAACTGAATATATACGTATTTAATCGACCTTTCTTTTGTCTACTATATATCCCGCATGGACGAACTTACAACATCCAGAGAAGGAATATGATCACCCCAAACATGTTTCTAGAGCAAAATGTTATTTTTGAATGGTAAACATGAAACATTTTTGTCGCAAAAATGTTGTTTTCTAGGCAAACATATAAAGGGTGATTTGTTAAGAGCTTGATAACTTTTTTTTTTAAAAAAACGCATAAAATTTGCAAAATCTCATCGGTTCTTTATTTGAAACGTTAGATTGGTCCATGACATTTACTTTTTGAAGATAATTTCATTTAAATGTTGACCGCGGCTGCGTCTTAGGTGGTCCATTCGGAAAGTCCAATTTTGGGCAACTTTTTCGAGCATTTCGGCCGGAATAGCCCGAATTTCTTCGGAAATGTTGTCTTCCAAAGCTGGAATAGTTGCTGGCTTATTTCTGTAGACTTTAGACTTGACGTAGCCCCACAAAAAATAGTCTAAAGGCGTCAAATCGCATGATCTTGGTGGCCAACTTACCGGTCCATTTCTTGAGATGAATTGTTCTCCGAAGTTTTCCCTCAAAATGGCCATAGAATCGCGAGCTGTGTGGCATGTAGCGCCATCTTGTTGAAACCACATGTCAACCAAGTTCAGTTCTTCCATTTTTGGCAACAAAAAGTTTGTTAGCATCGAACGATAGCGATCGCCATTCACCGTAACGTTGCGTCCAACAGCATCTTTGAAAAAATACGGTCCAATGATTCCACCAGCGTACAAACCACACCAAACAGTGCATTTTTCGGGATGCATGGGCAGTTCTTGAACGGCTTCTGGTTGCTCTTCACTCCAAATGCGGCAATTTTGCTTATTTACGTAGCCATTCAACCAGAAATGAGCCTCATCGCTGAACAAAATTTGTCGATAAAAAAGCGGATTTTCTGCCAACTTTTCTAGGGCCCATTCACTGAAAATTCGACGTTGTGGCAGATCGTAAGTCTATTCATGATGAAATGTCAAAGCATACTGAGCATCTTTCTCTTTGACACCATGTCTGAAATCCCACGCGATCTGTCAAATACTAATGCATGAAAATCCTAACCTCAGAAGAATCACCCTTTACATGGTTTCCGAAATCAGATACATTTGTCTCTTGAAACATGTTTGAGGTGATCATATTCCTTTTCTGGGTGAATTTAGAAGATGACGTTAAGAAGTTTTAAAATGCCTTGCCATCGGCCGCAACCCAAGTAATTCGATTGTGGATGACAGTCTTTAGTAGAATTTTCTACGCAATCCATGGTGGAGGGTACATAACATTCGGCCTGGCCTTATGGCCGTATCTACTTGTTATTTATTTATTTTTTTTTTTCACTATAAATTTCAATATTTCCCCGTAATTACAAATGTTGATAAGAAATGGAAAAATAATTTTCCCCAATCACAAAACCCCTATACATAAAGAAAATAAAAACTAACGCATCATCCTAATCATCATCATCATCGTCATGAACAATATGAACACATATGTCTGTGGTCAAGGAAAACCAAAATTAGACTGACCATGAAGGAAAAAACGTGGTTTTCCATGCGGGAGACTTTAGTGTGCACAGGTAGATAGGTAGAGCAGAAAACCGTCAATAAAACACACAAAATATATACTCTAACGTTTAATCGTATTTTAAGAATTTCCAAAATATCAACAATATTTTGTTTTTGTTGAACAACAATGAATGATACTTTAAAAATGTATTTGAACGCGAACAAGTAAATATAAACGAAAGATGCCACTTTTTGATTATAGACGAACGAAAAGGAACAGATGTTGTGCAAAGGCCAAACATAGTCATAGATGAATGAACGAGTTCCATGAGTATCCATTATCCATCTCATCACCCTCAACCATAGCACACAGGTATAGTCGTCACAATATTTTGTTCTGTCTTTATGGGGCAGATCTACCTCCATCGTCCCGATAATGTGTGAAGATAGTAGTGAAGCTATAAGCGTTTTAACATATCCAACCATTTAAATGATTTGATTCAGTGGGGTATTTAGGGGATAATGTTTAGCTTTATTGCTGAGTGACACCACTTGGCGAAGCTTTGAAACGCTTAGAAATACCGCAATCAATTCTGAAAGGCGAAACCTTTGAGAAACTTATAGGTGTTCAACCGAAACCGGGATTTAACCAACGACCCTTTGTATGCAAGATGAGCATTAGGATTGTGATGACAATCAAAAAGTCGATTTCTCCATTTTTTTCAAAATTTTAAATAGTCAAATTTTCGACTATCCAATTTTTTTCAAATTTGGAAGGCTTTAGACTTTTACGGTTTTGGAAATGTCAACTTTTGAAATCGCGACATTAATTTTCAGCATAAAATGAGACAACGAAATTTCCCAGGAAAAAAGTTGGAAGTTCTTCTTCCACTACTTTGAAAGCAATTCCAAAAAAGTTCTTTATTTAAACTACAATTTTACTTTATTTAATTCAATTTTTTATAACACGCCTTTTTCATATTTATAACGGGCAATTTTAAGTTTTTTTTAAGTTTTGTTTCAGATGGATTAAAAACAGAGTAGGTATTAATAAAATGTTACAAATTATTTAAATTTTGTCGAAAAAACCTAAATCCATTCTAGAAAATGTGAGAATTTCTTATAGTTGAGGTCAATCGTTTCAGACAAGTGTTAGAAAATCATAAAAAATTATAAAAAAAATTTATTTGTCAAAATATCACAAACATTTTTAATTCACATCCAAAACACTGTAGTCGGTTCATACACCCAGAGAAGGGTGTATGAACCGGCCCAAAATGTGAATTTCAACTTAAGACCAAAATTTCTCAAAAACTGTTAACCAATTGAATAATCTGATTTCAGATTCGTATTCTACTCGGGGAGAGCTGTCTCCACCACTACTTGGTATATCCCCCCCATTGCCGATTTTTGGCACAGTGACCCAAATTCTAAATTTTAGCTTTCAGTTTTATAGTCCAATTTTCGCCGACTCTGTGGGATTTTCAATAAATCTTTGTATTTTTTTCAGCACTTTATACATATTTCTATTGAATTGCTTTAGCTACTTGTACCTACAGGATGTTTTGCTTAAAAATTAATAATTTTATTTCATATTCATTTTTCCTTCCTACGTAATTGAGCTATGTTCATTATTTAGCTGAACTGTTGTACCAACTGAACTTAGCTCGGTTTTTGTCTCCGCTAAGATAAAGTTAAATTTAACTTCACGGACATTATTTTTAATGCGCCAATTGGTTACTTCCATTATTTTACTTGCAGCATTCTCTCTAGGTCTCTTTTTCTAAACACATATATGTTTATAGACTATTTCAAAATTAATATATGTTTGCATCCAAGCATATTATATTTACAAACATTTTATGTCCCAAACATAATATGTTCTAACATATTAACATAACATATATGTCCCAAACATGTTATGCTAGTTTATGAGCATTATATGCTTACTCTTAATAATATCGTGTTAAAAAATTTGAGTTCCCAACATATAATTTTTACACCCAAACATATGAAAAAGTATTTTTCATCCGTGAAGAGAAGGAATATGATCACCTCAAACATGTTTCAAGAGCAAAATGATTTTTTAAACAAACAAAAAATTTATTTATTATGGTCTTGCATTAGGGGATTATAATTGAGCTCTTCTTAATTAAACGAAAACGCAAAAGAAATTAATGAAATTCAATTGAACTATAAAATAATATTATAATCAATAAATTAATAATATAAATTAAATTATTAAATATAAAATTAAAATAATTTATTTTAAATTAAACAAAAAAATAGAAAATCCAAACTTTACTTCTACTTACTTCAATAGGTAAAATGTTATAAATTATTTACTTAATTTTTGTTTTCTGGCCTACCATGAAGACCTAAGGCCTTAGTAATTCACCCACTATCTCCCATTGTTATGTTTCCCGTTGTATTCTAAACTCTCCACAACACTAATGTTTAGAATTTTTATGTTTTGTTGCGTCATAAAATGTGGTTTTGACCTTCTGATAATAAAGTGGTTTTACGTTTGAGAGCATAGAACATAGAATATACGACACACTATGAAGCCACCGGTGATGATGCTGGCGACGGTAGTAGTGGTATTTATTCTACATTCTATTTAGGAATAAATTTTTATTTAATTGGAATTTATGTCAAATGCTTTTTTGCTTGCTGATATAAGCAATCATCATAGTTATGATATTTTCCTTATAGCGAACAAACGACGTATGAATGTCTCTACAAAAAAAAATAATGGCAAATGATGGACATTACTCATAATCTGAAAAGTATTTTATCTTTTCGAGCAATTCCATGGAATTTCTTGAATGTTACTACATACTTCTTTTCTCATGCTGTATTTGACCCGTCATAAAAAAACATTTACATAAGTTCGCAACATAACATAAAATATGGAACGATATTTAAATAGGCCACAATTTTTTTAAAAATTGTGGTGATATCAACAGACTTATTTTCTATTTGGGTTTTCTATAGAATCTTTACGCAGGTAGTCGGCATAATATTTAGGTCCTTACAAAAAGAAGTACCTATTTTAAGTGGTTAATTATTTTATTTCACCCTTCCTGGAAGAATTCAGAATATAACGAGTTTCAACTTTTTCATATGTATTTAGTGTTTATTTAATTTCATTTATTTGTATTCAAAATTACTAATTGAAAAATTTCATTTGGCTATATTTTTTTATTGCTAAAACATATAAACTTAAAAATTGACTTTAAAATCTTTAACAAGAATTTCAAATTGAAAATGTAGATGCAGTACATCCACCCTAGGTTAGGTTATGGAGCATGACACGAATCCGGATTTGTGTCCACTTAGACCATAGTTGGTCCATTGCGGTTCCTCAAACTTCTTTCCATCTTCCTTTTCGTGTCTGTCTCGCTCCGGTCGGAATGAGTCCATTCTATGATAATGTGTTCTTCCTCCCTAATTCGAACATATATAGTTTCGACTTTTGTCCGGATTATTGAATTGTCCGGACTACAGTACAAAAAAATTAATGTATCTAGTCGGTTTGTTTTTTATATACACAGAAAAAAATATTCTTTTGCCTTCAATCACAAAATTAATTGATCCAATTATATTAGGAATGTTTTCAATCACAGAAATGATAGGATCAATCACCAAAGTCAATTAAAAACAGAATTGTTACAATTAAAAATTCATATGATGTTGTGATTAATTTTTGTTTCAATCAAAAAATTTGTTGAACCAAATAAATTTTTAATTGAATAATTTTTAAAATGCAATTAAAATTTTAATTGGTAAAATTTTGGTTTAAAAAGGCTGACTGAATGTAGTCTTCAGAAGAATCGTAGGCATATTCATTTTCATCACGAGGCCATTGATCAGTTTCGGAACTACTTAAGTAAACAGAAAGATAGAAAAGAGTAGCAATTCAATTTAAGGACTTCAGGGCGCTTACAAAATTGTATAATTTTCTTTAAGTATAAAGCTTATAAGATATTTTCTGTAAGATACCTTGAGTTCTGAGTTAAATTCGGGTCCATTGCCGTGCAAATGGGTTTCGAAAGTTAGGGTCAGTATTGATTTCCTTTTCTTCTGGGTGCGTTAGTCAATACCAACTTTTGATTGCTTGCCAGCGGTGGTCAAAATGCTGACATCCAATTATATGTTACAGGAAATGTGAAAACAAAAAAATCTTTGCCACTAATAGGGTAGGTTTTATAAAAAAAAGTGAATCTAGCTGAGGTTAGTGTTCTTCCAAGAGTAGAAGTCTCTTTTGGGTGAACCTATATTTATGTTGGGAACAGTCTCCAAAATAAGGCAGATTCATATGCGTAATATATTCGGTGGTCACTAAGACCCATTTCCTGGACTCGACACTTTCCGTAAGTTCGGCCAGGCCGAATCTTATGTACACTCCACCATGGATTCCATAGAAACTTGTACTAAAGACTGTCATCCACAATCGAGTTACTTGGGTTGCGGTAACACTTGCCGATGGCAAGGTATCTTAAAATTTCTTAACACCGTCTTCTCAATTGTAAGTTAGTCCATACGGGGTATATATTGAACAAAAAAAGACCGATTAAATACGTATATAATTCAGTTTGACAAATCTTTCTACAGTAATAAAATTTTGACAAAATTTTCTATAGAAATAAAATTTTGACAAAATTTTGTATAGTAATAAAATGTTGGTAGATTATATATAACTATACAACGATATGGTTTAATTTTGGCATGGTTGTTAGCGGTAATATACTAGCGCAATGTACCAAATTTCACCACGTACCAAATTTCAACCGGATCGGATGAATTTTGCTCCTCCAAGAGCTCCGGGGGTTATAACATATATAATTAAGACCGGTATGGACCAATTTTTGCATGGTTGTTAGACTTTGCTCTTCCATGGGGCTCCGCAAGCCAAATCGGGATCGGTTTATATGAGAGCTATATATATAATTATGGACCGATTTGGACCAATTTTTGCATGGTTGTTAGAGACCATATACTAACACCACGTACAAAATTTCAACCGAATCGGGTGAACGTTGCTCTTCCAAGGGGCTCCGCAAGCCAAATCGGGGGATCGGTTTATATGGGGGCTATATATAATTATGGACCGATGTGGACCAATTTGTGCATAGTTGTTAGAGACCATATTCTTGCACCATGTACCAAATTTCTGGGGATCGGATGAAATTTGCTTCTCTTAGAGGCTTCGCAAGCCAAATCTGGGGATCGGTTTATATGAGAGCTATATATAATTATGGACCGATGTGGACCAATTTTTGCATGTTTGTTAGAGACCATATACTGACACAATGTACCAAATTTCAGCCGGATCGGATGAAATTTGCTTCTCTTAGATCTGGGGATCGGTTTATATGGGAGCTATATCTAATTATGGAACGATGTGGACCATTTTTTGCACGGTTGTTAGAGATCATATACCAACACCATGTACCAAATTTCAATCGGATCGGATGAATTTTGCTCCTCCAAGAGGCTCCGCAAGCCATATCTGAGCGTCGGTTTATATGGGGGCTATACGTAAAAAGGGGTCCGATATGGCCCATTTGCAATACAATCCGACCTACATCAATAACAACTACTTGTGCCAAGTTTCAAGTCGATAGGTTGTTTCGTTAGCGTGATTTCAACAGACGGACGGACGGACATACTTACACCCAGAAAAAAGTGCCTTCGAAACTAAAGGAAAAAAATTTCATCAATATAGTTTATCCATTTTATTTCCATCAAGGTAAATTTTTGTGAAAAATAATAAAATTTACTCGTTTCAGTAAAAAATCCTAAACTGTAAGCAGTTAGGAATAGTTCATTAACTAGAATAAGGCATGGAATTTTACTCATACTATTTTCTTCGCTGGGTATAAGAATTTACTACTGAAAAAGAAAATTTTATTCACCGATAACAAAGCATTCGTAAAAATAAACAAAAACCGAACTAAAACCAAGTTTCCTCAAAACAAAAAAATAATAACAACCCTTTCATTTGTCTTCATTTTGGAATCTTCAATTATCAGGTAATATTCAATGACGCTAACCTTTTGGAACAAAAATGTTTTATGATTTTTTATATTTATAGGTATTGAAATTGTAAAAGGAGGACAAAATCGTTAGGCAGCAACTTATTAAAAGTGAAAAGTACAAGAAGAAGAAAAAGTGCGTTTTACAGTTGATAATATCACACGGAAATTGGAAATAGTGGAATAATAAACTAATATTTCAAAGAGATTCGATGCTGTTGACTCTTAATAAATATATTCAATATATTAATAAAACATGTCTTTTATTGAAGATAAAGTTGCTTATAGAAATAAATAAAATTGTATTTAAAAACGAAGGTAAGCAGTTCTAATTATGAAGTAAAAGTTTTACCACAAATGTGTAAGTTTTGTCCAAATGAATGAAAAAAAGTCAATAAAATCATTCCATATATGAATTCAAATTAGTTAAATTTTTTCATTCTGTAGTATAGTGGTACATAAATATAGGAAAATGTTAACTAATATATGGAATACATTATTCCTAATTTCTACGAAAATCACATCGTTCAAACAAATAAAAATGGCTTTGGCGCTATACGAAGTTCAACTTTCTTCACAATGAGTTCATTTTAACTTAAAGAAGGGGTCACTTTTTTCTGGGTGTAGATCGACTCAGAATTTCAGCACGACCCAGAATATATATATTCTATATATACTTTATACTTAGAGCAATATTTCGATGTGTTACAAACGAAATGACATAGTTAATATATCCCCCATCATATGGTGGAAATTATAAAAAAAATTAATACGTTTAGAAAGTTTTGGCAAATTGCTAATCTGAATATCGGATCATGAAATTATCTATGAATTCGATTCCTTCAAATTCAATGTGAATCAGTTCAATCCGATGACTGTCGAAATATTTTTTCCTATTTTTGATAAGAAAAATTACATTGTTTCAAAACAAATGACCTGTTTTATTCCATAGTATACAAAAGCACGTGTTAGACACCCCATTATAAATGAAACTACAAAGTCCATAAGAAGGCAAGAGAATATTCCTAGTTTTAGGGGAAAGGGGAAATGGACCGGATTATATTTATGGAATTTTCTTGTATTGCTTAATAGATTTTCCTCTTTATTCGAAATAGCAATTGTTCGAAATCTATACTTATTTCCAAAACAATGGAAACTCTTTTAGTCCACAATCACAAATTTCAGTCACGTCCTATCCAATTATAAGGGTTCATTATAAGTAAATATGGGTTCTTTTAATAACACCCTCATACTGGTAATATGACATATTGTTTTGCCATAGTTCACTCCTTATCCATATCACATCGATTCGTAACGGAAATATACTCTAATAATAATGGCTTGAAATTGGAAATATATCCATATTTGTCCATAATTATCACCATTGAATATTTAAGAGCTTCACTCCCCCATGGAGAATTAGTGTAATAGTCAATTACTTTATTATATCTTACTAGGGCTTTAGGTATACAAAAAAGTAGAGCTAGAAATTCCTTTACATTTATTTGGTTTATTTAGTTGTATTCAACATGCGATTCTGTTTGGGCTATTTCGTTATTTTATATATGCGTAATTTATAGCTATTGAAAAAATAAACGAAAAAAGCTTTTTTGCTGTAAACATTTGCATTGATTTATTTTTTAGATGATATGTGTAAAGTATTAACCTTTTTACGAAATAAAACACACATTTCGAAAAAAATGCGTAATGACCAAACATATAAAATTTGAATTTATATGTATAATGATCACAAAACATAGGTACTCTTCGACTGACTTCATTTATGGTGAAATACTAATGAAGTACAACTTTATCGAGCTTCCAGTAGTCATTCTCTATAGGCCAAGTGTTTCTATTTCCCCTGGAATATGTAAGGTAGTTCCCAGCCTTACTGACTAATCCGTTGTCCACACCATCAGTGTTGCCGGTGTTTTTCTGTCACCATGTATTTATGAATGAAAATTTGTTTCTAAATAATCAAAAAATAAATTTGGGTGGTAGATAACTATAAGGGTTAACCACCTTCACCATTTCTATATTTATGGGTTATATTATCCAAATCACTGACGAACACTGATGGGGGCAACATTTAGGTCCGAGTCGTTACGAAATGATTTTCACAATTGTATGTCTTAACCTACACGCTCACAAAAAATCGTTTCTGTAACATATACTCCCAAACATATTTTGCTTCGAGCATATACATTTTTGGCTATTGCCCAAACATTTATATGTTTGATCTCTTCCAATATATAATATGTTTGAAAGCATATTGGTCTAAACAATATATGTTTGGGTAGTCAATTTCCAAACATTTTGTATTTTTGCATCCAAATTCAATAACGTTGTCTTCCAAAAAACAATATGTTATTATGTGAACATATAATATGTTTGGAAACATTTTGCACCCAAAAATATTATATGCTTAAAAAAATTCTCCCAAACAATATTGTGCTCAAAATTTTATTTGTTTATTTATATATTTACAATCATAATGAATTATGAAAATAAACAGGTAATATAGGTGCTAACAACATAGGTTTTCGACCTGAATGCTCAAAATTTTGTTTCTGCCTAATTGTATATTCCCCCACATCTTTCTCACTTTCACGAGATTTTTTAGTTCTTAGCACCTTTTTCTGTAATACAAACATTGTAGAAGAAATTATTCAATTGTATGATTTTTTTATTTTAATTTTACCTTTTGCCGGACGGGGATTCGAACAGCGGACCACACAGTTTGTAAGGATCAAAGAAGTAGCTGATCAATTTGATCAATAATAACAAGCAACAACCACCAACTTAATTCAATATCGCTCCCTGTTAAATAGCGCTCCAAGCTACTAAACACATATATGTTTATAAGCTATTTCTAAATTAATATATGTTTGCATCCAAGCATATTATATTTACAAACATTTTATGTCCCAAACATAATATGTTCTAACATATTAACATATATGTCCCAAACATGTTATGCTAGTTTATGAACATTATATGCTTGCACTCAAAAATATTGTATTTAAAAATTTGTGTTCCAAACATATAATGTTTATAGCCAAACATATGAAAAACAGTCTTTTTCATCCGTGTAGCTGAGTTAAAATAATTAATATCGCCTGGGCCCACAGTTGGTACGCGCAGAGAAGGAATATGATTACCCCCAAACATGTTTTAAGAGCAAAATGTTATTTTTGGACGGGAAATATGGAACATTTTATCTTTCATTCTACCAAAAATGGAAGCTATTTTACTGTTTGGTAAATTCGTAGAATTCTTGATGTTTTGGTATAATTTTCAAAAAAAAAACTTCCTGGCCAACTAAGAGATACTTCACAAATATCTAGATATAAAATTTTGACAAAATTTTCTAGAAAAATAAAATTTTGACAAAATTTTCTAAAGAAATTAAATTTTGACAAAATTTTCTAGAAAAATAAAATTTTGACAAAAGTTTCTAAAGAAATTAAATTTTGACAAAATTTTCTAGAAAAATAAAATTTTGACTAAATTTTCGATAAAAATAAAATTTTAACTAAAGAAATAAAGTTTTGAAAAAAATTTCTAAAGAAATTACATTTTGACAAAATTTTCTAAAGAAATTACATTTTGACAAAATTTTCTAAAGAAATAAAATTTTGACAAAATTTTCTATAAAAATAAAATTTGAATAAATTTTCTATAAAAATAAAATTTTAACTAAAGAAATAAAATTTTGACAAAATTTTCTAAAGAAATTAAATTTTGTTGTTGTTTTTTATTTCAGCTTAAAACCATACATTGACTAAACTACAAGAGTAGCTTAACCAACAGAGGAAAAGAATGTTTCTCAAATTTATTTGGGCAAAGCCCTATAGACTGCAAGATGGTTGGATGGACGCACGTTTCGGAATTACCACATTCCTCATCAGCATCCTCCACTTGCAGCAAAACTATCAACCAATTATCAGAATAAATTCAGGCAGTTTATTAAACCCAACAAAAACCACACTTGAACCCTCCGAAAAAAGGTTTTACATTGATAGCCGGCTTTTGCCGAAATAAATTCGAAACAAACATATCTCTTTTCCTATGCCACTGTCAAATCATCGATTTGAATTCACATGGCTGGGTTTATTTTGAGCGTGCCTCCTCTTCTTTTTCCATTTGTTTTGTTTTGTTATTGTTGGTTTTGTTCTTTAAGCATTGTTGTTGTTTTTTTTATTTCAGCTTATGTTTGTTTCGAATTTATTTCGGCAAAAGCCGGCTATCAATGTAAAACCTTTTTTCGGAGGGTTCAAGTGTGGTTTTTGTTGGGTTTAATAAACTGCCTGAATTTATTCTGATAATTGGTTGATAGTTTTGCTGCAAGTGGAGGATGCTGATGAGGAATGTGGTAATTCCGAAACGTGCGTCCATCCAACCATCTTGCAGTCTATAGGGCTTTGCCCAAATAAATTTGAGAAACATTCTTTTCCTCTGTTGGTTAAGCTACTCTTGTAGTTTAGTCAATGTATGGTTTTAAGCTGAAATAAAAAACAACAACAATGCTTAAAGAACAAAACCAACAATAACAAAACAAAACAAATGGAAAAAGAAGAGGAGGCACGCTCAAAATAAACCCAGCCATGTGAATTCAAATCGATGATTTGACAGTGGCATAGGAAAAGAGATATGTTTGTTTCGAATTTATTTCGGCAAAAGCCGGCTATCAATGTAAAACCTTTTTTCGGAGGGTTCAAGTGTGGTTTTTGTTGGGTTTAATAAACTGCCTGAATTTATTCTGATAATTGGTTGATAGTTTTGCTGCAAGTGGAGGATGCTGATGAGGAATGTGGTAATTCCGAAACGTGCGTCCATCCAACCATCTTGCAGTCTATAGGGCTTTGCCCAAATAAATTTGAGAAACATTCTTTTCCTCTGTTGGTTAAGCTACTCTTGTAGTTTAGTCAATGTATGGTTTTAAGCTGAAATAAAAAACAACAACAATGCTTAAAGAACAAAACCAACAATAACAAAACAAAACAAATGAAATTAAATTTTGACAAAATTTTCTAAAGAAATAAAAAATTTTTTCTAAAGAAATAAAATGTTGACAAATTTTTCTAAAACAATGAAATTTTAACAAAATTTTCTAAAGATATAAAATTTTGACAAAATTTTCTTGAAAAATAAAATTTTGACAAAATTTTCTAAAGAAATAAAATTTTGACAAAATTTTCCAAAGAAATAAAATTTTGACTAAATTTTCTTTAAAAATAAAATTTTAACTAGAGAAATAAAATTTTGACAAAATTTTCTAAAGAAATAAAATTTTAACAACATTCTCTAAAGAAATAAAATTTTGACAAAATTTTCTAAAGAAATTAAATTTTGACAAAATTTTCTAAAGAAATAAAATTTTGACAAATTTTTCTAAAGCAATAAAATTTTAACAAAATTTTCTAAAGAAATAAAATTTTGACAAAATATTCTAAATAAATAAAATTTTGACAAATTTTTCTGGAAAAATAAAATTTTGACAAAATTTTCTAAGGAAATAAAATTTTGACAAAATTTTCTAAAGAAATAAAATTTTGACAAATTTTCCTAAAGAAATTAAATTTTGACAAATTTTTTTCTAGAAAAGAAAGTTTCCTACAGAAACAAAATTTTAGCAAATTTTTCTGTACAAATAAAATGTTTTAGCCCATACTATGAAAGTCTAACTTTTGTAGAAGTAGTAACATTCTTTTGTTGGTGCACACTAAAACTATTTAAAATTTCGACACATTTACAATTCAAGGGATAATTTATACACTCAAATAAATTGTCGCTAGTTGGAGTAATCAAAAACTAATAAATAATCTCCTAAAATAAAATAATGAAGCATTTATTTTGAAGAAATATTTTGTTCTCACAATAACCACAAAAATTTGATCAAACACTGCAATATAACCTTTTACTAGGTAATTTTTTGGTAAAATTTCTGTAGTTTTTTTTGCTTCGAGTGGCAACTACACTTGGGCGCCCAAAATAAAATCCTGTATCCGTTTCTAGTCCAAATGCTTCATTTGCACCCTTTTGTATCTTTTTTTTATAATGTAGAAATAAACATTATTTCATAAAAACCAGTCCACAACTCAAAGTTTTCGTCCCCATGCACAAAGAAATATCCCCAATTTGAGGAAAAATCCCCGATACTGGCAACACTGCAAACCATGATCTTGTGCAAGGCACCCATATTACGTGAATATTGAACTGAGAAGCTAACTTGTCAATAAAATGCAATTCTTTCCACCCTAATACACAAAACAACACGTTTTTTATTAATGGATTTAAATATGTAGGAAGCCTTGCACGATCAGTAGAAATTCGTGTTAGTCGCATTTTATGAATACTTAAAACGACATTTGTTCTCAGTATTTTTTTTTTTTTTGTTTGGAGTTTTTTACGACTTGTTTGGTGTGACGACAACGACTGCACATAAAATTTCAGCGAACAAATGATAGTGCTGAAAATACAGAATGAACATGGTATAAAAAGCAATTGGGTCAGTCAAATGAAAATAATAATATAGGATAATATTCATAGTTCTTAAATTGACAATCTGAATATCAAATTTGAAAATCTTCATTTCAGAATGCATAATCAAATTGAACTGGAGCAAAATTGTTGCAAGGTAGAAAATTATTACCTTTTGTCAAATCACATGGGAAACAACATTGGAAATTCTCTCGAAACACATTTTGTCAGCAGAAAAACCAAAAGGAATGGTCTTGGTCAAGAAGTACACCTGTTTTCAAAACTTCAGCCAAATGAATACGCGCCATTCCACAAAGCAAAACCCTTCAAACATGAAGCTTTTTTAAAATACTTTGTTTTTTTATTCTATTAGTTTAAATTATTTTTGTTCAGAGATTAACCTCTTGAATTTTAGAAAAAAATATTCTCTCTTACAAACGAATCAAATGTCCCAAGTATTGAGCTGTATGTCGGCTCATTATTCAAATGCATACAAAGGTGCCCCTTATTTGAATAACAATAAAGATAATAATAGATAGAATAATAACAACAATAACAAAGTAGTAGACAAATAAATTATTAAGTCACGATGAAATCATAAACAAACTCAGTCACTCTGTCAGTTGGTTGGTTGGTCAACTGAAAAAGCATTATACGAGTATCAACAATCTCCCTTTTGAGTGAAATGATTTTGTATGTTGACCATAGTTTCCTTCTATAGAAGCATAGTTCATCCAATGTGAATTTGTGAAAAATGTCAATAAAGCGGAAGTTAAAAAATGTTTACATGACACAATACGTACTAATGATCATTAATTTAAGCATATTTGCCGTATGGAACTTCACACGAAAAATTAATATTTGCTTTTGGCTCAATAAATGGAGTTGAAGATGGGAGAGGGGCAACATATTGCGCTCGAAATAATTTTATTTTAAATATTTGCTCACTATTGCTAATAACTTGTCCTCAATCAGCAGTGGCTTCCTTATAATCACTATGTTATTAGCATAGATTAATGGTAGTAACAAATTCTACAAATAAAGGTGTTACAGTGGCAAAGCATAGATTTGGAAAACTAAAAATTTAAAATACCATTTTCTATTAGAATTTCACTATTTGCTATAGAAATAAAATTATGACAAAATTGTCTATAGAAATAAAACTTTGACAAAATTGTCTATAGAAATAAAATTATGACAAAATTTTCTATAGAAATAAAATTTTGACAAAATTTTCTATAGAAATAAAATTTTGACAAAATTTTCTATAGAAATAAAATTCTGACAAAATTTTCTATAGAAATAAAATTTTGACAAAATTTTTTATAGAAATAAAATTTTGACAAAATTTTCTATAGAAATAAAATTTTGACAAAATTTTCGATAGAAATAAAATTTTGACAAAATTTTCTATAGAAATAAAATTTTGACAAAATTTTCTATACAAATAAAATTTTGACAAAATCTTCTATGGAAATAAAATTTGGACAAAATTTTCTACAGAAATAAAATTTCGACAAAATTTTCTATAGAAATAAAATGTTAACAAAACTTTTTATAGAATTAAAATTTTTTAGAAAATTCTCTATATAAATAAAATTATGGGAAAATTTTCTATAGAAATAAAATTCCGACAAACATTTCTATAAAAATAAAATTTTGACAAAATTGTCTATAGAAATAAAATTATGACAAAATTTTCTATAGAAATAAAATTTTGACAAAATTTTCTATAGAAATAAAATTTTGACAAAATTTTCTATAGAAATAAAATTATGACATAGTTTTCTATAGAAATAAATTCTTTTACAAAATTTTCTATAGTAATAAAATTTTCTATAGAAATAAAATTTTGACAAAATTTTCTATAGAAATAAAATTTTGACAAAATCTTCTATATAAATAAAATTTTGATAAAATCTTCTATATAAATAAAATTTTGACAAAATTTTCTATAGAAATAACATTTGGACAAAATATTCCATAGAATAAAATTTTGACAAAATTTTCTATAGAAATAAAATTTTAACAAAAATTTCTTAGAAATAAAATTTTGACAAAATTTTCTATATAAATAAAATTTTGCAAAATTTTCTAGTGAAATAAAATTTTGACAAAATTTTCTGTTGAAATAAAACTTTGACAAAATTTTCTGTTGATATAAAATTTTAACAAAATTTTCTATAGAAATAAAATTTTGACAAAATTTTCTATACAAATAAAATTTTGACAAAATTTTCTATACAAATAAAATTTTGACAAAATCTTCTATGGAAATAAAATTTGGACAAAATTTTCCATAGAGTAAAATTTTGACAAAATTTTCCATAGAATAAAATTTTGACAAAATTTTCTATAGAAATAAAATGTTAACAAGACTTTTTATAGAATTAAAATTTTTTAGAAAATTCTCTATATAAATAAAATTTTGGGAAAATTTTCTATAGAAATAAAATTCCGACAAAATTTTCTATAGAAATAAAATTTTGACAAAATTTTCTATAGAAATAAAATTATGACAAAATTTTCTATAGAAATAAAATTTTGACAAAATTGTCTATAGAAATAAAATTATGACAAAAAATTTCTATAGAAATAAAATTTTGACAAAATTTTCTATAGAAATAAAATTATTACATAGTTTTCTATAGAAATAAATTCTTTTACAAAATTTTCTATAGTAATAAAATTTTGACAAAATTTTCTATAGAAATAAAATTTTGGCAAATTTTTCTATAGAAATAAAATTTTAACAAAATTTTCTATAGAAATAAAATTTTGACAAAATTTTCTATAGAAATAAAATTTTGTCAAAATCTTCTATATAAATAAAATTTTGATAAAATCTTCTATATAAATAAAATCTTGAAAAAATTTTTTATAGAAATAAAATTTGGACAAAATTTTCCATAGAATAAAATTTTGACAAAATTTTCTATAGAAATAAAATTTTAACAAAACTTTCTTAGAAATAAAATTTTGACAAAATTTTCTATAGAAATAAAATTTTGACAAAATTTTCTATACAAATAAAATTTTGACAAATTTTCTATAGAAATAAAATTTGGACAAAATTTTCCATAGAATAAAATTTTGACAAAATTTTCTATAGAAATAAAATTTTAACAAAATTTTCTATACAAATAAAATTTTGACAAAATTTTCTATGGAAATAAAATTTTGACAAAATGTAAGAAAATTTCTATAATGCGATCCATAGTCAAGAGTACATTAACTACTGTCCGGTGAATCTTTCGTCCCTGTTTAGACAGTTTTCCATAAATCCGAATGAATATGATAACGACCCACTTGTTTATTTTAGCTATTATATAGTGCCACAATATCTAGTCCAATAGTTCGGATATATCAACAAGTTGCCCAAAGTCTTTTGATGCAGGAGCTGTTGTTTTTTAATACCCATTAATAGTTTACATGTTGTATGGGAACGTTTATAATTAGAACAGAATAGTGGAAACTTTTTAAAACTATGGGAAGATGTTACCACGACAACATATGTTTTACCTGGAAAACAATAAATTTTGTCTTTTAGAAGCACAAATTTATTGTGTATTACGTAGGAGGAATGCAAAGTGGTAAAATAAATTTAGAAATGGAAAAAACCTAAAATTTGCTAACTGAAGATCTATGAAAATTCCCACAGAATAAAATACCAGAGAGGTATAAGAATTGTTACCAATACAAAATATTCAGTATATTGAAAGTTCTTAACCCAACTTCTATCCCATCTACTGAACCCAATTTATCGAAGGAATTTCTATGGTAAAAGTAGGCTTGAAGTTTTCTTTAACTTATTTGTATATGGATATATATTACTAAGTTTACAGTTGGAACATATATAAATATATTCGGTATACTACTTGATATGTATGTTATCTGTTCTTTCTCAATTGTTTTCATCCTTTCCAATCGTAACTTTATTAAATTCTTTACTGCTCCTTCATAGTATTTTGCAAAACTACTTTTTTGCCACATTATAAAAATCTTTCATTTCCGGTAAAAAACAGAATAACAAAAATAGTTGTTTTGTTTACTTCCTTATCAAAATCCCTTTAAAGAGGTCAATAATCTTGGAGTTGCAGCAGAGTAGTGGTGTAAACAAACGTTGGAAAAAACTATATTTTTCTGCTTTTCCTCCTATCCCAATGTACACAAAACGACATACAGAAAGACACACAAACGCAATGTAGCAATGGCAGCATTGATAAAGGCCGCACGCAAAATGATGACAAATTCAGCATAAAACGAAGACTGAGATGGAAGGAAGGAAGGTGTGGTGGGTTGACTGGATCGTTGGTGAGTGGACATGGACACATTCGGCAAATGCAGCCATGCACAAACTACTCTTGGTGTTGTTGTTTTTTAACTTCACGCATATCAAACCCATTCACATTAATCCCATCCTCAAAACTCCCCCTATCTATCATACGAATGCAAAGCTTAAAAACGAAGGCATTGGAAGTAATGACACACCCTTTATTTGTTGCAACTCCAAGTTTTCTCACATACAAATATTTTTGCAGTTTTATTAAATTATTTGAGCTTCGTTCAATAATAAGAATAAAAATTTCAAAATATGAAGTATGAAAAATGAAGAAAGGGAGTTTGCACCAAACACGTCACGAAAATTAAACGTAGTCGCCATTTAAAATGAAGGTTTCAAAAAAGCCGGTGAAACTGATTTTATTTTAATTTTTAATCAATCTATCGATACCATTAAGTAACGATGGTTTAAGTAACATAGAAAATATTTTCCGTTTGGTACAATGTAGTCAATTCAAGCAATTTCGGATGACATATTGAAAGAAATACTGCCCATGAGACTTATATATAGATTTACTTAGAATTTTTTTTTTAAGAAAGTGGGCCGCTTTTTTTGCTTCTCAAGTCGTAGTACAATCACAGTTGTGACACCTAAAAATAGGCAATGAACTGTTAATAGATCGCCAAAAATTCGTAGAACCAATAGGCAAATAAAGAAGAAGAACTGTTAATGTCAAGGATTGAATTTCGATTAAATGGATATAAAACGATTGTTGATTTTATTTAGAAATAATTTGTAACGAGCACAAATTCACACCCTATGCTTTCCAGACGTATGTTGGCAGAAACCCCGTCCTTGCTCATGTTTGCAAGGACGGAATAAACTTTTGGCAAAAATTTTTTACAGGAATAAAATGTTGACAAAATTTTCTATAAGAATAAAATTTTTGCCAAATTTTCTGTAGAAATAAATTTTTGACAAAATTTTCTATAGAAATAAAATTCTGACAAAATTCTCTATATGAATAAAACTTTGATAAAATTGTCACTAGGAATAAAATTTTGACAAAATTTTCTAAAAAAATTAGGTTTTGATTAAAAAAAGAAAAATTCCTATAGAAATAATATTTTCTATAAAAATAAAATTTTTGCAAAATTTTTTATAGAGATAAAATTTCCGACAAAATTTTCTATAGAAATAAAATTTTGACATAATTTTCTATAGAAATAAAATATTGACAAAATTTTCTATAGAAATAAAATTTTGACAAAATTTTCTGTAGAAATAAAATTTTGACAAAAATTTTTATAGGAATAAAATTTTAACAAAATTTTCTATATGAATAAAATTTTGACAAATAATAAAAGGAATATTGTATTAACAAAATTGTTTATAGGATTAAAATTTTAACAAAATATTCTCTAGGAATAAAATTTTGACAAAATTTCTTCTTATAGAAAATTTGTTAAAAATTTCATATAGGAATAAAATTTTCTATAGAAATGAAATTTTGACAAATTTTTCAATAAAAATAAAAGTTTTGACAAATTTTTCAATAAAAATAAAATTTTGCAAATTTTCAAAAAAAAAAATAATAATAAAATTTTGACTAAATTTTCTATAAAGTCAATATTAAGGCAAATTCTTTAAAAATTTAAATTCTATTTTTAGGTCATATTATTTAAATCCATTGCGGATAAGTCCTCCCTTTTTATAGAAGTATCCATTTTGCCTTATTGGTGCCACCTAAAAATATGTATGTAAAACTTCGACACATTTATAATTCAAGGGATATGTATACATCCAAATAAATTGTCACTATTAGGAGTTATCATAAAATAATAAATAAACTTTTTGAATAAAATAATAAATCAGTTCTTTCGAAGAAACATTTTTCCATATAATCACAAAAATTATATCAAAAACATCAAAAGAAGCCTTTTTATTTGGTAGTTTTTTGGTAAAATTTTAGAGTGGTAAATTTGCTTGGGGTGTTCTTGTCGGAAAGGTTATGTCTTGATCAATTACAATAACGTTAAAATGCTGGTTAGCTTTAATTTATATTTGAGGCGAATGATAGGCATTTTCTTGGTTTTATATACACAGAAAAAATTTTCACGAAAATTTTTCCAATTAAAGTCTTAGTTGAGTTTTAAAAAATATTCAATTAAAAATTTTATTGATTCAACAAATTTTTTAATTGAAACAAAAATCAATCACAAAAAATGACAGTATCAATTAATTTTTTAATTGGATCAATTAATCTTTTAATTGATACTATCATTTCTGTGTTTGAAGACATTTCAATTAAAAATTAACTTAAGTGAGATAAGTACTCACTAACACCCAACAGTCCAAATGATTGGGAACTGTCCTTAACCTTCATATTGAAGCTTTCCTGTTTTGATCACTTCCACAAAAGTATAAGACCATGGTCCATCTCAACGGTAACGATGACTGGTACAGACTAAAAAATAAGGAAGTAATCCCATACGTCCCTCATAGAATGATCGTCGTATGTATCCACAAAGAGTAAATTTTCAAAACACTACTATATATTAGTTGTGATCTTTCACTTTACTCGTAGTAAAAGTAGTAATAGGTAAAGAAACACGGCTATTATAGTTTAGCATTATTCTGATAGTAAAAATGTTCAGTATATATGAGTCGAGTTCCTTTACTCGTAGTAAAAGTAATAGCAGGTAAAGGAATACGACCGTTGTAGTTTGTTCCGACCTATTATCGACTACTTACCAATACAGCACTCTCGCGAACCACCTGCGAAACAGTTTCACGTAACTGAGCAGCCATGCCGGGCTTATTCAAAGCTCTAGTAAATTTTCTTTCCGTCATTGTCAAGTCAGGTTTGATGAAGAGACAGGGATAAATTCAAGAGATGGGAAGATGCATCTACCTTCTCTTCTGCTGTGTTTGTTTATATTTTCGCATCTATAATTTGCTATATATTTTTAGAACAGTTGTTTTGTGCGCAAATAAATATGAAAAATATTCCACATTCCATCTATAGAAGAAGCATAGAGCTAAGAGGTAGATAGAGAACAAACAAAAGCGCGGAGGATGTGTATTGTTCCTCTGCCCATGAACAGCAAACAAGTTTGCTGTAGTTCTGGTGTTTCTACCGTCTAACGATGATGACGTGATGAGTAATCCTTGTTGTCTGCCAATGGCCCCCGTATTCCTTACTTTTAACTTTGTATTTTTTAGTTTTTTTCTTTTTTGGTCTTCAGGTATTTTCACATTTATTTTTATTATATATATTCACACACATATATATTTCTTCCTGATTTTGGCTATGTTGTTTAACTTGCTTTCATCCTTTTTTCTCCACGAAGGGCCAAGTTATTCTAAGCGGCTTTCTTGTTGCACACATCCATATGTACAAGAATAAATGATGTTATACACACAACAGTGAGTGTGATTTTGCAAAACTATCAAAGATATCTTTGGTTTTTATCAACAAATAATTCACAAGAATTTTACAATGAATTCATTCACAAGCATTCATAAACATCCTTAGGAGAGCAGAAAAACAATAACAACACTACTGTGAGAACTCCAAATATATTTTATGCAAACACAATTTTATTTGCTCACACACACACAGCCAGATATGACAACGCAAGATAAATTTGACAATACTCGCGCAAGGTAAACAATATTATATCCACTTTTTTTTTCAACAATTTCGTTAGCAAAAGTTTGCATATATTTTATTATATTCGTTAATAACAAATAATCTCACGCGTTTTATTCATGTTGACTCTCACAGAAGCTGATTTGAACTGACAGCAAACACAAGTGCACCGTGTACCGTGGTGAGTTGAGTTTCAATCAGTGATGAGATTCCTAGCGTACAATTAATAGCATGAAACAATACTACTAGGGTACAATTGTTTCTTATTTGGATGTATAATTTATAACATAAAGTAATTAATAATAATTAATAGTAACAATTATGTAATTAGTCGAATTGCCAAATTCAGGCAAAAGTGGTACCTCCCATTTAAGACCATTACTAAGTTCATGTTGCAAAGTGGAAACCAAAATTTAAATTGCCAACATTACGTTCACACGAAATCCTTTTCTTTGGCAATTGAAATCTCGATAGGTGATTTGCAAACCCCGAAAAGCAAGATGCCGCGTAAGCGTAGCATACAAAAACTTGGACGGAATGGTGAAAATTTTGAAGATGAGTACTAGGGTCGGTTTTCGAGTTGAAAATCACCAGAAATAATCAAAATTATAAATGAAAACAAAAATATTGCCATAACATATTGGCGAAAAACGAAAAACGAACGTAGTACTTACTGTTATCGGTGCAACCAACACTTATTACTGGCCTTGAAATAAATGAATGTCAAGGTTACATTTACACATCTGTTCTTACGTTTGTCATCACTGTGGTGAATGTAAAGTTTCCATCACTGATAACAATATCAGCCCTGACAGAAACATCCCAGAAATATACAGGGTGACATTGTAACAACAGCAGATGGAAATCCAAAGACCAAGATCAATGCGCCGTTCAGATCATAAGTTTAAGTCTGAGCGGCGCTTAATATATAAATTTAGGCGGACAATATTAGCCGTGTCCAACATTTATGCGTCGTTCGAACTATAAATTTATCCGGACTTAAGTGTGTAAATATAGCCATAGCGATAGGCGAACACTTGTTTACGTGTATTTCTTATAAGAAGCCCAAAATCCACGACGGAATACCGTGATGGCTAGCGGCTTGTCGCCAATTTAAAATCTATTCTAGTTCCTTGGCGGAAAATGGTATAATAGTGCCATCGCTTATCAAGTTTTTTAGTTTTTAGGTTCTTTTCTAAAAAAACAGGCAAAAGTGCGAAAAGGCTTCGAATTCTGTTGTGAAAATAGGGCCATGCATAGAGGCAAATTGGGGGCATTTTCAGCACTGCACACAAACGAGAGTGCTGCGATTGCCCTGTTTCCTTCTTTGAATTCTTTCCTGCACGCTGAAAAGATAGCATTTTTTAGGTTGCGGTAACATTTTATAAATGCGCATTCTGTACTTTTTTTCACAAAAGAAAATACCATTAGAGTGTGACCAATATCTGGGATATGTTCGACACGAGCATTGTCGTCGGTATAAACTTATAATCTGGTCGGCCTATTATTGGCGTCGTTCTAAATTTATCTAAAAAGGCACCTAATAATTGCACTCATGAGATACTTTTTTGTAGTATCTTGGCGTGGTACAATTTCTCAATAGCCAACATTTTTGGAATTTGGGAGCGTTTCTGAGAATCCCCACTACGTCGAAAATAGTCGTATACGATATCCAAAACTCCTCGGAAAAGCGCCGTCACTATTGAGAAGTTGTACAAGTTGCAAGTTACATGTTGTAGCGTCTATCAGCAAGTGCTTTTATTCCCAATGGAGGCAGCGTGTCTGGAAAAATATTTGAAAAACTATCAGTTTATTCCATTTGGAAAGTCAAAAATTGTTCACCAATATACCTTTCACAATTTTAAGCGAAATAACTATGTTTTCAGCACTTCATTATAATTTTTATTTAAATAAATTATAAGAAGCTAGTTGTGCTTGGTGTTTCACAAAATATAAAATGGTTCTTGTAACAATAGTGATGGCAAAATACTTTTATGCGAATAGTGATGGCAAAATACTATCACAGTTGGCGATTGTTGCAGTGTCACTTACGAATCTGTGGTAGCGATGAGGATGAAATGGAACTTTGAAATGCTGGCAGGGCTACCATGCAATGCAGCAATTACATTAATGAAAGTGTAAACAACACTTCGCTAACGGTAACCGATGCCTTCCGATTGCAGACAGCGTCGTTTTTTGTAAACTCATTAGAAAACAATACCGCATGCTATCGCTTCGTTGAAAATTTGTTTCTTAAAATAGAGAATTAATGAAAAAGTATAAGTGATTTAATAACTAAATGCACTTTTTCTGATAGTTTGAAGGGGCTCTTATTGGCGTCGTCCTAAATTTATAAAAAAGGCACCTAATAATTGCACTCATGCGATACTTTTTTGTAGTAACTTGCCGTGATACAAAAAAGGGACCTAATAATTGCACTCATGCGATACTTTTTTGTAGTAACTTGCCGTGATACAACTTCTCAATAGTGACGGCGTTTTTCCGACGAGTTTTGGATGTCGTATACGATTGTTTTCGACGTGAAGCAGGTTTGCGCTTGGTGTTTCACAAAATATAAAATGGCTCTTGTTGTAACAATAGTGATGGCAAAATACTTCCATGTAAAGGGTGATTTGTTAGGAGCTTGATAACTTTTTTTTAAAAAAAAACGCATAAAATTTGCAAAATCTCATCGGTTCTTTATTTGAAACGTTAGATTGGTCCATGACATTTACTTTTTGAAGATAATTTCATTTAAATGTTGACCGCGGCTGCGTCTTAGGTGGTCCATTCGGAAAGTCCAATTTTGGGCAACTTTTTCGAGCATTTCGGCCGGAATAGCCCGAATTTCTTCGGAAATGTTGTCTTCCAAAGCTGGAATAGTTGCTGGCTTATTTCTGTAGACTTTAGACTTGACGTAGCCCCACAAAAAATAGTCTAAAGGCGTCAAATCGCATGATCTTGGTGGCCAACTTACCGGTCCATTTCTTGAGATGAATTGTTCTCCGAAGTTTTCCCTCAAAATGGCCATAGAATCGCGAGCTGTGTGGCATGTAGCGCCATCTTGTTGAAACCACATGTCAACCAAGTTCAGTTCTTCCATTTTTGGCAACAAAAAGTTTGTTAGCATCGAACGATAGAGATCGCCATTCACCGTAACGTTGCGTCCAACAGCATCTTTGAAAAAATACGGTCCAATGATTCCACCAGCGTACAAACCACACCAAACAGTGCATGGGCAGTTCTTGAACGGGATGCATGGGCAGTTCTTGAACGGCTTCTGGTTGCTCTTCACTCCAAATGCGGCAATTTTGCTTATTTACGTAGCCATTCAACCAGAAATGAGCCTCATCGCTGAACAAAATTTGTCGATAAAAAAGCGGATTTTCTGCCACTGATTTTGGTAATAAAATTCAATGATTTGCAAGCGTTGCTCGTTAGTAAGTCTATTCATGATGAAATGTCAAAGCATACTGAGCATCTTTCTCTTTGACACCATGTCTGAAATCCCACGTGATCTGTCAAATACTAATGCATGAAAATCCTAACCTCAAAAGAATCACCCTTTACATTTCATACTTTTTCATACGCTTTCCCCATCACAGTTGGCGATTGTTGCAGTGTCACTTATGTGCTTTACAGATTATCAGTGTGGGATCCGATATTTAAGGGAGAAATGGCAACTCTAAGAACAAAAGGAATTCGCTATTAAAGTTGCAAAGAAGAAGAGAGAAGTCAGTCGAGAAGAGGACGCGCTACCGAAGAGACGACGCGATTTTAAGACGAAAACAATCATTTAATTTTTTTCTTTAAAATTTACTTTCTTTCATGTTTTTTTTATTAATAAATGATAATTCTTTATATTAAAGTGTTGTGTTAGAACTTATTTGGTTCAAGACCCTTAGTTCACGCTCTTAAGAGGAAAATTCCCATATTTTTGAGGGCTCGTCCAGAATCTTCCAAATTCTTCGGAGGTTTGCCTGGATAAAAAACGGATAAATAAATAAAAAGTGATGAAATTCTAAGCCGTTGACTATACCCTAGACAAGAAAAAAAAAAGAGAAAAAAAAACAAAGGAAAATAAAAAGTGATGAAATTCTAAGACATTGACTATACCCTAGACAAAACACAAAAAGAAAAGGAAAACATATTCACAAACACAGTGAACAGAACTTTGTTAAATTCGGCAATAGTGTGTAAGACAAATTCTTTGATGGTGTATAAGCAAAACGAAATATACGCGACGTACAATAAGACATAGCTTTGACCGTTGAGAATTTGAATTTGGAGGAGTGTTAGCCGAAATAAAACAAACAATGGCTAGTTTGGGTATGTTTGATTGTGTGCGTGAGAACATTCGTAGAAGCAGAAGAGAAGTTGTTGTAGCTTTACATAAGCTAGTGTTTGAGAAAGAAGGTGATAGATCGAACCGACAGCGGTTGAGAGTATTCGAAGGTTTCGATTACGACGAAAATGCTCCTATGTATGAAAAGAAAGCTGCCTATGTGAGAGAGAATTTGACGTCGGCAGATCTGATTTCTATTTGCAACTTGTTGGGCATCAGTTACAGAGCAGACGATTTGATGCTACATATTTTCAAGAATTTAAGGAAGGGTTGTTTACTGGCATCAGACACAGACGGTGTTAATGAGGATGCAGAAAACGAAGAAGACGATGATCAAGACGAAGAGTGTGCAAATATGAAATTAGAAATAAACCAACGACAGGCTCAGGGCATAATGACGACGCAAGACGGAGACCAACACAACGAAAGCTTTTTCTCAACTACTTTTGAGAGCGGCAATGCAGCTAGGGGTATATGTGTAAGCGAACCAAAAACAAAACAAACACCAACACCAAGATTTACATTGAATTTTCGCGACATTGAAGACTCGATTAGACAATTTGATGGCACGGGTATACCAACAATTGAAGTTTGGGTAACCGAATTAGAGGAGACTGCAGCAATAATGCAATGGGATAGCTTTCAATTGTTTGTGTTTGCAAAAAAATCATTGTGTGGTCTGGCAAAATTGTTTGTCCAAAGCGAGAGGGGCATAACATCGTGGACAAAATTGAGAGCCGCACTCATTGACGAATTTTCCAGAAAGACAAATAGTGCGCAAATACACAAACAACTTTCTGAAAGAAAGATGAAAAAAGGAGAGAGTGTTTTTGAGTACTTTTTCAACGTTAAAGAAATAGCAAGCAGAGGCTCAGTTGAGGAGGGCTCAATAATCCAGTATGTTATCGACGGTATCGATGATTTAAATTTAAATAAGTCGATGTTATATGGTGCAAAAAATATGCGTGAATTTAAAGAAAAACTATCCGTATATGAAACATTCCGCGAGAAATCAAAAGGTGAGAATAACTCGAGAGTGATTATTCAAAAATCTGATAAGAAGAAAAGCGACGGTAACCGTGTTAACAAAAAAGAACTTGTTTGCTATAACTGTGGTGCCAAAGGTCACAAATCAAACGAATGTAAAGATAAGGATAAAGGTGTAAAATGTTTTAAGTGCAACCAATTTGGCCATATAGCGACACAGTGTAACACTACAGATTCACAATTATCCAATACTCGGTTGTTAAAAGCGGATGAAATAATGAACAAAACGGTGAAAATAGATAATCGTGAATACATAGCATTGATAGATACCGGAAGCAAATTTAATATAATGACGGATAAAGTTTTCAAAAATATTTCTGACGCGAATCTTTGCAAATGTAATTTTTATTTAATTGGTTTTGGTTGTGCAAAAATTAAACCCATTGGACAATTTGAGAAGACAGTCATAATTGACGACGAACAATACGATGTGAAATTTGTAGTAGTGCCACAAGACATAAACGTTGATCTGATAATTGGTGAAAACTTTTTCTCACAAGCTGAAGTGGTTATACGGCCGACCGGTATTGTCATTCGGAAAATAGACTCTGGGAACGAGAATTTTCCATTGATGAGAATAGGCTGTGTAGAAGTTGAATCTTTGGATATAGGCGAAATGGCAACTACAGACGCAAGAAGCAAAGTCGAGAAAATCATAAAGGAGTATAAACCGGAAAAATGTAAGTCTGTAAATGTAGAAATGAATATCGTTTTGGAAGATGACACACCAATAGCGACACGTCCTAGAAGACTTCCATTTATAGAAAGGTGCTTAGTTGACAATCAGGTGGAACAGTGGCTAAGAGATGGAATTATAGAGGAATCCGATTCTGAGTACAGTAGCGCAGTAGTTCTTGTTAAAAAGCGAGATGGTTCTTCCAGACTCTGCGTAGACTATCGCCGCATAAACAAAGTCATTGTTAAAGATCGATTCCCCTTACCCCTGATCGAGGACCAACTGGATCGACTCCAGAATGCGAAGGTTTTTAGCACATTAGATCTGAAAAATGGATTTTTCCATGTTTCTGTCGCAGAAACGAGTAGGAAGTTTACTTCTTTCGTAACCCATAATGGACAGTATCAATTTAGAAAAGTACCATTTGGTCTATCTAATTCTCCAGCGGTTTTCCAGAGATATATCAATGCCATATTTAGAGAGACGACGCGTAAGGGAATTGCTCTACCCTACGTAGATGATATTATCATACCTGGATCTGACGAAAATGAGGCCGTAGAAAACTTAATGACTGTAATTCAACTTTGTCGAGAATATGGACTCGAATTGAACCTTAAGAAGTGCAAGTTTCTCAAGAAGCAAATCGAATTTTTGGGTTTCGTTATAGAAGACGGAAAGATATCTCCGAACCCGGCAAAGGTGAATGCCGTAATTAAGTTTCCAGTTCCAACGAATTTAAGACAGCTACAAGGTTTCATGGGATTAGCTGGATACCTGCGAAGATTTATTCCAAACTTTTCCATCATAGCTAAACCATTATCTGACATGACCAAAAACAATGCAAAATTTGAGATGGGTAGTCGAGAAATTGAGGCATTTAATGATTTAAAGGATATTTTATGCAATACCCCGGTATTGAGTATTTTCAACCAAGATTATCCAACCGAGTTGCACACTGATGCTTCAATAGACGGATACGGTGCAATTCTGATGCAAAAGTTACCGAGCGATGGTCAGCTTCATCCTGTGTATTACATGAGTCGAAAAACATCTGAGGCGGAGAGAAAGTACAGCAGTTACGAACTTGAAATATTAGCTGTTGTGGAAGCCTTGAAGAAGTTCCGCGTATATCTTCTAGGAATTCATTTCAAAATTGTGACTGATTGTAACGCTTTCACCAAGACGCTTGAAAAGAAGGATCTATGCACAAGAGTGGCAAGGTGGGTACTGCTACTCCAGGAGTTTGACTACGAGGTGGAACACAGAGCAGGAACTCGCATGAGGCATGTCGATTTTTTGAGTAGACATCCTGTAATGATGATAGCCGAAGATAATATTGTATCTAGATTGCGAAATTCCCAAAATAACGACGATGAATTGAAACCTATTATTCACATTCTTAAAGAACAAGACGAGTTCGACGGATATATAATGAAAGGCGACATCTTATATAAAATAGTAGATGACTGTGAGGTAATAGTCGTTCCAAAAGCAATGCAAAGAGAAGTGATCCGCAAAGCACATGAGAATGGACATTTTGCAGCGAAGAAAGTAAAAGAATTGTTGCGTCGAGAATATTATATGCCGAAAATGGACGAAAAGATTAAGCATCACATCGACAACTGCGTGAAGTGTATCATTATCAACAGAAAACGAGGAAGGCAGGAAGGTGAATTACATCCACACCACAAGTATGATGAGCCGTTGCATACTTACCATGTAGATCATCTAGGTCCCTTAGAGTCAACCAACAAACAATATAAGCATATCTTTGTGGTAGTAGATGCGTTCACAAAATTTTGTTGGCTTTATGGAACCAAAAGTACAACTTCAAGCGAAGTGATAGCCAAGTTGACGATGCAGAGTACCGTTTTTGGAAACCCAATGCGAATAATATCCGATCGAGGGACAGCGTTTACCTCTGACGAATTTAAGAGGTATTGCGAATCAGAAAGCATTCAACACATTCTAATCACGACGGGTCTACCAAGAGCCAACGGACAAGTAGAAAGGATGAATGCAGTGATAGCATCAGTATTGGCGAAGTTAAGCGTAGAAGATCCAACGAAATGGTATAAGTACCTACACCAGGTACAACAATCCATGAATTCGACATTTTCAAGAAGTATACAATGTACACCATTTGAACTTTTGATCGGAACGAAGATGCGAACATCAGATCAATTACACATAAAGAAATTGATGGACGATGAAATGGTTAAACATTTTAATACACAAAGAGAAGAATTGCGAAGCAACGCAAAGAAGCAGATTCTGAAGATTCAAGAAGAGAACCTGAAAGGTTACAACTTACGACGAAAGCAAGCAACAAAGTACAATATCGGAGATCTAGTCGCTGTTAAGAGGACACAGTTTGGACCAGGTCTTAAACTCAAACAAAAGTACTACGGACCTTATGAAGTGGCGAAGGTCAAGGTCAACGATACTTACGACGTGAGCAAGGTGGGTAATTCTGAAGGACCCCGAAATACAACAACGTGTGCCCAATACCTCAAGCCGTGGGGATTGCATCAAGACGACGATGAATTCGAGACGAATTCAATGCAGGAGGGCCGAAATGTGGGATCCGATATTTAAGGGAGAAATGGCAACTCTAAGAACAAAAGGAATTCGCTATTAAAGTTGCAAAGAAGAAGAGAGAAGTCAGTCGAGAAGAGGACGCGCTACCGAAGAGACGACGCGATTTTAAGACGAAAACAATCATTTAATTTTTTTCTTTAAAATTTACTTTCTTTCATGTTTTTTTTATTAATAAATGATAATTCTTTATATTAAAGTGTTGTGTTAGAACTTATTTGGTTCAAGACCCTTAGTTCACGCTCTTAAGAGGAAAATTCCCATATCAGTTATTCCGGACGGAATGTCGGTGTTTGTAAAGAATCTTACAGTGACAACAGCACTGTCGTCCGGAATAACTGATAGTCTGTAATGCGCTTTACAGACTATCAGTTATTCCGGACGACAGTGCTCGTGTCGAACATATCCCATATATTGTGCACATTATAAGTTAAGTCCGAAGGCATAATCGATACTGATGTATGTTTATGGAATCGATAACACATTTACCGATTATTTAGTCATCGCCGACAAGTCGTATCGATCCGACACACTGTAGGATTCGTTACAAACACCGACATTCCGTCCGGAATAACTGATAGTGTGTAAAGCGCATAAAGCGCATGAATTGTAAAAATATATCTGAACGATTAATTAGAGGGTGTGAACTTTTTTTTTTGCAACTGCGGTAAGCCGTCTCAATTGACCAACGTCGTCAATTAATATTCGCCAACATCGTTCTATTCTGTTGAAGTTGGTTTATACAATTTGTGTTTTAAGATTATTCATTCGGTGTATATTTAAATCTACATAATATTACTAGAAGTATCATTGGATAGTTGGTACGTATAAAATATTTTGTGTTGTATCTATTTGTGGAACGCTTAGAATGCTTAAAATGCTAATTTTGTCTGCAATTGAACGTTTAGTGGCGATTTAACCGTTAAAATTTATATTTGCACACACACACATTCAGAAATATTATGTTTGTGGGAGTTTTAAACGCTTGGAAATTGTTGACAGCAGAATTGGTAATATTTTCATAAAAGAGCCAAGTAAAAATAATAAATAGTTGACAAGCCCCTTGTTGGAATCTCAGCAGGTTAGTTCCATAGGCTCCGTAGGGTGAATGAAATTGATATCGGGCATAATAAATTCCATTCGCAACATTTTCTCAAGAAAACATTTGGGCCATTCGAGAAGAATTGTAGGATCGAATTGAGTCTCAAAACGAGCAGATATGAAGGGATACGAAGGAGCTCGATGCTATATACCATCACATCTGATTCACGATTTAACAATATCTCCTATTTAGAGCTGTATCATACTTGTGATCTTGTCCCACTACAAACGTTTCAAATTAGACATTTCAACATTTATAGCAAATTTATAAAATAAAACAAAGCGCGAAGAATCAATAATCAATGGCAAACATGAACATTATGTTACAACACTTTTTGGTTTGGGACAATACCAATAGTCTCACAATCAATTTCTGAGTCGATTTCCATTCGTCTGTCGGTTAATTTTCATCCCATCGTAGGATTTAAGCTTAATTGATTTAATAAATGTTTGAATAGAATTCAATTGAAAAAAATTTTCCCCTAAATCGGACGAAATCACTCTTGGAAGGAAAGAAGCCATTCCAATACAAAACTATTTGGGGTTTTCTACTTTAAACTTTTTTTCGTTTCATTTTAAAATACGAGTATTTTTAAATTTTAATGAAATCTCATTCGATTCAACATATTTATTTCAACTTTAAAAATTCGTTTCGTTTGTATGTGAATAAATTGATTTTTAAAAATGGGCATTTTTAACCCTGGACAGTCATCCTTCGTCAAAATGACGACGCATAATTTCAATTTCGATCTAAAATGTATTTTAGTCGATTGGGAAATGATAAATTTAAGCTATACTAATTAAACTTTTTTATGAATTTGTGTTGTATACTAATTAAAAACATATTGAATAAGAAAATATTCTCAAATTTGGTTCTCATTTTTGCTCACAATGCAAATTATAGCGTCTTTAAATATGCCGTAGTCAAAATGACGAAGGATGACGTTAGTGTACAAAAAATAAGGATGACTTTCCAGGGTTAAATTTATGGCCGAGAATTCATTAAAATTTTGAAAATATTTTTACTGTTTCGTTTGATATAGGGGAACACGGCATGAGTGACTTGCCTTTCGAAATACGATGTCGTTAAAATACGAATCAAAACTTTCGCATGAGATGAGCGAGCAGGGGATTACAATAATTTCATGACGATATTCTTACAGTCTAGATATTTAACCCTACTTCAAACCCACAGGACATGTCGGTATGCCTTCATCATGTTTAAAACCATTTGAAAGACAGATTTTTTTAGAAATACAAATCAAAAACAGAAACGATGAGAATAATTTTGTGGGTACCCAGCAAGCATTTACATATGATTATAAGCGTTTTATAAGTGTTCAAATGTAAGTGAAACACTTATAAAACGTTTGCTGTGACACTTACAAAAGACATCAAAGTAAGCGTTTTATAATCGAAAAGGACCCTTATTTATAAGCATTTAAAGGACGATTGCAAAACATGTTTTGTAAATGTCGTTTTCTAAATGCTTAAAATACAGGTTATGCAAATACTTAAAAAAACACGTATTTTAAATAAAATAAGAAGCGTTTCGAATTTGTTTCTTATTGATTAACTAAAAAAACATTTTTAATATTATTTTTTAATAGTATAAAAATATTAATTAATATTATTTCATTTAAAAGTAATAAAATTAATAATACATACATTTAATTGTTTAATTGTTATTTCATTTAAAACTAATAACAATTATAATGCAAGCTTGCTGCAATCTTAATTTACAAAACGCTTGCCAATATGCTTGCTGGGTATATAAATATCCCTCAAATTGTAAATGTGTAGAATTTTAAATGTTATAAGTAATTTGGTTTGCACAATCGAGGGAATGCTACTACTTCTACAAAAAAGGAGATATTACACACAATGGATTTTGATAGTTTGATCTCGCACAAATATTAAAATCGAATCTATAGAAAATTTTACAAGTTTTTATTTCTATAGAAAATTGTCATATTTTCTATAGAAAATTATTATATTTTCTATAGAAAATTATATCTATAAAAATTTTTTACTTCTAAAGAAAATGTTCTCAACATTTTACTTCTATAAAAATGTTGTCAACATTTTATTTCTGTAGAAATTTTTTCAACAATTTCTCAAAATTTCATTTCTGTAGAATTTTTTTTCAACATTTTCTCAAAATTTCATTTCTGTAGAAAATTTTCTAAAAATTTTATTTCTATAGAAAATTTTCTCAAAATTTTATTTCTATAAATTCCCAAAATTTTATTTCTACCCAGCAAAAACTCTCATTACCCGGAAATCTTGTAGGTACCCAGCAAAAACTCTCATTACCCGGTAATCTTGTAGGTAAGCCTATTTAAAAATTAATAACCACTTATTAATTGGCATCGCTTCGGATTACATTTACATACGCATGTCCTAGGAGGGAAGTACTTCTTCCCAGGCATACTTTCGGCCATAAAATAAGTAGTGCATTTAAAGCATATAATCACCTAATATGTAATGACTTATTCGTAGATACACCAAAGTTTGCAAAATAGCCACTTATTGTCTCAGCCAACCAAATCTCGAAACTATTGATTTCTATCGCCGATTACAATGGATCAAAATATGGCGAGTGATGCTGTAATAGGAGAACTACTTGAATAGAAACGAATATTGTATAAACAAACAAAAAATCTAATAAATAATCTAAATAAGATTACACGCAAATTAATTTCACACATAAAATAGAAATAAATGTAGGTTGTTTAAGGTAGTTGGATTCGTGAATTACGTTATAATATATCCAATAGCCAATTCACATTAGGTTCGAATCTACTAAAAGTGGATTTTAAGTCTCTTTTTTATAAGGCAAATGGCATTTGAAATTTAGTTTAAGCGCATTTTGGAAGTGTAATGTGAATGAGGTTTAAGAAAGCATTTATTTAAAACATAATATGACAATGTCATTAAACACAATTATTATGAAATATTTCTTAACGGAAAAATTTTCAGAATTACCATTACATTACATATTCTTTTTGATTTTTTATGTAAGTGCTCGATTATGTGAATAATTATACCTAATGGTACCATCATTTATTCTATTTTATTAATTCGTTAACTACAACTGCCTAAAAATTTGAGAACAACAATTCGAAAATTACCGAGAAGTATTTATGTTTGTCATTACAAGTTAGTCATTATAACTCGCCGCAATGTAATGCAACGTGTAATGACAGCTTTACTCCTGGTAATGTCAATTGTAATGAGATGTGGTTACCTAGTTTTTGCTGGGTAAGCCTATTTAAAAATTAATAACCACTTATTAATTGGCATCGCTTCGGATTACATTTACATACGCATGTCCTAGGAGGAAAGTACTTCTCCCCAGTCATACTTTCGGCCATAAAATAAGTAGTGCTTTTAAAGCAAATAATCACATAATATGTAATGAATTATTCGTATATACACCAAAGCTTGCAAAATAGCCACTTATTGTCTCAGGCAACCAAATCTCGAAAATATTGATTTCTATCGCCGATTACAATTGATCAAAATATGGCGAGTGATGCTGTAATAGGAGAACTACTTGAATAGAAACGACTATTGTATAAACAAAAAATCTAATAAATCATCTAAATAAGATTACACGCAAATTAATTTCACCCATAAAATAGAAATATATTTAGGTTGTTTAAGGGAGTTGGATTCGTGAATTACGTTATAACCCAGCAAAAACTCTCATTACCCGGTAATCTTGTAGGTGAGCCTATTTAAAAAGTAATAACTACTTATTAATTGGCATCGCTCCGGATTACATTTACATACGCATGTCCTAGGAGGAAAGTACTTCATCCCAGGCATACCTTCGGCCATGATATAAGTAGTGTATAAAGAGCATATGATCACCTAATATGTAATCATTTATTCGTAATTTGAAAAATAACTACTTTTCTTCTCAGGTATCCAAATCTCGAATATAAATACGTATACGTATATAAATACGTAGAACTATAGTTCTCTTCGCACAAAAGCTTGTCCGGTTCTAAAGATTTTGTCTTTACACTAATTATGTTGGTACTAATTCCGAGACAAAGAAACGGAGAATTGAAGACGAATTTGAACTTTTTCGATTTTGTTTTCAATTTTTTTTTTCATCTGCTATCAGAGTCCTGTCGAAACCTTTTAATGATAACTCAAATGCTATGTTTCAAGTAAAAACGACTTTAAAATAAAGTATTAGAAGACATCTCCTATTCTTTAATCCTGTTTAGCTTTGCTAGAAACCAAATGTCAACAAATTTAAATATAAAAATTATTAAAGCCAAATTGATCTTAGTACAACAAAATTGCTTTTCATGTATAAATACCCATTTTAAGTCGAATCACCTAATTGTAAGGATAAAACAACTTTATTAAAAAGTTTATCTACTTTGGACAAGGCAAAAAATGTTATGCGTCTTTTATGCTAAGCAAAACTCGCAACAAAAACTTTGGCCTAACAATTGTTTCTTTCAGTTTATGAAAATAATAAAAAATACAATGCATGTGCGGTTTATAACGAAATTTGGTCCACGAAATTTGGAGAAATGTAAATTTAGATGTGCATATACCCTAAAATGAATTAAATGCAAATTAATTCCAATATTACACTAGAAAACTTACTACAGTGAGTTAAATTCGTGAATTACTTTATAATATACCTATATTCATTTAAAGCACCATTATTATGAAATACTTGGAAAACATATTTGACGTTAGATTAAATATTGGTTTTAATTTTTTATGTAAAAGCTCAATAATTTATTAAGCCATTATCGATCAACTGCATTACTTTTTGAGAATAATCATCACAAATTACTGAGAAGTAGTTATTATTGTCATTATAACTCATCGCAATGTAATGCAACGTGTAATGAGAGTTTTACTTCTGGTAATGCAAATTGTAATGAGTTATGGTTTCCTAGTTTTTGCTGGGAATATATCCAATAGCCAATTCACATTAGGTTCGAAATCTATTAAAAGTAGATTTTAAGTCCCTTCTTATAAGGCAAATGACATTTGAAATTTAGTTTATGTGCATTTAGGAAGTGTAATGTGAATGAGGTATAAGAAAGCATTTATTTAAAACATAATATGATAATGTCATTAAACACAATTATTATGAAATATTTGTGATAAAAATTTATTAACGGAAAAATCTTCAGAATTACCGTTACATTACATATTCTTTTTGATTTTTTATGTAAGTGCTCAATTATGTGAAAAATTATACCTAATTGTACCATTATTTAATCTATTTTATTAATTCGTTAACAGCCAACTGCCTATAAATTTTAGAATAACAATTCGAAAATTACCGAGAAGTATTTATTTTTGTCATTACAAGTTAGTTATTATAACTCGCCGCAATATAATGCAACGTGTAATGACAGCTTTACTCCTGGTAATGTCAATTGTAATGAGATGTGGTTACCTAGTTTTTGCTGGGTATAGAAAATTATCTCAAAATTTTATTTTTTTTTTATTTTTATTTATTCATATGTTTATTCATATGTAAATGAAATGAAATGAATGTTATACTAAGCCTACAAGGCCAATAATTAAAGTATAACTTGTTTATAGAAAATTTTCTCAACATTTTATTTCTATAGAAAATTGAAGTACCTCTTAGTTGGAGAGGAATATTTTGCAATTTTACCAATCTACCAAACAGTAAAAAATCTACCATTTTTGGTAGAATTATACCAACTGTAGCAACCGTGTGTGCAATTCGTGTCAAATTGGAAAATCAGTGTTCTTTTGGACACATAAATACATATATCAAATAAGAAAATTTATATCGGTCCATTTTTGGAACGCTACACCATTACATTACCGGGAGTCGAAGTCGAGACAAATGAGAAATTCTGGAGTCGGAGTCGGCGCCAATGAAAATTGTCGCGACTCCATAGCCCTGTTTTCTGTAATGGCTTATACGTATTCATATTTTTTAAACGATGAACCTAAAATTAAACACATGGCAATCACACCACTTAAGCGTTAATTCTACACAGATTTATATATGGCTCTAATTTATGAATATGTATCGCCTATTTTATATTAACATTATAACAATATAACATATCATGATATATTATTTTGTATAACAGATAAACCATTCTAACACTTAAGCAATATTAAAAAAATATATATTAAATTCACCTCTTCATATACTAAGGTGTACTAATATAATAAGAGGTGGTGTATACTTCGTACTAAAACCAAATTCTAAGAGTAAGTACAATAAAATTTTCTTCATTTACTCTCTGGCTAAACTCTTTTTCCCTCCCATATTTTCAATGAAACTCTTCATACGAGAGAATTTCATGTACAAGCAGCAACCATTATGTTAGGGAGGAACATGCTGCCTGTTGCGCCAAAGACTTAATTTTGAAGGAAAGCAACATCTTTAAGATATTTTGTTAGAGTTCTTGTTGGTAGTAATCTCGGAAGATCTATACTCTGCCTCTCTCGCTCTCGGCTAAAAGTGAGAATAACGAAGATTTCTTCAGGTTAGTAGTATACAAACGAATCTCTCATTCCCTGGTGTTTTAGTACATACACAACAAACAAAAATAAGATCTGCTACTTGTAAAAGTTGCGGCATTTACAGAGTTTAGTTGCGAGTTAAACGTTCGTGGCCCACGATCGGTTAGCGCCTTACCACAAAACGCGTCAAAGTTCTGTCGGAAAAAGGAGAAATATCAAAACTAAGAGAAAAATAAATCAAAAAAGACATTTTTTTCAAAATAAAAAGAAAAAGATAACATTGTAAAGTTTTGTATGTGGTTGTGGGCATATATTTGCTTGTAATATGGAGTGAATGTCTGGTCATTGATGTGTTCATGTGCGTGTGTGTTTGTAGTACTGCATAAAAATACTTTACCAGAAAGAAGCAGTGAGGGGGCCCAGGAATGAATGAATAACAAACTCTATCTATATTGAAGTTGCTGGTCATATATATTTACACATGGTAAGTACAATATTTGTAGTATTTAGAAATATTTTAAGTGCTACTCCACAATATATAATATTCCAATGAAGTTATTCCAAATATATAACATTCGTAGAGTTTGCTTCACTAAATTGGGAAATGTGTTACACATTCTTTTCTTTGCCATGCATTGCGTGATGCATCTTCAACCATCAGTGTTCAACATTTTTCGTCTAACCTTTGTTTATTGGTCTTTCTGCATTTTATTTTAATATTGTTTTCCTCTTTCATATGGTTTCCCAGACACTTTCTTCTGAGGAGACCAGCCCAGACCCAGTTCCCTCTTCCGCTACTCAAAAGTCTTTGAAAACATGTCTACCAATCGAAATGCTATAACACAACCAAATGCTTATAGCTAAAAAGATCATATTCCAAAAAACACAAAAAAAGAAATAATTTTCTAAATTTTTGTAATCTAAGCTAAGTGTACGTGTTATGTCTGACATTAGTTGTAGGTTGGAAATTAGCGCACAAAAAAATACTCGCACAAAAAAATGCATTGCTAAGCAGAGCATAAAGTTTTTAGCCATGCCACTAGTCAGTCATATGAACTCAAGTTCTGTTCTTTTCCGATTTTTTTCTGTTGCCTGTTGTTTTTTATGTTTCTAATTTGCAACTGGAAACTGTGAAATAAGAATTCAAAGGCTATACCATTGTCCATAGCCTTAAAACAACATGTTTTTGTTTTTTTTTTTTTGTATGGCAGATATATGTATTTGGAATGACATCAGTTGATCTGTTGGTGTGACATAGAAACTCTTTCATGAAAGCATTAACCCAGTAGTTTTATCCTCCTCTCGAATATCTACGTTATTAAGATAAACAAATAGAGCAAAAAACATCCAAAGACAACTTTGTTTATTTTGTGTTATTATTTACTACGACTGTGCCTTCTCATCCGCTTTTGATTGACTGACAAACTGAGAGTGAATGTCTGAATGTATTTAGTTCTGTGGATACATATCCAAGTCCGACTATATCTACCATTGCCTACCACCACCAGTCTCATTATTTAATTCATTAAATGATCTTGAGTCCCCAAACAATTTAATTGGAAGCGGACCATAAAAATTTCAATTTACAGACTGTGTATTTTGTGTTGCAAATAATTCTTAGATTTATATTCTTTTTGGTTTTACTTATAAAACCAACAGAATTCTAATGCATAATGCACTTTTTGTGTTATTTACTTTTTTTTTAATTTCTATTGCTGATCTCATCTTTATTTTCATTCATTTACACATCTCCATGGAAGGAAAGAAACACATGTTTTTTTTCTTTGGTGTATGGACCAAATGAACGAACATTTAAGCAATTTGAGTATCATATTCGTTGTTCATTCATTTCAATGAAACAAAACCGACAGGAAACTACATAAAATATGTATTACAAATTACTAATATATTTATATTAGGTTAATCCGAACATTTATGATTCATGGAAATTTGATGCATAATAGGAAGAAAATGCTCTATTTGATTTTTTTGGAATAACAAATCAATGATCAAACAAGTAATCACTCAACATTCGGCTACCCTGATCTAACTATATCCATAACGAGGAACATTTGGGTACCCTGGATTTAATTATATCCATAGGGAATAATCCTCTAGTGATGACACTATATTTGGTTTGAAAATCACAACGAAAGATTTTAGGAGACCTAAAAATCTCAACATGAATTAAGTCCCCTTAGTTGCTCTCCAAACCATTTTAATTAGACGTAAACCATGAATGTATCTCCAATATACTGTACCGCACGTGTAAACTAAGAATGGAAAAGAAATCATGTTACGCAACTTATTTCATCGCCACGTTAAAATTGCTTGCTCACTGAGAATAAATTTTGGACAAATGAAGAGGATTTAATTGCCCAGCAATATATAGCCTCCAAAAAAGTAGTTTGGATCCCAACTTGTGATCTGGAAGGAGTGCATAGTTGGATCATTTCCAGTGAATTTTACATGGGCTTGTCATAGGAGGGAAGTACTTCGTTTTCGGGTCCTTTGCATTGCTTTAGAAGTTGTGCCTTGGAAGTTCATTTGAATGAAGAAATTAAAAAATAATTCCCAGCAAAAAAGCGTCGCCAAAAAAGTAATGAACATTTTCTTTTGGGATCCGGAAGTGGTGCAAAATTGACGCAGAAGCGATGAATTTAACATGGGCTTGTCATAGGACGGAAGTCCTCCATTTCAAAAGCCGTTGCACTGAATTTGCATCACATCTTTAGGTGTGATCCGAATTCAATGTTTTGGATGTAAATTAAAAAAAAATCTGTGATGTTTTGTCAAATAAATAATTTTTTAGAGTTATTTTTATTTAACGCGTTAGAGGCTAGTCTGAAACGTTTGACCTCAAATATTTTCAAAAATTCACAATTTTTCCAGATTCGATTTAGCATTTTTTTCGACAAAATTTAAATAATTTGTACCATTTTATGAATTCTTACTCTGTTTTTAACCTATTTGAAACAAAAAAACTTAAAATTACCCATTAAAAGTATGAAAAAACCAAGTTATAAAAATTTAATTAAAAGAACTTCCTGCGTAGTTAAAATAAAGAACATCATTGGGAATGCATCTTCTGGAAGTGCTTTTAAAGTTGTGCCTTTGGAAGAACTTCCAAATTTTTTTGCAGGAAAAAAAATATAAAAAAACACATTTTTATATGTATTCTAATTATCTTATCAATGTAGGGGTTGAACCATGGTTTGTTGGCACCGTAGCAAAACCCACTCAGCCAGCGGTGCCAACTCTGACGATTTTTCGTCATTTTGACGATTTGTTATGGTAAATTTTGCCTTTGACGATTTGACGACGATTTTAAACAACGTAGTTATGAGTTGACGATTTTTTAAAATGCTCGACACAAGTGTTTCTTTTTAACGTTTTTATGACTATTTGACGATTTTTCAAAGTGATGTAGTTATAAGTTGACGAATTTCATAAGGCGTAATGTAAACAAGCTTTTTTAATCTCAAAATATGACAATTTATGTGTAGCTTGCTCCCAACCGTCTCCAATGTAGAAAGAAATTTCAAAGCAATCAATATAAATAAACCTAAAATGCGGAATTCCTTTGAAACTTAAATATTGCAAGGTATTCTCTTGTCTTGGTTTAGTTAAATTCACTTTATTCGTTACCGATAATAGAAATAATAAAAAGTATACACGAGCCAGTAATAAGGATTTAAATTCGCTTGGAGAATATGACATTTTTCTGTCAAGAATATTTTGTTAAACAATGTAGTACATGTAGTCACAATCAGAAATATTACTTTTAATTAATTAAAAATTTAATTTAATTAATCTTCGTTTAAAAAACTGGAAACTAGATGACTTAATTAGAGGGTTAAACGGAATAATGAATGTTTTTTTAATAAAACTTTTAATTTGTTCCTTTTTCAGCTATTTTATGGGTGACGATTTTTTGACGAATTTTTTGGGACAAATTGACGATTTTGACGAAAAATATTTTAAAAATTGACGATTTTCAGCCCAAAACAGTTGGCGCCACTGCACTCAGCCACAATTCAAATGTTTGTGATATGATCCTAATATGATACTTCTCGAGATGTTCTTTATTAGTATGAGTGAAAAAATAAAGAACACAGGTTCAAATTCTCGTAATTTACAAAAACTCCTCAAAAGAACTGGAAGTGAAAAAGTCAACTGGAACAGGTTAACAGGTTGGCTGATAAGTCCCCGGTCTGACACATAGATGGCGTCGCTAGTATTAAATGCATAATTTTTTATATAGTACCAACCTTCAAATGATTCGTGTCAAAATTTGACTGTAAGTCAATTAGTTTGTGAGATAGAGCGTCTTTTGTGAAGCAGCGTCTTTTGTTATTGTGAAAAAAATGGAAAAAAAGGAATTTCGTGTTTTGATAAAATACTGTTTTCTGAAGGGGAAAAATACGATGGAAGCAAAAACTTGGCTTGATAATGAGTTTCCGGACTCTGCCCCAGGGAAATCAACAATAATTGATTGGTATGCAAAATTCAAGCGTGGTGAAATGAGCACAGAGGACGGTGAACGCAGTGGACGCCCGAAAGAGGTGGTTAACGACGAAAACATCAAATAAATTCACAAAATGATTTTGAATGACCATAAAATAAAGTTGATCGAGATAGCAGAGGCCTTAAAGATATCAAAGGAACGTGTTGGTCATATCATTCATCAATATTTGGATATGCGGAAGCTCTGTGCAAATTGGGTGCCGCGCGAGCTCACATTTGACCAAAAACAACAACGTGTAGATGATTCTGAGCGGTGTTTGCAGCTGTTAACTCGTAATACACCCGAGTTTTTCCGTCGATATGTGACAATGGATGAAACATGGCTCCATCACTACACTCCTGAGTCCAATCGACAGTCGGCTGAGTGGACAGCGACCGATGAACCGTCTCCGAAGCGTGGAAAGACTCAAAAGTCCGCTGTCAAAGTAATGGCCTCTGTTTTTTGGGATGCGCATGGAATAATTTTATCGATTATCTTGAGAAGGGAAAAACCAGCAACAGTAACTATTATATGACGTTATTGGAGCGTTTGAAGGTCGAAATCGCGGCAAACCGGCCCCATATGAAGAAGAAAAAAGTGTTGTTCCACCAAGACAATGCACCGTGCCACAAGTCATTGAGAACGATAGCAAAAATTCATGAATTGGGCTTCGAATTGCTTCCCCACCCACCGTATTCTCCAGATCTGCCCCCCAGCGACTTTTTCTTGTCCTCAGACCTCAAAAGAATGCTCGCAGGGAAAAAATTTGGCTGCAATGAAGAGGTGATCGCTGAAACTGAGTCCTATTTTGAGGCAAAACCGAATGAGTACTACCAAAATGGTATCAAAAAAATGGAAGGTGTCGCTCTTGAAGGGAACTATGTTGAATAATAAAAACTAATTTTGACAAAAAAATGTGTTTTTCTTTGTTAGACCGGGGAGTTATCAGCCAAGCTGTTAAAATAACCGCGGTGTGAAATTTTTATTTTATTTTTATTGTTTTTTTTACTATTTATTTGTGACATTTAATCGTCCAAAATTTAAATTTTTACTTTAAATCGCCAAATACCATATTTTCTAATACTGGTCCAAAGGAACTTCATGGAAAGTGGAGAAGTTGATGGAAGATCTCGGAATGCTCTTAAAAAGAAATGTTTGTGGAACAACTTTCAATTTTTATACTGGGTATTGTAGTATTCTCTATATATTAATTCTATATATTAGGGATGCAAAAAAACCGAAAATCCACTTTTCGACTAAACGACTTTTTGTCAAAAAAAAGTAGAAAAGTGGAACTAGACTTTCAAATCGCTAAATTCGAATAATCTACCCTTGATGCCTACGGAAAATTGAATAACCACTGAACCGGTTCAAGACTAGTCCCTGGTGTGCACGAACCAGTCCCAGTTCAGACTGGATCGGTCATTGTAATGTAGGTTTGTCATTGACCTATAAATTTAACACTTTAGGACACGTCTTGGGACAACTTAGTAGGACTACGCAATACAATCCCTTGGGAACCTGTTTTATTTTGAGCATGCGAATCGCACTAGTAAATGTGTAGATCCAATAAAATTGTAATATAGAGTTTGAAATTGATAAATTATATGAAAATTTATAAATTGCGACAATCTGGAGCACTGGTACCAGCCCTGTGATTGGTTCGTTAGTGACAATTTGCACCATTATCTCGAAGACATTGAATTGGAAAAAACTAAGACATCGTCACGTTAAACAACAACGAACTTAAGACCTCTAACCACTTCATCCATGAATCTTTGGAACGTTTAGGCCGCATTGCATAAACCAAATGGCATTCTCAGAAACACACAATGGTCTGAATAGTCTAAGTGGGCCTAAAATATCGGACTACCACTATAACAAATCTAATCTAATATACTTCTATCAATTAAAAACTTAATTGTATACTTTTTCATCTTCAATTAAAATTGTAATTAAACATATTTTTAACGATTTTTTCTGTGCGTTTAGTTTGTATTCTTGGTTTTGGATGGTCACCCTGCAAATTACCATATTACTTATTTGGTCGCTGTCATTCACAAAAAGTTCCAGCATTCAAACACAAATAATCGAAAAAATAATAAAAAAAATCCAAAACAAAACGTCTTGCCATAGGTTTTGTGTATGTCTCGGACAAATAATGTTTATTTTGTGGTTTTCTTCATATGTTCTAAATGTGGTCCAATCGTCCGGTCTGTGTGAAAGACATTGTCTGTTTATTAGCCAAGCAACCAATAAAGCTGTATGACCGGCAATGCTTTTAATTTAATGTGAGTTTTCAGAACGTCCATGGTTATTTGAAACTCTGCCGCATGGCTCTGGCAGACATAACAATTCCTAAGCATCTCTACACATACCAAGAGAGAGAGAGAGAGGGGTTTCGAAAAACTCAATTATTTCTTTATTATTTGTTAGTAATGGCTTTTTATGCATATTTGTAATCGTGATGTTTACTTTAGAATTAAACAAAATATAAATCATTTAGGATATTACAATGAAATTTGTATTGTATGAGGGAATAGAAATGGGTATATCATGTTTTAGTTCAAATTCGTTACTTCGTTCAAGTGTGGAAACTGATATTTTTTTTTTTTGTATCAAATAGACAGAAATTTGAGAAATGTTGAGAAAAAGCTCTCCAGCCAAAGGAGTTATAAACTTTACAAAACCATTAGAATGTTCACATTCGAAAGAAAGAAACTTCCAAAAATTTAGCCCTTAAAACATTGTCTGGAAAAGGGAAGTTGCGAAGGTTTAAAGATTGTCTATTCCATAAACTATCAACGCGGACAAAAAAAAAAAAAGACGGAGAAGAATATCTTATCTAGAAAAAGGAATTTGGATCTACATTAAGACAGCTTTATAAATTAAAATTTAATTCCAAATTTGTAGGTAAATGGATTCAACTGCTACATGATCATGGTGGTGGAAATGGTTTGGAATTCACGTATGTAATTTTCACAAAAATTTTGACTATGTTATTTCTATTATAAATTGACAAATAAGACCTAAATGAATAAGATCAATACGGAAAACGCTTTAGCCTGCGATGAAACCTGTAACAGCTAAGCTTCTATGCAGGTATATGGTATTTCCTTTTCAATAACTTAATAAAATCAATACCCTCTATCGCCTTGTCCAATAAGCTCGTATGAATTTTTGGAAATATGTAGAAATTAATTTTGACGTAGGTTAGGTTAGGTATAGTGGCAGCCTGATATTTCAGGCTCACTTAGACTATTCAGTCCATTTTGGTACCACAGCGGTGAACTTCTCTCTCATCACTGAGAGCTGCCCGATTCCATGTTTAGATCAATGACGAAGGACTTCTTTTTATAGCCAAGTCCGAACGGCGTTCCAAATTGTTGTGAAACCACTTAAGAAAAGCTTTGAAACACTCAGAAATGTCACCAGCATTACTGAGAGGGGATAATCTACCGCTGTTCGGTCGAAGCAAGGATTTAACCCACGAGGCGGCCCTTTCAATATCTAGGTTAGGTTAGGTGGCAGTTCGATGTGTCAGGCTCACTTAGACTATTCAGTCCATTGCGATACCACAGTGGTGAACTTCTCTCTTATGAGTGCTGCTTGATTCCATGTTAAGCTCAATAACAAGGGACCTCCTTTTTATAGCCAAGTCCGAACGGCGTTCCACATTGCAGTGAAACCACTTAGAGAAGCTTTGAAACTCTCAGAAATGTCACCAGCATTATTGAGGTGGGATAATAATATCAATACACAAAAAATTCACGAAAATTTTTCCAATTAAAGTCTTAATTAAATTAAATTAAAAATTTATTTAATTAACTTTCAATTAATTTTTTAATTGATACTATCATTTCTGTAATTGAAGGCATTTCAATTAAAAAATTAATTGGATCAATTAATTTCGTGATTGGACCAGACAAATTTTTTTTGAGTGTACCCTTCATTGTCTTGTCCAATAAGCTCATATAAAATTTTTAAAATATGTAGAAATTAATGTTGACGTCTGTCTGATAGCAGATTAATTTTTGCCACCATAATAGCTCATTCACAATAGGCTCGAAATTTTGTTATACGCACCACGATAGAATTGGCACAGATACGCCTTTTGTCTGCACGCAGGCCAAGTTCTAAGCTGGACTATATCGGTTCAGGTTTTGATATAGTCCTCATATAAACGGACCCCCTCCCTATTTGGGGCTTTGAGCATCTAGGTACCGCAATTCTAATCCGATTTCTCTGAAATTGAAAAAGAGATATTGTAGGTCCACGCATAGGTGTGCCTAATATGGTGTGTATCGGTCCATGTTTTTTTGGATCGCCACCACGCAGAAAAAAATATTTCCAATTAAAAGTTGATTGATGTTGAAAAATTTTTCAATTAATACATTAAGCTGATTAAGTAAATGATTGAATATTTTCTAAATTTTTAATTAAAACATTAATTGATACAATTAACTTTTTAATCAAACTCGGAAGACTACGTCAGTTCAAAAAAGATATGGAATTTTTTAATTCAAAATTTATTTCAAACAATCAAATTTTTAATCAAACCAAAAGCACAAAGTCATTAAGAAAGTAATTGAAAATAATACGTTTTTAATTAAAAATTTAATTGAGTTTTGATTGAATCAATTAAAAAATTAATGAAATCAATTAATTTTTTAATCAAGTATTTTGTTATGCCCATTTAAAAATGGGATAGATACAATCATATTTGTGATTGAATTCATTTCAACTAAAAAAAATTAATTAATAAACTCGTTTTTTTGTTTACCGAGCGTTACGATGTCAATTGGTTTAAGATTGCAAGACACTGCATACCAATATTGTTATATACTAGCGGTGTTTTTATTCTCGCATTTGTATCAATGTAAAAGATCGCATGGTAATTGGTGTCTTACTCACTGCCACCGACATTTTGTGGGTAAGATTGCAATACGAAAAAGGGCCACCGGTTGCAGTTCTCTGGTGTGTATTGGTCCATGTTTTGGTATTACCCTCTAATAGACAGACCGATCTTCCGGGTAGATTTCTTGGGCGTCCAGAAACCACAATTTGTATCCAAATTGGATAAAATTCGAAAAATAGCGGTGTTTTAGATCCATAAGTAAGTGTGTCGAATAGGGTGTGTGTCATTCCATGTTTTTATATAGCCCCATATAACACGATCTCCTGATTTCACTTCTCGATTTCAAGCTATCCCCGAAATTCGAAGTGCACAGGTATTTTAAGTCCACAAATTGATGTGCTGAATATGGTGTGATTCGGTCCATATTTTGGTATAGCCCAACCAACAACCCCACCCTCCATTTGGGGTCTTGACCATCCAGACACCGCAATTTTTATCCAATTCGCCTGACATTGGAAATACATAAGGTTCTTAGGTCGACAAACTGGTGTGCCGCATATGGTGTGAATCGGTTTATTTTTTGTAAAGACTCCTCATAGAGCGATCTACCGATTTGACTTCTTGAGCTTCTAGAAAACGCAATTTTTATCTGATTTACCAGAAATTCGAAATCTAGAGGTATGTTAGGTCCACAAAGACCTGATTTGAATTTGATTTTTATTGTTCCCTATATTGGTGTTCCCTATATCAATTTAAACAGTTGTCCCGATTTGACTTGGGTCCACAAAAACCAGTGACGACTTTGGTTAACATCGGTTGATATTTTGGTTCTTATAAATCTAAAATATTAAATATAACTTTGGGTAGCGTACCATTTGAATCGATCTGCATGGCATATTATAATATGTGACCAAATCCACCTAAAATTCTATATAATATCATGTCACCCGTTACGACGAACAATTTTTAAAGGAAACTATTATAGGGTGATTTGTTAAGAGCTTGATAACTTTTTTTTTTAAAAAAACGCATAAAATTTGCAAAATCTCATCGGTTCTTTATTTGAAACGTTAGATTGGTCCATGACATTTACTTTTTGAAGATAATTTCATTTAAATGTTGACCGCGGCTGCGTCTTAGGTGGTCCATTCGGAAAGTCCAATTTTGGGCAACTTTTTCGAGCATTTCGGCCGGAATAGCCCGAATTTCTTCGGAAATGTTGTCTTCCAAAGCTGGAATAGTTGCTGGCTTATTTCTGTAGACTTTAGACTTGACGTAGCCCCACAAAAAATAGTCTAAAGGCGTCAAATCGCATGATCTTGGTGGCCAACTTACCGGTCCATTTCTTGAGATGAATTGTTCTCCGAAGTTTTCCCTCAAAATGGCCATAGAATCGCGAGCTGTGTGGCATGTAGCGCCATCTTGTTGAAACCACATGTCAACCAAGTTCAGTTCTTCCATTTTTGGCAACAAAAAGTTTGTTAGCATCGAACGATAGCGATCGCCATTCACCGTAACGTTGCGTCCAACAGCATCTTTGAAAAAATACGGTCCAATGATTCCACCAGCGTACAAACCACACCAAACAGTGCATTTTTCGGGATGCATGGGCAGTTCTTGAACGGCTTCTGGTTGCTCTTCACTCCAAATGCGGCAATTTTGCTTATTTACGTAGCCATTCAACCAGAAATGAGCCTCATCGCTGAACAAAATTTGTCGATAAAAAAGCGGATTTTCTGCCACTGATTTTGGTAATAAAATTCAATGATTTGCAAGCGTTGCTCGTTAGTAAGTCTATTCATGATGAAATGTCAAAGCATACTGAGCATCTTTCTCTTTGACACCATGTCTGAAATCCCACGTGATCTGTCAAATACTAATGCATGAAAATCCTAACCTCAAAAGAATCACCCTTTATATATGATTCATCTCGCCAGTATCCAAGACACTTGAGGCACTCCTCCTCCCCAGCCTTGTGGAGAATTTTTCAGCTGTCCACCATCAATGGATTCCATAAGGTACACAGTACGACGACAGCCTTACATTCTATTACGACATATATCAATAGGGGACTTAATCAGCCCAAACCGTGTCATAGGACGGTCCTCGTGGCGCTTGACCTATCGTAAGCATTCGATACGGTCAACCATGCCACATTATTCGAGGACATGGAGAATACGTCCCTACCGGCAGGAACGAAGCGTTGGGTTCTGAATTATATGTGTGGACGCCAGTCGTACGTGGAATTCAGGAACAAAAAGTCAAAACCCCGTAGAGTTAAACAGGGAGTTTCCCAGTATGGGGTGATATCTCACTATTTAACCTCTACTTGTCCTCGATTCCACCCCCTCCTGACGGCGTCGAGATTATATCATATGCGGACGACTGTACAATCATGGCATCCGGGCCATTGTTGATGACATATGCGATCGTTTAAACGTCTATATTGCTGATCTTACCAATTATTTCACTGCTAGAAATCTGAGGATATTTGCCACCAAATCCTCAGCCACGCTGTTTACTACATGGACGGCGGAAGTGCGTAGGCAGTTGAATGTTGAGAGTCGATGGCGAAATAATTCCGACAGTAAACTACCCCAAGATACTCGGGGTAACATTCGACAGCCTTTTCAGGTCATCTGCCCATGCTACTGCCCTTAGAACTGCGACTGGGTGTCTCCGCAGCACACTCCTGGATCACCTTTATGTGGAGACAAAGATCATCCCTGTGCGAAGACAAAATTACATGTTGTCAAAGCAGTATCTCCTGGATTGTTATCGCAGTAATCATCCAAACCACCATCTCATGGATACACAACCACCACCCAGGAACGTAAGGGTTGATGTACATCATCTAGAGCGCGAGATCCAGCGTTACAAAAGAGAGCCTCTAGATCAAGCAGCGTACCAGGCCGGTTTGAACAGGATACTGTAGCTGAAGCGGTGAGAAGATACAAGGTTAATCCTATTCTCGGAGTCCGTCCACCGCCCATAGCAACGGAGGAAAGAGACCTCCCACGGCAGACTAGCCCAATTAAGATCAGGCAAGTGCAGCCGCCTCAATTCCTACTTATCAGTGATTGATAGCAGCGTACACACAAAAAAATTTCACGAAAATTTTTCCAATTAAAATTTTAATTGAGTTTTAAAAAATATTCAATTAAAAATTTAATTGATTCAACAAATTTTGACGGGGGTATAATAAGTTTGTCATTCCGTTTGTAACACATCGAAATATCGATTTCCGACTATATAAAGTATATATATACCTGATCAGGGAGAAATTCTAAGACGATATAACTATGTCCGTCTGTCTGTTGTAATCACGTTACAGTCTTCAATAATGAAGCAATCGTGCTGAAATTTTGCACAAACTCGTCTATTGTTTTCAGGCAGGGCAAGTTCGAAGATGGGCTATATCCGTCCAGGTTTTGATATAGTCCCCATATAAACCGACCTCCCGATTTTGGGTCTTGGGTTTATAGAAATCGTAGTTTTTATCCAATTTGCCTGAAATTTGAAATCCAGAGGTATTTTATGACCATAAAGAGGTGTGCCAAAAATTGTGTGTATCGGTCCATGTTTTGGTATAGCCCCCATATAGGCCGATCTCCCGATTTTACTTCTTGGGCTTATAGAAACCGCAGTTTTTATTCAATTTACCTGAAATTGGAAATCTAAAGGTATTGTAGGACCACAAATACGTGTGCTAAAAGTTGTGAGTATCGGTCCATATTTTGGTATAGCCCCGATATAGACCGATCTCCCGATTTTACTTCTTGGGCTTATAGAAACCGCAGTTTTTATTCAATTTACCTGAAATTGGAAATCTATAGGTATTGTAGGGCCACAAATACGTGTGCCAAAAATTTTGAGTATCGGTCCATATTTTGGTATGGTCCCCATATAAAACGACCTCCCGATTTGGGGTCTTGGGCTTATAGAAACCGTAGTTTTTATCCAATCTGTCTGAAATTGGAAATCTAGAGGTATTTTAGGACCATAAAGAGGTGTGCCGAAAAAGGTGAGTATCGGTCCAAATTTTGGTATAGCCCCCATATAGACCGATTTCCCGATTTTACTTCTTGGGCTTCTAGAATCCGAAGTTTTTATCCTATTTGCCTGAAATTGGAAATCTAGAGGTATTTTCGGGTCATAAAGAGGTGTGCCGAAAACGGTGAGTATCGGTCCATATTTTAGTATAGCCCCCATAAGAACGATCTCCCGATTTAACTCCTTGGGTTTCTAGAAACCGTAGTTTTTATCTGATTTGCCTGAAATTGTAAATATTCTGGTATTTTAGGCTCACAAAAACGTGTATCGGATTAAGTTTTTATCGGTACATTTGGTAATGCCTCCATATAGACCGACTTCACTTCTTGAGAGTGTAGAAGGCGCACTGATCATGAAAATTGCTTGAAACTCAATGTAAAATTTCCAGACGTTATTTTCTAATTTTCTTTCACACTTACAAGAGATGTTAATGATTCCTCTAAAACTCAAACAAAAATGGTTCTTATAAATCCAGAATCGGATATAGTCCTCATAGGTGAAATCTTTAAATTTATCTTCGGGAAGTGTCCTCAAGTCCTCAAGCCCTCCTGAAATTTCAAAGGAAACCCTAATATTTGGTTCATGGTGGTGGGTATTTAAGATTCGGCCCGGCCGAACTTAGTGATGTATATACTTGTTAATTGATACTATCATTTCTGTAATTGAAGACATTTCAATTAAAAATTAATTGGATCAATTAATTTCGTGATTGAATCAGAAAAAAAAATTTGTGGTTAGCTGACGTATGTCCAATTTGCAACCAAGGGCCACACGACACGCGTCATATTTTCTCTTGCCCTGCTAAATCAACCCGACTTACCACCAGATCACTCTGGAAGCACCCCACCTTAGTCGCAGAGTTCCTCGATCTGGCCACAAGCTGAAGTACCAGAGCGTTGACATAAAAATGGATGAAATCACAATAAACTGTTACAAACAACAACATATATGATTCATGGTAGTGGGTATTTAAGAATCGTCTCAGGCCAACTTAAAGACGTTCGGCTGGGATATAGTTAGTTAAAGTGGATTTTGGATATGTAATGTTAATGATGGTAAAGATTTGATTTACTCAATTTACAAAATAAAATAAAACATCGATTTTCTTGAATGCTATAAAAAATCGGCGTCTATCTCTCGAATAATGCTGACAAAGAGGCGATTTTTTATATCTCTGTGAGTAAGGAGTAAAGGGTATAAGCCTACGAGGCATCAGTTTCTCATTAGGAGCGAACAACAAGGAATTAAATTTAAAAATAAATATTCCTGAAGTTTCGATTTGAGTTTAAAGGAAACCGCCCTTTTGTTTATTTATTTTTTAATCTTTCTAGCCATTAGTAACACTTCCATTTTTTCCGTACAGAGTTTTTTTATTTTATTTTATTTATTTTTTTTTTTTAAGACTCTACAGTTTATTCATTAACATATTCACTTCATAGACCAAAATAAATATATACAGTGAGAGATAAATAGAATATACATACACACACGAACAAATTCCACAATGTCAATATTTACCAAATAAATGAGATAAAAACACTCTTCAAAATTTCATGGCTTTATTCCATATTCATGATATTTCGTTGTTTGAACTATAACCAAGTATGCCAAGACAATTTTCACAATTAGTTAATAAAAACAACATAATAGGATGAGCTCATTTTCATTGTTTAATAACAAATCCAAAAGAATGCAACCCACATGCATAGCCAGGCGTCATGAGGAGGAAGGACGGCGATGCTAGTTACAAAAAGATAGTGCAAGTGCATCTGGTACTACTATCACATTAGTATTCTATGCTGTATAATTTTAATGAAATGATTTGAAGACGTATCAAAAATCATTCTAGTGAATGAACTCCTTATCAAAAATTTCCAAAATTAGAAAGATTTATATCAGTTGGTCAATTATATTTAAATAAGGGAAAATAGAAAATGGGTCAGATGTCAGTGTGTAAAAGGGTCAGTTTGCAAAAGATTTTTTAAAATTATATATAAATATTCTATATATACTCGTGTAAATCCTCTATATCTTAAGAGTTTCCCATAATTTATTGACATTTTCTTCTCAAATATCCCAAAAGTAACAAAACATCAACAATGTCCGATTCATATTTTGTTTTAAGATGCTGATAAGGATTTTGTTTTTAATTTCGAATATGTCCATATAATTGAGTCCATATGTCTTGGTATGAGTTTAACTGATAAAACCAAAAAAAGAAAAAATATTTAAATCAAAACTATAAGACTGTCTTAAGACAAAACTCTTTTTATCGCTTTTTCCCTCCATGCATGTTTCAGTTATGTGAGCGCACACTGTATGCGTGTGTCACACTACCACAGCACACAGCTTACAATTATCATGTATGGTGTTCAGGGGATTTTCGAAATTATATTCTCAGTCTGAAAGAGTTTGTAGTCGGGTTCGGTTCGTTACGGATAAATAAGCTAAGTAGGACATAGCGAACGGATTAAACGACGGAGTGTTCTATATACAATCACAAAAATCTGGATATACATTAGTTACTACCGGTACTACTATTACACAGAGATCCTATATATGTACATATATAGTTTTTTTTTTTGGGATTAAAAATATTTTTTTTTTATGTTTCATAAACTACAAAAAATGTGATTACAAAAAAAAAGCACTTATATGTTACTGTGTGTTCTTCAAAAGATTTAAATTCTGAAAGTAAATGAAAAGGAAATGAAACTAGAAACTAAAAATATGAAACTGATAAGAAAGGTTTTCTAACATCATACTTTCTTTCTAGCTTGAGAAATGGCGGAAATTAAAACAAGCAATGTGGAATGTTAATAGAAGTTTAAAAAAATGTAACATAAAAATGAGAAAATCAAACGCAAAAAAGCTCTTAGCAGTTACTAAATTTCTAACCTACAATATGAAGGATAATACAACGATATACCTATATTATTATGTGATCATGAAAAATATACAATGAATATAATAAGCAGGGACGAAGATCCCAAAATCCCGACTTTTATAAATTAACATTTGAGGCTTGATTTTGCACCCACTGAAGAAAAAAAACATTAGATACACTACCAATTATAATTTGATTTTTTACGTTGTCTCCTCGATTCAGGAATACTCCAAATTTTGAACCCGTGACAGTGTTGCCAGTATTTTTCTGGCTCTTGACCCCAAATTATGAAGTTTTCGTCCCCAAAAATTTAGTTAAACTTAAATTCCTCACAAAAATTCCCAATTCGATTTCGACAATTTTTTTGTTGAAAAAAAACAAAAGGTTCTTCTGTAAAAAATTAGTAAAAATTTAAAAATTAAAATTTTGTAAAAACCAGCAAGCTTCAATAAGATCAAGATTTCGAACCACAACACGAAGAGACGAGTGATCGTCTTCCAAACGCTGGAGATATAAAAAGGGAGTTCGGGCGCCTTGTATTTATGAAAGATAATTTATTTCACGATGCCAAAGTTGGTCGAGTTCTACCAGAAATTATAGATTTTTTATTGTTTGATAGATTGGCAGAATTTTGGATGTTTTGGAAGATTTAGGCTTCTGACAAAATTGTCTATATAGAAATAAAATCTTGATAAAATGTTCTATATAGAAATAAAATTTTGAGAAAATTTCCTCTACAGAAAATAATTGAGAAAATTTTTCTATAGAAATACATTTTTGAAAAAATTTTAGCATGTAGCTGCGTTAAGCTTTAACTGTAAGTTAGCTGAAAGAAAAATGAAAATATCTTCTCTCTGGTTAACTTCAACTGAAACAAGTATATACGGCCGTAAGTTCGGCCAGGCCGAATCTTAAATACCCACCACCATGAATCAAATATTAGGGTTTCCTTTGAAATTTCAGGGGGATTTGAGGACAAATCAAGCAGAGCAGTTCAACCAATACACTTCCCGGAGATAAATTTAAAGATTTTACCTATGAAGACTATATCAGATTCTGGATTTGTAAGAACCATTTTTGTTTTAGAGGAATCATTAACATCTCTTGTAGGTGTGCAAGAAAATTATAAAATAACGTCTTTAAATCTTTAGATTTTCAACCGAGAAGTAAAATCTGGAAATTTTACTTTGAGTTTCAAGGAATTTTCATGATCGGTGCGCCTTCTATACCCTCAAGAAGTGAAATTTCAGGCAAATCGGATAAAAATTAAGGTGTCTAGAAACCCAAGGAGTTAAACCGGGAAATCGTTCTTATGGGGGCTATACTAAAACACTGACCGATACTCACCATTTTCGGCGTATCTCTTTATGATCCAAAAATAATTCTAGATTTCGAATTTTATACAAATTGGATAAAAACTACGGTTTTTATAATCCCAAGAAATAAAATCCGGAGATCGGTCATTATTGGGGATATACCAAAACATGAACCAATACACGCTCTTTTCGGCACACCTCTTTATTGTCGTAAAATACTTCGTAAAATACTTCTAGATTCAGGCAAATTGAATAAAAACTACAGTTTCTATAAGTCCAAGAAGTAAAATCTGGAAATCGGTCTATATGGGGGCTATACCAAAACATGGACCGATACTCACCATTTTCGGCACGCCTATTTATGGTCCTAAAATACCTCTAGATTTCCAATTTCAGGCAAATTGGATAAAAACTACGGTTTCTATAAGCCCAAGACCCCAAATCGGGAGGTCGGTTTATATGGGGCCATACCAAAACATTGACCGATGCTCACCCTTTTTGGCACACCTCTTTATGGTTCTAAAATACCTCTAGATTTCCAATTTCTGGTATATTGAATAAAAACTGCGGATCTAGAAGTCCAAGAAATAAAATCGGGAGATCGGTCTATATGGGGGCTATACCAAAACATGGACCGATACTCACCATTTTTGGCACACCTCTTTATGGTCATAAAATACCTCTAGATTTAAAATTTCAGGCAAATTGGATAAAATCTACGATTTCTATAAGCCCAAGACCCCAAATCGGGAGGTCGGTTTATATTGGGACTATATCAAAACCTGGACCGATATAGCCCGTATTCGAACTTGACCTGCTTGCAGACAAAAGACGAGCTTGTGCAAAATTTCATCATGATTGCTTCATTATTGAAGACTGTAGCGTGATTACAACAGACAGACAGACGGACATGGTTATATCGTCTTAGAATTTCTCCCTGATCAAGAATATATATACTTTATATAGTCGGAAATCGATATTTCGATGTGTTACAAACGGAATGACAAACTTATTATACCCCCGTCACCATTCTATGGTGGTGGGTATAAAAATTTCAGCAGTTAAGTTCTTAACTGGCATATGGAATATACCAAGGGAAGGTGACAGATATGTCCATAGTACGGTTTAAAAGTTCGCTAGCTAACGTGTAACTAACGGAGCTTCATGAAAATGGGGGTTAGTCTTTCGAGTTTGATTAAGAAGTTAATTTCATCAATTATTTTTTTATTAAAAATTCTAAAATTTTCAATCTTTGACTAAATTGCTTCTATCTTGATTAAAAAGTTAATTGTATTAATTAATTTATTAATTGAAAAAAAAAGTCAACTTCAATCGACTTTTTAATTGGATGATAGTATTTTTGTGTAATGCTATGTTCCCACTGGACTAGGTTTCCCTCATTCATTTTTCCAAAAAGTTTGACAGTTGCCATGGAAACTAGAAATTCCCATTTATTCTAAACTCAAATATATGCAACGTTTGTTCAAATAAATACCGCAAAGGAAATAAAAATTAAACTTATTTTCATATCGCTATGTTCATCAAAGCCTTTGTTTATTTGTTTATGAAATTTAATTTAATAATTTGGTATTTATTTTGAAAAGAGTATGTTCAGTCAGAGCATATTCCAATTAAGGATGGTTTACATAATAAAATTGACGTGTTTTTGAGGAAAACTTGTCGTTTGAACTTGATTTTTTGTCTGGGGAAAACGACTCGTTTTGAAATGTTTATAAAGGCGAAATATTTCAAACTCCAAAACATGCTTGGTGAGAACGCCGTATAAGGATTATAATGACGAAGGAAAACTTTTCGATTTAAGTCAGCTATTGTAATCCCGACTTTCGACGTCTTGATGAGTTGTCAACAAAAAAAGATTCACCTACCAATTCAAAGTAGATTTTTTTCGTAAAAGATCGATTATTGGATTTTGGTCACTGTCAAAAGACCATTACCCAATTTTGACCAATATAAAGTGTGGAATCATAATTTATTGGCCGATTTTGAAGATTGGAAAATCCGGAACAGAGAAATCAGGATGATGCAGACTATACCATTTGTATTTATATTGCGATTTCCTCTATATTTATATGAATATTTAAAGGGGATTTTTGGGACTACAAAGGTGGCCTTTAATTTCCGAAATGCTTCATAAGGATGATTCTGAATTATCGAAATATTTAATTAATATATTCAAATATCGTATGATTTGTTAAAATTTGTTTAAGTTTTTACTGAAAAAAAAACTTGTATCTTTGTTGACTTTAACTTTTGGCTAAATGGTGAAATGATGTGGCAATTTCACACCTTTAAATCAATGTTACTTAGTTATCTTAAGGCCGGTTCGGTTTTCGAGTTGTAAATCACATTTTTTCGCGATTACTTTTTCTAAAATAATTAAAAATATATATGAAAACAAACATATTCCTATAAAATCTCGATGAAATCTCGACGAAGAAAAATGTGCGCATCAATGGAGTTAAATTGTCTGCTTTAAATTAAGCTGTTTTAATTAAGTAACTGCGAAATTTTCAGCGCGAAAACTTTTCAATAGCAAATTCCAATTTTTATGGTGATCGACTATTTTCCACGACGTTCACTATAAACCTTTTTTTTAAAAATTTGCTTTTAACATGGAGCACAATTTTGTTAGTTGAAACAGCAGACAAATCTGCTTAACTAATAAATTATTATTATTTTTTTTTTGTAAAATAAGAGCTGTAACTGTTTTATAAAAAACACAAGGATTTTTTTCCCGCCGCTTTTCTCCACTAGAGGCGCTGGTTTATAAGTTAAAGAAACCATTTGAAGAAGTCTTTAAATACTACACCGCTAAAAAACATCATACTTTCTAGTTAAAAAAAATAGTGTTCCGCCGGAACTAAGACCCAGGAGGATATCTCTCCTTGTAAATGTTCACGACTGCGGATATAATATTTTAATGAGTGTGTTTAGTATAACGCCAAATGATCATCACTTTGTGTATAATATCCTCATGAGTCCATTCTTGTTTACTCTCAGATGTGGAGCCTCTCTCTTGTTAATGCTGTAGTGAAGATTGATCCACATTTCTTGAAGGTTTGCTTAGCTAAAATATGGAGATTTTTTTAAGGTTAGATTATGTTTACCTCATGAGGCGGATCCATTGGACTAATTACTAATTAAGTTCTAAAGCCAGCGATCACATTGCACTGTATGTTATATTACCACGGCGTTGTGTTTGTCTCTTGAGTCCACGCAGTCGCATAGTTTATCACTAATCGTCCAATTGTCTTATGAGTACTCATCTGGGCTTGTATTCAAATTCTGGATTTGGTCCATCTTGCTGCTGCAAGTAGCAGTGGCATATACTTGAGGTAGTTTATAGTCGATCTGACGGTGACGCCATAGACGCTGCCTTGTTAAAATTTGGCTAATTCTAAGTGGATTGATAATGTATTTTGCCCTAGACTAGTAAACATTTTGAAGTTGTCTATCCTTTTTTCTATATTTATTCGGATGAGGGCGTTTCTCATGATTCATTCGGATATGTTAGTGTGAACATCTTTTCCCCTAAAAACATCATCATAAATCTCAAGAAAAACTTCATTAGAATATTATATGGAAAACAAAATGAATTAAATATTTAAACAAAAACTTAACTAAAGTCATAATTTACAGATTCTTGACTAGAGTTTGGAGCTACAGAGGAGAGCTAACACATATATCACAAATATTTAAGTGAGTATATTAAATTAATTCTATCATTGTTGTCTATTCACTTTTCTCTACTCTCTCTCTCTCTCTCTCTCTATTACAGGTGATTTCACAAAAGATGTTTTAGAAATACGAAAACAGCGTTGTCGTGCTCAAGAAAAGAAGGAAGTATCCAAACAGTAGAAGTTCATTCATACTGCTGCCTTTGTTATTTCCTTCCATACAAATTAAACTTATCTTGGACGTCGTTGTTGAGCCGCTGTTGTTCTTGTGAATGCCGACTTTGAAACAAAAGTAGAGCGCGCTTCGTTTACTTTATGTATGCGTGTGCGTATGTGAATGATTACGACCGGAAATTTATGAACTAAGAAAGGCCCACAAAGACATCCAGGCAGGCAGGCAGGCTAGCAATCACCATCAGCTTGGTGTAGTATATACGTCCACCACACATAAACGAGTACAATCTGGTACATTAATCTTACAAGAAGCTCGGCAAAAGACATCACACGAAGCAGCAAAATATTCAACCAGCAAAAATAGCTTAATAACGAAATGACGAAATTATGGTGGGGCGGCAGCGCTCATAGCGGTGGCCGCTTCACTCTTATCAACCGAACCATTATACTTGCCATAGTATTTTCTCTAAGCATTTTCATTTCTATCGATTCTACGTGGGGTCAACATGCAGGACGTCGTGATAGACCACGTAATACACCTAGGCAATATATTAAAACTCATCCCTGCGAAAGATCATCATGTTATCCGGCCACAGGAAATTTGCTTATAGGCAGAGAATCACGTTTGACTGCTACTTCGACCTGTGGTCTCAATTCCCCTGAACGTTTTTGTATTCTCTCACATTTGCAGGACAAGAAATGTTTCCTTTGTGATACACGTGAAGAGACTCGCAATGATCCATACAAAAATCATCGCATTGGACAAATTATTTATAAAACTAAGCCGGGAACTAACATACCCACGTGGTGGCAATCTGAGAATGGTCGTGAACATGTTTCCATACAATTGGATTTGGAAGCAGAATTCCATTTCACCCATTTAATTATGTCATTTACGACTTTCCGTCCTGCTGCCATGTACATAGAGAGGTCATTTGATTTTGGTAAAGAGTGGCATGTGTATCGTTACTTTGCCTACGATTGTGCCGATTCATTCCCTGGTGTGGCCACTGTATTGCGTAATATCACCGATGTGGTGTGTACCTCACGTTATTCCAATGTGGAACCTTCACGTAATGGTGAAGTAATTTTCCGTGTTCTGCCACCCAATATCAACGTTTCAGATCCCTATGCTCCTCATGTACAGAATATGTTGAAGGTGACCAATCTTCGTGTGGTCTTTAAAAAACTTCATAAATTGGGTGATAATTTATTGGATAATCGTTTGGAGAATGAGGAAAAATATTACTACGGTATCAATAATATGGTTGTACGTGGATCCTGTTCTTGTTATGGTCATGCCTCGCAGTGTTTGCCCCTTGATGGTTCTGATACCAGTGAACCCGACATGGTGCATGGACGTTGTCAGTGTACGCACAATACAAAGGGCTTGAATTGTGAGACATGTGAAGATTTCTTCAATGACTTCCCCTGGAAACCTGCCTTTGGAAAACAGACAAATGCTTGTAAGAAATGTGAATGTAACGACCATGCTGTCAGTTGCCACTTCGATGAAGAGGTATTCGAACAATCTGGCCGCGTTTCGGGTGGTGTCTGTGACAATTGTATGCACAACACCCAGGGGCAACATTGTGAAGAATGTATGCCTTTCTTCTATCGTGATCCCAATGAGGACATCCGTAGCCCCTATGTGTGTAAGCCTTGCGAATGCGATGCCATTGGATCCTTGGATGAAGGTATTTGTGACTCTCCCGATCCCGATTCACCTGAAGTCGAAGCTGGTTCTTGCCACTGCAAGACAAATGTAAAGGGACGACGTTGCGACCTTTGCAAAGATGGCTATTGGAATCTGGTTCCTGAAAACCCCGATGGCTGTGAAAAATGCAGTTGCAATATTTTGGGAACGATCGATAATTCTGGATGTGATATGCTCACGGGAGAATGTACTTGCAAACGTTTGGTCACCGGTAAAGACTGTAATCAATGTGCTTCGCAAACATATGGCTTGTCTGAGTCCGAGGATGGTTGCACCCCATGTGACTGTGATGCTGGTGGATCTTACGACAATTTCTGTGATGTCATAACTGGGCAATGTCGTTGCCGCCCCCATATGACTGGACGTAGATGCGCCCAACCCAAACAAAACTATTACATACCCCAATTGCACATAACCCACGAAGCGGAGACCCCTGAAGTCTGCATTACTTACACGAACAATGGAAATTGTACCACAGTACCGTTCCAACCTCACCCAGAGCGTTTACCCGAATGGACAGGCATTGGTTTCATACGTGTTCCAGCAAATTCGGAATTGACAATCACTGTTGATGATATTCCTCGTTCCATGCCCTATGATGTGGTTATACGCTACCAATCGACTTCTCGGGGTGATTGGGAAGATGCTTTCATAACTCTGATACGTCCCGATGAGGTTGATCCTGAGGGTGATTGTGCCGATGCTGTGCCACCAGGCTCCAGTGTTTATGAATCGAGAGTGCCTTTTGTTTTGCCCGAACGTGAACGCCAGGTTATTGCATTGCGCGAAGTATGTTTGGAGGCAGGAAAAACGTATAAATTCAAAATCCACTTTGAGAGACGTCGTCACAATGAGGATAATCCCACCTCAACCATTCTTATTGATTCGTTGACCTTAATACCTCGCATAGAGTTAACTAGCGTCTTCCGTGGTTCACCCATTGCAGACTCAAGACGCCAAGAATACTATCAGTTGGGCTGTAATCAATCGCTCTATGACATTCGTTACAGTGGCTTCGCAGATCAGCGTTGCAAGGAATTGGAAGACTATGTGAGCACTGTAATCTATGATGGAGCCAGTATGTGTAACTGCAATCCCACTGGTTCTTTGAGTAAGGAATGCGATGCTCATGGTGGCTACTGTCAGTGTAAACCCAATGTCGTGGGCAGACAGTGCGATCAATGTGCTCCCGGTACCTATGGCTTTGGGCCGGAAGGTTGTAAGGCTTGCGATTGTAACAGCATAGGGTCGAAGGATAATAACTGCGATGTTTTGACGGGCCAGTGTTCTTGCCACCCCAATACCTATGGACGAGAATGCGATCAGTGTCAACCTGGTTTCTGGAATTTCCCCAATTGTCAAGCTTGCGAATGTAATGGTCATGCCCAACAGTGTGATGCCCGAACGGGTCAATGTTTGAATTGTGCCGATGCTACAACTGGATATGCTTGTGATGCTTGTTTAGATGGCTACTATGGTAATCCCTTCTTGGGTAGTGAAATTGGATGTCGCGCCTGTCGCTGTCCTGACACAATTGCCAGTGGCAATGCCCATGCCGATGGATGTTCCCTGGATGTACGCAACAATAACATGATTTGCCATTGCCAGGATGGCTATGATGGACCTCGGTGCGACATTTGTGCCGACAATTACTTTGGTGATGCAGAAACACCTGGCGGATCTTGTGAGAAATGCGATTGCGGCAATAACATTGACATTTACGACACTGGAAATTGCGATCGACGCACAGGCAAATGTCTAAAGTGTTTGTACGACACGACTGGAGACCATTGTGAACATTGCCGGGATGGCTTCTACGGGGATGCCCTAAAACAGAATTGCGTAGCCTGCGACTGTGATTTCCTCGGCACCAACAACACCATACAGTTCTGTGACCGTGTTAGTGGCCAATGTCCTTGTTTACCCAATGTTGTGGGTGTACGTTGTGACGAGTGTGCCGTTAATCATTGGAAAATTGCATCCGGCGAAGGTTGCGAGGCTTGTGAATGTGATCCCATTGGTTCTCTGTCGGAGCAATGTAACCGTTATGATGGCCAATGCGAGTGCAAGCCAGGATTTGGAGGACGAGCCTGTAATCAATGTCAGGCCAACTACTTTGGTAATCCCAACAAAGAGTGTCATCGATGTGATTGTGATCCCTATGGATCAGCCGATTTCCAATGTGACCGTGAGACTGGACAGTGTGTGTGTCATGAGGGCATTGGAGGAGATAAATGTAACGAGTGTGCTCGCGGCTATATTGGCGAATCGCCTCACTGCATGCCATGTGGGGAATGTTTCAACAACTGGGACTTGATTTTGAAGGAATTGGAAGAGGCAACAGCTCAAGCTATTAAACGAGCCAGTGACATTAAATTGATTGGTGCCACTGGGGCCTATACTTCGGAGTTCAACACATTGGATAATAAACTCCAACATATCCGTGACTTGCTACAGAATACATCGGTAAGCTTAAAGGACATCGATAGTCTTGATAAGGAGGTGGAAGAAATGAAATCGAAATTAAGCAATGCCCATCGGAAACTTATGGATACGGAAAACAACTTGGAAGACATATATTCTGCCTTGAGTTTGTCAGCTGTTGAAGTAGAAGCCCTGCAAAACCAATCGGCCTTAGTTAAAAAACTTTCCAAGGAGTTGAAGGAGCATGGTATACAACTGCAAGAATCGAACATCGAAGGTGCCCTCAATTTGACACGTAATGCTTATGAGCGTGTGAATAATTTGTCAGCCATTAAAAATCAAGCTGAAGATTTCGCCTCCAATACAGATCGTAATTGCAAGCGTGTGGAAACATTAGCCCAAAAAATGAAGGATGAATCTTCAGCGGTTTTGGCCAACGACGAGCTCATCGACCAATATCGTACAGAATTGTCCACTCTTACCGCCATGATTCCCGAATTAAACAATGATGTCTGTGACCGTATGGGAGATCCTTGCGATAATATTTGCGGTGGAGCTGGTTGTGGTACCTGTGGTGGTTTGTCTTGCGAACGTGGAGCTCTCACGCGTACCGAAAAAGCTCTCAAAGTTGCCAAGGATACTGAAATGGAAATCAAAGAGAAAAAGGATCAAGCCGATCAAACCATTCGCTCACTGTTCCAAGCCAAGGTTAATGCCTCTGAGGCCTATCAAAAATCCAAGAGTGCTCATGAGGATGCCGAACGTTACCTCAATGGTACTGCTCTCAATATTAAACGCGGTGAAATGATGATAGAAAGCTTACAGGAATTCATGGCCAACGAAACGGCATTACCCAGTGAGGCCAAGGAATTGGCTCAGCAAACATTAACCTTGGACTTGACTCTAGATCCGAATGAAATTCAAACTCTAGGTGGTAAAATTAACGACGCTGTGTCTTCTCTCAAAAATGTGGAGGCCATTATTTACAACACCCGCGAAGATTTGGAACGTGTCAATGAATTGCAATCCATTGCCAATAACACCAAGGAATTGGCCAATAATATTCTTAAGACTGCAAATACTGTTGTGGAAAATCTTAATGATGCAGATATTGCCCAGAACAAGGCTAGCGAGGCCATAGCACAAGCTAAAAGCAATATTGAATTGGCTGCTCAAGATTTAGACCAAATTGATAATGAAACTGGCGAAGCAGAAGCTCCTGCAAATGCCACTGTTCAACATGTGGAAGAATTGGCCAAAAAAGTTAGCCGTCTACAAAAGAATATTCTCAAAAATGAGCTAGATGCCAAAGATGTGAAAAATGAGGCCGATAAAGTAAAGGAGTCGGCGAAAAATGCCCGAGCCGATGCTCAAAAATTGCAATATTCCTCAACGGCGGCCAATCAAACACTCACAGATAGGGCGTCACGTTCGGAGAATGCTCGCGAAAGAGCAAAGAAATTACTCAATCGGGCCTCCAAACTCACAGTGGAGACCAAGGAACAATTGCGTGAGTTGAAACTCATGCAAGATTCGTACAAAGAAAAGAATGACAAATTGGAAAAACTGAAAATCGATCTGTTGCCATTACAAGACGAACTGACACACCATTTCAATAACATTAAAGCCAATGCTGTACGCTATATTCAGTGTTAGAAATGTGAAATTTCTATTCGAACAAATGTTACCTACTTAAGTATGTTTTTAATTTTTTGGAAACGAACAAAACAAAAATCCCAAAACATTTCTAGCAGCATTTAGTTTTTTTTTTTTGTATTAAATTTATCTCTGCCATTTCACAATTGAGAAAAATTCACATAACAAAGTAACAAAGCCATATCGAAGAAACTAAATAATAATAATAATAATAGTTTTTTTCTCATATTTTTTGCAAAACCTTCAATTTTTCCTGTTAAAACGATTTTGCTCGTTTTTAATGTATTTTTTTAAGTGTAATTTTTTTTTTTTTTTTGAAATAAACCAATGTTATAATAGAATTTTTCTATTTAAGACCCGCCATAGTATAATTGAAAAAGTATCTTTTGTAACAAATCAAATATCCTTTTTTACTCAATTGAATTTTGTTTTTTGTTTTTTTTATTTCTAAGAATTTTGTATTTTGAGACCCATTAAAATATTTTCCTACAAATGAATCCACCGCATGTGCCTTATGTTAATTATTTGTTTTGTTTTTATTTCTCTCCGCCGACCTTTAGCCATAATTTAAATATATTCGAATATGAAATAAAAAAATTGTCGTGTCATCTTTTTTTATGTATAATTAATTCATTTTATTTTATATTTTTTCACATAATATTTAGAAATAAACGAACATACATACAATATATGTGTTGTGTAATAATAAATAAATAAAAAAATATCAATAAATTTGTATTGGTTGTTTTCCTGAATGTTTAAAACAATTCTTTCGTCTCCACAGTATTGCCAAATGTACCAAATGGACCGATAAAAACTAAATCCGATACACGTTTTTGTGAGTCTAAAATACCAGTATAAAAACTACGGTTTCTAGAAACCCAAGGAGTTAAATCGGGAGATCGGTTAAATCGGGACTACGGATTCTAGAAGCCCAAGAAGTAAAATCGGGAGATAGTTCTATATGGGGGCTATACCAAAACATGGACCGATACTCACCTCTTTATGGTCATAAAATACCTCTAGATTTCCAATTTCAGACAAATTGGATAAAAAACACGGTTTCTATAAGCACAAGACCCCAAATCGGGAGGTCGTTTTATATGGGGACCATACCAAAACATGGACCGATACTCACACTTTTTGGCACACGTATTTGTGGTCCTACAATACCTCTAGATTTCCAATTTCAAGTAAATTGAATAAAAACTATAAGCCCAAGAAGTAAAATCGGGAGATCGGTCTATATGGGGGCTATACCAAAACATGGACCGATACTCACCATTTTTGGCACACCTCTTTATGGTCATAAAATACCTCTAGATTTCAAATTTCAGGCAAATTGGATAAAAACTACGGATTCTAGTAGTTCAAAAAGTAAAATCGGGAAATCGGACTATATGGGGGCTATACCAAAACATGGACCGATACTCACCATTTGTGGCACATCTCTTTGTGGTCCTAAAATACCTCTAGATTTCAAATTTCAGGCAAATTTGATAAAAACTACGGATTCTAGAGGCCCGAGACCCCAAATCGGGTGGTCGGGTTATATGGGGACCATATCAAAACCTGGACCGATATAGCCCATCTTCGAGCTTGACCTACCTGCAGACAAAAGACGAGTCTGTGCAAAATTTCAGCACGATTTCTTCATTATTGAAGACTGTAGCCGTGATTACAACAGACAGACAGACGGACGGACGCAGTGTTACCGATGAGAATACATTGATTACCAAAAATGGGTAGTTTTGGTCTGAGAATTCTTTCAAAGTTAAAAAATGTTTTTCCTTTTTTCTTTAATAGCAAATCGTTACTATATTTTTTATGAACGCCTAAAACTATACTACATTCCTTTATAGATTACCAAAAGGCCACAATGACAAAAACTCGCAAAGAATCTCCAACAAAAAATACATCTTCATCGAAAAAACGAAATTCTGATGTTATCAATAAGAATATGGAATCATTTTTAAAGAAACAAAAAGATTCCCTTTCCAATCTAAAAGCTGAACTTAAAGATTCCCTAGCTGAAATTCAACAAACTAAATGTGTAGTAATAGAAAAAGATAAATGCATTCAAGAACTACAAACAGAGTAAGTTGCCTATATAAATTGGTATTGTAACCGTTATGAAATATACATATATGTAATTCAAAGGATTGAAGGACGTAATAATGAAATTGTCAAACTCCGTGGCAATCTAAATGAAGCTAAAGAGATTAATGTGAAAACATTACATGACTTCTATATATTTAAAGAAAAATTTTGTGAACTTGAAGTTCATTATGCTACTGTTTCGAATATACAAAATCGTGAAATAGAAAGTTTGAAGCAAGAGGTTGACAGACATAAGTCTAGTGAAAATCTCCAAATCAAAGAACTTGAACAAATGGTACGAGATCTGCAACAACAATTGTACGAACGAAATCAATCTTTAGCCCATATTAAACTGGATTACTCGGAATTATTGCAAAACTATGAGAGATCTCAAAAGGAAGTGGAGAAAATACAAAAGGATTTTGAGAATTACCGCCAGATGGTCTTAACTGAAAAAAATATCTATGACGAAAAATTGAAGGTAATTGCTATACCGAGGACATATGGAACCAAAATTCGGCTTTTCGAGTAGCCTAGTTGAATTTTTTCCAAATTCAAAAAAAATATTTTTAATGCAGCAGCCTGAATTCCTTCTTGGAATATGCAGCACTTTTTTGTTCCAGACTGAGACTCCAAAGTTGACTTTTGGACTAAGTGTTCTCCCTTCTAAACCATATCCCTATTTTCACCTTTGTAAATTTATCCTTACCAATAGCAGGAGTTCAATTCCCTCAAAGACGAATTGTCACGAAAAGACGACAATCTAGCGAATACTACGGAACGTTTCAAACAAGAATTATTGGAAAAAGATAACATGATACGAAAGTGTACAAAAGACAAAGAAATTGTGGAGGAAGAAAAAAATGTAAGGATAATCACCCATAATTGCAAATCGCAAGATTTTGGTGTTCTTATAACTTGTCCATGTCTTATAACTTGATGAGAATTTGAAGAGAATATTAATGCAAAGTTCAAGATTAAAAGCTTTTGCAGTTTGGATAGAATAATAAAATCCTGCTTTTTGCGATTATCGGAAAATGGGGGACTGTAAATTAAATAATTGGCAGCCAAGGTACTAATCGTCATTTCTATTTTATAGCGTAAAATTGAAGAGCTGAATTATAAAATTAAGCAAATTGAAAAAGTTTTTGGACAGCCAACGAAAGCTGTTGCACCAATGACTGTAATTCCAGGTACTCCTGAAAATTCAGACAATTCTATACAGGAAAAAACATCGGCTCCAGAGGTATGCTAACAATTTGAAGATTTAATATATATTTTTTTTAATTTGCAAGTATCGTTGTTGTGATAGAGCAAAAAAGAAATATTACCAAATGTGGCCGTAACCAAGCCACAGTTTCATCGATCATTCCAAGAAATAATATCAAGTGACGATCAATATCCCAAGGAAAAAGCATCGCGATCACGCTCGAAAAAAATACCACGACTACAGAAAGCTAACTCTACTGCGAACGAGAACGTTTCCAAAAATGAAGTTAATCAGAAGCGAGGATATCAACGTTTGAAGAATCCATCACCTCCTAAACATAATGAATTTTCTACAACTTCTGGCGATGACGATGATGATATTCCATTAAAAAAATGGTGTCCAAATATTAAAAACGGCAATGTTGTAAGTACATATATAGGTGGAATATATCATCAAAAGGACATCTCCTTTTCTATTTAAATTTCGTTTCAAAATCTGGCGTATTAACCATAATTTTTTTATTTTTGAATGAAGACGAAATCGAACAAATTAATGTTATTCGAATTGGTATTTATTTTTATTTTTTTTTTTTATTTCGAAACTCGGTTCTGTCATCGAGACGGAATACCAGGCACTACAACCTAACAAGATTTCAGTATTAGATATTCGTATTCGCAATATCTAATACAATTCAATTGCAATACGATCCGTGACTAGTATTTAATTAAAAAACCTTTGTTGGCTTGTTGGAATTGTAGATAAAAATTTAGGCGGCTAGGGCCCAGTAAAAATTTTCTTTAGAAATAAAATTTTGATAAAATTTCCTATAAAAACAAAAGCGAGAACATTTTCTGTAGGAATAAAATTTTGACAAAATTTTCTATAGAAATAAAATTTTTACAAAATTTTCTATAGAAATAAAATGTTGACAAAATTTTCTATAGAAATAAAATTTTGACAAAATTTTCTATAGTAATAAAATTTGACAAAATTTTCTATAGAAATAACATTTTGACAAAATTTTCTATAGAAATAAAATTTTGACAAAATTTTCTATAGAAATAAAATTTTGACAAAATTTTCTATAGAAATAAAATTTTGACAAAATTTTCTATAGAAATAAAATTTTGACAAAATTTTCTATAGAAATAAAATTTTGACAAAATTTTCTATAGAAATAAAATTTTGACAAAATTTTCTATAGAAATAAAATTTTGACAAAATTTTCTATAGAAATAAAATTTTGACAAAATTTTCTATAGAAATAAAATTTTGACAAAATTTTATATAGAAATAAAATTTTGACAAAATTTTATATAGAAATAAAATTTTGACAACATTTTCTACAGAAATAAAATTTTGACAAAATTTTCTATAGAAATACAATTTTGACAACATATTCTATAGAAATAAAATTTTGACAAAATTTTCTATAGAAATAAAATTTTGACAACATTTTTTTATAGATGTAAAATTTTGACAAAATTTTCTATAGAAATAAAATTTTGAAAAAAAAATTCTATAGAAATAAAATTTTGAGAAATTTTTCTATAGAAATAAAATTTTGACAAAATTTTCCATAGAAATAAAATTTTGACAAAATTGGCTATAAAAATAAAATTATGACAAAATTTTCTATAGAAAGAAAATTTTCTATAGATATAAAATTTTGAGAAATTTGTCTATAGATATAAAATTTTGACAAAACGTTCTATAGAAATAAAATGTTGACAAAATTTTCTATAGAAATAACAGGTTGGTTGATAAGTCCCGGTCTGACACATAGATGGCGTCGCTAGTATAAAATGCATATAATTTTTATATAGTACCAACCTTCAAATGATTCGTGTCAAAATTTGACGTCTGTAAGTCAATTAGTTTGTGAGATAGAGCGTCTTTTGTGAAGCAACTTTTGTTATTGTGAAAAAAATGGAAAAAAAGGAATTTCGTGTTTTGATAAAATACTGTTTTCTGAAGGGAAAAAATACGGTGGAAGCAAAAAATAAACAATAATTGATTGGTATGCAAAATTCAAGCGTGGTGAAATGAGCACGGAGGACGGTGAACGCAGTGGACGCCCGAAAGAGGTGGTTACCGACGAAAACATCAAAAAAATCCACAAAATGATTTTGAATGACCGTACAATGAAGTTGATCGAGATAGCAGAGGCCTTAAAGATATCAAAGGAACGTGTTGCTCATATCATTCATCAATACTTGGATATGCGGAAGCTGTGCGCATAATGGTTTCCGCGCGAGCTCACATTTGACCAAAAAGAACAACGTGTTGATGATTCTGAGCGGTGTTTGCAGCTGTTAACTCGTAATACACCCGAGTTTTTCCGTCGATATGTGACAATGGATGAAACATGGCTCCATCACTACACTCCTGAGACCAATCGACAGTCGGCTGAGAGGACAGCGACCGGTGAACCGTCTCCGAAGCGTGAAAAGACTCAACAGTCCGCTGGCAAAGTAATGGCCTCTGTTTTTTGGGATGCGCACGGAATAATTTTTATCGATTATCTTGAGAAGGGAAAAACCATCAACAGTGACTATTATATGGCGTTATTGGAGCGATTGAAGGTCGAAATCGCGGCAAAACGGCCCCATATGAAGAAGAAAAAAGTTTTGTTCCACCAAGACAACGCACCGTGCCACAAGTCATTGAGAACGATGGCAAAAATTCATGAATTGGGCTTCGAATTGCTTCTCCACCCACCGTATTCTCCAGATCTTGCCCCCAGCGACTTTTTCTTGTTCTTAGAAAAATTTGGCTGCAATGAAGAGGTGATCGCCGGAACTGAGCCCTAGTTTGAGACAAAATCGTATCAAAAAATTGGAAGGTCGTTATAATCGTTGTATCGCTCTTGAAGGTAATTATGTTAAATAATAAAAAAGAATTTTGACAAAAAAATGTGTTTTTCTTTGTTAGACCGGGGGCTTATATGCCCCTATAGAAATAAAATTTTATCAAAATTTTCTATAGAAATATATTTTTGAAAAAATTTTCTATAGAAATAAAATCTTGACAAAATTTTCTATAGAAATAAAATTTTTACAAAATTTTCTATAGAAACAAAATTTTATCAAAATTTTCTATAGAAATAATTTTCTGAAAAAAAATTCTATAGAAATAATTTTTTGAAAAAAATTTCTATAGAAATAAAATTTTTACAAAATTTTTTATAGAAATAAAATTTTGAGAAAATTTTCTATAGAAATAAAATTTTGAGAACATTTTCTATAGAAATAAAATTTTGACAAAATTTTCTATAGAAATAAAATTTTGACAATATTTTCTATAGAAATAAAATTTTGATGAAATTTTCTATAAAAATAAAATTTTGAGAAAATTTTCTATGCAATTAAAATTTTGACAAAATTTTCTATGCAATTAAAATTTTTAGAAAATTTTCTATAGCAATAAAATTTTGACAAAATTTTCTATAGAAATAAAATTTTGACAAAATTTTTTATAGAAATACAATTTTGACAAAATTGTTTATAGAAATCAAATTTTGACAAAATTTTTTATAGACATACATTTTTGAGAAAATTTTCTATAGATATAAAATTTTGAGAAAATTTTCTATAAAAATAAAATTTTGACGAAATTTCCTATAAAAAAAATTTTAAGAAAATAATTTATATGTATAATGTATAAAAGAAGGAAGGTATTCAACAAAGTATTTAAAAGAGCAGCCAAGAAAAACTTCTTACTGTATTATTCTCATCTGGTCAGTCGTATTTCTCACATAATTTTCATAACGGGGTATAATAAACGATCATTATGAACTTCCATTATTGGCTATTTAATTATACACTTTAAAAAAATATGTTTTTATTTGCCTATATTTATTTCTTTGATGTTTTATTTTTTTATTTTTAGTGCATTCCAGAAACTGAAACAGATGCTTCAGATCTTTTTGTCTCAACAAAACGGTCTAAGAAACTCTATTGATATGAGCGTTACCTCACATACAGACTAAATACCACTAAATGAATTACAAACATGGTGGATATATTTAATTTATTTTATGTTAATTATCTTTTTTCTTATTTTTTTGTACTAAAAATAGGAATTAAAGTTTAATTTTTTATTAGTAATTTTTGTTGCCTTATACGTTTCTGTTATTGTTTTCTTTTTAATTTCCCAAATCATGAATTAAATTAAAAAAATTGTGTTCATTGTAAAATCAATAAACCATGTATATTTTTTATTAGAATTTTAATCAATTATACCCAAAACTCTAGCCTTACTAAGAAAATCAGTTCTTTGTATATAACAACCAGTCATTGTACGTTTACCTGTATAGGCATAACGACCATGATACACACGCCAATTGTCAAAGACCACAATAGTACCAGGATGCAATTTAAAACGCCATTGACTTTCGGGACTTTGGACTATTTCTAAAAACTCACAAAAACTCGTATAAAAGTCCCACATTTCACTTTGAGAAATTGTATTGAAAACAGCACGATCGTAAACATTTAAACGCAATTGAATTATTTCCTGGGTTACTGGATCTAGTCTAATCATGGGTGCAGAGTGTATATGATGTTGGCCTTCTTCTATATATTCAGCAGGTAATTGTACCTTAGTGAGAATATCAAAAGCTTTGGGATTTCTTCTTTTCAACTCCAGGGCACAATGAAGACCATCAACAAAGAAGTTCTCACCACCATCACCATCGACATGTGCCAGACAATGGAGAGCTTGGAGACCTGCTGCATCACAAAAATAAGTATTATCGGTGTGTGATCCCAAATATTCCTTGGAGTATGCAGTGTCGGCATGATCAGCAGCATCTGTGAATGTAAACATCTCACCAAAAAAGGTTTTCATGACGGGGAAAACGCGACGAATAGCCATTTCTGTCATAGTGGTATTGGCTGGTACCTCATCGATGAACGCTATGCCAAAACGAATCAAGGCCGAAACATAATCTTTAACAATGGCCTCAGATGATATCAAGTCGGTAAGTTTGAAACGTAAATGTCTTTCATTTTGTAAAACAACGGGTAAATTCCAATGAGTTTTAAGGCTGGACTTGGCTTTGGCCAATTGTAATTTTTCCACTTGCGAAGAGAACACAAAATCAATATCATAATCCGAAACATGGCCATCAGTCCCTGAAAGGGAAATAAATTCGACTTAGAAAAAAAAAAACAATGACATAAAGTAAAAGCACGTCCAACTAACATTTCACTTGCAGTATTTGTCCATCCTTGAGATACGTTACTCCTCCCTTTTCAGGTTTAATATTCCTGGGTATTTCCAATAAATTATATTTCCTTTGCTTCGTTACAGTATTATAACACAAGAGGCAACGACAATGATCTCGTAGCCAAAAATAATTGACTTTTATTACTTCTTGGCTATCATAGTGTTTTACTTCAATCATTGTGTGTATTTTTTTATTATTTTTTAGAGAAGTGAGATGTTTCAAATTGGACTCGCCAAATTATACTAGTGCAAAGTTGTTGCTTTAGGATTCCTTATAAGGGTATCAAAAAAACTCGGATTTTTGATAAGGCCCTCTTTTTTTCGTATAATACATATGTATATTAATGAATTCATTTAATTAATATATTTCTACAACTGATAAGAGTGTTGGGTGCGTCTAAATTTAAACAAACAAAAAATAGTGAAAAGAAGAATCATCTTTTATTGATTAGTGTGATTAATGCACTTTGCTTTTACTACTATCCATAGAGATTCATTGACCATAAAGTTTACAATGTAGGCTATAGCAAATAAACTCCCATAAACCGAGAAAGCAGAATTAAGTATACCCTCCTCGATAAGCCATATAATTATATATTAATTAAGTTTTGCACGAAAAATTGCGAGTTTGTATTCGTCGAAAATGCCGATTTATCAATTGAGGTCACAAATTAAAAATATGGGCAAAATAAACAAATAGTCCTTTCCATCAAATCGACTTTTGAATTTTCTGAAAATCGAGTGCATTAAAGTCTGAGTCGGAATCATATTCTCTATTCCCCTTCCAGACAGCGGGAAGAAGCGGAAACTTCTGCTCTTTGTCCTCAGAAAAATTTGTGGCAATGGTAATGATATAATAACTTTATACAACTCCAATATAAACCAATCCCCAAGATTTTACTTCTGGAGCCTTATGAAGAAACCGGTCGTGTTGAATTTGGCCTTATAATTACCATGCACAAAAATTGGTTCATATCGGATACATAATTATAAATAAATACTAAACCGATCAAGAATTAAAGTGGTTTATATAGTACATATTTAATCTTCTTTTTTATACCCTCCACGATAGGATGAGGGTATATTAACTTTATCATTCCGTTTGTAACACATCGAAATATTGCTCTAAGACCCCATAAAGTATATATATTCTGGGTCGTGGTGAAATTCTGAGTCAATCTGAGCATGTCCGTCCGTCCGTCTGTTGAAATCACGCTAACTTGCGAACGAAACAATCTATCGACTTGAAACTTGGCACAAGTAGTTGTTATTGATGTAGGTCGGATGGTATTGCAAATGGGCCATATCGGTCCACTTTTACGTATAGCCCTCATATAAACAGACCCCCAAATTTGGCTTGCGGGGACTCTAAGAGAAGCAAAATTCATCTGATTCAGTTGAAATTTGGTACGTGGTGTTAATATATGGCTTCAAACACCCATGCAAAAATTGGTCGAAATCGGTCCATAATTATATATAGCCCCCACATAAACCGATCCCCAGATTTGACTTCCGGAGCTCCTTGGAAGAGCAAAATTAATCCGATTCGGTTGAAATTTGATACGTGATGTTAGTATATGGTATCCAACAACCATGCAGGAATTGATTCATATCAGTCCATAATTATATATAGTCCCCATATAAACCGATCCCCAGAATTGACCTCCGATGCCTTTTGGAGAAGCAAAATTCGTCCGATCTGGTTGAAATTTGGTACGTGGTGGTAGTAAATGATATTTTACAGCCATGCCAAAAGTGGTCCATATCAGTCCATAATCATATATAGCCCCCATATAAACCGATCCCGAGATTTGGTTTTGGAGCATCTTGGAGGAGCAAATTTCATCCGAGTCAGTTGAAATTTGGTACATTGTGCTAGTATATGGCCGTTAACAACCAAGCCTAACTAGGTCCATATCGGTCTATAGTTATATATATAGCCCTCAGATAAATCGATCGCCAATCACACAAAAATTGGTCCATATCAAGTTCATAATTGTATATAGCCCCCATATAAGCGACCCCCATATTTCAATTCTGGCTCTCTACCACGTATGGAAGTTTTAAGATAGAAGTTTCTACGCAATCCATGGTGGAGGGTACATAAGATTCGGCCTGGCCGAACTTACGGTCTTATATACTTGTTTTTATTAACAAAGACTTCATATGAACTAAGTTACAATTTAGTAGACATTTTTAAAAGGGCTTAAGATACCATGCCATCGGCATCTGTTACCATCACCCAAGTAATTCGATTGTAGAGGACAGTCTTTAGTGGAACTTTGTGCGTAATCCACACTGAAAAAATAAAATCCACAGTTAAACTAACGCATTAATTTATTTGCTTGTAGGTAAATTTTATTATTTTTTCGAAATATTCCGCAGCCCCATGAAATTTTCTTTTTAAGTATTTCTCAAATATTTTACGACCTAAACGTGAGTTTAAAGTACACATAAGTTCAATATGAACTAACGCAAAAGAAAATTTTCGTACGATTCCCAAAAATCGTAAGAATGAACTGCAGTATGGTTAAAATGGTTATGGTTTGATTGATTTTGTTCTTTACTTTAAGTTAATTTTTCATCTATGAGAGGGAGTAATTTCGTGAGTTATATTTAAAATGTATACCAGGGCATAACATTTTCCTACTTTTAACACTTTAGCGCTTTATGGAAATCTGAAAATCTGAAACGCTTTATGGAAATCTAAAAATGTGGTGTATATTTAGTTCAAATTTCGCACAAGGTAGTTTATTCTTGCTATAAGTGGAGTATATGTAGTTCAAATTTCGCACAAGGTAGTTTATTCTTGCTATAAAACAGTTTTTTGTTTCTATGCATGATGGTGGGTATATAAGATTCAGCCTGGCCGAACTTTCGACGGTATTTAATTGTTTAACATTACATTATTTAGATTGTTTGTATTTTATTATATCCCATTTTTTTTTATTATATCCCCATCGAAAAAATATTTTAACACATGTGGCAACATTCAAACTAGCAACTAACTTGCAATTAAGCCCTATACATCCGCACTGTGTATTCTAACATTTCAGAGAATAGCATGTCGTATACGTAATAATCAACATACATTTATCATACGAATAGAAGAGTATTACAATGCACATCATATCATAGTATTAGTTACTCTTAAATGGCATAGCCGCCTACTCTCTCTCTCTCTCTCACTACACACAGGTGTAAAGAGTAGTTCTCTATTTCCGTCAATAACGGTATCCATGCAACAGTGGCACTAGCAAAATAATGTTTGTTTTTGTTCTTTGTGTTGTAGCACACAATAACAACATGCAGATACACAAAAATCGCGCTAGAATGTTTTTCGGTAAATTTAGCAACTACATTTGGATATATAACCGCAAAAAAAGGAAAGTGAGCGTCAATCGGTCTTTCGTTCTCAGTCTATAGGAGGAAGTTCTAGTTGTCGTATGGTCTGTAGGTTGGTCAGTGGGCCAGTCGTTCTAACATACGGTTCGATGTCATATTGAATGTTTGACTTGGATCTTTGTTGTATTTATCTAAGTGCAAGTGTTCTTTCTATTTGCTGTCATTTATTCACTCGTGGTGGTGACAGCGTTTACGGCGACGGAGGCGTATAACAAACAAAAGAAAATTCTTCTTATAGTCCGTTATTTGCTCATAATATCTGATGTTATTGGGAGACAGTAGGGTTTTCTCTTGACGGAGAATCGCATGCGGTATTTACTAAACAATTAACAGTGCTCATTAATTTTGCCAAATATTTCTACAGTAGTTTTTGGGAAATTTACGGAAAAACAAATACCCCAAGTCCTTAGCTGGATTCAAAAATCGTCATACAAAAAACTCTATGGAAAACAAACGCTATCATATATAAATTGAAACAAACAAAAAAATATGATAATAGAATAATTAAATATTGTGTGTTTTCGATAAACAAATCGGCAACATTCGAGAAAATTTGCCATGGACTTGTCAACGAAATAAGCCTACATTCTGATGCAATGAAAATGTGTTGAGTCAATAATTCCGAGGAGAAGACAAAAGAAAACGTCTAGCTTCTAGCAAAGAAAACCAATTTGTATGTTGTCTTTGTTAGATTTTTGTTTTGAAGGTATCGAATAATAGTATTACTAATTACCCAGTGTGTGTATAAAGTGAGTGAGTGAGAAGTGTTTGATTGATTGGTGGAACGTCATAATGAGACAACCAATGTCATTATCATCAATAGAAGGCCAACGAATTATATCAAATATAACGGAATATCCAAAAAATATTAGTATTATAATTGTTGCTGTTATTGCACAATCCGAATCAATATCGGTTTGACATTTATTGTCCTCTTCCTAATTAATTGCGGGCATCCTTTGCTGCTACATCCAAAATGGAGGTTCAACCGCATCATCATCAGGCTCATCACTACCACATCTCGTTCCGTCGATCCTTAAAACGTTCGATTAGCTTTAATACAGGTAAATTATCTCAATATCTAAAATTCATTATATAGTAAATGACATTGTATCGGGAGACATTATTTTTTATGTCATTCATATTTGCTTCCTTATTAATCAAACGAAACGTTGATATTGAAAGTGACTTAAGTACCATATTAACAGCCTGTTTCTGTACGTCGATCGAGCTGTACCGATCGACTTAAATGCATAGATACAGCTGATTTTTGGTTATAAATTCAGCTGCTTGTTTCTATTTCAATCGATCGATAGAGCTCGGTCGTCATACAGAAATAGGCTGTAAATATAATAATTGCAGAAGAGAAATTGGCGAGAGCCAAATAAATCATGTGGAAGTGAAGATGCAATTAGCCAGAAATCTAAAAGAATAGGTTTGTGAAATTGTTTTTACATTTTACAAAATAATATTATTTTCTTCTAAACAAACTTTTTGTTTACCCCAAAATAAAAATCCCAAACGTTGGTCTAAAATTTCGTTTGGAGGGTGAAAGATTTTTTCGTTGCGTGTACGTAGTATTATTTTTGCAATTTTTTTGTACTTTGATTCTCTCAATTGTGTCTTAATAATCCTAACAAAGCCATGGAATTTTTCCATTGCAAAATGGAATGTTAAATTTAAATAAGTTAAACTTTAATTGATAACCTTAGCCATAAATGCTTAATATTTAGAAATCTCTTAAACCATACATTTGTGGATGTAGAAAAGTTTAAGATATGAATTACTCATTAAACAGGGTAGGTGAGACGGCGGTGACACAGTTTAGGCTAGACTTCGAAGATACCTGCAATTTGTTCTTTATAAGCAAACCAAAATATTCTTGTTTCATTTATTTTATTGCGTTAAGTTTTATTATCTATTGTTGCCCAGCTCAAACATAACAATATTTTTGTGAAATGTTCCACAAATCGTTATCATGATGCTGGTAGCGTGACGAAGCGCTATGATTGTGGTCCACAAATAAAAACTGCAGAGTTTCGGAGTTTCAGAGGATCGAATTCAACTAAATAAACTGCATTGTATCAATCAAATAATAATTAAAGATTTTGCAATATCCCGTTAAAGGATACAACATAATAGTAACAGGTTGGCTGATAAGTCCCCGGTCTGACACATAGATGGCGTCGCTAGTATTAAATGCATATTATTTTTATATAGTACCAACCTTCAAATGATTCGTGTCAAAATGTGACGTCTGTAAGTCAATTAGTTTGTGAGATAGAGCGTCTTTTGTGAAGCAACTTTTGTTATTGTGAAAAAATGGATAAAAAGGAATTTCGTGTTTTGATAAAATACTGTTTTCTGAAGGGAAAAAATACGGTGGAAGCAAAAACTTGGCTTGATAATGAGTTTCCGGACTCTGCCCCAGGGAAATCAACAATAATTGATTGGTATGCAAAATTCATGCGTGGTGAAATGAGCACGGAGGACGGTGAACGCAGTGGACGCCCGAAAGAGGTGGTTACCGACGAAAACATCAAAAAAGTCCACAAAATGATTTTGAATGGCCGTAAAATGAAGTTGATCGAGATAGCAGAGGCCTTAAAGATATCAAAGGAACGTGTTGGTCATATCATTCATCAATATTTGGATATGCGGAAGCTCTGTGGAAAATGGGTGCCGGGCGAGCTCACATTTGACCAAAAACAACAACGTGTTGATGATTCTGAGCGGTGTTTGCAGCTGTTAACTCGTAATACACCCGAGTTTTTCCGTCGATATGTGACAATGGATGAAACATGGTTCCATCACTACACTCCTGAGTCCAATCGATAGTCGGCTGAGTGAACTGCGACCGGTGAACCGTCTCCGAAGCGTGGAAAGACTCAAAAGTCCTCTGGCAAAGTAATGGCCTCTGTTTTTTTTGGGATGAGCATGGAATAATTTTTATCGATTATCTTGAGAATGGAAAAACCATCAACACTGACTATTATATGGCGTTATTGGAGCGTTTGAAGGTCGAAATCGTGGCAAAACGGCCCCGTATGAAGAAGAAAAATGTGTTGTTCCACCAAGACAACGCACCGTGCCACAAGTCATTGAGAACGATGGCAAAAATTCATGAATTGGGCTTCGAATTGCTTCACCATCCACTGTATTCTCCAGATCTGGCCCCCAGCGACTTTTTCTTGTTCTCAGACCTCAAAAGGATGCTCGCAGGGAAAAACATTTGTTTGCAATGAAGAGGTGATCGCCGAAACTGAGGCCTACACTGATAGAAAAAGTTTCGTTATATTAACGAAATGTATCATTAAAAGTGAGCCAACGAAACAAATTCGTTAATACAATGAAATGTTTCGTTATTATGACGAATTTTCTGTTACTCAATGTAACGTTTCGTACTATTAACGAATATTTTCATTGTATTAATGAAAATGTTTCGTTATATCAATGAAAAATGTTCATTGGCTCAATTTTAATGAAATTTTCTTTGTGTGTATTTTGAGGCAAAACCGAAAGAGTACTACCAAAATGGTATTAAAAATTGGAAGGTCGTTATAAACGTTTTATCGCTCTTGAAGGGAACTATGTTGAATAAGAAAAACGAATTTTGACAAAAAAAAATGTGTTTTTCTTTGTTAGACCGGGGACTTATCAGCCAACCTGTTATATTAAATAAAAAGCACACGATGTTACACCAAAACAAAAAAGACAAAGAAGCGGAGTATTTCACTAAGAATGCATTTAAGACGCAATTCTTTTTTAAATTTGGGCTTTGCGTACTTGATGGTCTGGAAAACAAATTTGAATTTATTCGTTTTTTTATATTATGAGTTATTAATGTACGTTAAGAAGACATTAAGCACAATTTAAATATTTCTAAATTTATAGCTTTATAGGCAAGTTACTAACATCCATTGAATTTAAGCGCGATTTCAATAATGAAGATTTATTCCAAATTTTTACTATAAGTCTGTTCAATAGAATTTTTTTATATAAATATACACATTTTAAAGCCGAATCTCTTAACTATACGTACACATAAAAAATTTTTTTCTGATTCAATCACGAAATTAATTGATCCAATTAATTTTTTAATTGAAATGTCTTCAATCTCAGAGGTGAATTAAAAAATTAATTGAATCAATTAAAAAATAAATTGATACTATTAATTTTTGTGATTGATTTTTGTATCAATTAAAAAATTTGTTGGATCAATTAAATTTTTAATTGAATATTTTTTAAAACTCAATTAAAATTTTTATTGGAAAATTTTTGGTGAAATTTTTTTCTGTGTAAGTAAGGGTCGTAGTTAACCCCAGTTTCGACCGAATACAAAAAATTTTCATTCTCTTTTCGCGGTATATTAATAAAGCTATTCACGTACAAACAAATGCTAATTTAAAAATCCAAATTGTAACGGAGACTTCAAAGCAAAAATTGTTTTCTTAATTCCAAAAAAAAACTTTAAACGAAAGATGCTAAGTCATCAAAATAAGTCTTGGCCTATATTTGAAGTGTTTTTATCTTAAATCTAAGGATTCAATGTTTCAGTTTAATTTAAGGACACTTTCTTTGAAATATAAATGTGTTTCTTTCTTTAAGAAAAATTTAGTTAGTTCAAAGATATTTGAATTTTACGGAGAGACGCAAATTTCCAAAATTTGTGTCCTAAATTTAATAAAAAATTTTTTTTTGAAGCTACGGTAATAAACTTTATTTTAATTAAAATGTCATTATTTTAAAGAAATTTTTCCTTAATATGTTGTAAATTGCGCATGCTAAATTGTAGGTTGCGCAATTTTTAATATCACGTAAATATTTTTTCAGTGTGACTTTTTTATTTAAAACATAGTATAATTGAGTTTGAATTTGGAAATGTAAGTTATCATTAAAACGTTTTTAAAGGACTTTGATAGCACATGAATTAAAAAAAAATAATAAATTTACTTTTTTTTTCCTAGAATCAAGTACGCAAAACTCAAATTCAAAAGAGAATTGTGTCTTAAAAGTATCCTTACTTCAATTCTCCTTTAGAACGGTGAGGATGTGAAAAGTATTAAATAAAGACTAACACAATTTTTTTTTGAATTACCTGGTTAATAGCATCTTCCTTCGTATCTTTAGTAAATTTTTTCAATATTTTTTTTGTTTTATGATAAAAGTTCAAACTTTTCGAAGAAATTAAAAAATTTGTACCTGTCTTCCAAGCATTGCTTTTGTTTCTTTGCGTGTATTTATGATATTTCAGATACTTAGGCAACATTCAAAATCAACGATTGCTCATATCTTTTTCTTTTTAATAATTTTTTTCTATATTTTATCTGTTATGTTATTATTTGTATTTTCCTATTTTAATTGAGTTTTATTGCCAATTTTTTTTTGTTATTGTTATGATACAATTACATTCATACAATTGGGCATTGTATACAAAACACCATCGTTAACGAAGAGACCACGAAGACAACCGACTACGACGCCAAAGAAAACACTCATGATCGTCACACGAAAACATGTCACAAAGCACATAGAGACGACACGATTAGTGACGTGATTTTGTTTTGCTTCAATGATTCCCTTTTGAGAATTTGTCAGGATGACCTTTAATTTGAACAATTTCACAGCAGATGATGGTAACAATGAAAAATTATTTACATAAATTCATATTCATAAATATATACATACCAGCACTATGGTTTTATTCTTTTCTTGTAAAAGAATAACAAAAAGCTGTGGAAAATGAATGTTTATTCACTTACATTTGTTATAGCGTCATTCATATGTTTGTTTTTCTGCTGCAACCACGGTGGGGTTATATTTGTTCGGACGGTTTCTTAATTCGAAGTTGGTCTATGTTAACCGAAAAGCTGATTGCAATACTTGATGATAAATGTTTTTCACAACCATGTTATTTTCTCCGACATTATATATTTGATTTTGACAACAATTTTTTTGTTTGGCGAATAAACAAAATTTTTGTGACAAAAATATTCCATGTTCCCTGTTCAAAAATAACATATTGCCCTAGGAGGTGGTCATATTACTTATCTGCGTGTATATAAGCCGAAAGCTTTATCTAGCTATTGAAAATTCCTCGTTCCCTACACAGAAAAAAAATATTTACGTGATATTAAAGATTACGCAACCTAAATTTTATGATGCGAAATTTACAAAATATTAAGGACAATTTCTTTAAAATAATGAAATTTTAATTAAAATAATGTTTATAATCTTTGCTTCAAAAATTTTTTCATTAAATTTAGGACAAATTTTGTAAATTTGCGTCCCTCCGTTAAAGTCGCTTGTCTTTGAACTAAGACTAAATTTCTTAAAGTAAAGAAACACATTTTTGATTTAAAGAAATTGTCCTTAAATTAACTGAAATATTGAAACTTTAGATTTAAGTTAAAACGCTTCAAATATAGACTAAGACTTAGGTTAGGTTATGTTAGGTGCCAGCCCGATGTATCAGGCTCACTTAAACTATTCAGTCCATTGTGATACCACATTGGTGAATTTCTCTCTTATCACTGAGTGCTGCCCCGTTTTCATGTTAAGCTCAATGACAAGGGACCTCCTTTTTATAGCCGAGTCCGAACGGCGTTCCACATTGCAGTGAAACCACTTAGAGAAGCTTTGTAACCCTCAGAAATGTCACCAGCATTACTGAGGTAGGATAATCCACCGCTGAAAAACTTTTGGTGGAGCACCACGGTGGTGCAATGGTTAGCATGCCCGCCTTGCATACACAAGGTCGTGGGTTCGATTCCTGCTTCGACCGAACACCAAAAGTTTTTCAGCGGTGGATTATCCTACCTCAGTAATGCTGGTGACATTTCTGAGGGTTAAAAAGCTTCTCTAAGTGGTTTCACTGCAATGTGGGACGCCGTTCGGACTCGGCTATAAAAAGGAGGTCCATTGTCATTGAGCTTAACATAGAATCGGGCAGCACTCAGTGATAAGAGAGAAGTTCACCAATGTGGTACCACAATGGACTGAATAGTCAAAGTGAGCCTGATACATCGGGCTGCCACCTAACCTAACCATTGCACCAAGGTGGCTCCCTAAGACTTATTTTGAGGATTTAGCGTCTTTGCTTTAAAGTTTTTTTTTTTTTTTTTTTTTTTTGAAATTATGAAAACATTTTCTACATATATCCAATTAAAAAAATGAAGTTAAAAACGTAATCAATAAAGAAATTAACTGATAAAATTTACATTTAAATCAAATTAAATGTTTTAATCAAACAAGAAACTATTTCCAATTGGACAAAAATGTTCCATGCACAGAAAAAATATTTTTTGTCTTTAATCACGAAACTAATTGAACCAATTAATTTTTAATTGAAATTTCTTCCGTTACATAAATGATAGTATCAATCACCAACGTCAATTAAAAATTAATTGATCAAATTAAATATTTAATTGATACTAGTAATTTCTGTGATTGATTTTTGGTTCAATTAAAAAAATTGTTGAATCAAATTAAATTTTTAATTGAAAATTGTTTAGAATCCAATTAAAATTTTAATTGAAAAAATATTGGTGATATTTTTTTGTTTGTATTCACCGTTCACAAATAACATTTAGCTCTTAAAACATGTTTGGTGCGATCATATTCATTCTCTGCGTGTATATAGACTAGAGGTGTGCACGTGAGTAATAGTTTACTCACGCACACTCACGACTGAAAAATTATACTCACGCACACCCACGCACGATATTTTTGGTAGGACTCACGCACACTCACGAAAAGAATATTTGTACTCAGGCACGAAAACGTCGTGACTCACGAAAAATATCGTGACTCACGAATAATTTTATGATTAATTTACCCTACCGAAGTATCTGAAAACATGAGCATTATTAAAATCGAGAGTGTTATTAAACTCGTAACATAGGTGTCACTAAAATTGTAATCGAATTTAACTCTTAAGCGTTTTATGTTGGTGATCAGGAATATTTTCGTGAGTTTAATTCGTTACTCACGCACACTCACGAAGATATTATTTTCATGACTCACGCACGAATCACGAAAATTTTCGTGAGTCACGACCAGGGCTGTGGAGTCGAGCCAATTTTGCTCGACTCCGACTCCAGCATTTTTCATCAGCTCGACTCCGACTCCGACTCCGGAGTCGACTCCGGGTAATATAACTAAATCTCATTTTAATACCACTAATTTTAGTTCTATTGTGGGGGTACCGTAAGTGGACGATATAAAGTATCGTGTTTATTTATGTGTGCCAAAAAAGATCTTAATTTCACATTAGATGCTAATTGAATTCTATATTTCAAATTTATGGCAATGTTTAAAAAATAAAATAATGATATAAATACCCATCATAATATGAGAATATACCAACAGTATATGTATTTGTGGACCAAAATTATTGATACTATTTCAAATCCTTTAAATTTGTTGCGAGCTATATAAAGGTTTATATTTCCATATGCATGAATTTGAATCTGAAACAAAATTGTATATACTTCTACAAAATCTATGTACTTAAAATTTAAATCTACCGTTATGGGACGTAACACAATTTTAACGAAAAATAAAAATGCAAGGAAAGTCTAAAGTCGGGCGGGCCGATTATAATATACTCTGCACAACTTTGTATTTAGATCTACATTTTGATAAAATCTCAAATCAGACTTCTACAAAACTCGGGCAATATTTGGAAAATATTTATAATTGTTTAGACAATTTCGCAAAAATGCATTTATGATTCATTCATTGAAAAATTTGAAAATTTGAGTCATTTCTACAAGCTTTCGACTTAGCAGCAATTTTTCCAAAATTGTATGCTCACTGAATACAATTTTGGAAAAATTTTTGTCTAGTAAATAAAATTTTGCAAAATTGTATATAGAAATAAAATTTTGGAAAATTTTCTACAGTAACAAAATTTTGACTAAATTTTCTATAGAAATAAAATTTTGGCAACATTTTCTATAGAAATCAAATTTTGACCAAATATATAGAAATACAATTTTGAATAAAATTTTTGTAGAAATAGAATTTGGCAAAATTTTTTATAGAAAAAAAAGTTTGAAAAAATTATCAATAGAAATACAATTTAAAAAAATTGTGTAGCAAACAAAATTTTGCAAAATTTTCTATAGAAATAAAATTTTGCAAAATATTCTATATAAACAACATTTTGACTAAATTTTCTATAGAAGTAAAATGTTGACTAAATTTTATGTAGAAAAAAATATTTCTATATTAATAAAATTTTGAATACATTTTTATAGCAGTGAGTATCTGTGAGCATCAGTAAGAAAAAAATTGAGAAAATTTGCTATAGAAATAAAATTTGACAATTTTTTCGTATAGAAATAAAATTTTGAAAAAATTATCAATAAAAATACAATTTTAGAAAAATTTTTGTGTAGTAAATAAAATTCTGCAAAATATTCTACAGAAACAAAATTTTGACTAAATTTTCTATAGAAATAAAATTTTGACAAAATTTCCTATAGAAATAAAATGTTGACCAAATTTTCTGTAGAAATAAAATTTTGACCAAATTTTCCAATAAAAAAATCTATTACTATAAAATTTTGGCAAAATTTTCTATAGAAATACAATTTTGACTTAAATTTTTATAGAAATAAAATTATCAACAGAAATGAAATTTAAAAAAAAATTTTGTGTAACAAATTTTGCAAAATATTCTATAGAAACTAAATTTTGACTCAATTTTCTATAGAAATAAAATTTTGACTAAATTTTCTATAGAAATAAAATTTGGACTAAATTTTCTATAGAAAACAAGTAAGAAAAGTCTAAAGTCGGGCGGGGCCGACCCTGCACCCTGCACCACTTTGTTGATCTAAATTTTCGATACCATATCACATCCGTCAAATGTGTTGGGGGCTATATATAAAGGTTTGTCCCAAATACATACATTTAACAAGTAAGGAAAGTCTAAAATTTTAAGGAAACTTCGCAATAGTTTATTTATGATTTATCGCTCGATATATATGCATTAGAAGTTTAGGAAAATTAGAGTCATTTTTACAACTTTTCGACTAAGCAGTGGCGATTGAACAAGGAAAATGTTGGTATTTTGACCATTTTTGTCGAAATCAGAAAAACATATATATGGAAGCTATATCTAAATCTGAACCGATGTCAACCAATTTTGGCACGCATAGCTACAATGCTAATTCTACTCCCTGTGCAAAATTTCAACTAAATCGGAGTTAAAAATTGGCCTCTGCTAGTCAAACATTCTGGGAAACATAAAAAGATAGCCGTAATTGGAAGTTGATTTTCATTTACAATCATGCTGTACATTGATCGAATGAATAACGCAATGGAAACTAATTTGCGTAAAAACTTGCTTAGTTACAAATATGTGAAGTGTTTTAAAAAATTTTGTTTAGCCGGAGTCGGAGTCGAGCAAAATTTTTACGACTCCGACTCCGACTCCAGCAAAATCTTCAGACTCCGACTCCAAGACTCCGACTCCGACTCCACAGCCCTGGTCACGACAATTTCGTGTCACGTGCACACCTCTAATATAGACCCTTTTACTTTAATATAACTTGCTCCTTCGTTATTCTCCTATGTTATTCAATCGTAATTCGTCAGAAATATGCAATTCACTCCAATCTAATACCTAAAACTTTAAACAGAGTAAGAAATGTTTTATCCAAATTGTAATTTTTTCAAGTGTACTGTCTTAGATCCAAAAGATTTTAAGCCTTCACTTAAGAAAGGTGGTTGGTATTGATCCTGAGCCAAAGACTCGATAACTTATTTGTAGCATTTTTTTGATAATAATTTTGATTGCAACTCAACATGTGATGACAGTACACGCCTCTAATTATCATACTACAGGGTATTTTATTGACATAAGGACGAACGCTATCGAATTATGAAAAAAATCGGTTCAAATTTAGATACAGCTCCCATATTTATGTATCGTCCGATTTTGACAAATGTGGTCATATTACGCTCATTTACTTACCGATCGTAGTCAAATTTGGCACACAATATCACCGAAATTGGTTAAATTGGATATATCTTTCATATACACACAAAAAAAAATCTGATTCAATCACGAAATTAATTGATCCAATTAATTTTTTAATTGAAATGTCTTCAATCACAGAAATGATAATATAAATTAAAAAATTAATTGAAAGTCAGTTAAAAAATTAATTGATCCAATTAAAAAATTAATTGATACTAATAATCGATTGATTGATTGTGATTGATTTTTGTTTCAATTAGAAAAATGTTGAATCAATTAAATTTTTAATTGAATATTTTTTAAAACTCAATTAAGACTTTAATTGGAAAAATTTTCGTGAAATTTTTATGTTAGCCTGATATCAACGCTAGCTGGTTTTTCGTCCAAATCAATTACTTTACATTAATTACAGTTTTAAATTTGTTTCTGTGTATATGTATCGCTCAATTTGCCGAAATAAATAAATAGCCATAATATGCTTATTTATTTTCTTTGCATTTAAAACACTTAAAATTAATTAACGAAAATATTCTTATTTCAATGATGGGTACTATACATTTAATGGAAAAATTTAAAACGAACATTATAAACTTTCTTTTAATTAAAATGTATTTGTTTTAAAGAAAAATTTCATTTCATATTGAGTAAATTTAGTGTACCTTAAATTTCAATGTATATAAAGTTAGATAAATGTTAAGTCAAACATAGAAAAAAAAAAACTCACATATAATGTTATATATTTCAATAACACTCTGTTGAAAAACTCTGAAGAAACCTGCAAATATTCAGCAATCCATGAAATAAATTTGTTTTATTTTCATCTTTAAAAAAAATTATCATTAATAGCCAATTAAATAGTATTAATAATAAAATAATAATGAAAATAATTAATAAAAAAAATTTTGCATTGGTCATAAAATCAGTATAATAATCTTTCCTATAATTCAAGGAAAATCTTTAGTTCTTACATTAAAACATGTTTATCTACAATCGACCAGCAATCAATCCAATGCTTCATTCATTGTATAGAGTGAATTTAGTGTTCAATAATTACAATTGGACAGTTCCTATATGTTATATTCACATGCATACTGAGTAAATTTTCCATTAGAAAATTTGGGTCACATATCAATACCTTTTAGTTAGACTTTTAATTAAATGAGGAGGAGGAGGGGAAGGATATTTTTATGTGAAAATTGGTATACGCCTCTGTGATTATAGTCATTATTCACAATGTTTGTGTTCAATTTATTTCATGCCAAGATAATTGATTGTTGTTTCTGACCATTTTCAATACTGATTGTCATTGGGGGGGGGGGGGGGGGCAATATAAACGCTTTGTCATTACTGGGAAATTTCTTCTCTCGTTGCGATGGAATTTTCTGTGTAATAGTGAGTGGTGTGACATTTCCCTCTTGTGAGTTTGGACTTAATGGGATTATAAAACAAATACAATCATCATAGAAATCAAGCGTTAACACTGCATGTATCACTAATGAGGAGATTAACTAAATTCGAAAATCAATAAAGCTGGAATGTTCTAAAATTTGTCACTATTTTTTTAAGAATATGTATCATCCGTATAGCTAATATGAGCTCTGCACCCAGAGAAGGAATATGATCACCTCAAACATGTTTCGAGAGCAAAATGTTATTTTTGGACGGAGAACATGTAACATGTTTGCGGCAACCATGTTATTTTCTCAAAAAGCATATGTCTGACTTCGGCAACCATGTATATGTTTGCCGAGAAAACAACATTTTTGCGACAAAAATGTTCCATGGTCACCGTCCAAAAATAACATTTTGCTCTCGTAACATGGTTGAGGTGATCATATTCCTTCTCTGCGTGTGATACGAAGTTTTAATGTTTTCATTTCAATTGCTTCAATCAAATGATAGAACCAATCACAGATTTAATTAAACGTGAAAAATATACAATATATGATTTGAAAATTAATTGGTATCTCCAGCTCATTGCTATTTTTATTTGATTAAATTAAAAATTAAATTGATTTTACACTGAAAAAACAGTGAACCCACCAGGAAGAAAACTTTTGATTAATTTTATAAAATTTTGAATATTTTTAGAAATTTTTAACTAAATAGAATTACAAGCGATGGCGTCACGCCGATATCACAAAAATAAGTAAATATTTTTCGACGAATTTAAGAAAATTTATTAGACATAAATAATTTTTTTTCACTTTTTAAAGAAAATTTTGTAGTTTGATGGAAAAAATTGGAGTTAAAAATTGCATGAATGTCTTTAGTGAGATATGAAGTTCATGATGGACGCTTTTGTAGTAAAATTTACAAATTTGAAGAAATAATTAACTATTTTGTGAGAAGTACGAATTTAGTAAATCTAAATAATTTAACTAACGTACGCAAAAAATTATTAGAGTAAAGGAAACTCTCTTCAAACATACTAAAATAAAGTTAAATTGGCTTTAATGAAATTGAGGGTTCACTTTTTTTGAGTGTATTTATTTTTTTTACACAGCTAGTAACAGCCGGGAATATAACCCCCTGGACTGGAAGGGCGTCTGAAGGGACTCCAATGTTAGGTATTCGTGATATGGGCAAGACAAGGTTTAAAGATTGCAGCCATCAGAGACAGCAAGGGCGTGGAACACAGGATCATACACCCTCAAAAAAAATCGCTTCTTTAACATATGTTCCAAACATATTTTGCAGGAAGCACATATATTATTGCATACTGCCGAAACATTAATATGTTTGTTTTATGTGAACATATTATATGTTTGGAAGCATTTTGAGCCAAAAATATTATATGATTGGAAGAATTTTTCCCAAACACGATTGTGCTCATTCCCTAACATACTCGTAATTTTCACTTCCACGAAATTTTATAGTTATTGGCACCTTTTTCTGTAATACAAATAATGTTGAAGAAATTATTCACTTTTATAAATTTTTAAAATTTTACCTTTCGCCTGCACGGAGAATCGAACCGAGGACCATACAGTTTATAAGCCAACACACTATCCACTGGGCTACGTAGCTGTTATAGTCACCAGTAGATAATTATCGTTTTAAGTTACATTTATATAGCATAGTTTGCAGCGCCCACGAGCTCATGCAAACATAACATTATTTAACAGAAATATACATTTGTTTGCCACGTGGAGCAGTGGTTAGCATGTCTGCCTTGCATGCAAAGGGTCGTGGGTTCAACCCCTGCTCCGACCGAACATTTTTTTTTTTTTTTTTTTTTTAATTTACACATTTATATTTATACTATATTAATTTTTTTAAATGAAACTTCGAAATGTGGGTTATTAAAGATTTATAGTCAGTAACAGTGCTTGATATAAACGAAATTGACTGATTTTTGGATAAAATATTATTTTTTATTGCAAAAATAACAATCTTGTAATAAAAAACTGTTTTTGTACAAAACTTTAAAATTTGGAAGGACTTCAAAAACTAACAAAAGAAGAACGTGGAGTCGAGTATAAGCATACATACATAATTTTATAATATAAACATAAATTTATTTAGGAGTGAACAGTTTTTTACTAGCATTTAACACCATCGCTCTAAAATTCCTTTTATTTTTCTTTAATAATTCATTTTAAAGAAAATAAACTTTTTAAATTGTTTTAGCTGTAAAACTCGAACTTAATGCCCGCTTTTATATTTGATGGTGTCCGTCAACTCCTCGTGGACTACTTTTTAATAAAGGGAACTAAAGTTTGTTTTTTTACATTTTACTGTGTAATTTTTCACTATTTCCTCCTTATTTCATTTTACTGTCCCAACTCTAAAAAGAGTATAGTGCCCTTTCGTTATTTTTATGAAGGCCCCTGATTTCTTTTAACGAACCAAGAAAAAAATTGTGCCCATAATGCCAAAATGATAAACCCAACGCACGTCCACACATACATAAAATGCTGCTCTCAAGGCGAAAACATATGCTGTTTGTTTTTCAAATGTCTATTCTCTTGGTTCCTAATGTCTATTCTCTTTATTCAAATTAAATAATATTTAGACTTAAACATATAAAATATAAAATTGGCCTTATCATAAAACAGTTTTCCGAAACAACATACAAGCGGTTTCACAGAAATTGTTCTCTTTTGACTCTTTTGCTGTGTTATATTGATATCTTTCGTCAACTCTCCCGGTTTCCATCTCTATTTCTCTCTATACTCTCTCTGTCGCTTTGAATAAAATATCACAACATATGTATGTTTAGTCGAAATTTGTAAATTTATATATGTTTGTATTCACACATATGATTTTTATGAAACATTCATGCCACAAACATAATATATTCTAACATATTAATATAGATGTCCCAAACATTTAGTGTTAGTTTAGGAACATTACATGTTTGCACTTAAATATATTGTGTTTAAAAATTGTGCCCGAAACACATTTTGTTTATATCGCATACATATGAAAAACATATTTTTCTAACAGTGTAGAAACAGCAATAGGATGAATAGAACAGGATTACATTTATTACAATACAGCTGACAATTTATTTTTTAGTAGCAAAACGCATCGAACTATTATTTTCAGACCCCATAAAGTTTTTGGTCATGATGACACTGTGAGTCGGTAAAAATGTCCGTCCGTTGAAAGATTGCCGTCATATCCAAAGATTTGACTACTTGATCTTCCTTGGCCAAACATGTGATGACAGTACACGCCTCTATTTTTATTGACATAAGGACAGTACAGGGTATTTTATTGACATAAGGACGAACGCTATCGAATTATGAAAAAAATCGGTTCAAATTTAGATGCAGCTCCCATATTTATGTATCGTCCGATTTTGACAAATGTGGTCATATTACGCTCATTTACTTACCGATCGTAGTCAAATTTGGCACACAATATCGCCGAAATTGGTTAAAATTTGGATATATCTTTCATATACACAAAAAAAAATCTGATTCAATCACGAAATTAATTGATCCTATTAATTTTTTAATTGAAAGGTCTTCAATCACAGAAATGATAATATAAATTAAAAAATTAATTGAAAGTCAGTTAAAAAATTAATTGATCCAATTAAAAAATTAATTGATACTAATAATCGATTGATTGATTGTGATTGATTTTTGTTTCAATTAGAAAAATGTTGAATCAATTAAATTTTTAATTGAATATTTTTTAAAACTCAATTAAGACTTTAATTGGAAAAATTTTCGTGAAATTTTTATGTTAGCCTGATATCAACGCTAGCTGGTTTTTCGTCCAAATCAATTACTTTACATTAATTACAGTTTTAAATTTGTTTCTGTGTATATGTATCGCTCAATTTGCCGAAATAAATAAATAACCATAATATGCTTATTTATCTCTTATCTCAAACTCTTAATAATAACATGTTTAGGTTCACTTATTCTGTAGGAAGGGTGGCTTAGCGCATGATATACCATCACCAAAAATACACTAGGGTGGATATAAATACAAATGGTGAATCACCATTAGTGATTCAATTACGAAATTTATTGATCCAATAAATAGTCGGTCCCGCCCTACTTTCTACTTTACTCGTTTGTATATTTTATTTAGAATATGTTAACGGTTGGGTTTGTTATTAAAACAAAACAAAAAACATTTGCCAGATTTGGGCTAACTAACAATATAAATATATAATTTTTTTTAAAGAGACTTATGATTCCTATTTTCGGATATCCAATTCAATTCTATTTCCGCAATTCACGAAAAATCTACGAGCTTGAAAATTTGGTGTTACACAAATCTTATGAATTTGTCTATTATAATTTTAGTTGGATTTTTCTGTATTAAATACAATATTTAATAAAACTATAAGTAATTTATTCCGAAAAAAATTTCAATTATATTTTCAATAGGAAATATACATTTATTTAATTAAAATGTTAATTGGGATAATTAATATTTTAATTAAGAATGTAGTTTCAATGATTGTCTTAAAATTTGGTGTTACACAAATCTTATGAATTTTTCTATTATAATTATAGTTGGATTTTTCTGTATTAAATAAATACAATATTTAATAAAACTATGAGTAATTTATTCCGAAAAATGCAATTATATTTTCAAGGCCGGTATGCACCTCTAGCGAAAAATTTCATTCCCATAAGAAATGCATTGCTATTTATGCTAACGAAATTTTCGGTAGCGTTCAATTTCGTAAGCTGGTACGCACCTCTAATGAAAATAACAGGGTTGTCAAAAGCATATTTTGGCAGCAAACATTTAATTTATTACAATCATTGTGTGCGTAAAAGTTTTAAAAGTTCTGTAAATAATAAACAATTTATTTGAGGAATATTTGGAACATATATTAACAATTTTTAAAAGCGATTAGCTGGTTTAAAATTTGTGTACACAGCCCTGTTTGTTTGTTGTAGACTTAAATAAATTTTTGCTACCGAAAATTTCGCTAGAGGTGCATACCGGCCTTCAATGGGAAATATACATTTATTTAATTAAAATCTTAATAAAATTAAAAATGTAGTTTTCAATGATTCTCTGAATTGACGTTATTTTTTAATGTGATTAAGTTAATTGTATCACCACCGTGGTGCAATGGTTAGCATGCCCGCCTTGCATACACAAGGTCGTGGGTTCGATTCCTGCTTCGACCGAACACCAAAAAGTTTTTCAGCGGTGGATTATCCCACCTCAGTAATGCTGGTGACATTTCTGAGGGTTTCAAAGCTTCTCTAAGGGGTTTAACGGCAATGTGGAACGCCGTTCGGACTCGGCTATAAAAAGGAGGTCCCTTGTCGTTGAGCTTAACATGGAATCGGGCAGCACTCAGTGATAAGAGAGAAGTTCACCAATGTGGTATCACAATGGACTGAATAGTCTAAGTGAGCCTGATACATCGGGCTGCCACCTAACCTAACCTAACCTAACCATCACTTAATTATTTAGCTAATTACGTTTTCAACTTCAATAAACTTTTTAATTGGAAAAATTTAGGCCGTATTTTTAAATGGAGAATTTTTAGTGATATTTTTTCTGGGTAATTCATTAATTTTTTTTTTAATTAAATATTTTTTCAATAAAACTTTTTTAACCCTCTGTAGCTGACATCGTTGCCTGACAGACACCGCAAAATAAATTGTCGTGCGTATTTCCCTAAAGTACGTAGCATCGATCTTTCCGCTTTCAGTACATTTTCTTTTTATTTAAAATTTGTTGGATTAATTATGATAATTTTTGGCCAATTTGTTATATATACTTTTTTGGATGTTTTTCCTTTTTTGGATGATGTTTTGTTGGATTTGCTTGCTTAATAACCATATGTTTTTTTGTGGATAATATGACCAAAAACTTTTTGATCGTAGGATATCAATTTAGAAACGATGTCTGCTGCACGCAGAGAAGGAATATGATCACCTCAACCATGTTACGAGAGCAAAATGTTATTTTTGGACGATGACCATGGAACATTTTTGTCGCAAAAATGTTGTTTTCTCGGCAAACATATACGTGGTTGCCGAAGTCAGACATATGCTTTTTGAGAAAATAACATGGTTGCCGCAAACATGTTACACGTTCTCCGTCCAAAAATAACATTTTGCTCTCGAAATATATATGAGGTGATCATATTCCTTCTCTGGGTGTGGACCTCACGTCAGTTATATTGTTAAAATTAGACCACCTCAGCCACGGAAGGTTAAACCGGAAATACAACCATCGCGGACATAATTCGTCATACATTTGTTAGTGAATTAATTTTAAAATGTTGTATTTATTTTTATATTTTATTTAAAATAAAAAAATAGCCAGAGGTTTTTTCGTATTTGAGTTTGATTTCAAATTTATATATTAAACTGCCTTTTAAATGCCAATTTTTGAAACTCTACAGTCCATATTTTATACCATTATTACCATTAGTAAAACTGTTATAATTTCACATACTTCTTTCACATGACATTTATTAGCGGTCTCTAGCGCAGAGTATTTCGTAAATGGTACAAAGCAAAACCAAAAAACATGGATTTTTGCATTTAAACAAAACAAAATGTGAGGCTATATTATACTCTCTTTCATGCGAGTGAGAGAGAAAAGAAAATAATATCCCAATTCACAACTCTCTACTCTATCTCATTTATATAGAAACTGTTAAATAGCCCAGCTGGGTGGTTAAAATAAATGAGCGCCTATGGTTGGATTGCTCGCAATTACATGCAATCCATATGAGTTTCAGTCTTTGCCATACACCAGAAGAGTCAACAAGTTGATAGACATACCCTCGAAAAAGGCAAAACGACAGCGACGACCCCGTACTATAACGACGGCTGTTTCGGGCAGAGAGAAGAAAAAGTGAAAAACAGATAAATTTAACTAAAGAAAACTAAACGGTATAAATGGAAAATTATTTGTGATGCGATGCGACGACGATGAGTTGCGGCAAACAATGAAAAAAAAGTGAAAAAACGTGCAATAAAAAAAATTAAAGTTATATTTAGTTAACTTATTCTTATTCGTGGGGTTTCAGTTTTTTTATATAGTATTACCCATATGTAATGTGTAAAATTATGTATAAAATGTGATGAGAAGTAGAACAAATCAGCAAAAAAATCAAATTCTTTCTAAGGCACCCTATTCATACGACAAATACAAACATTTTCAATTTTTTTCTTCGATTTTATTACAAAAAGTTTTGGTTTTTTCATGAAAAAAGGTGATTCGACACAAAGGAATAACCGAAATTTTATTCGCCCATTACTAAATTACGCGACAATTTTTCTTTTCAAGGAAGTTCATTTAATACCTATAGGGAATATTGCTCCTATGACAGTTGCGTGTAAAAGGAAGAAAAAAACAGAATCGCAAAAAACGAAAATAAACAGGGTTGAAAATCTCAAAAAATCTGATTCGATTATAGAATTTATATTCTCTTGGCAAATGAACGAACGCAATAAATAATAAAGAAGCCCAAAAAATGAATATCACAACCAAGTGGACGCATATACACCACAGAGATTATTGCACGCAGAGAAGAAACATGATTGCCACAATCATATTCGAAGAGCAAAATAATATGATAGCAGCTATTTTTGCGGCGACCATGTAACATTTTAACCTGCAACCATGTTGGCTCAGTGAACATGGTTCTAAGAAAAATACAATTGTCCTCATCTAAAATGTTATTATATTGATAAGATAAGAATTTTGTTTCCATTAAAAGACAATGGTCACGATCTAAAATGTTATGTTATTCGTCAAAAATGTTTTTCTTCTAGTTAAAAGAACATGGTCACAACCTAAAATGTTTTGATTTTTATGAAAAAACTTTTTTCGTCGTCGAAAAAAGGACGCCACTTGTGAAAAGAAAACACAAAATCAACTTTATTTATTTGTTTTTATTTATTTATAAACTAATTCATTGTTTATTTGTATTTATAATGTCGTGCAAGCAAACTTCACATATTTTTACACACTCTAGTTTGGTTCAATTTCAACAATAAGTAATCATTCCATATTTACTTCGTGACCATCAAATGTACAAACGCAGACATCATGTAACTGCAAATAAAAATAAATTATACCATATATCAAAATGCAGAACAAAAACCAGGTATATTTTTTTCAATTACACTTTCCTTGTTTGTATTCACATAAAACCACGTGCCATTTCTGAATAAATAAATTAACACAAAACACAATAATTCCGTATTCTCCGTCCATTCCAAGAAACAATCAACACACGACTGACGCGCAAAATGAAAATCGTGTGTACCTGCTCAATGTTTTATAAAATTCTTGTCGCTGCAAAAAAATTAAAAAATTAAATGGTCACGAAAACAATGTACATGGTCTTTATGGCCATGTAATGGTTGTAGACATGTCTATACGTAAACAATAAAAATATTTTTTTCTCTGCAAAAAAGTAAAAAAATTGAATGGTCAGATACATGATTTTCCTGACCATATAATGGTCTCAAATTCTATCATTTAAATAATTGAACATGTTTGCGGCATTTGAGAACCATTTAAATGCTTATTGCCAACATATATTTTTCTCCGCTCGAAAATTATTTTTACAAAGACAAAAAACATGGTTTTCGCGACAATTACATACTCTAAATAAGCATTAAATGGATGCGGCAACCATGTCCAAACATATTTTTTCTGTGCGTGTGCCAATAATACAAAAATACACAAACCAGATATTAAAAATAACACACATTGTGACAGCAGGCGGCAGAGGAGATGTTCAAACAAATGTTCTACCATCATTCTTAGAGGTGTGCTCGTGATGCTATTTTTTTTTTTTGGTTGGGTGACAGATGAATCACACGTGAGTCCAGAGATTCGAGAGTGAATGTGCAAACGAAACGAAGAGCGAATAAAAATCTATGAATAATCAAAATCGCGAGTTAAATGTGAAAATGCGAATAGAATTTCGAATTAAAAAAAAAAACAACAACAATAATTTACTGTAAAAAAATTTTAAAGCAAACAACTAGGAAACCAAAATTTTAAAATTTAGGAAATACTCGTACTCTTTTTCTTTATTAAAAATTTGCAAAACTACAAAATTAGTATTATCTTCTCTTAGAAATGCTGGTGGTTAATCTTAGACTAAATCTCTCAAAAATGCCGCCCCCAGAATTTATCCAATTAACTTTTTAAATGAAATTGTTTCAAGCTTAACGGAGAGACGGAATATGGTCACCCCAAAATTGTTTCAAGAGAGGACGGTGACCGTGGAACATTTTTGTCACAAAAATGTTGTTTTCTCGGCAAACATGGCTGTCGAAAACAGATACAAATTTGTTGAGAAAATAACATGGTTATGCCAAACATGTTACATGTTCCTAGTCCAAAAATAACATTTTGTTCTTGAAACATGATTGATGTTATAATATTGCTTCTCTTGGTGTTGAGAATAATATTATCAATCACAGAATTAATTATACATAAAAAATAAACTTCATTACAAAATTAATTTCTTTCGAACTTTCAATTAAGTTTTTAATTGATTCAATGAAAATTTTATCGCAAAAGTTTATTATTTTTTAAATTAGGATAATCAATTATTTAGTTGGACTTATCCCTTTCAATGGATAAATTCTAGTTTAGCTATACCTCTCAGATTTTTTAAAAACATTTCATTGTTGGTAGAACTCTAAGAGTAGATTATAAAATTTTTTACCTACCTACCTTTTCAAAAAATAAAAAAAAAATAAAAACTTTTCTAATCAACCGGTAATCTCCCAAATCTCTTCTAGAACCAAAGATATTAGTCGGTTTATATCCATATGTGCCTACGTTGCTTCTTATATCTTAAAACCGGATATATTAACCGATTTTTAAAGTGGTATTCGTTCAACCGGTTATGGAAACCTGGTTGTAGTGAATTAAACCCCTAGTGATTTAAACACCTTCTCCAAAAAATGCCAAAGAGTTCTTAATAAATAATTGCATTTTGACTCAAATCTACTAGATCCGGAGATATTAATCGGTTTATTATTATTATTATTATTTTTTTTTTTTTTCAAAAAAAAAATCGCGTAGTTGTTTTGAAGAAATTTTTCGCATACGGGGCTTCCGGGTGTATTACGAGTTAACAGCTGCAAACACCGCTCAGAATCATCAACACGTTGTTGTTTTTGGTCAAATTTGAGCTCGCGCGGCACCCATTTTGCACAGAGCTTCCGCATATCCAAATATTGATGAATGATATGACCAACACGTTCCTTTGATATCTTTAAGGCTCTGCTATATCGATCAACTTCATTTTACGGTCATTCAAAATCATTTTGATTTGGATTTTTTTGATGTTTTCGTCGGTAACCACCTCTTTCGGGCGTCCACTGCGTTCACCGTCCTCCTTCACCTCATTTCACCACACTTGAATTTTGCATACCAATCAATTATTGTTGATTTCCCTGGGGCAGAGTCCGGAAACTCATTATCAAGCCAAGTTTTTGCTTCCACCGTATTTTCCACTTCAGAAAACAGTATTTTATCAAAACACGAAATTCCTTTTTTCCATTTTTTTTCACAATAACAAAAGTTGCTTCACAAAAGACGCTCTATCTCACAAACTAATTGACTTACAGACGTCAAATTTTGACACGATTCATTTGAAGGTTGGAACTATATAAAAATAATATGCATTTAATACTAGCAACGCCATCTATGTGTCAGACCGGGGACTTATCAGCCAACCTGTTAGCTGTTTTGTAAAATTTTTCGCCTACGGGGCTTCCTATATCTAAATTCTTCTTAGAACCGGATATATTAACCGATTTATTTCCACATCCGGTTTAAAAAGATAAATAAAAATTTAGCATCGAATAATCGCGATTATTCTTTTAAATGTGGCTTTCCAAACAACTATTAAATTAAATAAATGATTTTTTTAATCGCGATTTTTCTTTGGTGTGACATTCGTTCAAATCCGTTTTTTTCTACCATGAAAACAACTTTCAAATAAAAATTAATATAATATTAATTTACAATGCAAATTACCACTTTTCTTGACAACAATTGATTATATCAGCGATATATCCGGTTCTAGAAAAGATGTCTGCCAAAATTTGAATTTGACGGGTAGGCAGAAGTATTAGCTACAATTTATAACCGGTTACTCAGCTTCTTTACATTGAACACTTTTTGATTTATAGCTGATTAAAAAAAAATCGGGTTCAAAAATGCACTATTTAATCGGATAAGCTCATGCTACTAACGAGAAGAGTTTTCTGGTTTAAAAAATATAAAACATTGTATGTCAATTTATACACGCTCACAAAAAATCGCTTCTGTAACATATACTCCCAAACATATTTTGCTTCAAGCATATATATTTTTGGGTATTGCCCAAACATTTATATGTTTGATCTCTTCCAATATATAATATGTTTGAAAGCATATTGGTCTAAACAATATATGTTTGGGTAGTCTAAGTTCCAAAGATTTTGTATTTTTGCATCCAAATTCAATAATGTTGTCTTCCAAAAAACAATATGTAATTATGTGAACACATAATATGTTTGGAAGCATTTTGCACCCAAAAATATTATATGCTTAAAAAATTCTCCCAAACAATATTGTGCTCAAAATTTTATTTATTTATTTATATATTTACAATCATAATGAATTATGAAAATAAACAGGTAATATAGGTGCTAACAACATAGGTTTTCGACCTGAATGCTCAAAATTTTGTTTCTGCCCAATTGTATATTCCCCCACATCTTTCTCACTTCCACGAGATTTTTTAGTTCTTAGCACCTTTTTCTGTAATACAAACATTGTAGAAGAAATTATTCAATTGTATGATTTTTTTATTTTAATTTTACCTTTTGCCGGACGGGGATTCGAACAGCGGACCACACAGTTTGTAAGGATCAAAGAAGTAGCTGATCAGTTGCCCAAGGAAAAATAAAATGTTAATTTTGTAATAACAAGCAACAACCGCCAACTTAATTCAATATCGCTCCCTGTTAAATAGCGCTCCAAGCTACTAAACACATATATGTTTATAGGCTATTTCTAAATTAATATATGTTTGCATCCAAGCATATTATATTTACAAACATTTTATGTCCCAAACATAATATGTTCTAACATATTAACATATATGTCCCAAACATGTTATGTTAGTTTATGAACATTATATGCTTGCACTCAAAAATATTGTGTTTAAAAATTTATGTTCCAAACATATAATGTTTATAGCCAAACATATGAAAAACAGTCTTTTTCATCCGTGTATAATTAAATATGACAAGTATAAAACCAATTGAAAATATAATTGAAAATGGGTTCATTAAATTTTTTTTAAATTCAAGAAAAATCTAACTGTAATTATAATCATAATTATAATTACAAAAAAAAGATTTCAAATAAAGAGAAGTAATTATAAATAAATAAATGTTTGCCTCAATTAAAAAATTGAGTTTTTCGAAAAAATTAATTAAAACAAAAAGTTAATTGAAATATCAATTATTTTTTTAATCAAATATATTTTCTAATTTCTAATTCTGTCATTGATACTAGAATTTTCGTGATTGAAGCATTTTCAATAAAAAAAATATTTGGATCCATTAATTTCGTGATTGAATCAGAATTTTTTTCTGAGTATGTACGTTGTTATTTTTCGTTTTCAATCACGAAATTAATTGATTCAATTAATTATTAATAAAAATTTCTTCAACCACAAAAATGATAACCAATTAAAAAGTTGATTGATACAATTTTTGTGATTGATTTTTGTTTTAATTAAAAAACTAGTGGAATCAAATATTTTTCAAAATGGAAAAATTTATCAAATTCAATTAAAATTTTAATTGGAAAAATTTATGTGACATTTTTTCCGTGTTTCACTTATGCGTTCTTACAGCAAACACGCGCCCATCTCTAGTCCCAAACATACAACATCATCGTCGTCAACGCATTCGCAAGTAAAGATTTTGATTTTCTTCTCTACGAAATGTTCATTTTTTGGGTCACCATGACCGAGTGAAAATCAAAAGTGACGAAACGTTGTTCACTTAAATAAATAAATTTATCCATATTGTGCTGGTGGTGTGTTTGTTTCATTTCGCTTTTCTCTTACAGAGATGTAGAGTGGGGATTTTCGTACAAAACATAAACTCAAATATTTCTAATAGCACAAACAAGAAAATTAATTAACTATAAATAATTTTAGAAAATAAACATTAGTGAGAAAACAAGAACCAATGACAAAACTAAAGTGACTTAACAAAAGGCTGTGGTATTTAAAACATTTGGGGGAAAAAAGTGGACATCTGACCATCCATTTGTTCCTTTCCTATATATAAAGTAAACTCCTTCTGTTATCATTCTCTAAGACTGAATTTGAGTGTAGAGGAGGCAAGTACCCCTCCCCCCGGCCTGGCAACATCACATCCATAATTGGTTTCCTCAAAACTCATTCTGATTGACCAGCCAACCATAAGCTCATTTAATGGATGACGAGCTCGAGGATAAAGTCTTCTATCAAACATACGTCTCACACATGAAAATACTATCGAAATTTGCTGTGGGCTTTTCGTCCATTAATTCACCTTTGGCCTATTTCTGGAAATTGTGTCGTCTCTATGTTTTGCGACCCGAGGTGATATTTTGCGGTGTTATCTTATTCTTTTTACTGATCTATTTACAAGCTGTGGACACATGGTCTCGTGGCCTGCTGGGTCGCATACAAGCCACTCTCAGTGGTCGCCAGAAATCAAATCGTTTGAAATTATTGGAAGCTTCGGGCCAAGGTGATCATCAATCATGGGAGGCAATACGCAGCCAGAGTTCAGCATTTGCGATATTGGGCCGTAGACCTCGAATGGAAGATCGGTGAGTAGATTTTTTTTTTCATTAGTATATGATTGTTGTTGAACCATTTTCAAAAATCATAACGAACATAATGCATTTTTGTTACAACCGATTGCTACATTATTCTCAGCATTTATTTGCATTTTAGTTTGCTACAGTAGCTCATGCACCCAATACCCATGATATATCAAGAACTTTGATTTGCCAAAAAAAGAACAATAATTAAAAAAACACACACAAAAGAACTAAACATGTTTGAGTATAAAATTAAAAGTGATATCAATGAGGATGAGAATCCGTAATTCCTGATATATGATAGTGACAAACAAAAATTTTCTCTCAACACAAATCACATAATGCCAAGGTTGATGTAACCAAAACTGAATGTAGATTCTAATCAAAAGATTTAATGACAAATAGCATTCATGTCATTTTGTCTGGCAATTAAGTACAATTTTTCTAACAATATTTAGACTCAGGTGGAAGACATATATTTTGGTCAAATAAATTCAAACACTGAGAGAATAGTTTTAATTCCTCAAGAATCACATTGTATTCTTGTTTTTATAAAAAAAAATTGTTGAGAGGAAATAAAATCTTGTTCGGGAACAATAAATCGAGAATAAGCCGAGCTACCGATTTCACTCAAAACTAATTGGTTTAAAATGTGAATGTGGAAAAGAAAAAGTGGGACACTTTTTTTGTAAATTTAGATCCATTTTAAAAATAAAATGTTCACATATCTATTTAACAACTGATATAAATTTATTTCGTAAAATTTTCTTTGCGAAAAATGTGCGATTGATTATAAAACTAATTTAGATCCAATTAAAAAAATAGCAATATTTCAATAAAAACATGTATATATGGCCGTAAGTTCGGCCAGGCCGAATCTTATGTACCCTCCACCATGGATAGCGTAGAAACTTCTACGTAAGACTGTCATCCACAATCGAATTACTTGGGTTGTGGTATCTTAAATCGTTTTCTAAATTGTGAGTTAGTCCATACGTGGTACATAACATATTAGACAAAAAAAAAAAGGTATGTGTAGGTAAGTCTACAAATAACTACGAATCGATATGGACGTAGGGAGCCAGATTTGAAATATCGGGGTCGCTTACATGGGGGCTATATACAATTATGAACTTGATATGGACCAATTTTTGTGTGATTGGGGATCGATTTATCTGAGGGCTATATATAACTATAGACCGATATGGACCTAGTTAGGCATGGTTGTTAACGGCCATATACTATCACAATGTACCAAATTTCTCGGACTCGGATGAGATTTGCTCCTCCAAGAGGCTCCAAAACCAAATCTCGGGATCGGTTTATATGGGGGCTATATATGATTATGGACTGAAATGAACCAATTCCTGCATGGACTACTTTTGGCATGGTTGGTAAATATCATATACTACCACCACGTACCAAATTTCAACCAGATCGGATGAATGTTGCTTCTCCAAAAGGGACCGGAGGTCAAAGCTGGGGATCGGTTTTTATGGGGGTTATATATAATTATGGACTGATATGAACCAATTCCTGCATGGTTGTTGGATACCATATACTAACATCACGTACCAAATTTCAACCGAATCGGATGAATTTTGCTCTTCCAAGGGGCTTCGGAGGTCAAATCTGGGGATCGGTTTATATGGGGGCTATATATAATTATGGACCGATTTCGACCAATTTTTGCATGGGTGTTTGAGGCCATATTTAACACCACGTACCAAATATCAACTGAATCAGATGAATTTTGGTCTTCCAAGAGGCTCCGGAGGTCAAATCTGGTGATCGGTTTATATGGGGGCTATATATAATTATGCACCGATGTGGACCAATTTTTGTATGGTCATTAGAGACCATATACTAACACCATGTACCAAATTTCAGCCGGATCGGATGAAATTTTCTTCTCTTAGAGGCTCCGCAAGCCAAATCTGGGAATCGGTTTATATGGGGGCTATATATAATTATGGGCCGATGTGGACCAATTTTTGCATGGTTGTTAGAGACCATATACCAACACCATGTACCAAAATTTAACCGGATCGGATGAAATATGCTTCTGTTAGAGGCTCCACAAACAAAATCTGAGGGTCCCTTTATATGAGGGCTATACGTAAAAGTGGACCGATATGGCCCATTTGTAATACCGTCCGACCTACATCAATAACAACTACTTGTGCCAAGTTTCAAGTCGATAGCTTGTTTCGTTCGGAAGGTAGCGTGATTTCAACAGACGGACGGACATGCTCAGATCGACTCAGAATTTCACCACAACCCAGAATATATATACTTTATGGGGTCTTAGAGCAATATTTCAATATGTTACAAAGTTAATATACCCCCATCCATGGTGGAGGATATAAAAAATAATGAAAAACAACAACACCACCATTTTTTCATTAGTCCATGACGAATAATCCCAAAATTAATAATAATAATTATATATAAAATTCAAATAAATAACGAATTGTATTCTTTCTTTATGAGAAGAAGTTGTACTTTTCGTGCCACCTTTTTATAGAAAATGTTGATTTTTATTGCGGGTTACACTTTCAATGCCGCTCTTTTTCTATCATACCTTTATTTTCAATGAATTTTTCAATACGAAATATTAAATACGAAAAAACCCATTTTTAATTTCCAATGTAGTTTTTGCAACAAAAAAAACCGTAGTGAAACCATTTTTATTTTTATTGCAAAAAATTATTTGTTTGTAGTTCATTATTGTTTGTTTGAAATTTTTCACATCCCAATGAAATTTTGCTTTTTTTAAGTATGTCTCAAACATTTTATGAACTAAACGTGGGTATAAAGTTCAATGACCGTACACACAAGTTCAATATGAACTAATGCAGACAAAAATGTTCGTACCTTTCTCTAAAATAGTAAGAATGAACACTGTGTGGTTTGAATGGTCATGGCTCGGGCCCAATGATTTTTTCTTTACTTTTAGTTCAGCTCTTTCTTCTACGAGAGGGTGTAAAATCGTGAGTTGTACTTAAAAAGTACTCCAGGGGATCTCAAAATGTGGAATATAATTTAGTTCAATTTTCGCACGGGTTAATTCGTTCTTGCTACACTGAAAAAATTATTTACGAGATATTAAAGATTACACAACCTTAATCTTAGAATGCGCAATTTACAAAATATTAAGGACAAATTTCTTTAAAATAAGGAAATTTTAATTAAAATAACGTTTATAATCTTTGCATCAAGATTTTTTTAATTTAGAACACAAATTTTGAAAATTTGCCTCCCTCCGTTAAAGCTGCATGTCTTTGACCTGAGGCAAAATTTCCTTAAAGTAAAGAAACGTATTTTTGATTTAAAGAAATCATCCTTAAATTAACAGAAATATTGAATCTTTAGATTTAAGATAAAAACGCTTCAAATATAGGCTAAAACTTATCTTGAAGATTTGGTATTTTTGGTTCAAAAATTTTTTTTTTTGGAATTAGAAAACATTTTTTACTTTAAAGTATCCGTTAAAATTTGGATTTTTTTTAACTGAATGAAATCTGTAGCCTAATTTTTATTTCATTGATCCTCGATTTAGGTCGATAAAAAATATCTTTATTTTAATGAAGCCGCATCTTTGGCTCGAAATCAATACCAAAATTCTTAAGGGACGGTCAAAATCTTTGAATCCAAGTAAACTTTTTTTGAGTGTATAAAACAATTCACTTTTTTTCTGTGTAGTAATATAGTCTCATAGAGGCGCTTTATCGTAACACAAGGAACATTTGAATTCATTTCAATATTTCTTAAAAAATAAGAATCGAAAATTATTTTCTGTATATTCGTGCACTCAAATATCCTTAAAAGCTTCTAAATGCGATCAGCAAACATTTTCCTTAATTTGATAAATATTAAGATTTTTAGACAATTACAAGCCTTATTCTTAATTAGTCCTTTGGTTGTGTTACGATAGTCCATAGATCAATTTTTTTGTTTGTTTCAAACAGATTAAAGTATACTTCAGTGTAATCGATCTTAAAAGATGGCAGACAATGTTTGCTATTTCAGCAAATAGTGACTGCTTTCCCGTTTTCTGCTAACTTCTTGTGATTTCTGTTGTGGCTACTAACAAATTTCTTTGAATGCATATGAAAACGTCTGCTAAAAACAGCGGTATGTGTCCGTTGTGATATTTTTGTAATTAATTGTTGTTATATTTTTGTATTTATGCAAAAGAATAAAAATTCATAAAATTTTTAGAATTTAAAATGTTACACAAAATATGTTCAAGAACCACAAATAAATAAATTTCAAACCTCTAATATTACTAAGATGCGATCAGTAAACATTTTGATTTTAGAAAAATTAAGATTCTTGAGCAAATGCAAGTTATATTGTTTTAAATATGTTACAATAGTCCCTATATTACCTATTTTTGTTTCGGCACAACTACAACATGTTTCAGTGTAATCGCAAAGAAGAAATAGCAGTCAATATGTCATATTTCAGCAAACAGCGACTGCAACAGTTTTTTTAATGTTTTAACAGATTTTTCTGCTGTTTGTACCAACACATTTTTTTGGGTGTATGTAATTGCCATAAAGTATCAAGTAAACCATTCAATACTTTTTTCATACATTCGTTTTAGATAATTGGAAATATATTATTAAGTTAACTAATTTCAATGGGTTGTTCTGATAATTTAGAAATGGATTAATAAAAGATAATCTTATCTCGAAATATTGACTTAAAAATTCGTGGCTACTCTTAAGCTAAAGTATAATATGTTTGAAAAAAATTGTTTGCACATATGTGTTGGTATCTCATTATTATTTTTTTTTTATTGAGATGGGTGACCTTAAATTGCTGTCTAGGAAAATTGGGTTGATAATGCTTCCGCTTTATTCCAGATCAGCGATTAAAATATATACACAGACAAAAAAAACCAATTGATTGGTATTTCCAACATCTTCTTTTGTGTGGACAGCAAGAGTATAGAGTATTTGCTGCAAAAATTCTACGAAGAGTTGTTGTAAAACAAACAAAAATATTTTTTATTCGGAACAGTAGCATATAAAATTGCTGTTTTAGAAAATAGAATTGGCTTAATAACTCAGATAATTTTGCTGTTAATACTAGCGTTTTTCTTTGAGTGTATTCATTTTCGAACAATGGTTCATTACGTTATTTAGCAATAACAAATTCAAAAATCCGTTCAGACGTAGATAAAAATATCTATAAAATTATTTATAACTTTTTATAACTATTACAACAATTTTCAATTCTACTTTAAAATTTCCAAGATTTTAACACGATTGACACGTTTTTGGCTAGTTGTTAATTGCCTTTTCCAATTTTACTTCATTAAAAAAATAAATATGCTAATTTTATTTACCATAAATTTACATTTATTGTAAATTAAATGAATTTTACAATACAAAGGCAAGCAAACAAAATACTAGACAGCATACGTAGAAACAGGGATAAAAAGACGAAAATAAAATTTTCGGATAATAGACTTTTTGTAAAAATGAAATTCAAATTCGACTAATATAAATAGAAAAGTTAATACACCCAGAGAAGGAATATGATCACCCCAAACATGTTTCAAGTGCAAAATGTTATTCTTTTATCGGCAAACATATACAAGGTTGCCGAAATCAGATACATCATTTTCGAGAAAATAACATTTTTGCGACAAACATTACATGTTCACCGTCCAAAAATAACATTTTGCTCTTGAAACATGTTTGAGGTGATCATATTCCTTCTCTGGGTGTAACTTTATTTTAACATCTCCTATGAAGAATGTATTTGTATGTTTGAACGATAAATGGACAAAAATGTATTTTCTCGCAGATCGCTTTGGAACTTCCGGGTTTTCTATTTATAGATTACACATTAATTTGTATATTTGTCTCCTTTTTGTATTTCTACAGAGTACACTCAAGGAAGTTCTAGCAGACAAATCTGCTGAAACTATAAAAAAATTTGCTGAAAATTTAGTTTTTACACTCGAATTCCCTATTTGTTTATTTTTACTCAAAAAGGAAAAATGCAAGCTAGGGCTACAGTAACACCATAAAATGAATATATAAGAATATTTCTCATGTTTACTAAAAAAACCTGAATATTTTTAAATTGGTAATGTCATTTAGAAGCTTTTATTTAAGTCCAAAAATTACATTTTGCTCTTGAAACGTGTTTTGGGGTGATCATGTTCTGCACAGAAAAAAATTCACAAACAATTTTCCAATTAAAGCCTTAATTGAGTATTAAAAAATATTCATTAATATTAATTGATGCAACAAATTTTTAATCGAAACAAAAAGCAATTCCAAAAGTTAATAGAAACAATAAATTTTTTAATAGTATCAATTAATTTTTTAATTGATACTATCATTTCTGTGATTGAAGATATTTCAATTAAAAAATTAATTGGAGCAATTAATCTCGTGATTGCATCAGAAAAAAATTTTGTGTGTGTGTGGGTGTATTTGCTAAAAAAATTAATTTTGTTTAAATTGCTGATCGCATTTAAAAGCTTTTTGGAATATTAGAGGACTGTAATTTAAAAGCAAAAAGACTATTTATGGTTCTTGAATGTACCCTATACACTCAAAAAAATAAGTTGACTTGGATCCAAAGATGCGGCTTCTTTAAAATAAAGAAATTTTTTGGCGACCTATCTGGCTTTAAATGTAGGACCAATAAAATTAAAATTAGGATACAGATCTCATTTATCAAATTTTCATTCTCTTTTTCGCGGTTTATTAATAAAGGTACTCACGTACAAACAAATGCAAGTTTTTAAATCCAAATTATAACGGATACTTCAAAGTAAAAAATGTTTTCTTAATTCCAAAAAAAACTTTAAACCAAAGACGCAAAATCCTCAAAATAAGTCTTAGCCTATATTTGAAGCGTTTTTATCTTAAATCTAAAGTTTCAATATTTCAGTTAATTTAAGGACAATTTCTTTGAATCAAAAATGTGTTTCTTTACTTTAAGGAAAATTAACCTTAGTTCAAAGACATGGGACTTTAACGGAAGGACGCAAATTTACAAAATTTGATTATAAACTTTATTTTAATTAAAATTTCATTATTTTAAAGAAATGTGTCCTTAATATTTTGTGAATTTTGCATCCTAAAATTTAGGTTGTGTAATCTTTAATATCACGTAAATATTTTTTAGTGTAACTCCTATGTTTGTTTTGGCCGTAATAAAAAATGTTTTGGGCAATATAGTTTAAGCAAGTATATACGGCCGTAAGTTCGGCCAGGCCGAAGCTTATGTACCCTCCACCATGGATTGCGTAGAAACTTCTTCTAAACACTGCCATCCCCAATCGAATTACTTGAGTTGCGGTAACACTTGCCGATGGCAAGGTATCTTAAAACCTCCTAACACCGTCTTCTAAATTGTAAGGAAGTCCATACGTGGTATATATTATATCAAAAAAAGACCGATTAAATACGTATATAATTCAGTATGAAAAAATTTTCTATAGAAATAAAATGTTGACAAAATTTTCTATAGAACTAAAATTTTAACAAAATTTTGTATAGAAATAAAATTTTCACAAAATTTCCTATAGAAATAAAATTTTGACAAAATTTTCTATAGAAAAATAGTTTTGACAAAATTTTCTATAGAAATGAAATTTTAACAAAATTTTCTATAGAAATAAAATTTTAACAAAATTTTCTATAGAAATAAACCTTTGAGAAAATTTTCTATAGAAATAACCTTTTGACAAAATTTTCTATAGAAATAAAATTTTGGTAGATTATTTTTGCCTCGAGTGGCAACCATGGTTATGAATCGATATGGACCAATTTTGGTATGGTTGTTAGCGGTCATATACTAACACCACGTTCCAAATTTGAACCGAATCGGATGAATTTTGCACCTCCAAGAGGCTCCGGAGGTTAAGTTGTTAGAGACCATATACCAACATCATGTACCAAATTTCAGCCGGATCGGATGAAATTTGCTTCTCTTTGAGGCTCCGCAAGCCAAATCTGGGGATCGGTTTATATGGGTGCTATATATAATTATGGACCGATGTGGACCAATTTTTGCATAGTTTTTAAAGACCATATACCAACATCATGTACCAAATTTCAGCCGGATCGGATGAAATTTGCTTCTCTTTGAGGCTCCGCAAGCCAAATCTTGGGATCGGTTTATATGGGGGCTAATTTTTGCATGGTTGTTATAGACCATATACCCACACCATGTACTAAATCGGATGAAATATGCTTCTGTTAGAGTCTCCGCAAGCCAGATCTGAGGGTCCGTTTATATGGGGGCTATACGTAAAAGTGGACCGATATGGCCCATTTGCAATACCATCCGACCTACATCAATAACAACTACTTGTGCCAAGTTTCAAGTCGATAGCTTGTTTCGTTCGGAAGTTAGCGTGATTTCAACAGACGGACGGACATGCTTAGATCGACTCAGAATTTCACCACGACCCAGAATATATATATATATATATATATATATATATATATATATATATATATATATATATATATATATATATATATATATATATATATATATATATATATATATATATATATATATATATATATATATATATATATATATATATATATATATATATATATATATATATATATATATATATATATATATATATATATATATATATATATATATATATATATATATATATATTTTATGGGGTCTTAGAGCAATATTTCGATGTGTTACAAACGGAATGACAAAGTTAATATACCCCCATCCTATGGTGGAGGGTATACAAATAGCAGACAGTGTATGCTATTTCAGCAAACAGCAACTCCTTTCCCTTTTTCTGCGGACAATTTGCTATTTTCGCTGATTTATCTACTGTTTGTACTATGATTTTTTTTGGGCGTAAGTGCACAAAAACCTAGTTTCTCCAATTTACTTGACATTTAAGGAGAGGTTCTACGGTTAAAATGATTTTTTTGATATATGAACGTCTCCCATTAAACTCAGCAAAAAAAAAAATACTTTTATATAAGCGAACTGATTTTCTTTAAATGAGAATTTATGTCTTTACGATACCACTAACCGGTTTCGATATTTTCTTTACCACTTCCGGCAAATTTTTAGATCCATCAATTGATAGACATGCGATTGTCAATCCTGCAAATCCTTGGAACTTCCGCAAATTAATAAAGAATGCTTTGTAAAGCAGAGCCTTTTTGTTTCCCGACACATTTATTCATAATATTTAATTTGATAGTAAAATCATTACAACTGCCACAAAATAAATAAATGGCATGTGGTAAATTTAATGTATTTACTGATATTTACATTATCAACCATTTAGATGAAAAAAAAAACAAACAACATTTAAGTCAATATTAAGAGTAATTTTGAAATAGCGCAAATTTTCTGGTTGAATTGGTTCCGTACAATGCAATTATATGAAGCAATGTGATCATTGCAAGCTAAAATTAAGATAACTATTATTTTGAAACCGTGTATTCGTTGTAGAAACATTTATATATTTAGTATCGATTTCATTCAACCATGGCAAAAATAGAAAAAACTTTAAAATGAAAAAAACCTTTTTTTTGTGTCCAAATACTGTCGGTGATACCATTAATATTTCCATCACATTCATCTTTTATTCCATTTATTTTACAGAAAAAAAGCTATTTTGTGGTTTCAATCACTTAATTAATTGATACATTTCATTTTTTTATTGAAATTGCTTCAATCACGGAATTGATAATATCAATCACCGACCCCAATTAAAAAGTTATTTAAACCAATTAAATATTTAATTGGTTCAAGTAATATTAGGATTGCATTTTATTTTGATTAAACTAAATGTTTGCTGATCGCAATATGCAAAAAAATTTTTTTGGTTCTTGACCATGAAATACAAAAATATTACAGCCAGGGAAAATTTTCGGTTTACCCTACAAGGACAAAAGAAGTTTCCTGTTTTCCCCTATATTCCCAAAAAAAATCCCCTACAATTACCCCTACAATATTTTTCGTTAAATTTAAACAAAATTTAAAAACAAAAATGGTTCTAGGTGTTTTATTATTTTAAAACATATGAAAATGCAACGTATATTACGTACCACCACGGTTGCCACAGTTGGTAGAATTCTACCAAAAATAGTAGATTTTTTTGTTTGGTAAACCTCTATAGAAATAAAATAATAGAAATAAAATTTTAAGAAAAATTTCTATAGAAATAAAATTTTGAAAAAATTTTCTATAGAAATAAAATTTTGAGAAATTTTTCTATAAAAATAAAATTTTGTCAAATAGAAATAAAATGTTGTCAATATTTTCTATAGAAATAAAATGTTGACAAAATTTTCTACACAGAAAAAAAAGTAAACTACATTATGGGAAAAATGAGCTATCTCGTGCGAAAATTGAACTAAATTGTATTCCGAAATTTAAGAATCTTTAAATTGACTAAAATTTTCCGACATTTTTGGATTATTAATTACCATTTACGCAATGCATCTTTCTCGGAAAGAAAAAATTAACTAAAAATAAAGAAAAAATCTTAAGCGCCAGATCATTCCCATTTTAACAGCGTTGTAGTTCATTCTTACTATTTTTGAGATGTGTGTGAAAAAACTTCTTCTGTTTTAGTAAGAATTGAACTACTTTATATGTCATTGAAATTTTACTGTCATTTAGTTCATAAAATTTTTGAGACATACCTGGAATAAAGAAAAAATCTTTGGGCTGGGGGAAATTTCTTACAAAGTTTTCCAAATGAACTAAAACAAAGTAAAATTTTTGCAATAAATATTAGTTTATTTTAGCATCAGTTTTACAACAGACTTTTTTTCTGTGTATGGAAATAAAATTTTGACAAAATTATGTATAGAAATAAAATTTGGACAAAATTACCTATAGAGATAAAATTTTGACAAAATTTTCTATAGAAATGAAATTTTGACAACATTTTCTATAGAAATGAAATTTTGACCAAATTTTCTATAGAAATAAAATATTGACCAAATTTTCTATAGAATTAAAATTTTAAGAAAATTTTTATAGAAATAAAATTTAAAAAAAGATTTTCTATAAAAATAAAATTTTGAGAAGAGCATTTTCTATAGAAATAAAATTGTAAGAAATTTTTTATAGAAATAAAATTTTGACAAAATTTTCTATAGAAATGAAATTTTGACCAAATTTTCTATAGAAATAAAATGTTTACCAAATTTTCTATAGAAATAACATTTTGACAAAATTTTCTATGGAAATAAAAAGTTGACATTTTCGATGAAAAAAAAAAAAGTTTCTATACAAATAAAATTTTGACAAATTTTTCTATAGAAGTAAAATTTTGACAAAATTTTCTAGAGAAATAAAATGTTGACCAAATTTTCTATAGAAATAAAATTTTAAGAAAATTTTTATAGAAATAATATTTTGAGAAATAAAATTTTGCCAAAATTTTCAATAGAAATAAAATATTGACCAAATTTTCTGTAGATATAAAATTTTGAGAAAATTTTCTATAGAAATAAAATATTGACCAAATTTTCTATAGAATTAAAATTTTAAGAAAATTTTTATAGAAATAAAATTTAAAAAAAGATTTTCTATAAAAATAAAATTTTGAGAAGAGCATTTTCTATAGAAATAAAATTGTAAGAAATTTTTTATAGAAATAAAATTTTGTCAAAATTTTCTATAGAAATGAAATTTTGACCAAATTTTCTATAGAAATAAAATATTGACCAAATTTTCTATAGAAATAACATTTTGACAAAATTTTCTATGGAAATAAAAAGTTGAAATTTTCGATGAAAAAAAAAATTCTATACAAATAAAATTTTGACAAATTTTTGTATTGAGGTAAAATTTTGACAAAATTTTCTATACAAATAAAATGTTGACCAAATTTTCTATAGAAATAAAATGTTGACCAAATTTTCTATAGAAATAAAATTTTAAGAAAATTTTTATAGAAATAATATTTTGAGAAATAAAATTTTGCCAAAATTTTCTATAGAAATAAAATTTTGACAAAATTTTCTATAGAAATAAAATATTGACCAAATTTTCTATAGAAATAAAATTTTGAGAAATTTTTCTATAGAAATAACATTTTGACCAAATTTTCTATAGAAATAAAATTTTGACGAAATTTTCTATAGAAATAAAATTTTGACGAAATTTTCTATAGAAATAAAATTTTAAGAAAATTTTTTTAGAAATAAAATTTTAAGAAAATTTTTATAGAAATAAAATTTTGACCAAATTTTCTATAGAAATAAAATATTGACCAAATTTTCTATAGAAATAAAAATTTGACAAAATTTTCTATAAAATGTAAAAATTATTAAAAATTGTTTTAAGTGAAAAAGTCCCTACATTGTGCCCCTACGTCCCTACAAGACGCTAAATATTAGAAAAACCCTAAATGTAAATGTAAATTCCCCCTAGTTCTGGCAACACTGATTACAACAGTCGTCTGCTTTAAGGTAGAGTTACATACCATGCGTTCAATGCGTACATTGCGTCCGATGATTGAAGAGTTGAAATTTCTCTTTGAAATCAAAAGCTCGAAAAGGCTGCCGCAAACAGAAAAAAAATCAATGCTTCCATCAACGCACGGATTGACGCATGGTGTGTAATTCTACCTTTATTTAGCACACTTTTTCTATGAGTGCAGTAATAACAGTAAAAAAATGCTAGTTGTGTCAGCAGTTTTTATCTGTTAAAAAGGGGAAGCAGTCGCGTATGGCCACTTTTGATTCAGCCAACTTAACTGCTGATTTTAAAAAAAATTGCTCACTGGTTATCCAATTTTCTTTTTTTAAAGTTGCATTTCTAATTAAAGACATTTCTAATTTTTATTGCACATCTGTATGTATACATACAAATATTGAATTTTTTTTATTATAGTGTACGCTGTACACCCAAAGAAATTTATTAGTATGTCGCAGAAGAAAAATCTACTAAAACAGCAAAATTTGTTGAAATAGTAAACATTGTGTGCTAGCTTTTAAAGTTGGTTGAAACTAACAAGAAATGTTAAACCAGGGACTATCGTAACGCAATAAAATTAATATATAAACAGTTTGTCTTGTATTTTCTGAAAAAATCTGAATATTTTTCAAATTATGTCGAACAAAATGTTTTCCAATAAGATTTTGGAGTTTTTAGGGATTTTATAATGTAGGAATATCCACAAAATAAAAATTGGAAGTTCACAAACATTTCTTTCTAAGAGCATCTCGAGATCCTCCATCAATTCCGATTAATTCCACTTCTATTTGGCGATTTAAAGTCTAAATTAAATTTTGGATAATTAATTGTCGCAAAAAAAAATGGAAAATAAACAAAGAAGTAAAAAATAATATTGAAAGTTTCACTTGAATTTCATTTGAACCTGTGTCTGTTGACTTTTTCACTTCCATGAAATTTCTTTTGAAAAAGTTATGCAAATTACTTGAATTTTCAATTTTTTATTGAGTTTAGATGGAAAAAATATAATTCTGCAAAAACATCCGCCGAAGAATATTGAAAATTTTTAAAAAATATTTAATAAAAAATTTGCTGAGTTTGCTGTGTTCTTTTTTTCATTCATACTAATAAAGAACATCTCAAGATGTGGTTATATTGCCTTGGTGTCATATTGCAATCGTATCATAAACATTTGAATTGGCGTTTCGACACTTTGTGTGGCGTTTGTAGCTGAGTGTGCTAAGGCGTTCAGTTATGGTGCCAACAAACCTAGGTTTAACTCTCGATCGGAGCAAAAAAGTTTTTCAAATTGTAAAAATTAGATAATAAGAAAATAAAAGAAAAAGTTGAAATAGGTAAAAAAAATTAGTTTTTTTTTTTGAAAATTCTTTATTCAAATGAACTTCCACGGCACAACTTCTAAAGCAATGCAAAGGATCTGAACATGGGCTCTATGACAAGCCCATGTAAAATTTATTGGAGTTCATCCAAATTTGCACTACTTCCGGATCACAGATTGGGGATCCAAATTACTTTTTTGGAAGCTCTTTTTTGTTGGGTATATAAAAAAAATGTCTTAAATATTTGTGTACAAGTTTTTTGTTCGTTAGACCCTGAAGTATAAAAATATAACAGCAAACACCGATTGCTGTGTTTTTGGCACACTTTTTTCTACGAGTGTATATAAACAATTAATGGTTGCGTTTTCAGCAGATATATTTTTCTGTTATTGTTTAGTTTCGTTCACTTTATGGGAAATGAAATAGTCTTGTTTGTAGCGTATGCAATGACATCGGAGCAATTTTGTTATGAATATAGAATTTATTCATCTTTTAGATATTATGATTTCTTTCCATGATTGCTGCCAATACAAGTGTTATTTCTTGTTTTGTTCAAATATCAATTACTCGTATCGTATATAGGCATTTTTAATGCGTTTTTACTTAAATATACCAATCATTGTTTTCCTTCGACGATAAATTTCAATGAACAAATTAACGTTGTTTTGTATTTTGGAAGACATGCCCCCAATTGGGATCGTTTTTTTTTTCAGTGGCAATGCAAATACTATGGAAATTATAGACAAACAATATGAACTTATGATATTAGTATCTTCCGATTTGGAAATTTGAATTAAAAAATATTTTCCCATCTACCAATGTAAACAAAAGCTACACTAATATGTTTGCATTTGTTTTTAACCTACAGGCAACTTCAATTTATTTTTGCTTAATGAACTATAAGCCTAACGGGTATTCATAAAAGTTTTCCCTAATCTACCGGAAATAGATCAGTTTAATTTAGTTTATTAAAATTAATTTAAGATGCTGTAGCCTATCCTAATTAACTTTCATTCATAAAATTTTACATAATTTAACATAAATTATTTTATTGATTAATAAGCGGTTTCTAATCCTTCGGATTTATTCGTATAATATAAAAAGAATTTCATCACACCCCAATATCACCACCCTCAATACTCTTCATATCATCACACTTTCTGCCCGGTATGCACATATTAACTCACACAAAAATAACAAAAAATATATACTTATTTATAAATATACAATATCTGTATATTAGATAATTGAAATTTTATTAAATTCCACTCTTGTGTTTTCCATTCATATTTATTTACAGTTTTATTTTGGAGGAGAACATTAACAACAACACGGGCATTTCATTTTTTGCCATTTTCGATGGACATGGCGGTGAATTTGCTGCCGATTTTGCCAAAGATATTTTGGTTAAGAATATTTACAATAAGGTCATTGAAACAACCAAATTATTAAATGCCCAAAAACTGGAACAAAAACAATTGTCTGCAGCAAATGCTGCCGATGTAGACAAGGACTATGTGGACTATGATGCTAGCCCATATCTGAAGAGAAAAGCCAGTCGTAAAGATGGTAGTGATAATAAAGAGAATGAACCTCTAGTTAGACGTCGTGATAGTTTACGGAAAACAACGAGGTAAGAAAACAAGAGTATTTTATTTCAATCTTAGAATAGCTGAAATTCTAGGCTATAACATAAGGTGGACTTCCGATCGCGGCGGTCAATCCTTTTCGAATTTTGACAAAATTTTCTATAGAAATAAAATTTTGACAAAATTTTCTATAGAAATAAAATGTCGACAAAATTTTCTATAGAAATAAAATTTTGACAAAATTTTCTATACAAATAAATTTTTGACAAAATTTCTATAGAAATAAAATTTTGACAAAATTGTCTATAGAAATAAAATTTTGACAAAATTGTCTATAGAAATAAAATTTTGTCAAAATTTTCTATAGAAATAAAATTTTGACAAAATATTCTATAGAAATAAAATTTTGACAAAATTTTCTATAGAAATAAAATTTTGTCAAAATTTTTTATAAAAATAAAATTTTTACATTTTCTATGGATATACAATTTTGACAATATTTTATAAGAAATAAAATTTTGGCAACATTTTCTATAGAAATAAAATTTCGACATAATTTTCTATAGAAATAACATTTTGACAAAATTTTCTATAGAAAAGAAATTTTAGACAAAATTTTCTATAAAAAAAAAAACTTGACAAAATTTTCTATAGAAATAAAATTTTGACAAAATTTTGTATTGAAATAAAATTTTGAGAAAATTTTATTTGTTGTTTTGTCTCAGTTGTAAAACCATTGTGTTGACTAAACTACAAGAGTGGCTTAACCAACAGAGGAAAAGTATGTTTGTCAAAATTTATTTAGGCAAAGCCCTATAGTCTGCAAGATGGTTGGATGGACGCACGTTTAGGAATTACCACATTCTTCATCAGCAATAATAAAATAAAATTTTGACAAAACTTTTTATAGAAAAGAAATTTTGACAAAATTTTTTATAGTAATAAAATTTTGACAAAATTTTCTATAGACATAAAATATTGGGAAAATTTTCTATAGAAATAAAATTTTGACAAAAATTTTTATAGAAATAAAATGTCGACATAACTTTCTATAGAAATAAAATTTCGACATAATTTTCTATAGAAATAAAATGTTGACAAAATTTTTTATAGAAATAAAATTTTGACAAAATTTTTTAAAGAAATAAAATATTGACAAAGTTTTCTATAAAAATAAAATTTTGACATTTTCTATAGATATACAATTTTGACAAAATTTTGATAACATTTTCTATAGAAATAAAATGTTGACAAATTTTTCTGTAGTAATAAAATGTCTAATATGGCTTTCTATAGAAATAAACTTTAGACAAAATTTTCTATAGAAATAAAATTTTGAGAAAATTTTCTATTGAAATAAAATTTTGAGAAAACTTTCTATAGAAATAAAATATTGGCAAAGTTTGAATGAAATGAAATTTTAACAAAATTTTCTATAGAAATAAAATTTTGACAAAATTTTCTATAGAAATAAAATTTTGACAAAACTTAAAAAAAAAATAAAATTTTGACAAAACTTTTTATAGAAATAAAATTTTATTTGTTGTTTTGTCTCAGATTTAAAACCATTGTGTTGACTAAACTACAATAGTAGCTTAACCAACAGAGGAAAAGTATGTTTGTCAAAATTTATTTGGGCAAAGCCCTATAGACTGCAAGATGGTTGGATGGACGCACGTTTCGGAATTACCACATTCTTCATCAGCAATAATAAAATAAAATTTTGACAAAACTTTTTATAGAAATAAAATTTCGACATAATTTTCTATAGAAATAAAATTTTGACAAAATTTTCTATAGAAATAAAATTTTGACAAAATATTCTATAGAAATAAAATGTTGACAAAATTTTTTATAGAAATAAAATGTCGACATAATTTTCTATAGAAATAAAATTTAGACATAATTTTCTATAAAATAAAATTTTGAGAAAATTTTCTATAGAAATAAAATTTTGACAAAATTTTCTATAGAAAAGAAATTTTGACAAAATTTTCTATAGAAAAAAAATTTTGACAAAATTTTCTATGGAAATAAAATTTTGACATAGAAATAAAATTTTGAAAAAATTTTCTATAGAAATAAAATTTTAAGAAAATTTTCTATAGAAATAAAATTTTGACAAAATTTTCTATAGAAAAGAAATTTTGACAACATTTTCTATAGACATAAAATTTTGAGAAAATTTTCTATAGATGCCTTTTTCATTCAAAAAGAGACTTGTACATGCTTTGGCAATGCCCAATATTCTATACGGCATTGAGGTTTTTTGTGGCACAAATGCTGGTAACATAAGGAAAGTTAAACTAGCAATTCATAGAATAGTCCGTTATCTACATTCATTGTGTCGATATGACCACATATCTCCTCATGTCCAGGATTTCCTGGGGTGCCCATTTTCGAGTTTTATTGACTTCAGATAACTTGTTCTTTTCCACAAAATTTTCAGTGCTCAGTCACCTCGATTTCTCGTGGACTTATTTTCATTTGGCCGATCGCGGCGAAATCAGATTGTTGTACCTCTTGCCAGAGGTCATATGGACAAGTCATTTCAGGCTAGAATCGCCAGATCTTATAACTGTCTCCCTACTAATTTAAAGGACTTCTCGATTTCTGATTCGACATATCGTAAAAGATTACTCGATCATCTTGGATCACCTGCATGAGGCTTATCCAAACTCGAGTTAGTAGTGCTGCTTTGTTGTGCTTGGTTGAGTAAATAATATTTTCTTATTTTGTCTTTTTTCAATCATAATGGGAACTAAAAATGTTTTGTCATATTTCATTTTTTTTATATTTTTTTATCATATTATTAATTATAATTGTCATATTTCATTTTTTGTCATATTATTAATTAATCTATTTTATACCTTATATATGTAATTATACTTTTTATATACTCGCATATATTTTCACAAAAATTTTCGAAGGCAACGAAATTTTCACAAAATTTTCGAGAGGAATAAAATTTTAACAAAATTTTCGAAAGGAATAAAATTTTAACAAAATTTTCGAAAAAAGTAAAATTTTGACAACATTTTTGAAAGGAATACAATTTTGACATAATTTTCTATAGAAATAAAATTGTGAAAAATTTTTCAATAGAAATAAAATTTTTGACAAAATTTTCTATAGAAATAAAATTTTGACAAAATTTTCTATAGAAATAAAATTGTGACAAAATTTTCTAAAGAAATAAAATTTTGACAAAATTTTCTATAGAAGTAAAATTTTGACAAAATTTTCTATAGAAATAAAATTTTGACGAAATTTTCTATAGATTTTTTATTTCTTCTGGGCATTTTTCAAATACCTCCTAAATTGTCTTTCATAATATCACCCATATAACAAAGACACAACTAATATAATTGTTTTTTGGATTTCAGTGTAAATGATAAGAAAGAATCTTCAGATGTTTTTACCCAACAGCTGAATTCTCTACTACGTGGAGCTGGAGGTGGTTCCAATGCAAAGAATAATTTTTTCAATAACAATAATAAGGACACAAATTGCGAGGATGATGGACCACCACAACAATTTGAAGCCAGTTGCTATTTAGAGAATGGCAAAATAAATTTTGGTAAATTAATAACAGACGAAGTCTTAGCAGCCGATCATAAATTAGTGGAAGCAGCCAAGAAATCGGTAATAACTATTATTTAAATTTAAAAAATAAACAATAAATTTTTAAATGTATTACATCAACATTTTTTTTAGACAAACATAGCCGGAACCACAGCACTAATAGCCATTGTCCATGGTACCCGTTTAATAGTGGCAAATGTTGGTGATTCACGGGGTGTAATGTGTAATGCTAGAGGTATAGCCATACCTTTATCGTTCGATCATAAACCTCAACAGGTACTGAATGAAAACACATATAAATTATAGTGAAACTGATAATAGATTTGTTTTTGTAGGTTAGAGAACGTAAACGTATCCACGATGCTGGTGGATTTATTGCCTTTAGAGGAGTTTGGCGTGTGGCTGGCATTTTGGCCACTTCAAGAGCTTTGGGTGATTACCCATTAAAAGACAAAAATCTAGTCATAGCAAATCCAGATATTCTATCTTTCGATTTAAATGATCATAAGTAAGTAAATCGATACTAAAAAGAAGTTTCAAAAATGTATGGATACACTCAAAAGAAAAAGTTAGTAAAAACAAAATGCTAAAAATATTTGTCTGTTTCAAAAAGGAAAATAGTCTCGTTCGCAAAAAACAGCAAATATTCGCCTAACAAAAGTTTGCTATTGGTAACCCAATTTAAAATTAAGGGATTTTTTCGAGAGTATCTTACCAAAAAAAATATAAAAAGCTGATCGATCAAAATTATAAAAAGCTGATTGTCCGTGGCTAGCCACTACTCTTTTATACCTTTCTGGCAATATACGGATACCCCGACGAAAAAATGCGAAATATCGGGCTGCCACCTAACTTAACCTAATCTAAATCCTTGTTAATTTTTAATTGTTTTGCTAAAACGTAATCTTAGTAAAATTTTTCAGCGGAATAATATATTGATGCAACTTAGGAAATCGACCGGAAAAATAGGTAGGCATATTTTTCGCACAAATAAGTTAACAACCCTGTTGAATGTTAGAGTCGATGGCGAAATAATTCCGACAGTAAACTACCCCAAGATACTCGGGGTAAAATTCGACAGCCTGTTTAAGTCGGTCTGCCCATGCCACTGCAATTTGTAACAAGCTCCGCGGTAGAAACAAGGTCCTCAAGTCGCTTGCCAGCAGTACTTGGGTGCGGACAAAGAAACCTTGTTGACTACTTATAAGGCAATTGGCCGGTCAGTGGTAAACTATGCAGCAACTATGCAGTGGACATCTCAAACAAGCGACACGCAATGGAATAACATCCAAACCTGTCAGAACGCTGCCTTTAGAACTGTAACAGGATGTCTTCGCAGTACACCCCTGGATCACCTTTATGCGGAGACCAAGATCATCCCGGTGCGTCGACACAATTACATGTTGTCAAAGCAGTACCTCTTGGGTTGCTATCAAAGTTGTCATCCAAATCACCATCTTGTGGATACACAAAAAAAAATTTAACGGAAATTTTTCCAATTAAAATTTTAATTGAGTTTTAAAAAATAATCAATTAAAAATTTAATTGATCCAACAAATTTTTTAATTGACACAAAAATCAATCACAAAAATTAATAGTATCAATTAATTTTTTATTTGGATCAATTAATTTTTTAATTGGCCTTCAATTAATTTTTTATTTAATACTAAAAAAATTAACTGGATTAATTAATTTCGTGATTAAACCAGAAAAAAAATTTTTTGTGTGTAGGCAACCTCCTCCCAAGAATGTAAGGGTTGATCTTCACCTTCTTGAGCGCGAGATCCAGCGTTACAAAAGTGAGCCTCTAGATCAGGCAGCTTATCAGACAGACCTGAACAGGATTCATGTGGATACTGTAGCTGAAGCGGTGAGATGCTACAAGTTTAAACCTGTTCTCTGAGTTCGACCACCGCCCATAGCACCGGAGGAAAGAGACCTCTCACGGCAGCACAATTAAGATCAGGCAAGTGCAGCCGCCTGAATTCCTACTTATCAGTGATTGATAGCAGCGTAGCTGACGTGTGTCCCATATGTAACCAAGGGTCACATGACACTCGTCACCTTTTCCCTTGCCCAGCTAAACCTACCCGACTCACCACCAGATCACTGTGGACGCATCCCACCCTTGTCGCAGAGTTCCTAGATCTGGACACCAGTTGAAGTACCAAAACATAGAACAAAATGGATGAAATTGCATTAAAAACTGTTACAACAACAACAGCAACCCTGTGTTTGGATGCTATTTCGTAATTGAACCAGAAAATAAATTTTTTGTGTGTGCTTACAATTTATTTTTTTTTTTAATAATTGATTCAAAAGAGAAACCATGGGAACAGAAATTAGCCAGTCCTACGTTAAGATATAACATTTTTTGATCGCATTTAGGAGTTTTTTGGGAATATTTTACGAATTTTTATACGCTCGCTAGACTATATATTATAAAATATAATAGCAAACACCGACTGTTTTTTTTTTGCAGATTTTGTTTGTTTTTAATTAACTTTATTTATTAAATTGCCTTTCTTTTCAGACCCTTGTTTCTTATTTTGGCTTCGGATGGCTTATGGGATACATTTACCAATGAGGAAGCCTGCTCATATATTAAAGATCATCTTCACGAACCCGATTTTGGTGCCAAATCATTGGCCCTACAATCCTATTATCGTGGATCAGTGGATAATATAACTGTACTTGTGATAGCCTTCAAGAATGGCATCTATCGTATAGGCGGTTCATCATCGGCTACACAAAATAATGCAACACCATCACAGTCAGCCGCAGCAGCGGCTTCATCAGCTAATAAAAATCTTAAGGATTCACCGAAATCGGCTGCATCTCTTATTGCCAGTACTAATTTGAATCGTTCGAATAGTGGCAGGGCAAAATAAAGAAATTGACCAGAACTCTACCAGGAAGCAGCAATCGATAGCATTCTTTAGAAGAGCTCACAAAAAACAGCTTTATGTTTTCTTTTCTTATTCTGTATATATAATAAAAAGAAAATGGATCAACATATTGAGAAAAAAAGTGCCCAAAGAAAAACAAATTAAGAGAAATCAAATCAAATATTTTTTGTAAAAGCTGAGCATTTGATTAATATTTTTTTTTTTTGCAAAAAAAAAACAATAATTTTATTTCTTCTTGTATTTCATTATTATACAACAACGCTCTTTATCTCGCTCTACGTATATTTAATTACTCTATTATATATGTACCAAATGTATGTATATACAAATATAAGAATATCGTCGTCATCATTAATACAAAAGGTCGTTAACACATTTTTTTTTAATTAATTTGCAAAAAGAGTCAAATGGAAAAAAAATGTGTAAATTGTTTGTTTTGAGAAAAAATCGTTTGGGTTTAAAAATAAAAAATACACTTTTCGACATTAACGCTAAAATTTAAATGCAGTAATATAGCTTGGAATAAATGAGTTTTTGACTCAAGCCTCATTTCGTATTTTTTCAACTTTAATTTTTTCCCATCATTTAACGAATATTTTTGCAGGAAAGTCAATTTCACTGCGATCTGTTATCGTATTAAAAAAAAAAAAAAAACAAGTATTATAACATTTTGTATTATTGGTGACCGTATATACTTTTGTTGTATGTCGTTCAGAAGTCAAACCCCCGCCTGATGATTATTCTTGGAACACAAATTCATCGTAAATTATATTTGTTGTTTCCAGTCCCTCTTGTTTAAGTTTTTTGTTGCTTATTTTTCCCACATCCTAGTAGTAGTTTTAAATAAATCGGTTTATTTATTATTACCATTAAACGATGATTTAAAGTTGCACTCTCGACGTTTCATTTTAGTTTTTTTTTTTTAATTTAATTAAAATTAGTTTTAAACAAACTAATTAAAAAGTAGTTTTAAACAAATCGGTTTATTTATTATTACCATTAAACGATGATTTAAAGTTGTACTCTCGACGTTTCATTTTAGTTTTTTTTTTTTTTAATTTAATTAAAATTCGTCTACGCATAATTTATTTATTGAAATTCTTAAAACATGATTGTTTTTTTTTTTCGAATATTATGTGAATTTTTATAAAAACAAAAATATCTTATTTAGTTTTTTGTTTCAATTTAAAATTGATATGAATCTATAAAAAAATACAAACGAAAATATTCTTATTAAAATAAATAATAATATTATATGGAATTTTGTTTTTTATTTATAATTAAGTTGGTGATATAAGGTGGGTAATAGAATTCAAAATTAAATTAAATTAATACACTCATAGAAAAAAGTGTGCTAAAAACAGCAGTCGATGTCTGCTGTTCTATTTTTGTATTTCAGGGTCTAGCGAACAACAAATTATAATTTTTATACCCACCACCATAGGATGGGGGGTATATTAACTTTGTCATTCCGTTTGTAACACATCGAAATATTGCTCTAAGACCCCATAAAGTATATATATTCTGGGTCGTGGTGAAATTCTGAGTCGATCTGAGCATGTCCGTCCGTCTGTTGAAATCACGCTAACTTCCGAACGAAACAAGCTATCGACTTGAAACTTGGCACAAGTAGTTGTTATTGATGTAGGTCGGATGGTATTGCAAATAGGCCATATCGGTCCACTTTTACGTATAGCCCCCATATAAACGGACCCCAAAATTTGGCTTGCGAGGCCTCTAAGAGAAGCAAATTTCATCCGATCCGGCTGAAATTTGGTACATGGTGTTAGTATATGGTCTCTAACAACCATGCAAAAATTGGTTCACATCGGTCCATAATTATATATAGCCCCCATATAAACCGATCCCCCGATATGGCTTGCGAGGCCCCTAAGAGAAGCAAATTTCATCCGATCCGGCTGAAATTTGGTACATGGTGTTAGTATATGGTCTCTAACAACCATGCAAAAATTGGTCCACATCGGTCCATAATTATATATAGCCCCCATATAAACCGATCCCCCGATTTGGCTTGCGAGGCCCCTAAGAGAAGCAAATTTCATCCGATCCGGCTGAAATTTGGTACATGGTGTCAGTATATGGTCTCTAACAACCATGCAAAAATTGGTCCACATCGGTCCATAATTATATATAGCCCCCATATAAACCGATCCCCCGATTTGGCTTGCGAGGCCTCTAAGAGAAGCAAATTTCATCCGATCCGGCTGAAATTTGGTACATGGTGTTAGTATATGGTCTCGAACAACCATGCAAAAATTGGTCCACATCGGTCCATAATTATATACAGCCCCCATATAAACCGATCACCAGATTTGACCTCCGGAACCTCTTGGAAGACCAAAATTCATCTGATTCAGTTGAAATTTGGTACGTGGTGTTAATATATGGCCTCAAACTCCCATGCAAAAATTGGTCGATATCGGTCCATAATTATATATAGGCCCCATATAAACCGATCCCCAGATTTGACCTCCAGAGCCCCTTGGAAGAGCAAAATACTTCCCATTCGGTTGAAATTTGGTACGTGATGTTAGTATATGGTATCCAACAACCATGCAGGAATAAGAAGTTTTAAGATACCACAACCCAAGTAATTCGATTGTGGATGACAGTCTTTCGTAGAAGTTTCTACGCAATCCATGGTGGTGGGTACATAAGATTCGGCCTGGCCGAACTTGCGGCCGTATATACTTGTTTTATGTTATATACTTTTCCCAAAGCAAGAGGAAGAATTTGCAGAAGGGAGAAAAAAGGTCTGAAATCAGGGAAATATATATTTACACTTTTAACAAATATGTTAATCCTTACTTGAAGTGTTGATTGGCCCATATGAAAGTAATAAAACAAAATGTCATCCGGATATTGTTTGACGAATTTAAGGTACCCCAAAATTTTTGGAATTCTTCCTATCACAAATAAACAAACTTGTTGCAGTAATAAATTCCAATTTTTTATACTTCAGAAGTAGCATAGCTTTGACTCGTTTTATGAATCAATCAATTCACAAATTAAATTTATTACATATTTTTCCATTTGTGGCTTGTTTGCATGCAAAAGTGCAAACAAAAAAGCATCTGCAACATCTGATCAACAACAGCAGCGCAATAAAATCAAAGTTGGGCAAAATTGCGTTTCCGAAAAGGCCCGTAATACTCGGGCATGTTCTGGATTTCTCTTCAAATAGATTTCACCTTCATTTTGATTTCCTCCCAAAAATGGTTGGTTGTTTCATTCTTTTGCAACAAAAGGTGGTGGGTATTAAGTTCGAGCTTAGCCACTAAAATCGTCATTTTTTCGCTAAAGTGAAAACTAAATCAGTAAAAAAGCCACAAATTATACATATTTGTTGCATATTTTATTATACCTTGATATACCCCCTAGGGATACCCCAAAGCAAATTTTCACAAAGTTTGTATTCCTTAAAATGGATTATTAAAGAAAAGTAATCGTGAAAAAATGACGATTTTAGCGGCTGAACTCGAACTTAATACTCACCTAAATGAAAGGGGAATCTGCACAGAAAAAATTTCACAAACATTTTTCCAATATTGAGTTTTAAAAAATATTCAATTAAAAATTGAATTGATTCAACAAATTTTTTAATTGAAACAAATATCAAACACAAACATTAACACCCATGTTCGGATATCCACTACAATTCCATTTCCACTATTCACGTCAAATCCACGAACGTGGAATTTTGGTGTTCTTAATTCCACGTCCTTTTTTTGAACTTTTCTGTAACCAGCTGGGTTTCACAAATCACCCAAAAATTCATTAAGACGGAAATCAAAATAAGTGGAATCAATAGACTTATTTTAATTTATTATTTTTTTAATTAAAAATGACGCAGTTTTAATAAAACTCATGTATTAAATATAAAACATTTCAAATTTTTTACGAGAGTACTTTTTTTAACGGAAATACATCCATCTTGGACATAATTCAACTTTCACCAAGACTTTGGTAAGTGAATTGATTTCACGTAACTTCCGGTGGAAGTGGATTGTAGGACACCAAAATCGTGAAATTGATTCACATTCACCTGGAAGTGGATTTGCGAACATGGGCATTGATTTCCCCCCAAAAATGTTTGGTTGTTCCATTCTTTTGCAACAAATGAAAAGGGGAATCAAAAAAACTTCACGAAAAATGTTCCAATTAAAATCTTGAGTTTTAGGTTAGGTTAGGTGGCGGCCCGATGTATCAGGCTCACTTAGACTATTTAGTCCATTGTGATACCACATTGGTGAACTTCTCTCTTATGCCGATTCCATGTTAAGCTCAATGACAAGGGGCCTCCTTTTTATAGCCGAGTCCGAACGGCGTTCCACATTGCTGTGAAACCACTTAGAGAAGCTTTGAAACCCTCAGAAATGTCACCAGCATTACTGAGGTGGGATAATCCACCGCTGAAAAACTTTTTGGTGTTCGCTCGAAGCAGGAATCGAACCCACGACCTTGTGTATACAAGGCGGGCATGCTAACCATTGGCCCCCATCTTGAGTTTTAAAAAATATTCAATCAAAAATTGAATTGATTCAACAAATTTTTTAATTGAAACAAGTATCAATCACAAACATTAATAGACTTATTGAAAGTCATTTAAAAATTTAATTAAGTCTATTAATATTCGTGATTGATACTTTCATTTCATTTAAAAATTTAATTAATTTCTCAATTGACTTTCAATTAATTTTTTAATTGATACTATCATTTCTGTGATTGAAGACATTTCAATTAAAAATTAATTGGATCAATTAATTTCGTGATTGAAGGCAAACATATTTTTTGTGTTTGGACAATTTATGGTATATTTTTAAATCTTGTTTTTAAAGGGCTTACATGCTATTTTATAACGCAATACTTATCAAGTAAATAGAAAACATATGAAAAATTAAAAATAAAAGATTTTCATCGGTTTCGAAAACTTCTTCTGTAGAGATTGTAATGTAGACTCAAAAAGTCGATTTTCAACTTATTTAAAATATGAAAATCAACTCTCAAGTTTTGAAAAAATCTACCTTCTATTTTTATTTAATTTAGTTTAGAGCCAATTAAACTAAAATCGATTGATCCCGTCTGTGAGGGGAAAAGTAGCTTACAGAACAACTCCTACGGGAACTATTCCGCACAAGTCTTTCATCAGAAACCCGACTGGAACACTCTTACACCAGTGTAAAGATTGTAATATAGACTCAAACAAGTAAGGAAAGTCTAAAGTCGGGCGGGGCCGACTATATTATACCCTGCATCACTTTGTAGATCTAAATTTTCGATACCATATCACATCCGTCAAATATGATGGGCGCTATATATAAAGGTTTGTTCCCAACACATACATTTAAATATCACTCGATCTGGACAGAATGTAGACTTCTACAAAATCTACAGACACAAAATTTAAGTCGGCTAATGCACTAGGGTGGAACATAATGTTAAGGTGAGTACTATGTTTGGGGTTTTCACCAAAACACTAAATTAAAAGTACAAATATATTTATGAAGACGATTATATTTTGATCAAGTCTTGTCAAATAATGAATGGAATAAAAAGTAACCGTGAAAATAAACTGGTTTTCAGCTTGAAAACTGAACATAGTACTCAGCTTTAGTACAAAAATATGGGAAACATTTAAATCTGAAGCAATTTTAAAAAAACTTCGCAAACGTTTTTTTTATGATTTATCGCTCGATATATATGTATTAGAAGTTTAGGAAAATTAGGGTCATTTTTACAACTTTTCGACTAAGCAGTGGCGATTTTACAAGGAAAATGTTGGTATTTTGACCATTTTTGTCAAAATCAGAAAAACATATATATGGGAGCTATATCTAAATCTGAACCGATTTCAACCAACTGTGGCACGCATAGCTACAATGCTAATTCTACTCCCTTTGCAAAATTTCAACTAAATCGGTGTTAAAAATTGGCCTCTGTGGTCATATGAGTGTAAATCGGGCGAAAGCTATATATGGGAGATATATCTAAATCTGAACCGATTTCAACCAAATTTTGCACGCATAGCTACAATGCTAATTCTACTTCCTGTGCAAAATTTCAACCAAATCGGAGCAACAAATTGGCCTCTGTGGTCATATGAGTGTAAATCGGACGAAAGCTATATATGGGAGCTATATCTAAATCTGAACCGATTTCAACCAAATTTGGCATGCATAGCTACAATGCTAATTCTACTCCCTGTGCAAAATTTCAATTAAATCGGAGTAAAAGATTGGCCACTGTGGTCATATGAGCTATATCTAAATCTGAACCGATTTCAATAAAATTTGGCACACTTGACTACACTACTAATTGTACTCCTAGTGCAAAATGTCAAGCAAATTGGGGTAAAACTCTGGTTACTGGGGCCGTATTAGTCTATATCGGGCGAAAGATATATATGGTAGCTATATCTATATCTGAACCGATTTCAATAAAATTTGACACACTTGACTATAGCACTAATTTTTCTTCTTGTGCAAAATTTTAAGCAAATTAGGATAAAAATCTGGCTTCTGGGGCCATATAAGTCCATATCGGGCGAAATATATATATGGGAGCTATATCTAAATCTGAACCGATTTCAATAGGGTTATATTCTGAGCCAAAACACATACTTGTGCCAAATTTGAAGTCGATTGGACTAAAACTGCGACCTTGACTTTGATTACAAAAATGTGTTCACGGACAGACGGACATGGCTATATCGGCTCAGGAGCCCACCCTGAGCATTTTTGCCAAGGACACCATGTGTCTATCTCGTCTCCTTCTGGGTGTTGCAAACATATGCACTAACGTATAATACCCTGTTCCACAGTGTGGCGCAGGGTATAAAAAGTCGATTTTTCAAGTTCAGTCAAGTCAACTCTCAAATTTTGAAAATATTTACCTTCTATTTTTATTTAATTTAGTTTAGAGCCAATTAAACTAAAATCGATTGATCTATAAATCTTCATTAAGATAAGTCCCCAAATTCATAATAGTTAACGTAAACTTTAAACCTACTATTACCATACAAATTCCTTCGATAAACTGTGAGTAAATTATTATGAATATGGGCAAAGGCCTCGAACTTTTTTCAAGTTTTGCAAATTTAGAAGTCGACTCGACTATGAATAAATCGACTCCCATCTTTTGCGATTATTGAAAAAAATCTATTTTAACGACGCCACTTACGGCCTTTTGATATGTAAAATAATAAAAAAATATTAAATTCGCCTTTTAGTTCAAATTGGATCTTTTTAATTTTATCGGTTAATTTTGATTACTGATAGGCCGATTGAAGACTACAAAATGTTGACTTCAGTTATCCAAAATTGGTCCAAAGTATGGACTACAGACCATTGAAAGATTTGCACGATTTCGGTCCCACAGTAACAATGGTTTCCAATCTTGATGAGAATAACAATTCGTCGCTTGCTATTTGATATTTTAAAAATATATATGCTAAATTCATCCCGTTCAAATGCTTCGATTTAAATTTTCTTTAAAAAAATATATGCTGAATTCATCCCGTTCAAATGCATCAAGATTTAAATTTTCTTAAAAAATATAAATACCTATTTTATTAAATATATGGTCTTAATACTACGAGAAAATACAATATATGAAACTACACATATATCTAGTAGTGATGGTGTGGTTTTTTATAATTCCTACCACACTTACATCCAATCACACCAAATAATGAACAAATATATTTTTTTCATTTTTTGTTACTTGTTATTTATTTGTTTATATAATAAACAAATCAGCGCTCAGAAAATTTAAATACATTTTAATATGTACGAGTACATTTATTCTTGTCTGCTTCTGTATCTACACAAGACGTCTCATCATCATCATCAGTATATAAAAATGTGTTTAGAAAATGCTGATGCAGTAAAAGTATGGAAGCTAGGAGAATCTTAATGAGCAGAAACAGAGACTTGCCATACGCGAATGGTGTTGTCGGAGTAGCCAGCGAACAAGGTTTGGCCATCAGTGGACCAGGCCAAGGACAAGCATTGAGGTTGATCGGCCTTGGATCCATTGGAAACGATATCGGGGCGGAGTTCTTCAACAGTTTTCTTGCAAGCCAAATCCCAGATCTTGATGGAAGGACCATAAGCAACGCACAACCAGTAACGGTTGGGAGAGAAGCACAAAGCATTGATGATATCGTTGTGTTCCAAAGTGTACAAGTTCTTGCCGTCATTCAAATCCCACAAGAGAGCCTTAGAGTCCTTGCCACCGGAGGTGCAGAGGGAACCGTCAGGGGAAACGGTGACGGTGTTCAAGTAGCCATTGTGGCCGTGATGATTGTTCTTCAACTTGCAGTTAGCCAAGTTCCAGACCTTAACGGTGCGATCCCAACCGCAAGACACGATGATGGGGTTGGAGTGGTTGGGGGAGAAACGTACGCAAGATACCCAATCGGAGTGACCATCTTCTTGGATGGTGAATTTGCATTCAGCCAAAGTGTTCCACAACTTGATGGTCTTGTCACGAGAGCCAGAAACAATTTGACGGTTGTCAGCGGAGAAGGCTACAGACAAAACATCCTGCAATACATGAAGGAAAAAATCATTAGTACCCAAGCATAATATATTCAAAGGCATTGGCAAAACCAAATAAAGAATAACCAAAGTAAACCAAAACTTTGTCTTAGATAAATTTAACACTTACGCAGATCGCTCTCAGTACATGGGACAATAAGCAGAGAGAGTGATGTTCAGACACATTTGGTGTGCAGTGTAGAGATGACCATGACTCAACCAGAAATTCTGCCCCGCATGGGCGACATTTTTATAATCCTGAGATTGGTGCCTTTCAAGCTAAGTTAAGCAAAACTATCTAACCTAATAACCAAATTTTAAATAGGCACCAACTATTTTTTTTCTTTATTTCATTCAAACCAAAGCCCTAAGCTATATGCCCTATCTCATCATATCAACTGTATTATATACCATATGAAACAATTTTCCCCACCTTGGTGTGATCTTCGAAACGGCGGGTAGTTTTACCAGCAGCCAAATCCCACAAGCGCAATGTCTTATCCCAGGAACCAGACAAAGCGTAGTTGCCATCGGAGGACAAAACAACGTCACTGATGAAATGAGAGTGACCGTACAAACGCTTTTGGGGGAAACCGTAGTTGGTATCTTCATCACGGGTCAATTTCCAGACAATCAAGGTCTTGTCTAAAATAGAAAGAAATATATACGAAATCAATACAAATACCGACTAGGATGACAAAGATCCAAACGGATTATTGACTGAGTATAACCCAACTTTTGTAAGACCACTTGGATTTTTGTATACTTACCACGGGAAGCGGAGATGATGGTATCGGGATCCTTAGGGTTGGTGGCGATTTGTGTTACCCAGCCATTGTGTCCCAAAAGGGTACCACGCAATTGCAAAGTCTCAGACATTTCCTTTCAAAATATTTATTGCGGAGCGCAATCAAGCAGACGTCCAACCTCGAAAAAGGTTTCAGTGAAAAAGAAGGAAATAGTGTTGCGAAAACCAAAAGTATTTTATGAACGAGTACTCAATACCAAGTACTTGATAGTATGTGCTCTGATGCAACTAAATAGTGAGCAGCGGCATCAGCTACCCTGCCAACATTTTTTGAATTTGGGGGCGCTTCTGAGAATCCCCACTACGTTGAAAACAATCATATACGACATCAAAAACTCGTCGGAAAAGCGCCGTCACTATTGAGAAGTTGTACCACGCCAAGTTACTACGAAAAAGTTTCTCATCAGTGCAATTATTAGGTGCCTATTTAGATCAATTTCGAAGGACGCCAATAAGAACCCCTGCAAACTATCAGAAAAAGTGCATTTTAAGGTAATTGTAGAAGAATCATTGTGGTCAAGTAAAACACGATTGTGTAGATGTTTATTGATTTAACATTTATAATTTCTTATAAATATAACATTTTTCGGTTTATCTCATCACATTTAACATAATTTTTTGCATTAATAAAAGAATGATGTTGAGTTTTAAGCAGCCAGTTTGTTTATTTTCGATGGAGACAGCGTGCCTGGAAAAATATTTGAAAAACGATCACTTTATTCTATTTGGAAAGTCGAAAATTGTTCACCATATATCTTTCACAATTTTAAGCGTAATATCTATGTTTTCAAATCTTTACTTTCGTTTTTATTTAAATAAAATATAACAAGCTGGTTGCGCTTGGCGTTTCACAAAAAATAAAACGTTTGGAAAAACGTATAGTCTTGGCGACAACAGAATTCGAAGCCTTTTCGCACTTTTGCCTGTTTTTTTAGAAAAGAACCTAAAAAGTACATTTTCCGGGCAAAATGCAAAAAAAGTACCCATTTTTTACAAGAAAAGAAAACGCCATTAGTTTAACGGTTGCCATGGGAACTCGAAATTCCCATTTACTCTAAATTCAAATATACGCACCGTTTGTTCAACTAAATACCGCGATTGCAACGGGAAAACATTTAAGTTATTTTCACATCCTTTTGTTCTTCAAAGTCTTTGTTTATTCGTTTTCTCTATGAAGTTTATTTTCATAATTTGACATATATTTTGAAAAGAGTACGTTCAGTCAGCGCATATTCCAAATTATGGGCGTTTACATTATAAAATTGACGTATTTTGGAGGAAAACTTGTGTTTTGAACTTGAATTTTTGTATGGGGAAAACGTCTCATTTTGATAGGTTTCAAGGTTTGATAGGTTTGAAAAGGGAAAACATTTCAAACCCCAAAACATGCTTAGTGAGAAAGCCATATAAGGTACCCATTGGTTGGATCAATACTTTTATGTGAACGACCCATCAATTAATTAAGAGCCGCTACTAGTGGGAATGTTAATGACAATGCGTCTATATCTTTCTCTTTTTCTCCTATTGGTCGAAAAGGGAATATTAAATATTGGAGCAAGATATTCATTGCTTTCTGTCCGTTCGTTAAAAATTGTTTCTCTTTTTTGAACGAAACCACTACAGTCATCTCTGTTTTTCTTTCGGTCTTAAATTGTTCTTTCATATTCACTCGCTCAGTCGCTCGCCGTATTTTCACTCGTTCGTATCGTTCGTTTTTAGGTTTATTTTATCGTGTAATTTAGCAATTAGAGACGTTGCTGGAATTTGCATTTTGTCTTTTCTCTTTTTTGTGAAATTGCAAATTTCTTACAACGCCCAAAAGAAGAAAATATAGAGAAAAAAAACAAGGGAAATTGCAATTTCCGCAAAACATTAAAACAACAAACTAACCCAAACACCAATTCCATTATCTTGGATTATATAAAATTTTCTTCGACCCTCTGTGTTAATAAAAGCCGTCAAAATTGAATCGACAAAGATTGACGAGACTTTTTCCTCTACTTCAACTGCAATGGAGGATAAAGCAACAACCAAAGATCTGGATCAATGGATTGAACAGTTGAACGAGTGCAATCAATTGACAGAAGCCCAAGTTCGAACTCTTTGTGAGAAGGTAAGGCATTAATTTTCCATTGCAAAATAAAGACGGTGACAAATGCTCAGACTGAAAAAAAATATCACATGCAGGCAATAAAAAAATATAAGGAATATGTGAAAAAAAAACCATTGCCAATTTGAGTCAGTAGGGAGTGTGTCAAAGTCGGAATAAATTTTGTTTGACGGCGTTAATAGATTTTGACAATAATAGCTTTCTATACAAAAGCAGTGTTAATTTATTAAATTTAGGAAAATATCTACGGAAATTCTTGACTGTTAGAGACCCATAGATATCTCAAAATGTATTTGTTATATTTTTGTACTTTTCGGCCTACTTTACAAATCGGTTGTTTATGTATCTCATATTTTCATGTGTTTGTATAATTTTAACTTTTGCTAGAATATATATCTTAAAATAATATAATTAAAGACTTGAAATTTGTGTATGTAAAATTTATGCAGTATTTGAAATTTTAAAAATATTCTGAAATTTGATGAATATAGATTTAAAATAGGCTACAGAAGATAATTTTTCTAAAAACATTAATTCGCTGTTGTTAATTTCTATGTAGATTTTACAAATACCGAAGAATAATTTCAGCCTTGCATTTAAAATTTAGCCTGTTTATTTCAATGGAGTGTTTTGTTTTGCTACGCGTTTATATTGACGGCATTGGTTCGGGTTGGCGCCGTTAGTAATTGCTTCGACTTTGGGTTATTATTGTAAATTAATGGTATTTATTGATGTGGACTCTTTCGCGCATACATCATATTCATGAGAGACAGAAGAGATGAGAAGATGTTTTTACATTCTAACGGCCATTTTCATCGTTCTCCCAATCTTCGTTAAGTTCGTATTGTCTTGTTTTATCCGCAGTACAGATGCTTGTAAGAAAAAAGGTGATAGCAGTCTTAACTGCAAAGCACTATAAGAATTTGAGAGAGAACGAAGTTTTTGTTTATACTCATTTTAAAGAGAATTTTTTATGATGCTTAAAAAAATAAAATAATATTAATTTGTATCTGTTATTTTAATATTTTCTTATTAATTTGCGATTATTTGCGATCTTTATTACATTTATTCCTTCAAACATGCTTCTAAAAAAGGGGAATTTTTCGAAATGGATAGACGAGAAATCAAAGGCATTTGCAAATTTAAGGTTATGTTCTTTTTCCCCAAGTATTTTAGTGAAGAAAAAAAAAATACAAAACATTATCCATCGTATGAAATAAGGAATTGTACGCATTCAATGGCAAATTTGAACATGTGGCTCCTTATAGACTAGGTCCCCTGAATATGTGCCACAATGGATGAGTTTAATTACACATTGACTTGTTATCCAGGAATTGGCTGCATTACAATACAGTATCAGTTAGTATCCTTTCCAAAGTAAAATTGTATCAGCAACCTTCAGAGGGAAACTTTTATATTTGTACTTAACCATTTTGATCTTCTGGCTTGCCGATTTTAAACAGGTCCGATGATGTTAATGTTTCTTCAGTGTGTGTGTGTGTGTACATGTGTCATCTTGTAGTAGAATAAAGTACCTTGAGACCGGTTTTCATTTCGTCCAGGCAAAAATTCTCGTATTCAAACATTTCATAGAAACGAGAAAAAGTTTTTACTTGACCGTTTTAGTTTAAACCTGTTCCATTTGGCAAATTTATCCTATAATCGTACAACACAAATTGCACTCGTTTATCTTGGCTTGGAAGAAGATGTTCAACGACTTTCCTTCCATATATACATACAAAACCATAAGAAATTATTAGCCCTTTTTTAGGTTTTCCCTTTTGCGTCTTAAAACACAATTTGGCTGGCTTTCTTTTATTAAATGTCGTTTATATATGTTACTAACAAGACAAATATATTTGCACTAAATGACCTTGAATAAGACCATATAAAGAACAATGAACTTCCGATTGAAGGTATTTGTGCAAGGTGTTTTGTGGTATTTATAAAACGGCCGAATAATTTAAAATTCTCAATAAAATGTAAACAAAGTTTGTCAATTGTGGTTTTCAGGGTTTAAAATTTGATTGAAGTTTTGTGGATCATGTGACTGCTGACCAACATCCTGGAATGGATAAGGTATAACTTATCTCTTATCAATAAGGTCAGAATGATTGTAAATTTTGTATATGAATCGAAAGAAGTCTTCTAGTTCTCGAACATCTCAATGGACAAGCGGAATTATATCTCGCACCAACAACATTCATTTATTGTAATATGTGAAAACTTGTACATTTTGATAAGCGGGCAGCTATATTCTAATTCTGAACTGATACAACTTATATTTTGCAGATTTATGGGACATTATAGTGAATTTTTTCGTTTAATAAACAGTATGTTTTGCCCAAATTTGTCAAAATTGCGTGATACATAATTTGGAGCCTAAAAATATATCTGAATCATTATGGTTGATATTTTACAGACCTAAAGAATACCATGAATTATTATCTTAACCCCTTACCACCCTCCGTTCCCAAATAAGGACATCTTTTTCATGTCAAACAACTATGAGCTACGCATAAGTTTTGTAATCTTAAATATACGTATTACATCTTTATACTTCATCTGGTCTATAAAAAAAAGACACTTGGTCGCATTTGATAAACAAGTGTCGTATACAGTGCGTTCTATTCTTGTTATTTTTCCGATAACTTTCGTATAGTTTTATGTGTACCAAGTAATCTATTTCGATTGTGTGTATATAAAACTGTTAAGTCTATTGTAATAACAATTTTAAAATTGTACTACCAGGTAATGGAGATTTTTGGAGAATTTCGTGGACATCTTTTTTCTAAAAAGTTTAAGTTTATTTAAATAGTTTTATTTAGTAGTTACTGAGTTAATAAAAACCCATAAAATAAATTTTTGTCCGGCAGTTTCATTTTGGGCTTTAATGGGTTACTCGAATCGAATCAAACAATGTAGACAATATTAGTTGGAATCAGCAATACATAGTATGTACAGTGAAATCTCCCAAACTTTATTTTCTTAATTCTATTGAATATTTTCTTCCAAATCCACTGTTTTGTTTTCGATGTTCCAAAATATTCCACTTATCCATATTCAACTTTTATGAAGATCTGATAACAATAGTCACTTCTATTTTTAGGCAGTATCTGAAGTTGGTTCTGCTAATTTAATTTTCATAATTTCTTTATGACTCTATACCATAAAAATGTATTTATATATATCTAGTAATAAATTTACAGGAAACGGAAATACATTTCAATAACCCAAAGATATGTTTATTGCAAAAAAATATATATGTATATATTGTTTTCTAAAGACATATGGGTAAAAATATATGATACACTAGAACAAAATAGATTAATAATATATGTGTCATTGTTTACATATGCAGACATAAAGACTGCCTCATGTTAAATGGGGCTACTGAGAATAACAAAATACAGCGGACTGGCGGACAGTACATATCTGCAATAATCTTTAGTCGCACTGAATCTTTATTTATTAGGTAAGGTATAGCGTGTGGCAGCCCCTTATTTTTAGACTCACTTAGGCTATCAGTCCATTGTGATTCCACAAGCAGTGAGCTTCTCTTTTATCAATGAGCGCTGCCCGATACTATGTTTAGCTCAATGACGGCGTTTCACATTATTGAGAAACTACTTAGAGAAGCTTGGAAAATCTCGGATAATATCACTAGTGGATAATCTACCGTTGAAAACTGGGATTGAACCCATGACCCATTGCAAGGCGGGAATGCTAACCATTGCACTACGGTCGAAGAGTTTCCCAGATTAAAACACAGATGTTTTGCATTCCACATCATTCCCTAAAATATTTTACGCTGTTTTTTTTTTGTGAGGCTATATGATGTTTTTCTAGGCATGTGTGTATGTAGAGCCAAACGGCGTTTCACATTATTGAGAAACTACTTAGAGAAGCTTTGAAAATCACGGATAATATCACTAGTGGATAATCTACCGTTGAAAACTGGGATTGAACCCATGAACCATCGTATGCAAGGCGGGAATGCTAACTATTGCACTACGGTCGAAGAGTTTCCCAGATTAAAACGCAGATGTTTTGCATTCCACATCATTCCCTAAAATATTTTACGCTGTTTTTTTTTTTTTTTGTGAGGCTATATGATGTTTTTTTAGGCATGTGTGTATGTACCCATGGTGCATAATATAATTTTTCTACATAAAAACAGAAATTAACACATCGTGACACTTTAAGTAAACAAAAATAGATAGAAAAATGCGAGCATGTTATCTAGTATAAATAAATTAGGAAATAAATTTGGGCAAATTTTAATGGCATATGGAATCTTAGTGTTCCTGTATAAAATGCATAAGAAATAATAATGAAATGTGTTGGTATTATCATAATTTTCAAGTCACTTCAGTTTATCGATTCTACTCGATTATTGTAGGAATGTTAGCCAGAAAATTGGTATTACTAGGGAATATATTTTTTTGGGGGAGCATTAATTCCGATTACCCATAGCATACATCATTCCCCCGTTGTTTTAAATTTGCAATTAAGAAAATTCAAGGAGATATTTACTATTGCGTTCTTTGTTATTTGCCCCATTCCTTTTTTTATAAATACACACAGTACTTTCAATTTGGGGTTGTTTCACTACGAGAACATCTATGTCTGTTATTTAAAAACAGACTATGAGTCAGCAATGGCAACCTACTAATCAACCAGCCAGCTAGTCAACTAGCCGTTTCTCAGTCCCAACGATACATAGTATGTGTGTTTTTTTGTTCGATAGATAGGCTCGCGCTAACCAACACCCAGCAGCAGTATGGTGTCGACTGCTATATTTACGCCTTGTTTATGCTCATTTTCTATGCTAACGGGAGATTTTTTGATTTGTTTTCCTCTTATGTCTTTTTATTTTTCCTTGATTAGAGTTCAGTCTTCAGTACGATTGTTTATATTGTGGCACATTTTTAGTTGCTGTTGTAGTAAACAAGAAATATGGGGGGAACGCATTGTAGATAAATTGATTGATTTTGTATAATACCGTAGTGTAGGGCCTATAAACGACCATTCATATCTTACAAAAGATATTTTTGTATTGTACTTAAAAATGCCCACTTTCCCAGAGTACATTTCGGAAGAGGAGAAATTTTGGTGATATTCTTTTTGTACTGCGTAAAATTTGACGAACATATAGATTTGTGACGTTACTCCCTTACCTTGAGCCAAACAAGGAATCGGTACTGTGGTATCACAATCAGTGTAGCCAATGTTTTTTTGGCTCTTGTCCCCAAATTAGGATGTTTTTACCCCAAAAATCCACAATTTAAATTAAAATTACTCACAAAAATCCCAAATAAATTTTTGACAAGTTATTATGAGAAAATTAAGAAAACCATTAGCCGTCTTCCAATTAATTAACGAAAATTTACCTCTAAATAATCAAGTAATAATAATAATGGTGAGCGATCAATATGAATGTGGACCATCTGCATCATTTCTACATTTATGGGATATGTTCTTGTCCAAATCAACGATGAAAACTGATGAGGGGGCAACATTTAAGGCTGAGTCCTCACGAAAAGTTATCACAAACACAAAAAAATTTTTTTCTGATTCAATCACGAAATTAATTGATCCAATTAATTTTTAACTGAAATGTCTTCAATCACAGAAATGGTAGTATCAATTAAAAAATTAATTGAAGGTCAATTAAAAAGTTAATTGATCCAATTAAAAAATTAATTGATACTATTATTTTTGTGATTGATTTTTGTTTCAATTATTCAATTTGATGAATCAATTAAATTTTTAATTGAATATTTTTTAGAACTCAATTAAAATTTTAATTGGAAACATTTTCGTGAAATTTTTTTGTGTGCAATTGTAGAAAAATATCATAGCCAAGCTGCCCAAGTGCTCCATTCCCACCCTATTGTCTTCATTGCAATAAAAAGGAGCAAATTGTTTTCTATTTTTTTTTTTAATTTTGACGATTCGTTGTGCTTAACCCTCTAATGCCCCAACTTTTTTGCCGTCTGATTAAATATTCAATGTTAACGACACAAAAGCAAGAAAACGAAACAAGAAAAATTCTGTATATGTTACAAAGCCTCTTGAACGGATTTTACTATGTTTTGTTTTTATTTTACCCATTTTTGTTGTCTTAATGTGTGTTTTACTAAAAGCTTACTGATTTTTCGAAGATTTTCGAGGAATTGGGCATTAGAGGGTTAATAAAAAGAATTTCATGTAAACGGTTTTTATTACACTGCACCAATTTCGAAAAAAAACGAAAAATCCCGAATTTTATGGAAATTCCTCCTTCAAATCTTGAAGTCCCCAACTCTAACAATTTCGTCCTTATTCACGAAAATATATCCCCAATTTGGGGATACTGCCAATATTGGTAACCTTCAAGTATGCACATATCCTGCTAATTTAACCAGATGTCTAGATTTAATCCACCGTGGTGCAATGGTTAGCATGCCCGCCTTGCATACACAGGTCGTGGGTTCGATTCCTGCTTCGACCGAACACCAAAAAGTTTTTGAGCGGTGGACTATCCCACCTCAGTAATGCCGTTCGGACTCGGCTATAAAAAGGAGGTCCCTTGTCATTGAGCTTAACATGGAATCGGGCAGCACTCAGTGATAAGGGAGAAGTTCACCAATGTGGTATCACAATGGACTGAAGAGTCTAATTAATCTGATACATCGGACTGCCACCTAACCTAGATTTAATCTGCATAAATTGCTAGTTCACAATAATTAATTTCGCTATTATTCGCGTAGTGACGATAAAATGTATGTATGGTGTTTCCTCATGGGCTTCTCACATTTATGTTCTTCTTGCAACATTATTGCAAATACACGTAGACCTCGCTTTGCGTCACAGATACGTTTCAAAAAACACCACGCAAACTGAAACGACGCAAAGTGAATTATGAGTTTTTATGGCAAACCATGCAAAGATTAGAGATAGATAACAATGATAACAATGCAACTTCGAAAATCTAACGACGTAAAGTGAAAACTAGTACTGATTCATAAAGGACGCAAAGCGAGGTCTAAGTGTATAGACTTTTTGAATATATTAAGAAATTAGAACGTCGAAAAAGTTGGAAAGTTGGGAAAACGAATTTGTCACATTTTCACATAGTCGAAAAGTTGATATTTCTCACCATAAGACAGTTGATACCGAGTTACCCATACATTCTGTTAAAAAATTGAAATATTAGGGCAAAAATCTTCAAATCGTCCATCTTCGTGATAAAAACTTGGCAAAACTCATTCGTTGTCTGGTTATATTTAAAAGATATCTAGTCGATATGTACTTCTTTATATAAATAATAAAGTCACATACTATTTAAACTTTTAAATGTACAAAAATTACAATTTCCAAAAATACTTGCCTTTTTATTCCGATTGCAATTAATTCCTAACAAAAAAATCATTAAAGTTTTGGTTTGTTAAGTATGTGTAAAAAATATTAACGCCTAATAAATGATATACCCATTTGGTTTATTTACCCTGATCCCGGGTATATATTAAACCGCTATTATAAACCACATCATATCAACATTTGCTGTCATCTAACCTAAATTGGTTGATATTCGAAGACGTGAAATTTTAGTATTTTGTACTTTATACCTGCTAATATTATATGCACACATCATTGTGTGGATGTAGAGTGTGTATGTACGTTTGCGTATTTTGATGTATAGATGTTGCTAAAAATCTATCTTAAGTATGTGTAGCTCTTTTTATTCTCTCTGGTATCGATGTGTATGTTTGGTCGTCTGCTCTATTCAAATTAAGTCAAAATAAATTATTAATGCCAAAAAAGTAGTGACTTCATATTATTGTATGTCTCTTTTTTCCTGGCTCTTATCGGCTCCCACTATATTCCCCTTGCTATTTTTTTTGGTTTCCTACATGTTTTTGTTTGTTTTTTGCTTTTCTTGTTATTCACGATATTGGTGTGTTTTGATGATAGGAGGAAAAAATGTCTACACTATATAGGCTTTGATTTTGTTTATTTTGTTTTGCTTGAGTTTGTTTTTTAACGCAATATATTTGTTGTTTTGTCCAAATATTAAATCTTTTTGGGTTTGTGTTCTTCAGGTAGAGAGAAAAAGTTTTTTTTGCCATTTTTAAACCGTTTGAAGTAGAATGAGTTTGTGTCGTCACACATGGTTTCTATTTAGATTTGAAAGACTAATTGAAATTTGTTGATAAAATTCGAATGCAATTCGCATCACAAATAAATTAACACATATGAAAAAAAATGTATATGAAAAAAAAAAAACAAAAATACCTTATGTTAATAGATATCACCAAAGCGCCACGATATTGAAATCGGTATATCACACAAATACAAAGTTTTTGAATGGCTCTTAAATTTTAAAATTGTATTGTAATAACTAAACTAGAAGGACCTTCGAAACTATATTAAAGGGATACTGTGATCTTAAATACATATTTATGCTCAGGTTATAATACTTTAATCTGTAGGAAGACCTTGCCTACCATTGAATCTCCTTCTGATCTTATCTAGCCATCTCTTTGTTGTTATATGACCCATTTCCTCCATTCTTCATGGCATTAAGTTTAGGGGATTGTTATTAGACCAAGAACGCAAGTTTAACACAAATATGGCAAATTTTCTTAAACGTTTGATTATCGTCATTTCTCCAAAAATCATGTTTAATGTAGGCTAAAATCGACCTGTGACGATCAATGCCCGGAAAATGGTTCAACTGCATTAACTTTGATATAAAAAGTCTTCTTTCCAGTTCGCAAATGACATTTTAATTTTTGGTAATTGCAATATTTACTGTTTGTCTTATAAAATAATATGCATATTTAATATGTAACAACAACATTATAATGTATATGAGTTATCTTTTATTTGCACATAATATTTGGAAAAAGAAATCAGACTTTTTTTGAATTTTTTAAATTATTAATTACCATGACTCATTGTCTGAGACTGAAACAAAGCGATGGTATTTATCACCATAGGTGCATTAGTCCTCAATAAAAAATTATTATGAATTATGTACTTTTGTATATATACATTGATAGACACGTACTGTGTTCTAATATTTATAGAAAACCTTCAAATTTAAAAACCGGGTTTGTACGTAAACAAAAAAACATTATCTGACAATGTTGAGGAAAAAATGAATTAAATGAAAAAAAAAGAAAATAAATAAATCAGGTGAAAGGTTACTCCATACGTCATATTCAAGATGAGATTTCATTCGCACATACTCTAGGGAGTATGATCCTAAAACTTTTTTAAATAGTTTTCGCTACATTAAAGCAGAATGAAACCTTAATAAATGTTCAGTAAAACATTATTATAAAATAAAAAAATATAAAAATGATTATTTGTATATTTCACTAACTCTTAAAAAAAATCCTGAACACATTTCTACGATGTATGGGGTGGAATACACGGTTGCCACTCGAGCAAAAATAATCTACCAAAATTTAGAGAAAATTTAACCATAAAACTACCAAACAAAAAAAAAATGTATTTCTATAGAAAATATTGTCAATAATTTTTTCTAAGAAAATTTTGTTAAAATTTTATATCTATAGAAAATTTTGTCAAAATTTTATTTCTATAGAAAATTTTTTCAAAATTTTATTACTATAGAAAATTTTGTCAAAATTTTATTCCATAGAAAATTTTGCCAAAATTTTATTTCTATAGAAAATTTTGTCAAAATTTTATTTCTATAGGAAATTTTGTCAAAATTTTATTTCTATAGAAAATTTTGTCAAAATTTTATTTCTATAGAAAATTTTGTCAAAATTTTATTTCTATAGAAAATTTTGTCAAAATTTTAGTTCTATAGAAAATTTTGCCAACATTTTATTTCTATAGAAAAATTTGTCAAAATTTTATTTTTATAAAAATTTTATTTTTATAGAAATTTTTGTCAAATTTATTTCTATAACAAAATTTGTCAAAATTTTATTTCTATAGAAAATTCTGTCAAAATTTTATATCCTTGGAAAATTTTCTCAAAATTTTATTTCTATAGAAAATTTTGTCAAAATTTTATTTCCATAGAAAATTTTGTCAACATTTTATTGCTATAGAAAAATTTGTAAAAATTTTATATCTATAGAAAATTTTGTCAAAATTTTATTTCTATAGAAAATTTTGTCAAAATTTTATTTCTATAGAAAATTCTGTCAAATTTTTTTTCTATAGAAAATTTTGTCAAAATTTTATTTCTTTCAACATAGAATTTTGTCAAGGCTTTTTCAAAACTTTGTTTTTATAGAAAATTTTGTCAAAATTTTATTTCTATAGAAAGTTTTATCAATTTTTTTTTCTATAGAAAATTTTGTAAATTTTTTTTTCTATAGAAAATTTTGTCAAAATTTTATTTCTATAGAAAATTTTGTCATAATTTTATTTATATAGAAAATTTTGTCAAAATTTTATTTATATAGAAAATTTTGTCAAAATTTTATTTATATAGAAAATTTTGTCAACATTTTATTTATATAGAAAATTTTGTCAAAATTTTATTTCTATAGAATTATTTATTTGAACATTTTAATAAATTCTAAAAAAAGTGAATTACATATTTCGACTTAGGAAGCTATTACAAAAGCTTCTAAGTGCTATCTAATCTCTAATCTCATGGAATACCAGAGAACTGAAAAAAAATCGTATAAGTTAGTAAGATCATGAACTGGCTTTTATTATTGCAAGGTAGAACTTTTTTATGCTGTTTTGTATGACCGATAAAGGTTCTGAAGACATCAGTAAAATGATATGCCATCTAACTTAATTTCTTAAAAATTTATAAGAATGTTCTCAAAATCTGAGTTATCACGCTGTCTGATATGGGTGACAACGACAGGAATAAATTCTAAGTCGATCTAGCTATGTCAACAAAACAAGTTATCGACTAGAAACTTGGCATAAGTAGTTGGTGGTGATCCGATCCGGTTGAAATTTGGAAGATGATGTTAGTATATGCCCCTAAAAACCTTACAAAAATTGGTCGATATCGATCCATAATTATTTATAAATCATCCCCATCGATTTTGCTCGCGGAGCCTCTTGGATGTGCAATTCGAACTTACGGCCGTATATACATACGTCTTTACTACCTTATTTTGTGTATATAAATGCATTTATTGTTTTACTTATAAATTAAATTAATATTTATAAAATTATGAGGGTTGGTGTTAATCATATTTATATGATTGTAATAAATCTGGCTTTATTTTTATTTATTTATTTTTAGTCACCTTGAAAGAAACCTTTTTTAAGGTGACTAAAAATAAATAAATATGGAGCGCTAAAGCGCAAGTATTATTAGTAGGAGCAAATTATAAGGGAAATTATTAGCTTTCTCTAACGCGTGATATGATTTGTGGCTTTGGGAGGCATTCTCCAGATTAAAAGATTTTGATTTGTTTCACAATTAACAAATGAATCCACTATTGATTGATAAAATGTCTGCTTAGCTCACTATTCGATTAACGTTAACACCTATACAATTAAAATAGCTGAACGAATTCCCCATTGTAGAAACCTTGAAAACATGGTATATTTGTATGTTACACAAATAGTTACCAAAATATGTGTCCTCGTCACCATATGACCCAATTCTCAATTGTGGAGTAATACACATTTTTGTGTAAATATACGTGTAAGGGAGACGATTGCACAGCTTTTTAGACCATTCTGACATGTATTGTACAAAACCATGTATAAAGTAGAGGTGTGCACGTGACACGAAATTGTCGTGACTCACGAACATTTTCGTGATTCGTGCGTGAGTCGTGAGTCACGCTCATGACAACAGCGTGAGTGTGCGTGAGCGTGATTAACAAACCAAAATGTCGTGCGTGAGCGTGAGTCACGAAAATAATATCTTCGTGAGTGTGCGTGAGTAAAGAATTACACTCACGAAAATATTCCTGCTCTCCAACATAAAACGCTTAAGAGTTAAATTCAATTAAAATTTTAGTGACACCTGGGATGGTAAGAGTTTAATAGCAATCTCGATTTTAATAATGCTCATGTTTTCAGACACTTCGGTAAGGTAAATTAATCATAAAATTATTCGTGAGTCACGATATTTTTCGTGAGTCACGATATTTTTCGTGAGTCACGGTATTTTTCATGAGTCACGACGTTTTCGTGCGTGAGTGTGCGTGAGTACAAATTTTCTTTTCGTGAGTGTGCGTGAGCGTGAGTCCTACAAAAAATATCGTGCGTGAGTGTGCGTGAGTATGATTTTTCAGTCGTGAGTGTGCGTGGGCGTGAGTAAACTATTACTCACGTGCACACCTCTAGTATAAAGCTTTGTTTGGCTAATTCATTCATAGACAGACGGTTTATATTCGCATTGCAAATTTACAACCTACGCTGTATTAACTAAAAAACACTTAAAAAGTGAGAACAAAACAAATTATTTCATAAACTAGAGAGGGGGGAAAAGAGAACCATATGTTAAGAAAACAGGTTAGGGGGAAATATGCATTCGTTTATTCTAAAACCCTCTGTAATTTGGATTCAACAAAAGTGAAAGATTAACCAAGGGTGTGGAATATGATAAGGGTTGTTTCGAACAAAAATACAATAAATATAAATCGATGTTATCATTTTGTAAATATCTTTATTTCATCAAATTATTCGATGACTCATACAATCCGTGTATCATCCAACTATACATCTATTGATTAAAATGAAACAAATACATAAACACACACTTCTTAAATGGGCTATGATGAGAGGAAAATCCAAAGCTACGGAAATAGAAGAATGAATGAATGCATTCATTCATTTTATTATTTACAAAACAAAAAAATAATGAAAACAAAATACATTTTCACCAAGTTGTTTTGATTTCGAATTGAAGCCGGCATAATTTCTATATGTGGCGCTGGGGCTGTGACTACAGCATGGGCATGGGTACAATAAGCGACGTCGAAGTACAGGTGTTTGTGTGTCATAAAAAATGCCGTCATTCTAATTTGAAAGTAAGAGAAAAAAACAAAACAACTACGCAACCGGTAACTGACTTAATGGAGAACTGAGAATGAGAGTATAGAAAGAATTTCGTATTTGGAAAATTCCTATTCCCAAATACGTGGTTAATATTTTAAGCTAAAATTTTTATCAATGTTATTTAGGTATCCTTTGTCAAATATTTTATTGCGTTTCGAAAGTTCTTAAAAATCCACATAGTAATCCTTTTACTATTTCAATGACGTGGTTATTTTATTTCAAGGCCATTTTTGCCTTGCTTGACGATAGTAGTTGCTGTTAGCTTTGAACTTTTGAAGAACATTTATATTCGTTTTTTTTTTACTTTCACAGTACATTAGTGGCCACAGTGGTAGAGAGCTTTAATGTGAGATGAGAGTAATGGTTCTGAGATCCATATTCTTTAGCTTTTATAGCTGAAAACCGGTGAAAAAACAAAAATTCCCAGCAAAAAAAAAAGAAAACTAGTAATTCCTCCAGCATTACCGGTAATCAAAAACTTGCACACAAAAAATTTTTTTTCTGATTCAATCACGAAATTAATTGATCCAATTAATTTTTAATTGAAATGTCTTCAATCACAGAAATGATAGTATCAATTAAAAAATTAATTGAAGGCCAATTAAAAAGTTAATTGATCCAATTAAAAAATTGATACTATTATTTTTATGATTGATTTTTGTTTCAATTAAACAATTTGTTGAATCAATTAAATTTTTAATTGAATATTTTTTAAAACTCTTAAAATTTTAATTGGAAAATTTTTTGTGAAATTTCTTTTGTGTGTACTACTTCCAGTATTACCGGGGATTTAAAAATAATAACTCACCATTCCTTGTATTACTACCAGTAATCAATATCATATCTTGAGGTCTGGACTCGAATTCTACCAGACACCTAATTTTTAAAATTATTTTTTTCTATTTGGAATCTTTCAGTAATCGTGTTTTGATAAAATTGTTTGAGTAGAATTACCCCAGCGATCCAATCCACTGTACCCTACTCCCTTGGAGTAGGGTATAGTGTGTTGGATTATAAAACAAGAGATCTGAGTTCGATTCCTCCTGGTGTCTTAGATTTTTTAAAATACAAATTATATCATATAAACAGAGACCATGAATACAAAACTATATATACGTTTTATTTTATTTATTAAAATCTTTATAAAAATTATAAAAAAAAAAATTATATTAAAAAAGCCACCAGGCTTTTAAGGCTATCGGCTTAAAGATAATAAGTATATAAATATAATTTTTGATATTGGCTAAAATTACTAATAGACTTTTAAAGTTGTAAAAATTCTAAACTCGACTTTGAAATACAAAATTAGAAATTCGGTTTAATAGAAATGGGACAAACAAAGACAGTAAAATATTACAATAGTCGTTGATTAAGTATAAAATTGGAATTTAGCTATTCTCACAGATTGAAGAAATTCTAGAAGGAGACTTTATATAGATCCCAGGGTTGCCATTTGGTCCGATCGGACCAAAATTGTTGAAGAAATTATTAATTTTTAAATTTGGTCCAATGGTCGGACCAAATCGAATTTCTTTGATTTTGGTCCATTTTCATCAAATCGGAAATTTTTTAAAAATTTTCTGTAAAAATAAAATTTTCTACAGAAATAAAATTTTGACATAACTTTTTATAAATTAAAGAACCATAGAAATAAATTTTTGAGAAAAAATTCTAAAGAAATAAAATTTTGTCAAAATTTTCTATACAAAAAAATGTTTACAAAATTTTCTATAGAAATAAAAATTTGAAACAAAAAAATTGAAAAATTTGAAATAAATTTTTGAGAAAAAAATCTAAAGAAATAAAATTTTGACAAAATTTTCTATAGAAAAATATTTTTGACAAAATTTTGTATAGAAATAAAAATTTGAAAAAAAATCTATGGAAATAAAATTTTGACAAAATTTTTTATAGAAATAATATTTTGACAAACTTTTCTACAGAAATAAAAGATCAAGAAATTTTGTATAGATATAAAATTTTGAGAAAATTTTCCATACAAAAAAATTTTGAGAAAATTTTCCATACAAATAAAATTTTGAGAAAATTTTTTATAGAAATAAAATTTTGAGAAAATTTTTTATAGAAATAAAATTTTGAGAAAATTTTCTATAGACAATAAATTTTGAGAAAATTTTCTATAGAAATAAAATTTTGAGAAAATTTTCTATAGAAATAAAATTTTGACAAAATTTTCTATACAAATAAAATTTTGAGAAAATTTTGACAACATTTTTTATAGAAATAAAACTTGAGAAAATTTTCTATAGAAATAAAATGTTGACGAAATTTTCTATAGACATAAAAGTAAAATGTTGACAAAATTGTCTATAGAAATAAAATTTTGACAAAATTGTCTATAGAAATAAAATTTCGACAAAATTGTCTATAGAAATAAAATTATGCGAAAATTTTCTATGGAAATAAAATTTTCTATAGAAATAAAATTTTGACAAATTTTTCTATAGTAATCAAATTTGATAATTGGTTGATAGTTTTGCTGCAAGTAGAGGATGCTGATGAGGAATGTGGGAATTCCGAAACGTGCGTCCATCCAACCATCTTGCAGTCTATAGGGCTTTGCCCAAATAAATTTGACAAACATTCTTTTCCTCTGTTGGTTAAGCTACTCTTGTAGTTTAGTCAATGTATGGTTTTAAGCTGCAATAAAAAACAACAACAATGCTTAAAGAACAAAACCAACAATAACAAAACAAAACAGTAATCAAATTTTGACAAAACTTTCTAGAGGTAAAATTTTAACTTTTAAATTATATTAGTTTAACTTGGAAGAATTGTCCGTTAGTAAGAATTTTGGTCCAATTTTGGATAAATGTTGATCAAAATAAAAATTCTTGTGGCAACTCTGATGCATTTATATAACTGCTTGTGTAGGTTAGGTTAGGTGGCAGCCCGATGTATCAGGCTCACTTAGACTATTCAGTCCATTGTGATACCACATTGGTGAACTTCTCTCTTATCACTGAGTGCTGCCCGATTCCATGTTAAGCTCAGTGAAAAGTGACCTCCTTTTTATAGCCGAGTCCGAACGGCGTTCCACATTGCAGTGAAACCACTTCGAGAAGCTTTGAAACCCTCAGACAAATTGAATACTGTTACAAAAATTTGTTAAGAGTGAAAAAAAATGAAAAAAGGGAAAAAAATAAAAGAAAACAATTTATAATGTATTTTGGTACTTGATTTTATTTAAATCATTTAAGTTAGATATCATTTTAATTAGTTATTTTTATATTCAGTTAAGAATTTTATATTGTATTCAGGTATTCTTGCTAAGTAATATATATATTGGCCTATGAAAGGCTTTGTGAAATGTCACCAGCATTACTGAGGTGGGATAATCCACCGCTGAAAAACTTTTTGGTGTTCGGTCGAAGCAGGAATCGAACCCACAACCTTGTGTATGCAAGGCGGGCATGCTAACCATGGCACCACGGTGGCTCCCGTTTGTGTAAAGGACGATTTACCATTGGATTGTTTTCAGCAAAAATAACAGTCAAACCGCACTATTTCAGCAAATCGCACTGCCTTGCCTTCTAAGCAGATTTTCTGTTTTAACAAAGTATAGCGTTTTACAGAAATCCAAAAAATGTGATAAAGAGATCCAGTAGTAATTTAATGTAAAATCTACTTTTTTTAATCTATAAACTTCGATTCGAAAATTGGGCTTTTCAAATAAAAGAAACCTGATTGATGTATGCTTTCAATTACCAACCTAAGATGGTCCTTACTTTTTTTAACGTCCCCATATAAAGGTGAGCAGGACATAAGCCTTGAGTGTTAAGAAAGCAGTGCTTGCAAAAATGACGATGTATAATATTGTACATCTATTGATTATGAATAACCAATCTAATTATCATAGTTTATTTTTATCTTATATATCTGATTTTAGTTTCTTTTATATAAATTAATTAATTTCTTATATTCATTCCATAGATATAGGCTTTCTATTATGTAGTATTCCTTTAATTAAATCGAAACCTTTCATTGAGGGTGCAAGTCTTTAATTAGATGAGTCATATTTTTGTTGAGTGGGAATTACTATAGAAGTTCGTGTTTCCATTTCTTTTATTGTTCGCGTACCACCAGGACGTTAATGGTAGCGGTGGTGGTGGTCGAAATTTTTATTAATGCCACCTTAACATTTCTTTTTTTTTTATTGTTTACTTGACTCTTCCCCCCAAGTTTTTACAATCAAGCACCTCATCTGTAATGTTCTGTTTGCGTTTTCTAGGGATGGTTGAGGAAGTTAATCAATTTTTATATTATCAGCTGTGTCGTCTAGCTGGTTGTTTCTGGCAGCGTGGGGACAACCTTCGTAATTCGTCAATATGTGATGGTTTTGAACACATTGTATATATACACACTTTCTTTTTGTTTTGCTGTTGTTATTGTTTTAATTGTTTAGATTTACTTTAAATTTAAGTTAAACTTTTGTTTGCATTTATTTTGTTTGAGTTTTTGTTTACAATTTTCATTAGGAGAGGTTAGTGAAGGGGAGACAGTGACGGCGGTGCCTCGGCGTATTTCTCAGTGCATCATCTCTTTATGGTGGTAACGGCAATACACCCTGCTCTCTTGGTGATACTTATACTGTTTCTATTCTTTTTTCTTCTTCGTTATTTTATATTACAAGGTCGTTTTAAGAGTAATGCATATTTATACACGATTTTGTTTTAGTTGTACAACGATAACGGCTAGAGTATTTGCTTTTGGTCTGTGGGTTTTGTTTTTATACATTTGTTTTTTTTTTTGTATAGTAGCGAATAAAACCCTCCACATACGGTGTCTCATATTGCGGTGTGTTATGTATATAGAAATTTTACTAAAAAGGAATACATTAAAATTTGTAATTCTGAGAGTGGGATTAGAATTGTGAATTATTCCATGCAATGGATGTTGAATGAACACAACTACAAATTGCACAATTCAACGTAATATCCCGTGCGAGTGCTGCTACATTGAATTTTTTATATACATACATATGTGTCTGGGTAATGTAATATTAAGAAACCTAAAGAGAAATACAAATACAAATATTGTTTATAAGATAAAATCAAAATTGTTTAACTACCCAGCAAAAAAAGCGTCGCCAAAAAAGCAGTTAAAATGAAAAAAAGCAGTGAAATTCTTTTTGGATCCGGAAGTGGTGCAAAATTGGCGCAGAAGCGATGAATTTAACATGAGCTTGCCATAGGACGGATGTCCACCATTTCAAATGCCGTTGCACTGAATTTGCACTTCTTAAGGTGTGATCCGAATTCAGTGTTTTGGATATAAATTAAAAAAAATTGCAATAATTTTCCAAAGAAATAATTTTTATAATTTTTAAAGCATTGTACCGCTTGTCTGAAACGTTTGACATCAAATATTTTTCGAACAAAATATTAATATTTTTTACCATTTTATGTATGTATTTTAGTATGAATTATACTCGGGTTTTAACCTATTCGAAACAAAAAAGTTAAAATTTCCTTTCACCCAGCAAAAAAATTTGGAAGTTCTTCCAAAGGCACAACTTTAAAAGCACTTCCAGAAGATGCACTCCCAATGAAGTTCTTTATTTTAACTACCCAAGAAGTTCTTTTAATTCAATTTTTTATAACTTGTTTTTTTTCATACTTTTAATGGGTAATTTTAACTGTTTTTGTTTCAAATAGGTTAAAAACAGAGTAAGAATTCATAATATGGTACAAATCATTTAAATTTTGTCGAAAAAAATGCTAAATGCAATCTGAAAAAGTTGTGATTTTTTGAAAATATTTGAGGTCAAACGTTTCTAACAAGCGTTAGAATCCATTAAAAATTATAAAAATTATTTATTTGGCACAATATTACAGAATATTTTAATTTACATCCAAAAAAAATTGAATTCGGATCACACCTAAAGAAGTGATGCAAATTCAGTGCAACGGCTGTTGAAATGGAGTAATTCCGTCCTATGACAAGCCCATGTTAAATTCATCGCCTCTGCGTCAATTTTGCACTACTTCCGGATCCAAAAAGAACATTTTCATTACTTTTTTGGCGACGCTTTTTTTGCTGGTCAATAATATCCCACCAAAAAAAGCGTCGCCAAAAATGTAGTGAAATTTCCTCTTTGGATCCGGAAGTGGTGCAAAATTGGCGCAGAAGCGATGAATTTAACATGGGCTTGCCATAGGACGGATGTCCACCATTTCAACACTGAATATGCGTCACTTCTTTAGGTGTGATCCGAATTCAGTGTTTTGGTTGTGAATTAAAAAACTTTATTATAGTTTGACAAATAATTAATTTTTATAATTTTTTATGATTTTTAATGCATGCTGACGCTTGTCTGAAACCCTTGACCTCAATTATTTTCAAAATTCGTAATTTTTCTAGAATGAATTAAGACATTTTTTCGACAACATTTAAATAATTTGTACAATTTTATTAATCCTTACTCTGTTTTTAACATATTTGAAACAAAAAAGTTAAAATTGTCCTTTAAAAATATCAAAAAAGCGAATTATAAAAAATTGAATTAACTTCCTGAGTAGTTAAAATAAATAACATCTTTGGGAGGACATTTTTGGAAGTGCTTTTAAAGTTAGGCCTTTAGAAGCACTTCCATTTTTTTTGCTGGGTATTATTACAAATATTATGGGAATCATTAGCTAACTGATGATGTTATGTGAAATTTTTATAAGATGGGGCTAGTAGATTGGGTTCGGTATTGTGGTTGGCTGTTGATACACACACACTCAGAATATCAATTACATTGGGTGCCACCGGACTATGTTTTATTCAATGATCAGGGCCATCCTTCTTATAGCGGAGACCGTAGATCTTTCATACTGCTTAAAGAAGCTTTAATTCATTCTGAAGTGTCACTAGCATACCTGAAAGGATATGAAATATCGGTGAAAATCGTCATATGTTGAAACTTGGATACAACTTAGTAGGGCTTCGACCGAAGCGTTTTGTTTTGGTAATTCATTCCAAATCTTAAAATTCAATAGTTTGAAAGTATAATGCTGCACTGTACTAGAGCTCGACCGAAGAATCGGTTTGGACATTCGGCCAATAATCGATAATCGGTCACGAATTGTCCCAGTGTTGAATCTGTCTCAGTCAAAACTAGAGGTGTGCGCGTGACTGAAATTTCACTCACGCACATTCGCGAAGCAAAATGTTTATTCGCGCACACTCACGCACGATACGTGTGGTAGCCATGGCTACCACATGGATTGCAGAGGGATTGCAATCCCTCTCACGCACATTTACGAAAGGAAAATTAGTACTCACGCACGAACTACTTTTAAAGACTCGCGTTCACGCAAGATTCACGCCAATTCACGACAAATTCACGAGACTCGCAACATTTCCCAAACGGAAATCAGCAAAGGTAACAAAATTCAAAAATAGAATATAGTGCGAGAGCTAAATTAATTTCAGTTAACATACGAGTTTGAATTAAATGTTGACTATTTTCGTGAGCGTGATTTTGCAGAAATTTTATTCACGCACATTCACGAACCGATATTATTTCTCATGCAAGCTCACGCACGACAAATTTTTTTTTGTCCCATTCACGCACATTCATGAGAGATGATTTGGTTTTTGTTCACGACTCCCGTGGTTCACGCGTGTCACGCGTACACTTCTAGCCAAAACAACCAATACAAATAAAACGTAAAAAAATTATAAAAAATCCTTGTTTGTCATTATAATATCAAACGACTGAAATTTGAATACTAAAAAGTCTGTTAGTTCTAAAAGAATATAAAACATGGACTGTATTATATTTTATTTTTGTTTTTTTTTTCACGTCTTTTTTGAATAAAATATGCTAACATAAAATTAAAACACCAATTTTCTTTAATTACAAATTTCAAGAAAATAATCTACTTCGGCTTCGGCCAAAAAGAAAAACCGCTTCGGTCGAGCTTTACGCTGAACAATTGGTTGCTAGTCATTCTTATCGGTGTAGCACTTAAATATTCTATTTCCGCTGCTGCCATGTTTTTCCCATATGGAGGACTATGAGCTTTTTGTTTTATTTTTACTGGGACAAATTCGATACTGGATAATTCAATATGAATTAAATTATAAAAAAAACTTTGGGTTTGGTTAGGTTAGGTGCCAGCCCGATGTATCAGGCTCACTTAGACTATTCAGTCCATACTACATTGGTGAACTTCTCTCTTATCACTGAGTGCTGCCCGATTCCATGTTAAGCTCAATGGGTTGGGTTTGGTTAATCGACCTCAATGCCGAAGGCCGATTTTCGATTTTTCGCAAAATGCCGTAGCCGATTCTTCGGACGAGCTCTACATACAACTCAGGATTTTTCCATCCAAGACGGCCTTGCAAAACAGTTCAGCACTGTGGCTAAAAACATTTTTATTTGAATTTAATCTTTTTGTTATATTTTTCGTGTGGATTGCTTTATACCTACATTCAAAGAAATTTTCTAGCAGCAGAAAAAGCTGCTAAAATAGCAAAAAGTGCGATTCGAAAGCGAATGCAGACACTGTCTACTAAAATAGCAAACTTTTTTTTATTTATTACTAGATGCGATAGCCCGAAAACATATTAAACTTTGATTAAAACTGAAAAAGATGAGGTGCTGTTGTAGAACATTAAAAATAAAAACATATTAGAAATAAGTATTATTAAGTTAAATACATATCTGATCTTTCAATTTCTGGCATTCAAATTAAGGCATAACAGCAACCAAGATAGTTGACGAGCATATTCGATAGATTTTAAGATTGATAGAGGGTTGGAATAAACAAAAAAAATATTTTGGGAAGATTAATTCGCGTATGTACTTTCAATTAGTAAGTGACAAGTAAGACACAAAATGAGTCTACTCCCCTCGTCAGATGTATACTGACTCTCGTCAGATCTATACTGAAGAATATGGAAATTCGATTTAGCCAGACAAAACCAAGTATAGATGGACTTTTTTGGACCAATTTTTTCATCGTCTTGTGCAATAAGATCATATAACATTTTAACAATATACAGAATCATTGTTTTGGGCGTTAAACAAGCCTGCATTGATATCAAACTAACAAGAAAGTAGTAAAACTTTAAATTAAAAAATAAAAAATACGAACTTCTGCGCCACGCATTACAAAATACAAACAGGAGCCACTGACTGTGTTTTTTTGCAATCTTCTATGAGCTTATTAATAAAAGTTTGCTGGTTTGTCTGCTGTTTTATTTGGTTTATTTCAATTACCTATTATTTTGGAAATTTAATCTGTAGAATTTTTAAATAAAATCTAAATTTAGATATTTATCTATAGATACCTATACCAGTGGGAGTGTGTAGTGTATAGGTATATTAATGGTGCTATTTGATAAATTTATAACTTAATTAATATATTTGCGACTATACATATCTAACACAAATAAAATCATATATCACAGATTATAATTTGCCTAGTCCATAGGCCATGATTTTTAAGTATCTTAAGTACATGTGCACCTTACACCAGAGGAAGTGAGTTTTCGCCTTTCTATTTATCATCACCGCTACTATCTATTCGATTGGGTATTTTCTTGTTATTTTCCCGTGCCCATACAAAGATTTTTCTACATTTCTAATGGTGTATAGCTTTCATTCTAAATTATTCGAAAAAGCAAAAAAAAAAACAAAAAAATGGAAATGAAATACCATTACAACACAAGTCCCACAATATAACTATTCTTGTCTAGATGAATGACACTATTTGGAAGTTCATTAACCCCTGTTTTTCTGAAAAAAAGAGAAATAACAACAGCAACACCACCAGAACATAGTGGTTCGGCGCATTGCCACGAAAATATTGTTGGCTTATTATGCACATACCCACAGACAAAATATAAAAAAATACATTTCGTGATTTATACAAAATATAAATACAAACAAAGAATAAAAAACAAATAATGGGAGACAACAACAAATTTTTATGATGAAACCATAACACCATCACACACCATTTCCAAGAAGGGTTTTCGGGAAAATGGAAAAAACACTTTTAATTATAGAGCATACAAATAAAATTTCAAATAGGCCTTTTATATCCCAAGAATTCGCCCTGATAAAAAAAACCTCCGATTATCTGAAAAACCTACTAAAGTCCCTATTTGACGAATACGATATTATTACTTGTTAATGGAGCAGTTTGGAGAATAATCCTTAAGTTGAATGCAGTCGAATATCTTCGAAACCTTTTTGACATGCAATACTAAGATACTTTCTATTATTAGATTAAATGTCCTTCATTTCCAAACTTTCGACATATACTCCAAATTCTTGCTACTCACAAAGTATAATGCATTGGTTGGAATATAATTAGAATTTTTATTCATGATTTACTCAGGGAAATGGTGTACAAATATTTACATTAGTAAGACAACAACATACCAACAATAAAAATGATCACGTGACGATAGACAAGGAATCACATTTGTATCAAAATATAAATATATTTCATAATAATGACAATGACAATCGATTCGAGATGCAATTAAAATGGTATTGTAATGACGGTTGCCACAGCTGGTAGAATTCTACCAAAAATGGTAGATTTTTCTGTTTGATAGATGGTAGAATTCTTGATTTTGCAAAATATTCCTCTCTAACTAAGAGGTAATAAAATTTTGATAAAATTTTCTATAGAAATAAAATTTTGACAAAATTTACTATAGAAATAAAATTTTGACAAAATTTCCATAGAAATAAAATTTTGACAAGATTTTCTATAGATATAAAATATTAACAAAATTTTCCATATAAATAAAATTTTGATAAAATTTTCTATAGAAATAAAATTTTGGCAAAATTTCCCATAGAAATAAAATTTTGACAAAATTTTCTATAGAAATAACATTTTGACAAAACTTTCTATAGAAATAAAATTTTCATAAAATTTTCTATAGAAATAAAATTTTGACAAAAAAAATTTTAAAATTTTTAAATAAAATATTTTCTATAGAAATAAAATTTTGACAAAATTTTCTATAGAAATAAAATTTTGACAAAATTTTCTATAGACATAAAATTTTGACAAAATTTTCTATAGAAATAAAATTTTGACAAAATTTTCTATAGAAATACAATTTTGACAAAATTTTCTATAGAAATAAAATTTTAACAAAATATTCTAAGAAATAAAATTTTAAGAAAATTTTCTATAGAAATAAAATTTTGAGAAAATTTTCTATAGAAATAAAATTTTGACAAAATTTTCTATAGAAATAAAATTTTGACAAAATTTTCTATAGAAATAAAATTTTGACAACATTTTCTATAGAAATACAATTTTGAGAAAATTTTCTATAGAAATAAAATTTTGCCAAGATTTTCTATAGAAATAAAATTTTGCCAAGATTTTCTATAGAAATAAAATTTTGACGAAATTTTCTATAGAAATAAGATGTTGACAAAATTTTCTATAGAAATAAAATTTTGACAAAATATTCTATAGAAATAAAATTTTGAGAAAATTTTCTATAGAAATAAAATTTTAACAAAATATTCTATAGAAATAAAATTTTAACAAAATTTTCTATAGAAATACAATTTTGACAAAATTTTCTATAGAAATAAAATTTTGACAAAATATTCTATAGAAATAAAATTTTGACAAAATTTTCTATAGAAATAAAATTTTAACAAAACATTCTATAGAAATAAAATTTTAACAAAATTTTCTATAGAAATAAAATTTTTACAAAATTTTCTATAGAAATAAAATTTTGACAAAATTTTCTATAGAAATAAAATTTTGACAAAATTTTCTATAGAAATAAAATTTTGACAAAATTTTCTATAGAAATAAAATTTTGACAACATTTTCTATAGAAATAAAATTTTGACAAAATTTTCTATAGAAATAAAATTTTGACAAAATTTTCTATAGAAATAAAATTTTGACAAAATTTTCTATAGAAATAAAATTTTGACAAAATTTTCTATAGAAATAAAATTTTGACAAAATTTTCTATAGAAATAAAATTTTGACAAAATTTTCTATAGAAATAAAATTTTGACAAAATTTTAAATAGATTAAATTTTTTTTAAATAAATTAAATTTTCTATAGAAATAAAATTTTGACAAGATTTTCTGTAGAAATAAAATTTTGACGAAATTTTCTATAGAAATAAAATTTTGACAAAATTTTCTATAGACATAAAATTTTGACAAAATTTTCTATAGACATAAAATTTTGACAAAATTTTCTATAGAAAATTTTGACAAAATTTTCTATGGAAATAACATTTTTGGCTCGAGTGGCAACCACGATTGTCATTCAAAATATTAGCCATACATTTGTAAGTTAATACAAACGTGTTCTCAAAATATATTGTGGCCGTAATTTTTGTCAGATTCCATGGTTTGATATGATATACTTATCAGGTAACATGTACTTGATGTAAAATCTAATGAGATACAGTTGTGTAAGGTTTGTTGGAAAACAACTGCAGCTAATAGACTACGTATTAGAGGATTTTTTTAATATCACCCAAATTGATCTAAACCAACCAATATGTCGAATATCGCTATATTGATTTACAGATTTTGATGTAAAACATACGAAACCCTTTTGAAGGAAAAATTCAACAAATTATTTATTATTAAAATAATTTATTGAACTTATATGATTCATCATCCGTCGAATAATTTTGGGAATTGGTAACCTAAATTACCATTTTTTGTATATGTTTTTTGTATAATACCGAATAATACTGGTGACATGATACCCTCCATATTTTCTTTCCACCAATGGTGACTGTGCAACCATTCATTCAACATGCGACAATAGATTTCCGTGATGCTTTCTCATGTTTTACTGCTGTGTCACAAGGAAATACATAACGCCAACTGTAGTATGATGGAGTAAAGTGTCAAGAGGTTATTTGTACTCCATAGAGGAAATGTTTTGAGTAAAAGCAGCTGCTGATACAGGCACCTATTCCCATATGAACTTTTTTCAAAAATCACTAAAAAACACTGGTTGTTGCATGCTTGGGTTTAATAAATAATCCAAATTACATTGTGATTTTTTTTGGATATACAAAAAATCTTAATGGGTCAGCCACCATTGCATGGCAAATTATTTTCACTTTCGAAGGTTTAATTTTGGGAATACCAAAAATCAGTCATTTTACTTTTATTGTATATGCTCTTCAGTTTTTATTTACATTTTACTTTAGTGCCATTTCTATATATTTTGTGACATGGTTTTTGTATTTTTTTATATTTTATATTTAATATTTTGTATTTTTTTTTTATTTTAAATTATTTTTTGCAATTATGTTTATGTTTCCCATAAATTTATATTTCTATCGATTCCATAGATGACCTTCTTTTTCGTGGAACAATGTTTTCCTCCTTATACATATATTTTTTTCCTTTCTCATTCACCCTCCCACATTAAATGGTGCATTGTCTCACATCATTTCTATTTATTTTGGCAAGTTGTTACGGAAGCTCTCTGTTGTGTCACTCGCTTGTCTAATTGAATCATCGTTATTGCCACATTGCCATCATCATCATGATCTCCTTAAATCGTGCTAATGGATGAATGATTAAAACGAAACTGCAAGCATCATTTTATCTTCTACATTAAGTATGCACCACAATTATTTGTATTTTATTTTCTCGATTTCGCTTTTTGTTGCGGTACAAATTGGACCCGTAATGTGGTGACCCTGGTCTTTTTCGCGTAATTCTTGTGTAAATTGTATAAGCACTTAATCATTCACCGGCGGCTAGTCTTTGTCTCAATGGCGTCTAGAAAATGGCCGATTGTGCAGTGTGCGATTAGAGGTCTGTATGTGGATCGGATAAAGGAAGGGGGCATTAATGATTTGTAGGCTTTATTATTTGCCATAAGAAGTTGGAGGAAGTAGAAGAATTAGGTTTAAATAATCAAAAATTGAATAGGTAAACGGACCTATCGTAAAATATGATGCGATGATGACTCAAAATGACCTACTCAAGTCGACAATAAAGTATAACAGATTACATTTGGAAAAAAGAGTTAAGTTAAAATTAATGTAAAGAGGCCAGTTTGCATCGTAAGGTTTGACTCGATGACGTCTCAAAATGACCTACTTTAGTCGAGAACCCAAATATTCGGTTTATGTTTGTGTGTTTTTATAAAGTCTAATAAGTTGGAGTATGAAGAAAAGTTATAAAAAAATTTAATGTTAAGGGGCCAGTTTACATCGTATGTTATGAATTATAAGATGGCCGCTCAAAATAACCAACTTTAGTTGGCAACAGAGTATTACCGATTCTTAGGTCAGCCTATAATACCAATTGTTCGGTCGGTCTCAATTTTCGATATAGCATATATCTATCTAATTGCCAATTGTTTCATTTGATTCTAGAAAACATTTTTCTTTAATGCTACTGTTCGGCCATAACATGGTCAATTGATGGGTCCATTCGTGCATTGCTGCAATTCTAGTGTACAAAAGATTTTATTTTTATTTGCGAAATCTTCTAAAAATAAATCATGTCCGTTCGCCTATCTATGCAAACATTGAAAGTGTCGGGCGACAACGAGACGATGCCCTTACCTTAGTTGTGATTGAATAGGTTATGTTTTTTCTTTGAAGAGGAATGAGTATGAAACCCCCCACCCATCTACTTGAGGAAGCTGTTTTCGGTATAGTTTGGTTGAATAGGTGAAATTATTTACATCTAAATGGTTTTGGGTCATTGAGTTAATTGGTTATTGTGGCATTGTTAAAAATAACAAAGATTTTTCAATAAAATAAAAGGAGGGGGATGCATCTCTCAGTGGCCAATGCAATGCGCCACCCATAAATAAAGGCCCCAATTGAAGAATTGTTTTAGTTAGTAGCCGGTTGTTTGAATTAATTTTGTTTTGTTGTGACATGAAAAAATCATCGACAACATTTTTCTAGTCCGATTCATATTTCTTTGACTCACAGTTCTTGTAGGTTATTTCATTCAAATGAATCGTTTGAACTTGTGACTCCTCCTCCTATACAAATAAGAAAAATTCAAGCAATATTCCTAACATTCAGGGATGATAAATGGTGTTGACGAAAAAAGTTCTAAAAATGTATTAAAAATTAGCTTTTCAAAGCCAAAAGGTGTTAAAATTACATAATATCAAATTTAAAAATTATTGTAAAAGTATATGTATATTTAAATCTAGGCCGATTTCGATTTTCTAAGAAAAATTTTATTTTGCAAAATTTTATTTCAATAGAAAATTTTGTTAAAATTTTATTTCTACGAAAATTTTGTCAAAATTTTATTTCTATAGAAAATTTTGTCAAAATTTTGTTTCTTAGAAAATTTTTTTGTAAATTTTATTTCTATAGAATATTTTGCAAAAATTTAATTTCGATAAACAAATTTTATCCAATTTTTATTCATTAGGAAATTTTGTCAAAATGTTATTTCTATACAAAATATTGTCAAAATTTTATTTCTATAGAAAATCTTGTCAAATTTTTATTTCTATAGAAAATTTTGTCAAAATTTTATTTCTATAGAAAATTTTATTTATATATGAAATTTTGTCAAAATTTATTTCTTAGAAAATTTTGACAAAATTTTATTTCTATAGAAAACTTTGACAAAATTTTATTTCTATAGAAAATTTTGACAAAATTTTATTTCTATAGAAAATTTTGACAAAATATTATTTCTATAGAAAATTTTAACAAAATCGACACAAACGAAGCTTAGTGTACGGTGACTTGCAGAACAAACAGTAGCACACGAACTCACGTTAGTTATTTTCAATAAATAATATCGCAAATAATATTTGTGATTTGTGAACATTAAATGTAATTTAATTTTTGTATTTTATATAGATACAAAATCCCAGAAGATGGTTAGTGGTACTAACCGAAATAATGGAAATAAATATTAAAACAAACCAATAATCAAGCCGAACAAAATAAATAATCCGAATAAACATAAAACAGGTCAACAACACTCGTAAAAAAATACGTAAAAAAAATATTTCTATAGAAAATCTTGTCAAAAGTTTATTTAAAAAATTTTTTTTGAAGAAGTACCTCTTCGTCTGCCACGGTGCTTTTGGCAGTCGAAATGTGCCAAAAAAATGTGAAATGTGTCAAAAAACTTTATCAACCCTGCTAAAATTCAGCCAAGAGCGAGCGAGACGAATAGCTAACAGACAATTTTTGCTATTTCAGCAAACAATTATTGCCTTTTCTTTACCGCAAGGTTTTAGCGGATTTTTCTGTTTTTTTTTTGTTTTGTTCACGTGATAAAATTGTAATTAAGACAGGATTGAAGGCAAAAAATACACAACCACCATCTTAAAATTCCGCCCGTTCTAATTTTTGACAGTTTATGTTTGTTTTCTATATCCGACACCTTAAATTTTTTAACATCTAAACTTTCTATCTGATTAGTCCGACATTTTGATTTTTGTGTATTTTTCTTTTTTTATATAGATTTTTTTTTTTTTTTATAAAATGCCTATATAGATTAATACTAGGATTTTAGTTCTTAAACTTCTGGAAGCCTAATAATTTTTTTTTTAATTTTTTGTTTTTATAAATATATATTCTGGAGATTGTTGTTATCTACACATATTTTGATGTGGTTTCTATATAGTCTTGTGTCGTATTTTAATTTATTGGCCTGACATTAAAATGTAAAGTTCTTTACATCCCTCAAATGCTGAGATTTGTCGTCGAGTCATATAAAAATTTAAAATTAGAGTTCTATAGGACATATAAACACATATGGCAAAATAGAATACTTATTCGGTATATTTTTGGAACACTGCACCTTAAAATTACAATTGGAAAACTGTTAAAATGAGATTTAGGTACACCACCTGGAGTCGACTCCGGAGTCGGAGTCGAGGTTAATAAGAAATGCTGGAGTCGGAGCCGGCCCTGGTGGTAACTACTGTATATGTCTTACGATATGGCAAAAATATAACACAAACCCTTCCATTTAATAAAATTCCTCAAATATGTGTGTTTCCTGCTAAATAAAAGGTATATAATAAAGACGGCTCTGCCCAACGTTATCGTATCGTCCCTCCTTTTAAATTGCGCTAACAATTGTACTAGTAAAATGATAAATATGACATTATATGGCATTATCATCTTTTCGCCATTTTCCATGAGAAGCTTATGTATTTGTTCAATCCATTGAACATTCGAAGCTGATATAAAATAGTAGGCTATCATTTTGTATTCTTGTATAGGAAGTGACAAAGCAACAGATGCTGTTGTTAATAGATGAATTTCCTCAATTTGAATAAAAAGATTTAAGAGTCCAGAAAAAATAAAAAACAAAAAATGCATTTAAATTCTATTTAAACGTTTTGCCTATTTTAGACTTTGTATACTCCATATTGGAAAATAACTTACATCATTATCATTAAATTATAGTAAACTTTTTAAAGAATTGTCTTTATATGGGTTTTATATATTAGACTTATGTAAATGGTTTTAGACATCTAGGAAATAATGATTTACTCTGGTTTCTAATTATAGCTTTTATGGAGGTTTTTAATAAATATGAAAATAAATTATTGTCTTATTTTCGAAGTGGGCAAAGGGTCATGTAACACTTGATAATAATACGGCAATAATGCATCAAGTGTTTAATTTTATTACAATATATTTTCAATGGACAGCTGTGGGATTTCCCATGGATAAATTTTCGAAACTTTATTAATAGTCAGTCGATTTTGGTTTTTTGATTTGCAAGTGAATTTTGGAAATCAAAGTGAAAAAACAATGTCAAGCAAGATCCATTGTCATTAATTTAAAGTTAGCTTAGATAGAGTGATGAGGGATGTATGTTGTCACCAGCTTTACTAGCCTTGAAAATATCAAGTATTCTTCTGTGTTTGATAATAAATTTCTTCGAGTGTATTGTATTGTACTTTAAGCCTAGCTTTTATCTAATCCTACTATCTCTGCTGTTTGTTTCTTTCTAGGCCAAGGAAATTCTTTCCAAGGAATCAAATGTACAAGAAGTCAAATGTCCTGTAACAGTATGCGGCGATGTCCATGGTCAATTTCACGATCTTATGGAATTATTCCGGATAGGCGGCAAATCGCCCGATACAAATTACTTATTTATGGGTGATTATGTTGATCGTGGCTACTATTCGGTAGAAACTGTTACATTATTGGTGGCCCTTAAGGTACGCTATCGCGAGAGAATCACCATCTTGCGTGGCAATCATGAGTCGAGACAAATTACCCAAGTTTATGGCTTCTACGACGAATGTCTGCGTAAATATGGCAATGCCAATGTTTGGAAATATTTTACCGACTTGTTTGATTATTTGCCCCTAACCGCATTGGTTGATGGTCAAATATTCTGTTTACATGGTGGCCTAAGTCCATCGATTGATAGTTTAGATCACATCCGCGCGCTGGATCGCTTACAAGAGGTGCCGCATGAAGGACCCATGTGTGACCTATTATGGTCCGATCCCGATGATAGAGGTGGCTGGGGTATTTCACCACGTGGTGCTGGTTATACCTTTGGTCAGGTAAGTTTATATTTTGAGATTTCTATAAATAGAAAATAAAATCAATTTGCTATTACTTTTCATTTGCTTTTTCTTAGGACATTTCGGAAACATTTAACAGCACAAATGGTCTAACATTGGTATCACGTGCTCATCAATTGGTCATGGAGGGCTATAATTGGTGTCATGACCGCAATGTTGTCACAATTTTCTCAGCGCCAAATTATTGTTATCGTTGTGGTAATCAAGCGGCCCTTATGGAATTAGACGATTCACTCAAATTTTCATTGTAAGTATTATTAATAATAGGAACAGAATATGAAATACAATAAAGGTCAAAATATTGTAGTGTAACCTTAAAAAGAAATTTATGAATGAGATCGGTCTGAAGAGCTCATGAGGATATTGTCTATAGAAAATTTTGTCAAAATTTTATTTCTATAGAAAATTTTGTCAGCATATTATTACTGTGAAAAATTTTGTCAAAATTTTATTTCTATAGAAAATTTTGTCAGCATATAATTACTGTAGAAAATTTTGTCAAAATTTTATTTCTATAGAAAATTTTGTCAAAATTTTATTTCTATAGAAAATTTTGTCAAAATTGTATTTCCCTAGAAAACGTGGTCAAAATTGTATTTCTATAGAAAGTTTTGTCAAAATTTTATTTCTATTGAAAATTTTTTCTAAATGTTATTTCTATAGAAAAAAACCCGACTTATTTTTGTATAGTTGGTTTTGTCAATATTTTATTCTATCGAGAATATTGTCAAAATTTTATTTCTAAAGAAAATTTTGTCAACATTTTATTTCTAAAGAAAATTTTGTCAAAATTTTATTTTTATAGAAAATTTTGTCAAAATTTTATTTCTATAGAAAATTTTGTCAACATTTTATTTCTATAGAAATTTTTCCAAATTTTATTTCTATAGAAAATTTTATCAAAATTTTATTTCTATAGAAATTTTTCCAAATTTTATTTCTATAGAAAATTTTGTCAAAATTTTATTTCTATAGAAAAAAAAATTATTTCCATAGAAAATTTTGTCAAAATTTTATTTCTATTGAACATTTTCTCAAAATTTTATTTCTATAGAACATTATCTCAAAATTTTATTTCTACAGAAAATTTTCTCAAAATTTTATTACTATAGAAAATTTTGTCCAAATTTTATTTCTATAGAAAATTTTGTCCAAATTTTATTTTTATAGAAAATTTTGTCCAAATTTTATTTCTATAGAAATTTTGTCCAAATTTTATTTCTATAGAAAATTTTGTCATCATTGTATTTCTATAGAAAATTTTGTCCAAATTTTATTTCTATAGACACTTTGTTAAAATTTTATTTCAATAGAAAATATTGTCAAAATTTGATTTCTATAGAAAATTTTGTCAAAATTTTATTTCTATAGAAAAAACCCGACTTATTTTATATAGTTGATTTTGTTTATATTATTTCTATAGAAAATTTTGTCAAAATTTTATTTCTCTAGAAAATTTTGTCAAAAATTTATTTTATAGAAAATTTTGTCAAAATTTTATTTCTATAGAAAATTTTGTCAAAATTTTATTTCTATGGAAAAAAACGACTTATTTGTATATAGTTGATTTTGTCAATATTTTATTTCTATAGAAAATTTTGTCAAAATTTTGATTTCTATAGAAAATTTTGTCAAAATTTTATTTCTATAGACACTTTTGACAAAATTTTATTTCAATAGAAAATGTTGTCAAAATTTGATTTCTATAGAAAATTTTGTCAAAATTTTATTTCTCTAGAAAATTTTGTCAAAATTTTATTTTATAGAAAATTTTGTCAAAATTTTATTTCTATAGAAAATTTTGTCAAAATTTTATTTCTATAGAAAATTTTGTCAAAATTTTATTTATTTTTTATTTATTTTATTTTCATTATGTAATTTGAAGCCACATAGCGGCCAATTTATGTAAATTACAATGGACTACTAACCGTGACTAAAGTATAATTGAAGTTATGACAATGTAAAAATATATGCGAGTATATAAAAAGTATAATTACATATATGAGGTATAAAATAGATTAATTAATAATATGACAAAAAATGAAATATGACAATTATAATTAATAATATGATAAAAAAATATATAAAAAAATGAAATATGACAAAACATTTTTAGTTCCCATTATGATTGAAAAAAGACAAAATAAGAAAATATTATTTACTCAAACAAACACAACAAAGTAGCACTACTAACTCGAGTTTGGATAAGCTTCATGCAGGTGATCCAAGATGATCGAGTAATCTTTTACGATATGTCGAATCAGAAATCGAGAAGTCCTTTAAATTAGTAGGGAGACAGTTATAAGATCTGGCGATTCTAGCCTGAAATGACTTGTCCATATGACCTCTGGCAAGAGGTACAACAATCTGATTTCGCCGCGATCGGCCAAATGAAAATAAGTCCACGAGAAATCGAGGTGACTGAGCGCTGAAAATTTTGTGGAAAAGAACAAGTGATCTGAAGTCAATAAAACTCGAAAATGGGCACCCCAGGAAATCCTGGACATGAGGAGATATGTGGTCGTATCGACGCAATGAATGTAGATAACGGACTATTCTATGAATTGCTAGTTTAACTTTCCTTATGTTACCAGCATTTGTGCCACAAAAAACCTCAATGCCGTATAGAATATTGGGCATTGCCAAAGCATGTACAAGTCTCTTTTTGAATGAAAAAGGCAGCATCAAATCAGAGTTGTACAATTGGCGTAGAGTCAAATTCGTTTGACTAATAACATTGTCTATATGTAGATCAAATGAAAGTCTATCGTCAATGGTAACCCCCAAACATTTTAAATGGTGGACGACTTCAATATCACACCCATTATAAGAAAGAGTTAGTCCAATATCAGGATGAGATGAAAAAATTAATGCTTTTGTCTTAGAACCATTGACGGAAAGATTATTGAGACACATCCAACTGTATAAACTATTAGTTACAAAATCAATCTTAGCTTGTAAGACATCTAAATTATTAACATCCCCCCGAAAAAGCAACTGAACATCATCGGCGTACGAAAAAGTGGAGCAAAACATATCAAGATTCGCAAATAAATCATTAAGAAAAAGTATGAAAAGCATAGGCCCAAGAATTGAACCTTGTGGGACTCCACTCCTTACCGACAAAATATTTGATCTTTCTCCATTGATCTGCACATATTGCTTTCTACCTGTAAGGTATGAAGCAATAAGTTTGCAGGCACTAAAGCCGAAGCCGAAGTATTGGTGAAGCTTTTTTACCAATATGAAATGATCTACGCGATCGAAGGCCTTTTCTAAGTCTAATGAAAGTAAAACGCATACTTTATCATGTGTGAAACTCCCCCTTATAGCATCAGTTAGGCCAAGCAGTAACATTGTTGTGCTTCTATGACTTCTGAAGCCACATTGACAATCAGAAAGTAACTTATTAAATTCTAGATAATCATTAAGTTGCTTTTTCAAAATATATTCGAATACCTTAGATAAAACAGGCATTAGCGCTATCGGCCTATACTCATGACAATTCGGACTTGACTTTTTCTTAATCGGACACACTCTTGCCGTTTTCCACTCACGAGGGAACTTAGAAGTCATGATAATGGTATTGACCAAATGAAGGAAGTGGTCGGCGATATGTGGTATTACTATTTTGTAGAATTTGAGTGGAAATCCATCGTTTCCAGAAGCATTAGACTTATTTCTATAGAAAATTTTGTCAAAATTTTATTTCTATAGAAAATTTTGTCAAAGTTTTATTTCTATAGAAAAAATACGACTTATTTTATATAGTTGATTTTGTTTATTTTATTTCTATAGAAAATTTTGTCAAAATTTTATTTCTCTAGAAAATTTTGTCAAAATGTTATTTTATAGAAAATTTTGTCAAAATTTTATTTCTATAGAAAATTTTGTCAAAATTTGATTTCTATAGAAAATTTTGTCAAAATTTTATTTCAATAGAAAATATTGTCAAAATTTGATTTCTATAGAAAATTTTGTCAAAATTTTATTTCTATAGAAAATTTTGTCAAAATTTTATTTTATAGAAAATTTTGTCAAAATTTTATTTCTATAGAAAATTTTGTCAAAATTTTATTTCTATAGAAAATTTTATTTCTGTAAAATTTTTGTCAAAATTTTATTTCTATAGAAAATTTTGTTAAAATTTTATTTCTATAGAAAATTTTGTCAAAATTCTATCTCAAAATTCAAAGGTTTCTTCTCAGCTCATTCTCAGATTTCAATAGTAAATCTAAAATTTGGAATTTTGATATTTTTGGAAATGCACCTCTTGTTTCGCTTAAACCGACCAACTAATAATGTTGATGTAGCTCCGAAAAAGTCGACTGAAGAGAGAGAGAGAGAGTAACGTTTTCTTTGATTTTATTATAATGAGAAAAATGTCTATTTGTTCCATCCTTTATGTATTTTTTATACCTAAAGATCTGTAGTCCACGTAGTAATATCGCGTACATCAAAATTAGAATTTTCCCTAATCGTAAGTTTATAATAAAGGTGACTTTTGCAAAAATGCCCAAAAGTTGAAAATTAGACTTTTTTGATTTTTGAAATGATTGGAAATGCGAAAAGCCGAAATGTTGCTTTTAATTCTTATTACAAACTTTAGATCAAGGGTTGCATGGTCTTGGAGATTAGCAATCCTTGCAAATTGTTTATAAAAACAATTGTAATGTAATATATTCTCGTGTTTATATGTACGCAAATCATCGTAAAAAGTTTTGTTTTCTTCTTCTGATTTATTTCGTTTTTATTTTCATGCACTTGATATTGTTTTTATTGATTTTTCTTATTTACACTTCTCTACACGCTTTTTATCTAATCTGAATTGTTATATTCCTTATATTTGTGTGTTTGTTTTTGGTTTTGCTAGTAGTTGATTCGAAAAGTATGCGTAAAAATAGTCTCTCTATCCGCAAAGTACTATATGCTCTTAAATCTGTCCATTTTTTCTATATCTTCGAGATAAGAAAACCATGCCAAATATATAGTTTTTTTATATTGCTATACGTTAAGCTATAATAGAAGTGTACATGGTTGCTAATATAATGAGGTTGCCGTATTAGGGGTATATTCGGGAATGATCCTACAACATCAAATGATTAAATCGATTTTAAAAGTTAACTCTTTTTATGTAGGGAGCCACCGTGGTGCAATTGTTAGCATGCCTGCTGCCTTGCATACACAAGGTCGTGGGTTCGATTCCTGCTTCGACGGTGGTTTATCCCACCTCAGGAATGCTGGTGACATTTCTGAGGGTTTCCGAGGTCCTCTAAGTGGTTTCACTGCAATGTGGAACGCCGTTCGGACTCGGCTATAAAAAGGAGGTCTCTTGTCATTGAGCTTAACATGCACTCAGTGATAAGAGAGAAGTTCACCAATGTGGTATCACAATGGACTAAGTGAGCCTGATACATCGGGCTGCCACCTAACCTTTGTGTAGTTACAATTTAGTAATTAAGCGGGGTAGCTAATATTTAGTTAGATTGTCTAATGGAGCAATCTAAACTAAATTGGGAGGTTAGTTTAGATTGAGAGTAGATAAGTGTTTTATGTTAGAACAATGTAAAAAAGATGATAGAAATATATGGAATATTTATTTAAGCTCTGTCCAATTTGTACATATAACCATATTTTCTATATACAAGTTGCCCATTAAAATGTAAGCGTATGTATCAGGAAATTAGCATTAGCTGGTGTATATGTATTAGCTTCGCACCCGACCTTGATACCATCCATATTTGTCTAGACTCATATTATTCCAAAGCTCTAAATAATTTTGTATAATTTTTTTTACTTTTATTTTTAGCCTACAATTCGACCCAGCACCAAGGCGTGGAGAACCCCATGTTACACGAAGAACACCAGATTATTTCCTTTAAGAGAAATTACCAACAACAATAACAGAAATTAAAAACCATTACAACAACAACAACAAGAACATTTACATTTATATAATACTAAAAATGATAATAAAATAAAACTCAACAACAACAAATGCAGCAAGTAGTAGAGTTACACGATACAAAAGAAAACAAAAAAAAAACTTAAAATATAAGAGGAACCCTACGAAAGTCTGCAAAAAAAAGCAACCATATAGCATCATCCAACAAGAACTTCAGATGGCCGATGGTAAAGATTATATAAAGCGAACAGAATAATGTAAGATTATATGATATATACATATGAAAGTAAGAAGAAAAAGAGGAGGATACACGATAGATGGTAAAGATGATACACACACATAATGGAAAGGAAAAGCAAGCAGCACCATAGCATGGAATAACATTGTCGTCGTCGTTAAGAGAAAAAAGCAGCAACAAAAACCGATTTAATTTATATACAATTAGAGTTACAACAAAGCTGTAATTAAAAAAAAAGAGAACAGAATGAAAAGAAAACTTAATAAAAAAAGAAAAAAAACAAAAATAGAAAAAATATTAAATTATACAAAAAAGCGAATAATTTTAAAAATACAAAAACACACAAAAGAATAAAACAAAATCCTTAACTCCTCCCCCTCCCTTTTCGTAAACAAAACTATAGTTTTCTTTTTTTTTCTTCAAATCTTATATAAGCGCCCCAAACTAAAATCTTCTTTTCGGAGGAGAAATAAGCGCTATAACTACCACAAAACATCCATGTATACCACATTCATCTGACCCCCTATTCCAATATCCAAAGGCTGAAGACACTTATAGGCAAATGGGGGCCAGCTACAAGAGCCAAGAAAAATAAAAAAAACGAAGGATGAAGAAGTAGTGTTTAACTTACTGGTGAGAAGAAAATAGCCACAGTAGAGCCATAGCAAAACATTTACGAAATGGCTCCAAAACCAAGGATTACAGTTACAGGCTCAACAAAAACAAAATATTTATTTTTAAGCAAACAATAAAATAAAACTATTGAAAAAACTAAAGGCTAAAATAGTTTGTAATTTTCCAAAACAAGAATAAATTCAGAAAAAGGCGAAAGCGAGGCAGATTCAGTAATAGCACACCACCATTCACACCATTCACTCATTCACCAACACCAAATTCCTCTCGAGAAAAAAACTCAAGAAACGTTAGCTGTATGAAACTTGCACCATTAGAAAAACACCATCTCACCAAATACGATTCCTGATCCATCCCATATATGTATCCATCATCTATTCGTCAAGACTTACTCACCACACTATAACACCACCCCTATCTTCATTCACTCTTCTTCATCATCCGTAGATGATAACCTAAAGATAATGTAAAGTTTCTTTTGTTATAAAAAAAATGGAAAAGTCTACTTAAAAATGTTTAGAGAAAAAAAATAGTAATTACGAGTATAAACTAAAATGCAAGTTAAAAAAAAACAACAACAAATGCAAATAAAATGTGAAAACCATTACAATTTATTATTATAAAATAAAAAACAAAAACAAACAAAAAAAAATATATTATATTTTATTGCTAAATAATGCGATTAAAATATTAATAATATTAATTAAAAAAAACTATAATACATTAAAAAATATATATTTAAAGATTTATTTAAAATAAACGATGACTTTGATTCTTTATTTGTTTGGCTTACTCAGAACCAAATCTCATTCATACACCCACAACATACAATTTGTATTATCACAATATTTTTTATATATATACAAGATTCATATTTATATGAAAAATATCTATCTTTATTATTTTTATACATATAAAGTGATCCCTTTTTTAGAGAACAAAAATTAATATAATTATATTTTGTGCCATTAAAGCTTTAGCAATGTGAACAATTATTTCTTTCTACTATATTCACTTTCTAATGTTCTATCCTTTTTTTTTAATGACTTTATTTACCCCTTTTTTCTTATAAAAAAACAAAATAATTTAAAATAAAAATTTTGAACTTTTTTTTTTGGAATGTGAAAAAATGTATGTTATTTGTGGGGGATTTTAAGGTGAAACAAAAAAATGCTATAATGTTTGGTGGAATTTCCCCCAAAAAGGATCACTACAAAAAAGTCATCCATTTCAGGCATTATTTAAATCACAAAAGCTTTCAATCACACTTAAGAATGTCACCGATAGAATCATTAGCTTGGCACGGGATTTTTTCATATTAAAAAAATATAAAGTATTATTGGATTACATTTTCATTAGTTTTGTTTTTCAGATACCTATTTTACCTTCTCATAAACAATATCCTCTATCCTCCATTCCCATTTGATCGTTCATTTTCTCTTGTTTTTTTTTTTTTGTTTAAATAAACGCCAAACAAAATCCTCGCTTTTGTATTTTACGATTATTCTACAACAAAATCCAAAACAAAGAATACAATTAAAGAAAAAACACAAATTGATATATATTTTGTATGCGTACATACTCTAATAAAAAAATTTTTAAATATTAACAATACCTTTTTTAAAACAATGCAAAAGAAATCCAATTACTAGTATTATTGAATTTTTCTTTCGTTTTTTTTTTTAGTTTGGAAAGACTCCCCTTCCTCCCCTTGCAAAACCCAAACTTCAAATTATTTTAGACAAAAGAAAGTGAACGAACTGTATACTCTCCTACTTTGAAGAGATGTTTGATGATAATAAATTTTTCATTTATAAAAATCCAACAAAAATCAATCCAACCAAAAATAAAATACGATAAATTCTTAATTTATTACTAACATTTTCTATTTTAGAGTGTAAATATAACCATAGCTATAGGCTACCACTTGTTTACGTATATTTCTTATGGAAAGCCAAAATTCGCAACGGTATACTGTGACGGCTAGCGGCATATCGCCAAATTAAAATCTATTCTAAATCCTTGGCGGAAAATGGAATATAGTTGTCCTTGCTTGTCACGTTTTTGAACTCTCCCTTAGGTATTTTTGTAGTCTGGCCTCGTGGAAAATCTTTTTTCTTGATATAATTAGGCAAATAACAAAACATTACATGCCTTGACATCAACATCATTCAGAATCAAGAAAAAGGAAAGTTTTGCCGACAGAGCTTTTTGTATTTATTCATCGCGGAAAAATGTTTCGCCCATCGCTATGGTTATACTTACACACTTAAATTATTTTCTTCAGAAATCAACAGTCGCTTTAGAAAAGGAAACAATTAAATTTTTGATCTCAATAAATTTTTATTTCAAAATTTGTGAACCAGGAGTAGTTTTAAGATGCGAGCGAGATAGGTAGAGATTGAAGGCAGCTGTTCCAAGGAGTCTGAAAGTATATTCATGACTGGGGGCTAATCACGGCATTCGATCCCCTGGATCACCTTTATGTAAAGACCAAGATCATCCCAGTGCGTCGACACAATTACATGTTGTCAAAGCAGTACCTCTTGGTTTGCTATCGAAGTTGTCATCCAAATCACCATCTTGTGGATAGGCAACCTCCACCCAGGAATGTAAGGGTTGATCTTCACCTTCTAGAGCGCGAGACCCAGCGTTACAAAAGTGAGCCTCTAGATCAGGCAGCATATCAGACAGGTCTGAACAGGATTGAATACTGTAGCTGAAACGGTGAGATCCTACAAGGTTAATCCAATTCTCGGAGTCCGACCACCGCCCATAGCACCGGAGGAAAGAGACCTCCCACGGCAGACTAGGGCAGCATGTCATACAGGTCTGAACAGGATTCATGAGGATACTGTAGCTGAAGCGGAGAGATGCTACAAGGTTAATCCAGTTCTCGGAGTCCAACCACCGCCTATAGCACCGGAGGAAAGATACCGCCCACGGCAGACTAGGGTGGTTTTAGCCCAATTAAGATCAGACAAGTGCAGCCGCCTGGATCTCCGGCTGTAGAAGGTGAAGATTAACCCTTACATTCGTGGGTGGAGGTTGTCTATCCACAAGATGGTGATTCGGATGACAACTTCGATGGCAACCCAAGAGGTACTGCTTTGACAACATGTAGTTGTGTCGACGCACTGGGATGATCTTGGTCTCCGCATAAAGGTGATCCAGGGGTGTACTGCGGAGACATGCTGTTGCGGTTCTAAGGGCAGCGTTCTGACAGGTCTGTATGTTATTCCACTGCGTATCGCTCGTTTGAGGTGTCCACACTGGCGCTGCATAGTTTACCACTGACCGGCCAATTGCCTTATATGTAGTTAACAAGGTTTCTTTGTCCGCACCCAAAGTGCTGCCGGCAAGCGACTTGAGGACCTTGTTTCTACCGCGGAGCTTATCACAAATTGCAGTGGCATGGGCGGACGACTTATAAAGGTTGTCGAATGTGACCCCGGGAATCTTGGGGTAATTTGTTGTCGGAATTGTTTCGCCATCGACTCTGACATTCAACTGCCTGCGTACTTCCGTCATCCATGTAGTGAATAGTGTGGCTGAGGATTTGGTGGGAGATATCCTCAAATTTCTTGCAGTGAAATAACTGGTAAGATCAGCGAGGTAGACATTTAATCGATCGCAAAAGTCATCAACAATGGACCCGGATGCCATGATTGTGTAATCGTCCGCATAAGACACAATCTCGACGCCGTCAGGAGGAGGTGGAATCGAGGACAGGTAGAGGTTAAACAATGCCGGAGATATCACCCCGCCCTGGGGAACTCCCTGTTTAACTCTACGGGGTTTTGACTTCTTGTCCCTGAATTTCACGTACGACTGACGTCCACACATATAATTCAGAACGCAACGCTTCGTTCTTGCCGATAGGGACGTGTTCTCGATGTCCTCGAATAATGTGGCATGGTTGACCGTATCGAACGCTTTCGATAGGTCAAGCGCCACGAGGACCGTCCTATGACACGGCTTGGGCTGATTAAGTCCCCTTCCTATCAGTGATTGATAGCAGCGTAGTTGACGTGTGTCCCATCTGTAACCAAGGGCCACATGACACTCGTCACATTTTCGCTTGCCCAACTAAACCTACCCGATTCACCACCAGATCGCAGAGTTCCTACATCTGGACACCAGCTGAAATACCAAAGCATAGAACAAAATGGATGAAATCGCATTAAAAACTGTTACAACAACAGCAACAACAACGGCATTCGATATCGAGAATTTTTGATCGAAATCTAAATTTTTCGGATCACGGCAGTCGATATCGAGTTTTATTGATTGCTAAATTGCAATCGCAGAGATAAACGCAAAAAAAAAAAAAATAAAATACCAAAATGGCTGTTTTTTTCTTTCAAAAAATATTGTCAACACTATCATTTTTCAACGCGAAAGAACGCGTTGTACTAACGTCATAATTTTGAGGACCTACCACAATCACTTCATCAATATGAGTTTGTTCTGAAAACTTGATTCTTGAATTGTGACCAAATGGCCTTACGAAAATAAACGCTTTTTGGTCTATAATATCTTTCGAAGTGTGAGAAAAAATAAAAAAAGAACCCGGAAAAGTATCAGCTATAGTTTTTGTATGAATGTCCATTTACTAGAGACATACAGTAGAAAAATGGTCTCAAAATTTCGTATTTTTTGTTTAAGGTGGGTATTAAGTTCGAGTTTAGCCGCTAAAATCTTCATTTTTTCACGATTACTTTTCTTAATTAATCCACTTTAAGGAATACAAACTTTGTGAATATTTGCTTTGGGCTATTCCCCATCATGTTATAATAAAATTTGCAACAAATATGTATGATTTTATGCTATTTTCTACTGATTTAGTTTTCACTTTAGCGATTTTAGCGGCTAAACTAGAACTTAATACCCATCTTTATTGTTAAATAAGTTCTAAAAAATGCATTTTAGTGCTCACCAACATGGAAAATATGTATAGCTTATTTAGATCAAATCCTCTATTTTAAAATAACATCGAGCAATGAATCGAAACCAATTGGGGAAATAGAGTTTGGTGTCGTTTTCAACCGTCCTCCTAAGTGGACATCGGTAGTCAAAGGGTTAATAAGGAGTTCCTAAATACTCGTAATCTCCATATCAATTCTTTATTAAAAATAAATTATTTTATTTTTTGTATATTAATTACGAACTTAATCTTCGTATAATTCCATGTATTCCATGACCTTATCGTAGACGTAGAACTTAGCTTCCGTACCCCAAATGAAATCCAAATGGGCCCATTTAGGGAAAGGAACCAAATAATCCAATTGCACATTAGGTAATTCTTTGATCAATTGTTCCACATCTTTCAAATCACACATCCAATCATTGGCACCATAATACATGTGGGTGGGAGCTAAAGCATTTTTCAAATTGTAATCTGGTGGCTGCAATGCTCCACCATACTCGATGGGATTGCGAACAACGCTGTAATCGAATTTACGGAACTTCTTCGAATTGTATTCCTGACAGAAGTGTATGTTTTGATTGACTGAAGCACCAGCGGGTGAAGTAGCCTTAATATGTTCCAATAATTCCTATAAAGAAACAAAAAAAAACGAAAGAAACATCAGTATGAGAATGGTAAAAAAGCAGGAAGGTGAAAGATTTTGATGTAAAAACTCAAGCATGGATGTTTTTGGACTATTGAGAATGATTTTAAAATCCTCGTCGAGGCGAATGTTGTCTCTACTTATAGTGAAACTAATCTCATTATTTTAGAATACATTTGGTGAATTCCTTTTTTATAGAAAGTTCTATCGAAATAAAATTTTATAGATTTGTTTTAAAAAATTTTGCTTTTTGAAATTCGATTTTCATAGACAAATTAGAGCAAATACCTTTAAACTACAAGCGTATACTCTACAGCGAAACTATAAATTCGAGGCGTATCTTGTCTCTACTTATAGTGAAACTATTCCCATGATTTTAGAATACATTTGGTGCATTCCATTTTTATAGAAAGTTCCATCGAAATAAAATTCTACATATATGTTTTCAAAAAATTGTGTTTTTAGAAATTCGATTGTCATAGAAAAATTAGAGCAAATCCCTTTAAACTACAAGCGTATACTCTACAGCGAAACTATAAATTTGGTGAATTTAATTTTTATAGAAAATTTTGTTGAAGATTTTCATAGAATTTTTTATCAAATTTTTAATTTCACGACAAAAAAAAATCTAAATTTTGAAGGATTTTTGTTTTAGAAATTGGATTTTTGTAGAAAATTTAAGGCAAATCCCTTTAGATTGCAAGACTGTTATATGGACGATGGTTAGGTTAGGTGGCAACCTATTGTGATACCACAGTGGTGAACTTCTCTCTTATAACAACTGAGTGCTGCCCGATTCCATGTTAAGCTCAATGACGAGGGACCTTCTTTTTATAGCCGAGTCCGAACGGTGTTCCACATTGCAGTAAAACCACTTAGAGTAGCTTTGAAACACTCAGGAGTGCCACCAGCATAACTGAGGTGGGATAATCCACCGCTGAAAAACTTTTTGGTCTTCGGTCGAAGCAGGAATCGAACCCACGACCTTGTGTATGCAAGGCGGGCATGCTAACCATTGTACCACGGTGACGATCGTTTCGGAATATCCACATTCTGCATCACTATACCCTACTTACAATGAAAATATTGTTATGATTTAAGAATAAATTTGGTTAATTAAATTTTTATAGAAAATATCGTTGAAATTACATTTTCATACAAAATTTTTTTTTCACAATTTTATTTTCACAAAAAATCGAAATTTGATTTGCGTAGAAAATGTTGTCAAAATATGATTTTGTAAGAATTTTTAGAAATAAAATCACATAAAAAATCTAGGACAAATCCCTTTTAGATTACAAGACGGTGGACAATCGTTTTTCACATTCTATTCTGATGATTTCAAACTAAAATTGGTGAATGTGATTTTTATAGAAAATTTCGTAGAAAATGTCGCTATTTTAATTCCACGAAAAAAATAGAAAATTGATTTTCATAGAAAATGTTATAAAAATTTGATTTTCATATATATATTTTCATATATAGAACCAGTAAGGAAAGTCTAAAGTCGGGCGGGGCCGACTATATTATACCCTGCACCACTTTGTAGATCTAAATTTTCGATACCATATCACATCCGTCAAATGTGTTGGGGGCTATATATAAAGGTTTGTCCCAAATACATACATTTAAATATCACTCGATCTGGACAGAATTTGATAGACTTCTACAAAATCTATAGACTCAAAATTTAAGTCGGCTAATGCACTAGGGTGGAACACAATGTTAGTAAAAAAAATATGGGAAACATTTAAATCTGAAGCAATTTTAAGAAAACTTCGCAAAAGTTTATTTATGATTTATCGCTCGATATATATGTATTAGAAGTTTAGGAAAATTAGAGTCATTTTTACAACTTTTCGACTAAGCAGTGGCGATTTTACAAGGAAAATATTGGTATTTTGACCATTTTTGTCGAAATCAGAAAAACATATATATGGGAGCTATATCTAAATCTGAACCGATTTCAACCAAATTTGGCACGCATAGCTACAATGCTAATTTTACTCCCTGTGTAAAATTTCAACTAAATCGGAGTTAAAAATTGGGCTCTACGGTCATATGAGTGTAAATCGGGCGAAAGCTATATATGGGAGATATATCTAAATCTGAACCGATTTCAACCAAATTTGGCACGCATAGCTACAATGCTAATTCTACTCCCTGTGCAAAATTTCAACTAAATCGGAGCAAAAAATTGGCCTCTGTGGTCATATGAGTGTAAATCGGGCGAAAGCTATATATGGGAGCTATATCTAAATCTGAAGCGATTTCAACCAAATTTGACACGCATAGCTATAATGCTAATTCTACTCCCTGTGCAAAATTTCAACTAAATCAGAGCAAAAAATTGGCCTCTGTGGGCAAATGAGTGTAAATCGGGCGAAAGCTATATATGGGAGCTATATCTAAATCTGAACCGATTTGGTTCATATTTTGCAAGTTTTTCGAGACTCATAAAATATTCCGATGTACGGAATTTGAGGAAGATCGGTTGATATACACGCCAATTATGACCAGATCGGTGAAAAATATATATGGCAGCTATATCTAAATCTGAACCGATTTTTTCCAAAATCAATAGGGATCGTCTTTGAGCCGAAACAGGACCCTATAACAAATTTTAGGACAATCGGACTAAAACTGCGAGCTGTACTTTGCACACAAAAATACATCAACAGACAGACAGGCGGACAGACAGACAAACAGACGGACATCGCTAAATCGACTCAGAATTTAAATCTAAGACGATCGGTATACTAAACGATGGGTCTCAGACTTTTCCTTCTTGGCGTTACATTCAAATGCACATACTTATTATACCCTGTACCACAGTAGTGGTGAAGGGTATAAAAAATATATGAAATTTTCGTACAAATATAATTTTATAGAAAATATTATTATGTACTGTATTTTGAAGGAAATTGTATTTTCCTAAGAACTACTCTTCCCGATTTCTCACTCTGTGTATGTGTTTGTTTTCATTTAATACTCACCCTATCCAATTGTTCCGAATCATATCCACCAATAAGGAAGATCTCATTGGCACACATCTCAACATAGGGTGAATTGGCCTTGCACATTTCAATACCCAAATCTTGTTTGAATTTATTACTGGGCATAAACTCCATGGAGCCGCAAAGTTCCACCATGGCATTAGGTTGACCCAATATGGGAGCAAAAGCCCTGGTCATAGGACTCTTCATATTACCCATATAGGCGGCAGGACCCAAAAGATGAACAGATTTGATTTTATTATTGTACGAAGGTTTTTCGGACATCATAACCAAATACACGGTGGTACCCTGGGAATGGCCCACATAATGCAATTGACTTTGGTTAGTATTCTTCAGAATATAGTCGATCATATTGGGCACATCATAAATACCAATTTCATGCCAACTGAAATTCCAGAATATTTGCCAGTAAGTAGGATAGTATTTATGTTTTTTGGAGTAAGTGTTGCCACGAGCATTGCCCATCCATACATCATAGCCAGCATCGGCAAGAAGATAACCCAAAGCTTTGCCAGGGCCCATTAAAATCCAATCGGTGGACGAACTTAACATGCCATGCATGAGGAAGACGGCAGGTTTGATTTTACCATTGGGCGGTGATAGAGGAGAATAGGGAATACGGTGCATGGTAAGGATATAGTTATCTTTAGTGGTGACCTTATGTGTTTCCACTGGATAGCCATCGTTTTGAATGCGTTTAGCCTAGGAAATTCATAGAGAGAGGATACAGATTAAAAATTTTATTAACACTGATTTAATTCACTTAACTTACACAATCGGAAATGGGCTTGGTTGAAGCCTCAGCAAGTTGCAAAGATCCTGCCAAAAGCAGAACCCCTGCTATTATAAATGCACCTTTCATATCTGCTTTTCGAGGGAATAATCATAGAAACTCCCCAGTCGAAGTTCTTTTATACAAATTTCCATCGTGATTAGAATTTTATTTTGCTTTATCGGTACCAGTAGTAGACAAATTTTTTTTTGGGAGATATCATTGGCCCGATTATTATGACCATGATAAGGAAGTTGTTGTTTTATTTAGATTTTTGGCTAAAAGAAATTTTATAGTTTAGACAATTGAAATTCTCCTTTCTTATAAAGAATTTTCTTAAAAAAAAAAAAAACAAATAAATCCTAATTTGCAAAAATTGCGTGGAATCTTAGTTATTTGCTCTTAAAGAAAATTTTTTGGTGTCAAAAAAACTGCGATTGTCTAAAATTACGTTCGTCAGGAAATAATGTTTTTCAGTGTAGGCTGGCTTTAAATAAGACCGCTGAGAAGTATTTTATTTCTGGATATAGGTATATTGGCAGACTGTTAGGTGGCAGCCCGATATTTCAGGCTCACTTAGACTTTTCAGACTATTGTGATACCACAGTGCTGAACTTCTCTCTGCCCGATTCCATGTTTTGTGAAAATTTTATTTCTATAGAAAATTTTGTCAAAATTTTATTTCTATAGAAAATTTTGTCAAAATTTTATTTCTATAGAAAATTTTGTCAAAATTTTATTTCTATAGAAAATTTTGTCAAAATTTTATTTCTATAGAAAATTTTGTCAAAATTTTATTTCTATAGAAAATTTTGTCAAAATTTTATATCTATAGAAAATTTTGTCAAAATTTTATTTCTATAGAAAATTTAGTCAGAATTTTATTTCTATAGAAAATTTTGTCAAAATTTTATTTCTATAGAAAATTTTGTCAAAATTTTATTTCTATAGAAAATTTTGTCAAAATTTTATTTCTATAGAAAATTTTATCAAAATTTTATTTCTATAGAAAAAATTTTCAAAATTTTATTTCTATAGAAAATTTTGTCAAAATTTTATTTCTATAGAAAATTTTGTCAAAATTTTATTTCTATAGAAAATTTTGTCAAAATTTTATTTCTATAGAAAATTTTGTCAAAATTTTATTTCTATAGAAAAAAAGTTCAAAATTTTATTTCTATAGAATTTTTTTCAAAATTTTATTTCTATAGAAAATTTTGTCAAAATTTTATTTCTATAGAAAATTTTGTCAAAATTTTATTTCTATAGAAAATTTTGTCAAAATTTTATATCTATAGAAAATTTTGTCAAAATTTTATTTCTATAGAAAATTTTGTCAGAATTTTATTTCTATAGAAAATTTTGTCAAAATTTTATTTCTATAGAAAATTTTGTCAAAATTTTATTTCTATAGAAAATTTTGTCAAAATTTTATTTCTATAGAAAATTTTATCAAAATTTTATTTCTATAGAAAAAATTTTCAAAATTTTATTTCTATAGAAAATTTTGTCAAAATTTTATTTCTATAGAAAATTTTGTCAAAATATTATTTCTATAGAAAATTTTGTCAAAATTTTATTTCTATAGAAAAAAATTTCAAAATTTTATTCCTATAGAAATTTTTTCAAAATTTTATTTCTGTAGAAATTTTTGTCAAAATTTTATTTCTATACAACATTTTCTAAAAATTCTATTTCTATAGAAAATTTTTCTTAAAATTTTATTTCTATAGAAAATTTTTCTCAAAATTTTATTTCTAAAGAATTTTTTCTCCAAAAATCAGGAAAAGTTATCAAAAAATTTTTTTTTGAATGTAGGGAACTTTTTTTGTCCTTGTAGGGTAAACCGAAAATTTTTCCTGGCAACACTGCAGCTAATTGTGATGCTACGATGGTTATGAACTTCTCTCTTATCACTGAGTGCTGCCATATTCCATGTTTGGCTCAAGGACAAGGGACCTCCCTTTTATAGCCGAGTCCGAATGGCGTGAAGCATTAATACAACCAGAAATGTCGCCAACATTACTGAGAAGGGAAAAAACCAACATTGAGAAAATTGTTGGGTGTTCGTTCGAAAATGGGATTGAACCCATGACAAATTGTATTCAATTGTATGATAACAATTTCACCACAATGGCTCCCTCCACCCATTTTTATTGGGGTTCTAATATTTATGACACCCTTAGAATCTATATGTTCGATATGAGATTTTTATTTACATTTGAATTTTTGGCAGAAGCATTGTGCCCCCTCAACCGTGATAAGAAAAAAATTAATCAAATATTTTTAATTTTTTTTCAAGTGATTGTACAATGGAAGTAAATCAAAACTCCTAATCTCCTATATAAAATATGCGATTTGCTTTTGTCTACAATTCAAGTTTGGTTTGATTTGATATTTTAACGGCAGCGTTGGAAAAAGTTTATAGGTGCTGAGGGTTGTTGATTTCGATATATCGACACTGGGTGGTACAAAACAACGAAAAGTTTCAATGTAATGTCACCCTGTAAATACAAATGGTTGAGAAGCACCCAGTGTCTTTAAGAAAACATTGCACATATGTAATTGACTTCCTGTAGACACTTTCATCAATCCGGTGTTATATGTTCTCTACAAAACGGCAGTGTTGGAAAAAGCTTTTTGGTGGTGAGGGTTGTTGATTTCGTTATATCGACACTGGGTGGTACAAAAAACTAAAGGTTTCAATGTAATGTCACCCTGTAAATAGAAATGGTTGAGAAGTACCCAGTGTCTTTAAGAAAACATTGCACATATGTAATTGGCTTCCTGTAGACACTTTCATCAATCCGGTCTTATATGTTCTCTCCAAAACATTTGTTTGTCGAGAATATGGTTGTTTTCTTTTAGTATGGACTAAAAGAAAACCGAGTACGCTACAGTCTTTAATAATGGCGTCTTGAAATTTGGCACAGATTCGTGTTTTGTTTGCAGACAGGTCAAGTTCGAAGATGGACTATATCGGTCCAGGTTTTGATATAGTCCCCTGACCTCCCGATTTGGGGTATTGGCTTAGAAACCGTAGTTTTTATCCATAATGACGTTCACCGAAAATTGTGAGTATTGGTCCATGTTTCGGTATAGCCCTTATATAGACCGATTTACTTCTTGAACTTCTAGAAGCCGTGTTTTTATCCAATTTGCCTGAAATTCGTAATCTAGCGTTATTTTAGGACCACAAATAGATGTGTCTAAAATGGTATGTATCGGTCCATGTTTTAGCATAGCCCCTTATAGACGAAACTCCCGAGTTAATTTCTTTTACTTCTAGAAACCTTTTCTTTTCTATTCAATTTGCCTCAAAATGAAAATCTAGAAATATTTTAGGACCACAATTATGTTTGTCGAAAATGGTGTGTATTGGTCCATGTTTTGATATAGCCCGATCTTCTGATTTAACTTCTTGGGTTTCTAGACACCGCAATTTTTATCCGATTTACCTGAAATTCAAGATATGGAGATATTTTGGGTCTACGCATAAGTACACCAAATATGATGTGTATCGGTTCATGTTTTTGTATTTACCTCATATAGACCGATCTTCAGATTTGACCTCTAACGTGTGTAGACATTCCAATTTTTATACGATTTGCCTAAAATTCAAAATCAAGAGGTATTTTGGGTCCACACATAAGTAAGCCGAATATTTTACATTTTACAAAACCGGGCAATCTTTTTCCCAGTGTATAGACCAGTGGAAAGCATATAGTGACACCATATATCAAATTTCAGATGAAATTTGCACCATCAGGAAGTTCCGAGAATCAAACCTGGGGATCGGTTTATATTATATTATAATATTTGCAAGATTGCTGGAGGAATATATACTGAAATTGCTACTCCAAGAGGCTCCCCGAGCCAAATCAAGGTTTCGGTTTATATGGAGCCCATAAAAATGTTAATCGCTAAACTGATGCCATATTTCAGCAAATTTCCACAGCGCAATGCAATGTTCTTCATCCCAAGTATGCTTCAAAAATTGTTATGAGCTAAACTTGGGTATACAAACGCGGTTGCTACTTGAGTCAAAAATTTTAAGAAAATTGTACCAAAAAAACTATCGAATAAAAAGTCTTATTTTACAGTTTTTGATAAAATTGTTGTGGTTTTATGAAAACAATGTTTCTTCGAAAGAATTGATTTATTATTATATTTTAAAAGTTTATTTTATGTTAACTCCTAATAGCGATAATTTATTTCGGTGTACACATATTCCTTGAGTTAAAAACGTGACGAAGTTTTAAATATTTTTAGCTCGCATGAACAATGGAAAATTGCTCCTTCTACAAAAAGGGAGAACTTGTCCGCAATGGACTTTGATAATTTGAGAGAATTTAAATTTTTAAAATTTAAAATTTTAAAAATTTCATTTCTATAGGGAATTTCCTTTTCTGTGGAAAATTTATCAAAATTTTATTTCTATAGGAAATTTTATCAAAATTTTATTTCTATACGAAATTTTATTCTTACAGAAAATTTTATGAAAATTTTATTCCCTTTTTAATTTTGTCAAAATTTTATTTCTACAGAATATTTTTTCAAAATTTTAGTTTAATAGGTAATTTTAAAAAAATTTTATTACTATAGAAAATTTTGTCAAAATTTGATTCCTTTAGAAAATTTTGTCCAAATTTTATTCCTGTAGAAAATTTTGTCCAAATTTTATTCCTATAGAAAATTTTGTTCAAATTTTATTCCTATAGAAAATTTTGTTCAAATTTTATTCTTATAGAAAATTTTGTCCAAATTTTATTCCTGTAGAAAATTTTGTCCAAATTTTATTCCTGTAGAAAATTTTGTCAACATTTTATAGAAAATTTTGGCAACATTTTATTCCTATTGAAAAATTTATCAAAATTTTATTTCTATTGAAACTTTTGTCAAAATTGTATTCCTATAGAAAATTTCGCCAAAATTTTATTCCTATTGAAAAATTTATCAAAATTATATTCCTATAGAAAATTTTGTAAAAATTTAAAGAACAAAACCAACAATAACAAAACAAAAAGAAAATTTTATTTCTATAGAAAATTTTGTCAAAATTTTATTTCTATAAAAAATTTGTCAAAATTTTATTTCTATAGAAAATTTTGCCAAAATGTTATTCCTATAGAAAAATTTATCAAAATTATATTCCTATAGAAAATTTTTTTAAAAATTTTATTTCTATAGAACATTTTGTCAAAATTTTATTCCTATAGAAAATTTAGTCAAAATTTTTTTCCTATAGTAAATTTTGTCAAAATTTTATTCCTATAGAAAATTTTGTGAACATTTTATTCCTGTATTGAAAAATTTATCAAAATTTTATTCCTATAGAAAATTTTGTCAAAATTTTATTCCTATAGAAAATTTTGTCAAACATTTTATTTCTATAGAATATTATGTCAAAATTTTATTTCTATAGAAAATTTTGTCAAAATGTCATTCCTATAGAAAATTTTTTCAACATTGTATTCCTGTAGAAAATTTTATGAAAATTTTATTGCTATAGAAAATTTTGCCAAAATTTTATTCCTATTGAAAAATTTATCAAAATTTTATTCCTATTGAAAAATTTATCAAAATTTTATTCCTATTGAAAAATTTATCAAAATTTTATTCCTATAGAAAATTTTGTCAAAATAGTATTCCTATAGAAAATTTTGTGAACATTGTATTCCTGTAGAAAATTTTATGAAAATTTTATTCCTATAGAAAATTTTGTCAAATATTTCCGCATTTTTGCGGAAAAATTTGTACCATTGTATAAACTCTAACTCTTTTTTAACCCATTAAAAAACGAGTTATAAAACATTGAATTAATACAACTTCATGCGTAGTTAAAATAATTAACTTCTTTGTGAGGACATTTTTGGAAGTGCTTTTAAAGTTGTGCATTTAGAACAACACCCAAATTTTGTGCTGGGAAAAAGTGTGGAACTACTTTTAGTTGCTTTTTTTTTATAAATTTATTGTCTAGTTATGTTGAAGTCAGATTTTTTATATTTCATGTTAGCCTGATACCGAAACAGGCAATTGACGTCCAAATGCATTATATCTAATTATACAATTATTTTTTGAGCTTTATGGACAGATATAGATTAAGGAACATGGTTAATAGAGCCATTGAAAAGAAAACGCAAGATACAAATCTATACACGCCTGGACTGTACATGTTTCGGTTCGGGCGAATGAACCTTTCCACAGCCTTAAGTATAGATCTGGCTGGGAGAGATAACTCAATTTTGGGCCCTTTATGCTAACTCCTTATGGAGAAAACATTTGGGAAATTTCCTCTTACAAATTGAATCATCTTTTCTCCCACTGTACATCATCTTTTCATATAACTTACAAGTTCCTTAATCTTATTTTTATTTCGTTTTGTTACATAGTAATGCAACAACACGAAATTTATTTTTAGAAAGCTAATTTGTTAGAATTCACCTAAGTGGTGAACAGTCGAACAATGCTTATTGTTTCTACAGTCAACTACAACATATGACAATTAACAGAAACTGGTTTCCAGGATACAACAACAATTCTAACGCGTACATTAGTCGTGTTTTTCCTAGTTTTACGACGGGCTCATCGTTGCTTATTATATTTCATGTTAGCCTGATACCGAAACAGGCAATTGACGTCCAAATGCATTATATCTAATTATACAATTATTTTTCGAGCTTTATGGACAGATATAGATTAAGGAACATGGTTAATAGAGCCATTGAAAAGAAAACGCCAGATATAAATCTATACACGCCTGGACTGTACATGTTTCGGTTCGGTTTTTTTTTATTAATTTTTAAAAAATAAAACATTAATTGAACCTATAACTTCAGTGTATTAATTTTTTGCTAGGAAAATTGTCTAGCTACGCTAATGTATATAATATTTTGTCAAAATTCTATTTCTACAGAAAATTTTGTCAAAATTTTATTCCTATGGAAAATTTTGTCAAATTTCTTATAAAAATTTCATTTTTATAGAAAATTTTATCAAAATGTTATTCCTACAAACTTTTATATATAGCCCCCAACACATTTGACGGATGTGATATGGTATCGAAAATTTAGATCTACAAAGTGGTGCAGGATATAATATATTAGGCCCCTCCCGACTTTAGACTTTCCTTACTTGTTACATTCTTAATATGTCCTGAATATGAGTTAAGGAATCCATAAATAATCTCTAAATCAATTCATTATTAAAAATATATTTTATTTTATTTTTGTATATCAATTAAGATCACTATTCGTATTTTTTCATGTATTCCATGATCTTATCGTAGACGTAGAGTTTAGCTTGAGTACCCCAGATGAAATCCAAATGAGCCCATTTATCGAAGGGAACAACGTAATCCAATTTCACATTGGGTAACTCTTTGATTAATTGCCCGACATCTTTCAAATCACACATCCAATCATTTTTACCATAATACATGTGGGTAGGAGCTAAAGCATTTTTCAAATTGTAATCTGGTGGTAGCAATGCTCCGTTATACTCTAAGGGATTACGAATAACACTGTAATCGAATTTACGGAACTTCTTGGAATTGTGTAACTGACAGAAGTGGATGTTTTGATTGACTGAAGCACCAGCGGGTGAAGTAGCCTTAATATGTTCCAATAATTCCTATAAAGAAATAAAAGAACAAAACACAGATGAAAAAAGTAAAAGTATGATTTAAAAGTCCAAGGAAATTGTCAGCATTTTTTCGAGATTTCGAAAAAGGAAATTTCGAGACGTAAATTTTCTCCATAAACAAAAAATGTAAAAATTTGATTTTTATACAAAATTTTATGAAAGTTAAATTTTGTTAATTTGTCATATTTTCTCTGTTTTTCTTTAGTCTTTATCTTACTGTTTAGTTTCAGCTTATGTTAGCTAAAATGCAAATTTTAATTTCACGAAAAACGATTTTCGAAATTTGATTTTCGCAGAAAATATTTTCAGAATTTTATTTTCGAAGTTTTTTGTGTTTTTTTTAGAAATTAAAATTTCATAGAAAATTTAGGGCAAATGTCTTTAGACTACCAGATGGTTGGATGGACGAGTGTTTCAGGACTTTCACATTCCTCAGATTCAGTTTTACACCCTACTTGCAGTGAAGCTATGATGATTTCAGAATAATTTTTGGAGATTTTAAGTTTTATAGATTTTTTGTCGCAATTCTAATTTGACGAAAAAAAAACTTCGAAAATTGATTTTCTTAGAAAATGTTGACAAAAATAGATTTTTAAAGATTCTTTTAGAGAAATTGATCTCACAAAGAAAATTTAGGGTAAATCCCTTTAGACTACAAGATCGTTTTGAAACTTCAACATTCTATTCTGATGAATTCAGACATTAATATGATGAATTTAATGCTTATAGAAAAATTCATTGAAATTAGATTTTCATGGAAAGATTTATCGCAATTTCACGAAAAACCGTCTTTGAAATTTGATTTTTGTATCAAAATTAGATATTCGAAAAATTTTTTTTAAGAAATAATTTATAATTATATAATTTATAATTATACCCGCACTGTGGAACAGGGTATTATAAGTTAGTGCATATGTTTGCAACACCCAGAAGGAGACGAGCTAGACACATGGTGTCTTTGGCAAAAATGCTCAGGGTGGGCTCCTGAGTCGATATAGCCATGTCCGTCTGTCCGTGAATACATTTTTGTAATCAAAGTCTAGGTCGCAGTTTTAGTCCAATCGACTTCAAATTTGGCACAAGTATGTGTTTTGGCTCAGAATAGAACCCTATTGATTTTGGAAGAAATTGGTTCAGATGTAGATATAGCTCCCATATATATCTTTCGCCCTATATGGCCCCAGAAGCCAGAGTTTTACCCTAATTTGCTTAAAACTTTGCACAAGAAGAACAATGAACACTATAGTAGAGGTGTGCACGTGACACGAAATTGTCGTGACTCACGAAAATTTTCGTGACTCACGCGTGAGTCGTGAGTCACGCTGATGGTGACGGCGTGAGTGTGCGTGAGCGTGATTAACCAACCAAATATCGTGCGTGAGTCACGAAAATAATATCTTCGTGAGTGTGCGTGAGTAACGAATTTCGGAAAAACACGCTCACGAAAATAATCCAGCTTACGAACATAAAATATTTGCGAGTTGAATTTATTTATAATTTTAGTGACATCCTAAGTGTTAACGGTCTCGATTTTAATCATACACACATTTTCAGTCAAGTTCTATAGGTAAAATACTCATAAAATTATTCGTGAGTCACGAGTTTTCTCGTGAGTCACGACATTTTTCGTGAGTCACGATATTTTTCGTGAGTCACGACATTTAAAAGATTTTCGTGCGTGAGTGTGCGTGAGTACAAATTTTCTTTTCGTGAGCGTGCGTGAGCGTGAGTCATACAAAAAAATATCGTGCGTGAGTGTGCGTGAATAAGATTTCTCCGTCGTGAGTGTGCGTGAGCGTGAGTAAAATATTACTCACGTGCACATCTCTACACTATAGTCTAGTGTGCCAAATTTTATTGAAATCGGTTCAGATTTAGATATAGCTCCCATATATATCTTTCGCCCGATATGGACTAATACGGTCCCAGAAGCCAGAGTTTTACCCCAATTTGGTTGAAATTTTTCTTTTCGTGAGCGTGCGTGAGCGTGAGTCATACAAAAAAATATCGTGCGTGAGTGTGCGTGAATAAGATTTCTCCGTCGTGAGTGTGCGTGAGCGTGAGTAAAATATTACTCACGTGCACATCTCTACACTATAGTCTAGTGTGCCAAATTTTATTGAAATCGGTTCAGATTTAGATATAGCTCCCATATATATCTTTCGCCCGATATGGACTAATACGGTCCCAGAAGCCAGAGTTTTACCCCAATTTGGTTGAAATTTTTCACTAAGAGTACAATTAGTAGTGTAGTCAAGTGTGCTAAATTTTATTGAAATCGGTTCAGATTTAGATATAGCTCCCATATATAGCTTTCGCCCGATTTACACTCATATGACCACAGAGGCCAATTGTTTGCTCCGATTTAGTTGAAATTTGGCACAGGGAGTAGAATTAGCATTGTAGCTTTGCGTTAAATGTTTCCATATTTTTTTACTAAAATTGTGTTCCACCCTAGTGCATTAGCCAACTTAAATTTTGAGTCTATAGATTTTGTAGAAGTCTATCAAATTCTGTCCAGATCGAGTGATATTTAAATGTATGTATTTGGGACAAACCTTTATATATAGCCCCCAACACATTTGACGGATGTGATATGATATCGGAAATTTAGATCTACAAAGTGGTGCAGGGTATAATATAGTCGGCCCCGCCCGACTTTAGACTTTCCTTACTCGTTTTTATATAAAATATCATTCAAGTATTGTCATAGAAAATTTCATTGAAATTAGATGTTTATGAAAAATTTTGTCGCAACTTTGATTTCAGGAAAAACCATTTTCGAAATTAGATTTTTGTAAAAAATTTTGTCAAAATTAGATTTTTGTAAAAAATTTTGTCAAAATTAGATTTTCAAAGAATTTTTTTAGAAATAATATATAATTTTTATATGAAATATCATTCGAGTATTGTCATAGATTTTGCCGAAAATTTTATATTCATAAAAAATTATTTTTGATTTCTCTTTTTGTTTGTGTGTGTGTGTGTTCGTTTTTCTACTCACCCTATCCAATTGTTCCGAATCATATCCACCAATAAGGAAGATTTCATTGGCACACATTTCAACATAGGGTGAAGTTGCCTGGCACATTTCAATACCCAAATCTTGTTTGAATTTATTACTGGGCATGAACTCCATGGAACCGACAAGTTCCACCATGGCATTAGGTTGACCCAATATGGGAGCAAAAGCCCTGGTCAAAGGACTCTTCATGTTACTCATATAGGCGGCAGGACCCAAAAGATGAACAGATTTGATTTTATTATTGTACGAAGGTTTTTCGGACATCATAACCAAATACACGGTGGTACCCTGGGAATGGCCCACATAATGCAATTGACTTTGGTTAGTATTCATCAGAATGTAGTCGATCATATTGGGCACATCATAAATACCAATTTCATGCCAACTGAAATTCCAAAATGCTTGCAAGTAAGTGGGCCAAGTTCTATGTTTTTTGGAGTAAGTGTTGCCACGAGCATTGCCCATCCATACATCATAGCCAGCATCGGCAAGAAGATAACCCAAAGCTTTACCAGGGCCCATTAAAATCCAATCGGTGGATGAACTTAACATGCCATGCATGAGGAAGACGGCAGGTTTGATTTTACCACCGGGTGGTGATAGAGGAGAATAGGGAATGCGGTGCATGGTTAGGATATAGCCATCATCAGTGTTGACGGTATGTGTTTCCACTGGATAGCCATCGTTTTTAATGCGTTCAGCCTAGGAAATTCATAGAGAAAGAGGATACAGATTCAACATTTTATTAACATTGATTTAATCCATTAAACTTACACAATCGGAAATGGGCTTCGTTGAAGCCTCAGCAAGTTGCCATGATCCTACCAAAAGCAGAACCACTGCTATTATAAATACACCTTTCATAATTGATTTTCGAGGGAATAATCATGGAAACTCCGCAGTCGTAGATCTTTTATACAATTTCCCATGTTGACTGGAATTACTTTGTCGATTTTGTTTTGTTTTGCTTTATCGATACCAGTAGTAGACAAAATTTTTTTGTTGTTGAAAATTTAATTGCCCTATTATTATTACCGTGATAAAGAAGTTGTTGGTTTGTTTACCTTTTTTTGTGGAAAAAAATTTATTTAGGAAGGCTTTAACGTAGAGGGATGAGTAGTCTTTTTTAACGGGGTTCTGATATTTATGACACCCTTAAACATAGCTGGCGCATGTTTGATATCAGATTTGTATTTAGGTTTGAATTTTCGGCAGAAGTATTATGCCCCCCCTCAACCCTGATAAGGAAAAATTTAATCAAACATTTTAAATTATGGGTTTTTTTCAAGTGGCAGTAGTAAATCAAAATTCGTAAAAACCTCTACAAAACGTGCGATTTATATTGTTTTTTTGGAAATACTTACAATTGAAAATTGGATTAGCATTTTAACGGCAGCATTGGGGAAAGCTTTTTGTTTGTCTGTGGAGGTTGTTGATTTCGATATGTCTCTATAGCTGATGCTATAAAGAAAAGCTTTTCTATGTAATGTCATCCAATAAATACAACAAACAATTGCGAAGTATTTGAATACAACTTGATTTCAAAGAATAATACTTCGGTGTAAGTTATATGTAAACATTGTTAAAACTTTTCTATTTGGCCGTGAAATATTTTTTCAAACAGGTCAGCTTGTTATGTCGGGCGCACTTAGACTATTCCGTCACATGTGATATAACACAAAAAAATCCGTTTTTAAACTGTTGCTAAAATTAACCTCCCAGCAAAAAAAGCGTCTCCAAAAAAGTAGTGAAAATGTAATTTTTGGATCAGGAAGTGGTGCAAAATTGGCGCAGAAGTGATAAATTTAACATGGGCTTGTCATAGGACGGGTGTCCACCATTTCATAAAGCGTTGCACTGAATAATTTCCATATTATTTTTATAGAAAATTTTGTTAAAATTTTATTTCTATAGAAAATTTTGTCTAATTTTTTTTCTATAGAAATTTTTGTCAAAACTTTATTTCGATAGAAAATTTTCTCAAAATTTTATTTCTATAGAAAATTTTTGCAAAATTTTGTTTCTACAGAAAATGTTTGCAAAATTTTATTACTAAAGAAAATTTTGTAAAAATGTTATTTCTATCGAAAAATTTGTCAAAATTTTATTTCTATAGAAAATTTTGTCAAAATTTTATTTCTATAGAAAATTTTGTCAAAATTTTATTTCTATAGAAAATTTTGTCAAAATTTTATTTCTATAGAAAATTTTGTCACATTTTTATACCCACCACCATAGAATGGTGACGGTGGTATAATAAGTTTGTCATTCCGTTTGTAACACATCGAAATATCGATTTCTGACTATATAAAGTATATATATTCTTGATCAGGGAGAAATTCTAAGACGATATGAACATGTCCGTCTGTCTGTCTGTCTGTTGTAATCACGCTACAGTCTTCAATAATGAAGCAATCGTGCTGAAATTTTGCACAAACTCGTTTTTTGTCTGCAGGCAGGTCAAGTTCGAAGATGGGCTATATCGGTCAAGATTTTGATATAGTCTCCATATAAACCGACCATCTCGATTTGGGGTCTTGGGCTTATAGAAATCGTAGTTTTTATCCAATTTGCCTGAAATTTGAAATCTAGATGTATTTTATGACCATAAAGAGGTGTGCCAAAAATTGGTGTTTTGGTATAGCCCCCATATAGACCGATCTCCCGATTTTAAATATTGGGTTTATAGAATCCGTAGTTTATATACAATTTGCCTGAAATTGGAAATTTATAGGTACTTTAGGACCATAAAGAGATGTGCCACAAATGGTGAGTATCGGTCCATGTTTTGGTATAGCCCCCATATAGACCGATCTCCCGATTTTACTTCTTGGGCTTATAGAAACCGTAGTTTTATCCAATTTGCCTGAAATTGGAAATCTAGAGGTATTTTCGGGCCATAAAGAGGTGTGCCGAAAACGGTGAGTATCGGTCCATGTTTTGGTATAGCCCCCATATAGACCGATCTCCCGATTTTACTTCTTGGGCTTATAGAAACCGTAGTTTTATCCAATTTGCCTGAAATTGGAAATCTAGGGGTATTTTCGGGCCAAAAAGAGGTGTGCCGAAAACGGTGAGTATCGGTCCATGTTTTGGTATAGCCCCCATATAGACCGATCTCCCGATTTTACTTCTTGGGCTTATAGAAACCGTAGTTTTATCCAATTTGCCTGAAATTGGAAATCTAGGGGTATTTTCGGGCCATAAAGAGGTGTGCCGAAAACGGTGAGTATCGGTCCATGTTTTGGTATAGCCCCCATATAGACCGATCTCCCGATTTTACTTCTTGGGCTTATAGAAACCGTAGTTTTATCCAATTTGCCTGAAATTGGAAATCTAGAGGTATTTTCGGGCCATAAAGAGGTGTGCCGAAAACGGTGAACGATTTCCCAATTTAACTTCTAGAAACCGTAGTTTTTATCCGATTTGCCTGAAATTATAAATAGTCTGGTATTTAAGGCTCACAAAAACGTGTATCGGATTAAGTTTTTATCGGTCCATTTGGTAATGCCTCCATATAGACCGATTTCACTTCTTGAGAGTATAGAAGGCGCACTGATCATGAAAATTGCTTGAAACTCAATGTAAAATTTCCAGATTTTATTTCTCGGGTGAAAATCTACAGATTTAAGATTTCAAATCAAGACGTTATTTTATAATTTTCTTGCACACTTACAAAAGATGTTAATGATTCCTCTAAAACTCAAACAAAAATGGTTCTTATAAATCCAGAATCTGATATAGTCTTCATAGGTAAAATCTATAAATTTATCTTCGTAAAGTGTACTGGTTGAACTGCTCTGCTTGATCTGTCCTCAAACCCTCTGAAATTTCAAAGGGAACCCTAATATTTGATTCATGGTGGTGGATGTTTAAGATTCGGCCCGGCCGAACTTACTGCTGTATATACTTGTTTATAGAAAATTTTGTTAAAATTTTATTTTTATATAACATTTTGTTAAAATTTTATTTCTATAAAAAATTTTGTCAAAATTTTATTTCTATAGAAATTTTTGTCAAAATTTTATTTCTATAGAAAATTATGTCAAAATTTTATTTCTATAGAAAATTGTTGCAAAATTTAATTTCTATAGAAAATTTTGTCAACATTTAATTTCTATAGAAAATTTTGTCAAAATTTTATTTCTATAGAAAATTTTGCCAAAATTTTATTTCTATAGAAAATTTTGCCAAAATTTTATTTCTATAGAAAATTTTGTCAAAATGTCATTTCTATAGAAAACGTTTGCAAAATTTTATTTCTATAGAAAAATGTGTCAACATTTTATTTCTATAGAAAATTTTGTCACATTTTTTATATAAAATTTTGTTAAAATTTTATTTTTATACAAAATTTTGTTAAAATTTTATTTTTATATAAAATTTTGTTAAAATTTTATTTTTATATAAAATTTTATTTTTATATAAAATTTTATTTTTATATAAAATTTTGTTAAAATTATATTTTTATGGAAAATTTTTTCAACATTTTATTTCCATAGAAATTTTTGTCAAAACTTTATTTCTATTGAAAATTTTCTCAAAATTTTATTTCTATTGAAAATTTTCTCAAAATTTTATTTCTATAGGAAATTTTTAGCAAAATTTTATTTCTATAGAAAATTTTGTCAAAATTTTATTTCTATAGAAAATTTTGTCAAAATTTTATTGCTATAGAAAATTGTGTCAACATTTTATTTCTATAGAAAATTTTGTCAAAATTTTATTTCTATAGAAAATTTTGTCCAAATTTTATTTCTATAGAAATTTTTGTCAAAATTATATTGCTATAGAAAATTTTGTCAAAATTTTATTTCTATAGAAAATTTTGTCAAAATTTTATTTCTACAGAAATATTTGTCAAAATTTTATTTCTATAGAAAATTTTGTCAAAATTTTATTTCTATAGAAAGTTTTGTCAAAATGTTATTTCTATAGAAAATTTTGTCAACATTTTATTGCTATAGAAAATTTTGTCAAAATTTATTTCTATATAAAATGTTGACAAAATTTTTTTTCTACAGAACATTTTGTCAAACTTTTATTACTATAGAAAATTTTGTCAAAATTTAATTACTATAGAAAATTTTGTCAACATTTTATTTCTATAGAAAATTTTGTCAAAATTTTATTTCTATAGAAAATGTTGTCAACATTTTATTGCTATAGATAATTTTGTCAAAATTTTATTTCTATAGAACATTTTGTCAAAATTTAATTTCTATAAAAAATGTGTAAAAACACCAAGAATTCTACCACTCTACCAAACAGTAAAAATCTACTATTTTTGGTAAAATTGTACCAACTGTGGCCATCGTGGGTCTGAGACCAATAAAATGAGTTCAAGCTAACTATTCTGTTAAGTGCATAACTATTTTGGCAGTGCATGAAAAGCGTTTCAAAACTGCATGGTAGTTCATATTCATGCGACTTATGATAAACCAAGTAGAAATAATGAATACATCTGATAACAGAATTTTTGCAATTTTACCACAAACACGGTGGAATAAGAGCAGGGGAAACTACAATGCAGCAATAATGGGGAAACAAACAAAAAAATTGACTTCGATATTTCTGGGCAAAAGGAACACTAGACAATTCCTTAACAATGCTACTATGAGAAAAGTTATCATCAGCCCCGTCTTCATCATCATCATCATCACCATCAATATCATCATAATCATGATATGTTTTATTTCTATTGTCTACATGAATTCCCTCTTCAGACGAGTAATAAGTAAAGAGACAGAAGAATGGGAGTCAGGAGTAGCGATTGAAAAATAAAACAAAAGCAAATAAAGTTATTACAACATTAAAATTTGAATTTTTTTTGCATGACAGTAACAGCAACACAGAATCTTGAGAAGCTGAAGCACAAACCATGAGGACAAAAAGGCTAAGAAAAACGCATTTTTGTATTTTTTCTAACCATCTGCAAAAAAGGCAAAACACACATACACCGAAAAAAACAATATTGATTTCAGAATGCATCACTGAGAAAGATAATTTTTCTTAAGAAAATCCTGAATGATCGGGAAATTGGGAAAGAGGCCGAAACCTATTATAAGGCCACCATTAGAAAGAAGCAAGTTCAGAGAATAAGTTAAAAGTACATGATCAGAGAGTCTCCATTGTTGGAAGTTATCCTGAAGTATATTCTCTAGCTTTACGAAGAAGTATTCAAACACATGGGCTTCAAAATGTTTATCGGTTTCATATACCCTTTGCAGATGACCGGAACATTAAAGCTAATAAAAATAAGGGTAATAATGCGGGTGACCAACTATCCTACACAGATAAAAATATCACCGAAATATTTCCTATAAAAAGTTGATTGAAGTTGAAAATTTTTTCAATGAAAAGCCTAAGAGAGTTTAAACGAGTTATGGACATTTTTTTAATTTTTAATTAAAAATTTGTTTCAAACAATCAATTTGTTAATCAAACACTCGGTAGACTAAAGGCGATTTCGATTGGGAAAAAAGATGAAAAATTCTCGGAATTGATTTAAAATATGAAGGACACTGATATAGCCTTTGAGTCCTTTATCCCTCATAATATTATGAATTAACAATAAAAATTCTGAAAGTAATTGAAAATAGTTACCTTTTTTAATTAAAAAATTAATTAAGTTTTGCAAACAACATCAATTAAATTTTTATTGGAATCAATTAAAGAATTAATTGAAATTTGCTAAAGATATCAATTAATTTTTTAAACAAGTATTTTTTATGCCCAATTACAACTGTGATTGATGCTATCATTTTCGTAATTAAAGACATTTGAATTAAAAAAATTAATTGGATCAATTAAATTCGTGATTGAATCAGAAAATTTTTTTTTGTGTAGTATTCCTGAATAGAGGTGTGCAAGTGAGTAATATTTTACACACGTACATTCAAGACTCACGCACACTTGGTGTTTTATGTTCGTGAGCGGTATTATTTTCTTGAGCGTATGTTTCCAAAATTCCTTACTCACGCACACTCACAAATATATTATTTTCGGGACTCTCGCACACACACGACAATTGGTTGGTTAATCATGCTCACGCCATTAGCGTGGCTCACTCGTGAGGCCTATATACACTGAAAAAAATATTTACGTGATATTAAAATAACTTAAATTTTAGGATGCGCAATTTACAAAATATTAAGGACAAATTTCTTTAAAACAATAAAATTTTTATAAAGTTTATAATTTTTGCTTCAACTTTATTTTTATTAAATTTAGGACACAATTTTTTAGTTTAAAGTTTTTGTTTTTGGTTTTTGGTTTGAAGTTTTAGTTTTTCTTTGGAATCAAGAAAACATTTTTTAAAGTGTCCTTTATAAATAGGATTTTTTAACTGGTATTTTATATTCGAGAGAAGGAAAATTCGATAAATGAAATCTGCATCGTAATTTTAATTTTATTGATTCTAGATTTAAAGTCAGATAAGTAGCTAAAAAATGTCCTTATTTTAAAGAAGCCGCATCTTTGGCTTGGAGCTAATACCAAAATCCTTAAGGGCAAGTCAAAATCTTTGGATCCAAGAAAATTTTTTTGTGAGTGTGGGACACAGAAATTGGTGGAGATGGCGAGAAAGCTTGCATATGTGATGGACTCTTATATTGAGATTATATAGCCGCTACACTAAATGCGAAGTTCTAAAATTAACGGAATGTGGGAAATGGTGCAGCACTAATACATCTCCCTGGCTCTGTGGAAAAGTGCACGGATAGAAGAAATACAATATAGTCCAATGGTCACAAAGTCTGTTGGAATATGTAGAATAACTTGAACTGAAATGCCTATTAAAGGCAAGGGAACACTTCCTATAGCACTGGCCTTTTCTTTCATGAAATGAAGATTTCAAAACTATTGAAACGTTTTATCATCAGTGTGTGCATCGAAATAAAACAAAACACAAAAATTTTTTTGAGTGTCTGCATACAACTCCCACCAAATAAAAAAGATTTTGTTTTTGCAAATGGAAATTCAACGTCGTGAATCAATTTTTCATATTTTCCTATGCTTTGTTTTTCCATTTGAAACGATGTCTTAACATGCTATCTGCTCCTACTTCAGTGGCTACCAATTTGTTTGAACAACTTCACCACCCATGCTTACACACATGCTTCCTTGCCAAGCAATCTAAACTGGAGCATTGGATATTCACAAGACAACAAGAGATGATTGTTATGTTGGATTTTGACATCTTCAAGTGGCAAAAATATAACGAGAGTCTTACACATAAGGAATACCAAAAGGGGGTGTATTGAGCACTCTTTTCACTTCTGTTAAGAGTTGAAAAACAGAAAACAAGCATGAACATGTAGGGAAAAGCAATCTTTTTGGTAAAAACTGTAGCATCATATGTTAATTTTTATTAAATCAATTTATTTTTAATTAAAACTCAATTAACAGGACTTAAGGGAGGAAAAACAAAGTAAAAACAAGTAAAGAAGCAGAAAGTATGGGAGTGAAGAAACTTAAGTACCTTACACAAAAGAATTTTCCTCACTACCACTGTATGAGTGGTGAAGTTCCAGAAGTCATAACTTAAAAGATTTTACTAATTGTGACATCATACAAATAAGTTAATACATTTTCTTAAATTGAAGACAATTTATTAAAAATAAAATTGTAAACGAGCTTATTCTACACAAGCCTAGCAATACCTGTTTCATCACAGGCTATAGTGAATTTCCATAGTCTCCGGTATAGATCTGGCAGAAGGAGATGAGTCATTTTGGGTCTTATATCACTGTTGCCACAGTTGGTAGAATTCTACCAAAAAATGGTAGATTTGTTACTGTTTGGTAGAATTATTGATGTTTTGATAGATTTTGCAAAATATTCCTCTCAATAAATTTTCTATAGAAATAAAATTTTGACAAGATTTTCTATAGAAATAAAAGCTTGACAAAATTTGCTATTGGAAATAAAATTTTGACAAAATTTTCTATAGAACTAAAATTTTAATAAAATTTCCTTTGAAATAAAATTTGGACAAAACTTTGTACAGAAATATAATTTTGCCAAATTTTTTATAGAAATAAAATTTTGACAAAGTTTTCTATAGAATTTTTTCGTTTACAATTTTGACAAAATTTCCTATAGAATAAAATTTGGACAAAATTTTCTATAGAAATAAAATTTTGACAAAATTTTCTATAGAAATAAAATTTTGACAAAATTTTCTATAGAAATAAAATTATGGCAAAATTTGCTATGGAAATAACAACTTGACAAAATTTTCTATAGAACTAAAATTTTAACAAAATTTCCCTTGAAATAAAATTTTGACAAAACGTTCTATAGAAATATAATTTTGACCAAAATTTCTATAGAAATAAGATTTTGACAAAATTTTCTATAGAATTTTTTCATTTACAATTTTGACAAAATTTCCTATAGAATAAAATTTGGACAAAATTTTCTATAGAAATAAAACGTTGACAAAATTTTCTATAGAAATAAAACTTAGACAAAATTTTCTATAGAATTAAAATTATGGCAAAATTTGCTATGGAAATAAAATTTTGACAAAATTTTCTATAGAAATAAAGTTTTGACAAAATTTTCTATAGAAATAAAATTTTGACAAAATTTGCTATTGAAATAAAATTTTCACAAAATTTTCTATAGAAATAAATTTTTGACAAAATTTTCTATAGAAATAAAATTTTCTATAGAAATAAAATTTTGACAAAATTTTCTATTGAAATAAAATTTTATCAAAATTTCCTTTGAAATAAAATTTTGACAAAACTTTCTATAGAAATACAATTTTGACAAAATTTTCTATAGAAATAAAAAATTGACAAAATTTTCTATACAATTTTTTTGTTTACAATTTTGACAAAATTTTCTATAGAAATAAAACAATTTTGACAAAATTTCCTATAAAAATAAAACTTTAACAAAATTTTCTATAAAAATAAAGTTTTAAAGTTTTAAATTTTGGAAAAGTTTGCTATAGAAATAAAATTTTGACAAAATTTTCTATAGTAATATAATTTTGACAACATTTTCTATAGAAATAAAATTTTGACAAAATACAATTTTGACAAAATACAATTTTGACAAAAAAAAAAATTACAAAACTTTCTATATAAATTAAATTTTGACAAAATTTTCTATAGAAATAAATTTTGACAAAATTTCCAATAGAAATAAAATTTTGACAAAATTTTCTATAGAAATAAAGTTTTGGCAAAATTTTCTATAGAACTAAAATTTTGACAAAATTTTCTATAGAACTAAAATTTTGACAAAATTTTCTATAGAAAAAAGAAATTTAACAAATTTTTCAATAGAAATAAAATTTTGACAAAATTTTCTATAGAAATAAAATTTTGACAAAATTTTCTATAAAAAATAAAATTTTGACAAAATTTTCTATAGGATTAAAATTTTGACAAAGTTTCCTATAGAAATTGTGACAAAGTTTCCGATAGCAAATTTTGACAAAATTTACTATAGAACTAAAATTGTGAGAAATTTTTCTGTAGAACTAAAATTTTATATGCAAAACTTAACCAATTTTCGTGAAGTAATTCTGAGGGTAAAATCTAAAAAATAAAACAACAAATTAATATTAATTATTTTTAACATTTATCTCATTATTATTTATATCATTATTATTTTTTTTCTCATTTTTTAACATATCCAATAAGGGGCTAATTGTCGGTATATTGCATGGTCCTTTTCTGATGACAAAAATTCTACGCCCCAATATTGCATATGCACGTTCGGTACACTCAAATTCACAACGATTGACATAGGTAATACCATTTGTAGCACAAACTGGATCCCAAAAGCGTAAATTACAGGGACAATAGATGCCTAGAACCGTATTATGGTATGAACTTAGAACTAGCATAAGAAATATTACGAATATTAAAAATTTCATGATCGAAATTAATTGTCTCGTCTATTGTTTCGTGAACTGTTCAAAGAGATTGCCTAATTACAACTAAAAAATCGAATGTAAAAGTGATCTCTTAATCTATACTCTCGCGAATGGTGAGTTTAATTTATGTGTGTGTGTATCGTTGTGTGTTTCATAGCAAAAACAATAAATATCATTAGCAGTTAGCAGTAAACATATGTGTGCCCTAAATGAACAATAGATGGGTTCGACCAAACTAAGAGAACAACATTTAATTATTGAAAATCTGCCAGACTGCACTTAAAGGGTATCTTTAAAAGTTATTTAATTTTGTTTTTTAATTAGTAAATTAAAAGCTTTGGGCGAAAACTTTTATAATTGTTGGTTATTCACACGTTTATTCAATTGCGTTTAATAATCCCACCTTTCGACCGTATCTAATTATTTATTATCAAATGTAAACTTTATAGTACTGTGGAATAAAAGTAGCTACTATGAACTTATGCATATATATGCATACCCAGCAAAAAATGGAAGTTGTTCCACAAAGAGCAGGCCGGGACCCTCCATCAATTTTTGTCCACTTCCAATGAAGTTATTTTGGACAAGTCTTAGCAAATACGCTATTTGGCTGTTTAAAGTGAAAATTTAATTCTTGGAGAATTATATGTTGCAAAAAATGAATAGAAACTCAAGAAAATAAATAAAAATATAATGAACAAGTGAGGAAAGTCAAAAGTCGGGCGGGGCCGACTATATTATACCCTGCACCACTTTGTAGATCTAAATTTTCGATACCATATCACATCCGTTAAATGTGTTGGGGGCTATATAAAGGTTTGTCCCAAATACATACATTTAAATATCACTCGATCTGGACAGAATTTGATAGACTTCTACAAAATCTATAGACTCAAAATTTAAGTCGGCTAATGGACTAGGGTGGAACACAATATTAGTAAAAAAATATGGTAAACATTTAAATCTGAAGCAATTTTAAGGAAACTTCGAAAAAGTTTATTTATGGTTTATCGCTCGATATATATGTATTAGAAGTTTAGGAAAATTAGAGTCATTTTTACAACTTTTCGACTAAGCAGTGGCGATTTTAGAAGGAAAATGTTGGTATTTTGACCATTTTTGTCGAAATCAGAAAAACATATATATGGGAGCTATATCGAAATCTGAACCGATTTCAATCAAATTTGGCACATATGACTATATTACTAATTGTACTCCTAGTGCAAAATTTCAACCAAATTGGGCCAAAACTCTGGCTTCTGGGGCCATATAAGTTCATATCGGGCGAAAACTATATATGGAAGCTATATCTAAATCTGAACCGATTTCAACCAAATTTGGCACGCATAGCTACAATGCTAATTCTACTCTCTGTGCAAAATTTCAATTATATCGGAGTAAAAGATTGGCCACTGTAGTCATATGAGTGTAAATCGGGCGAAAGCTATATATGGAAGATATATCTAAATCTGAACCGATTTCAACCAAATTTGGCACGCATAGCTACTATGCTAATTCTACTCTCTGTGCAAAATTTCAATTAAATCGGAGTAAAATATTGGCCTCTGTGGTCATATGAGTGTAAATCGGGCGAAAGCTATATATGGGAGCTATATCTAAATCTGAACCGATTTCAACAAAATTTGTATATGCACACAAAAAAAAATTCTGATTCAATCACGAAATTAATTGATCCAATTAATTTTTAATTGAAATGTCTTCAATCACAGAAATGATAGTATCAATTAAAAAATTAATTGAAGGTCAATTAAAAAGTTAATTGTTCCAATTAAAAAATTAATTGATACTATTATTTTTGTGATTGATTTTTGTTTCAATTAAAAAAATTGTTGAATCAATTAAATTTTTAATTGAATATTTTTTAAAACTCAATTAAAATTTTAATTGGAAAAATTTTCGTGAAAATTTTTTGTGTGTGGGAGCTATATCTAAATCTGAACCGATTTCCACCAAATATGACACACATAACTATAATGCTAATTCTACTCCCTGTGCAAAATTTCAACTAAATCGGAGCAAAAAATTGGCCTCTGTGGGAAAAGGAGTGTAAATCGGGCGAAAGCTATATATGGGAGCTATATCTAAATCTGAACTGATTTGGATGATATTTTGCAAGTTTTTCGAGACTCATAAAATATTCGGATGTACGGAATTTGAGGAAGATCGGTTGATATACACGCCAATTATGACCAGATCGGTGAAAAATATACATGGCAGCTATATCTAAATCTGAACCGATTTTTTCCAAAATCAATAGGGATCGTCTTTGAGCCGAAACAGGACCCTATACCAAATTTTAGGACAATCGGACTAAAACTGCGAGCTGTACTTTGCACACAAAAATACATCAACAGACAGACAGACAGACAGACGGACATCGCTAAATCGACTCAGAATTTAATTCTATGACGATCGGTATACTAAACGATGGGTCTCAGACTTTTCCTTCTTGGCGTTACATACAAATGCACAAACTTATTATACCCTGTACCACAGTAGTGGTGAAGGGTATAAAAATAAGAAATATTTCTTCATTTGTCATCGTCTGACATTTATGGAAATAATGTTTACGTTGGCGATAAATAAAGCCAGTTTAGATAAATATAGAAACTTATTTTGAGAATCTATTTCATATTTAATAATTTGTTATTTATAATTTCATCCAAGCTAACATTACCCTTTTCGTTTCACTTTCAACAAAAAATAATTCTTCCAAATTTATGCCATAGCACGTCCTCATTAAATTTACACATGCATGTAACTGCAAATAAAAGCAAACGATACAATTTAGAACAAGTGCAGATCAAACCAAGATTATCATCAAACCAACGAGAACAGAATCGAATATCGTCATCCCTAATTCATAGACCCTGTTTGTTATTTACGGATGAATTTTATTTTATACACTTTAGGAGACCTTTGTTTTATTACATAAACTTACCATAATTACTAGAAAATAAACTATCCAACAGTAAAAAAATTAAATAAAAAACAAGTATATATGGCCGTAATTTCGGCCAGGCCGAAGCTTATGTACCCTCCACCATGGATTGCGTAGAAACTTCTACTGAAGACTGTCATCCACAATCGAATTACTTGGGTTGCGGTAACACTTGCCGATGGCAAGGTATCTTAAAACTTCCTAACACCTGTAATATATATACCACATAGTCCATACGTGGTATATATTAAACTAAAAAGGCCGATTAAATACGTATATAAATAAGTTTAACAAAATTTTCTATAGAAATAAAATTTTGACAAACATACTTTTCCTCTGTGGTTTAATAATGAAATAGATCAACATCTAAAAAATATTTCATCATTTCGGAATAAATTTAATTATTTGTCGATGTATTTTAAGATGCCTCCACGCTCACCCCTTTCGAATCCGTTCATAAAAGAAAGTTGTTTTCCTTCAAACAAAATGTCAACGTTGTTTGAAACCTAAATGTCTGTCTATCTATCCATTCCATGTCTTCAAACAACAAAATAAACAAAAATACTTTAACCAAAACTCGAATGCCACAATGTCTGCATTTTGCAGCCACAGCATAGTTCTATGTGAAAGCGAAAAGCCATAACTGTAAATCTATCATGTAGACATCAATCAACGGGTAAAATATGCATTGCGAACGATCGCAAGTAACAAAACTGTAGTATTATCAAAAAAAAAAAAAACTAAATTTTTCAAAACAACACTACACAACTTACTACCACCACCATCATGAGAAAGCCGTTTAAAAGTTTTCAATATGCCAAAAAAAAACCAAATAACTTTTCAAAAAAGATTTATTATTCGTTGGCTAAACGTTGTTAGGACAATAAAATGAACGGCATGAGTAGGGTGCTTTCGTGGGGAAAAGTTTCAAGTGTTTCACTAAGTAGATTTAAAAATTGCCAACAAAAATATGTATAAAGTTTTGACAAAATTTTCTTTAGAAACAAAATTGTGATAAAATTTTCTATAGAAATAAAATTTGACAAAATTTTCCATAAAAAAAGAAGCTTGACAAAATTTTCTATAGAAATAAATTTTGACAAAATTATCTATAGATATAAAATTTTGGCGAAACATTTTTTTAGCAAAAACAATTTAACAACATTGTCTATAGAAATAAAATTTTCTATAGAAATAAAGTTTTGACAAAATTTTCTATTGAAATAAACTTTTGACAAAATTTTTTATAGAAATAAAATTGTGACAAAATTTTTCGTAGAAATAAAATTTTGACAAAGTTTTCTATAAAAATAAAGTTTTGACAAAATTTTTTATAGAAATAAAATTTTTAAAAATTTATAACAAAAATGAAATTTTTACAAAATTTTCTATAGAAATAAAATTTTGACCACATTTTCTATAGAAATAAAATTTTGACAAAATTTTCTATAGAAATACAATTTTGACAAAATTTTCTTTAGAAATAAAATCTTGACAAAATTTTATAAAGAAATAAAATTTTGACAAAATTATCTACAGATATAAAATTTTGACGAAACTTTTTATAGCTATAACAATTTGACAACATTGTCTATAGAAATAAAATTTTGACAAAATTTTCTATAAAAAGAACGTTTGGTAAAATTTTCTATGGAAATAAAATTATGACGAAACTTTTTATAGCAATAACAATTTGACAAAATTTTCTATAAAAATAAAGTTTTGACAAAATTTTCCGTAGAAATAAAATTTTACAAAATTTTCCATAGAAATAAAATTTTGACAAAATTTTCTATATAAATAAAATTTTGACAAAACTTTCTATAGCAATGACAATTTGACAACATTTGCTATAGAAATAAAATTTTGTAAAATTTTTCTATAAAAATAAAGCTTTGACAAAATTTTCTATAGCAATGACAATTTGACAACATTTGCTATAGAAATAAAATTTTGTAAAATTTTTCTATAAAAATAAAGTTTTGACAAAATTTTCTATAGAAATAACATTTTGGCAAAATTTTCCGTAGAAATAAAATTTTGACAAAATTTTCCGTAGAAATAAAATTTTGACAAAATTTTATGTAGAAATAAAATTTTAATAAAATCTTCTATAGAAATGAAATTTTGACAAAATTTACTATATAAATAAAATCTTGACAAAACTTTCTATAGCAATGACAATTTGACAGCATTTGCTATAGAAATAAAGTTTTGACACAATTTTCTATTGAAATGAAATTTTAACAAAATTTTCTATAGAAATAAAATTTTAACAAAATTTTCTATAGAAATAAAATTAGAACAAAATTTCTATTGAAATAAAATTTTAACAAAATTTACTATAGAAATAAAGTTTTGACCAAATTTTCCGTAGAAATAAATTTTTGACAAAATTTTCATAGAAATAAAATTTTGTCAAAATTTCATTTCTATAGAAAATTTTGTTAAAATTTTATTTTTACAGAAAATTTTGTCAAAATTTTATTTCTACGGAAAATTTTGTCAAAAAGTTTATTTCTATAAAAAAAATTTGGTTCAAATTTTATTTCTATAAAAAAAGTTTGTCAAAATTTTTTTTCTATAGAAAATGTTGCCAAAATTTTATTTTTATAGAAAATTTTGTCAAAATTCTATTTCTATAGATAATGTTGTCAAATTGCTATTGCTATAAAAAGTTTCGTCAAAATTTTATATCTAAAGATAATTTTGTCAAAATTTCATTCCCATAGAAGATTTTGTCAAAATTGTATTTCTATATAAAATTCTGTACAAACTTTATTTCTATAGAAAATTTTTACAAGTTTTATTTTTTTAAAAAATTATGTCAAAACTTTATTTTTATAGAAAATTTTGTCAAAATTGTATTTCTATAGAATATTTTGTCAAAATTGTATTTCTATAGAAAATTCTTTTAACGTTTTATTTCTATAGAAAATTTTGTTAAAATTTTATTTCTAAAGAAAATGTTGTCCAATTTTTTTTTCTATAGCATATGTTGTCAAATTGTCATTGCTATAGAAAGTTTTGTCAAAATTGTATTTATATAGAAAATTATGTCAAAATTTTATTTCTATAGAAAATTTTGTTAAAATTTTATTTCTATAAAAAATAAAGTATTTTTATAGAAGTTTTGTCAAAATTAAAAATTAAAAATTTTATTTATATAGAAAATTTTGTCAAAATTTTATTTATATAGAAAATTTTGTCAAAATTTTATTTCTATAGAAAATTTTGTCAAAATTTTATTTCTATAGAAAATTTTGTCAAAATTTTATTTCTATAGCAAATGTTGTTAAATTGTTATTGCTATAGAAAATGTTGTTGAAATTTTATTCCTATAAAAAATTTTGTCAAAATTTTATTTCTATAGAAAATTTTGACAAAATTTTCTTAGAAATAAAATTTTAACAAAATTTTCTATAGAAATAAAATTTTGACAAAATTTTTTATAGGAATAAAATTTTAACAACATTTTCTATAGCAAAAACAATTTAACAACATTTGCTATAGAAATAAAATTTTGACAAAATTTTCTATAGAAATAAAATTTTGACAAAATTTTCTATAGCAGTAAAATTTTGACATAATTTTCTATATAAATACAATTTTGACAAAACTTTCTATAGCAGTGACAATTTGACAACATATGCTATAGAAAAAAAATTGGACAACATTTTCTTTAGAAATAAAATTTTAACAAAATTTTCTATAGAAATAAAATGTTAAAAGAATTTTCTATAGAAATACAATTTTGACAAAATATTCTATAGAAATACAATTTTGACAAAATTTTCTATAAAAATAAAGTTTTGACAAAATTTAAAAAAAAAATAAAACTTGTAAAAATTTTCTATAGAAATAAAGTTTGTACAGAATTTTATATAGAAATACAATTTTGACAAAATCTTCTATGGGAATGAAATTTTGACAAAATTATCTTTAGATATAAAATTTTGACGAAACTTTTTATAGCAATAGCAATTTGACAACATTATCTATAGAAATAGAATTTTGACAAAATTTTCTATAAAAATAAAATTTTGGCAACATTTTCTATAGAAAAAAAATTTTGACAAACTTTTTTTATAGAAATAAAATTTGAACAAAATTTTTTTATAGAAATAAAATTTTTGACAAAATTTTCCGTAGAAATAAAATTTTGACAAAATTTTCTGTAGAAATAAAATTTTGACAAAATTTTCTGTAGAAATAAAATTTTAACAAAATTTTCTATAGAAATGAAATTTTGACAAAATTTTCTATATAAATAAAATTTTGACAAAACTTTCTATAGCAATGACAATTTGACAACATTTGCTATAGAAATAAAATTTTGACAAAATTTTCTATAGAAATAAAATTTTAACAAGATTTTCTATAGAAATAAAATTTTAACAAAATTTTCTATAAAAATAAAATTAGAACAAAATTTGCTATAGAAATTAAATTTTAACATAATTTACTATAGAAATATAGTTTGACAAAATGTTTTATAGAAATAAAGTTTTGAGAAAATTTTCCGTAGAATTAAAATTTTGACAAAATTTTCTATAGAAATAAAATTTTAACAAAATTTTTTATAAGAATAAAATTTTGACAAAATTTTTTATGGAAATAAAATTTTAACAAAATTTTCTATAGACATTAAATTGGAAAAAAATTTTCTATAGAAATAAAATTTTAACAAAATTTACTATAGAAATAAAGTTTTGTTAAAATGTTTTATAGAAATATAGTTTTGAGAAAATTTTCCGTATAAATAAAATTTTGACAAAATTTTCTATAAAAATAAAATTTTGGCAAAATTTTCTTTAGAAATAAAATTTTAACAAAATTTTCTATAGAAATAAAATTTTAACAAAATTTTCTATAGAAATAAAATTTTAACAAAATTTTTTATAAGAATAAAATTTTGACAAATTTTTTTATGGAAATAAAATTTTAACAAAATTTTCTATAGACATTAAATTGGAAAAAAATTTTCTATAGAAATAAAATTTTAACAAAATTTTCTTTAGAAATAAAATTTTAACAAAATTTTCTATAGAAATGAAATTTTGAGAAAATTTTCTATATAAATAAAATTTTGACAAAACTTTCTATAGCAATGACAATTTGACAACATTTGCTATAGAAATAAAATTTTGCCAACATTTTGTATAGAAATAAAATTTTGACAAAATTTTCTATAAAAATAAAATGTAGATAAAATTTTTCTACAGAAAAAAAAATATGGCAAAATTTTCTATAGAAAAAATTTTTTGCAAAACAAAACTGTAGTATTTTCAAAAAAAACTAAAATGTTCACTACCACCACCATCATGAGAAAGCAGTTAAAACGTTTTCAATATGCAAAAAAAAGAAAAAACTTTTCCAAAAAAGATTTATTATTCGTTTGGCTAAACGTTGTTAGGACAATAAAGTGAATGGCATGAGTAGGGTGCTTTCGTGGGTAAAAGTTTCAAGTGTTTCACTAAGTAGATTTAAAAATTGCCAACAAAAACCAATTGAGTATATTAGCGAGAAAACTTGATAAGTATTTCGAAAAATATAACAAAATGAAAATAGTGAAAAATGAAAATAGTGAAAAATGTTTCAAAATACGAAAATACAAATAAAAAGAAATGATTTAGTGATTTTCCATAGTCACGTTAACAGCTTTCTGGTGGCGATTTTGATTCTTTTAAAAAGTGCAACCTTTTCGAAATTAATTGCAAAATATAAACCACTTTATCAGAGTTTTTCTAACGATAATGGCTCATAGTATTTTGAATTTTGAAATACAAATAATTTTTAAATGACACCAAAATTTAGACGCAATGACAATGAGGGCCAATGTAGCGCAACAATATGGCAACATCTTTTTCATAAAAACAAAACGCTTCTTACTTATTTTAATTATTTTTTAATACAATTAAAAACAAATTAGTAACCATTACATTTCTTGTTATAAATGCCATTGAGTTAGAGTTTTCTTATAAAAAGGAAGTAGTGGTATGTCATGTAACCGTATTTCATTGTAATTAAAAACTTGTAGATGAAAGCTACTCTTACTATGACCGAGTTTTTCTAATATTTGAATACTTTGTTTGATAAGACAATGATGATTTCAAATCTCCGAATTTCCCAAATTCCAGATTTAACACTATCTGTCGTTCGATACGATAATTGAGTAAATGTGGCATTAAATCTCATTAGAACCACATTGCGTATACGTTTGTAGAATAAAAAATATGACATTTCGTATACGCCACATTGTACTCAGTACCCCCACTAAAGGCAATCATTCCATAATGTTTAGACAACCTGTTTGATAGACCTTAGCAGCTGGACTTTAAAATTAACATTTAGTAAAAAAAATGTTGACCTAATATGAAAGATTATGCAACCTAAATACTAGGAATGAGGAACGTATTAAGAAAACATTTCTGTTATAATTTTTGGTTTTTAAACTAACATTTTTTCCTACGTGAATAGCTTTATTAATAAACTGCATAAAGAGAATGAAAATTTGATAAATGAGATCTATATCCTAATATTTATTTTATTGATCCTAGATTTAAATCTAGATAGAACCTTAATAAATGTTGTTATTTTAAAGGAGCCGGATCATTGGCTCTCCAATTAGTACCATAGTCTTTAAAGGAGGTTCAAAATCTTTGAGTCCAAGTAAACATTTTTTGAGTGTATGTTATTTTCTGACACTCGACGAATGTACTCCAAAAAATACTATCCCTTAATCTGGGAAACACATGTATACAGTTTACTGCAATTTGCCAAGTGTAATCCGAGATATTGGGTCTATTTGAGGCTAAGTTGAAGACAAAAAACACGACAGACGAAAAAAATTCTCCTTTATGATCTTTGTAAAATATCGATTTCCGCCTATATAAAGAATGTATATTCTTGACCAGGGAGAACTTTGAAGACGATATAGCTATATCCGTCTATCTGTTGTAATTATGCTACACTCTTCAGTAAACAAACTATCGTCGATAAATTTTGCACAAATTCATGTTTACTCCGCCAGCAGGATGGACTATTTTGGTCCAGATTTTAATATAGCCTCCATATTCCCTGATGTGGGATATTGGGTTTTTATTCAATTTACCTGAAATTGAAAATATAGAGTTATTTTAGGACCAAAACTAGGTGTGTGTATAGGTCCATGTTTTGTTATCATACAGATCGAGCTCCCGATTTGAGTACTTGGGCTTCTAGAAACCATTTATAAGATTTGCCTAAATTTGGAAATCTAGGAGAATTTTAGAACCACAAATTTTTTTACTGGAAGTCAAGTCTTAATATGGAAAATAAAGTTGTTGTTAACTCGTTTTTAAAGAACTTGAATAGCATATGAAGCTGAAAAAGCGAAAAATTAAAATTTGCTTCCTAGAAGCAAGTACACAAAACCAAAAATTAACAGAGATTCTTTGCCTCGGAATCAATACCAAAATTTTTAAAGTAAAGACAAAATCATTAGAAACGAGCATGCGTTTTTTTCAGTGTTGGTAGTTCATTTGGATGAAAACATTAAAAAACTAAAAAATAAAAACTTTTTCTCCAATTTCACTTTTTTTATTTTTATCAGTATTTTTTGTTACAAATTTATAAAGGGTGATTCTTTTGAGGTTAGGATTTTCATGCATTAGTATTTGACAGATCACGTGGGATTTCAGACATGGTGTCAAAGAGAAAGATGCTCAGTATGCTTTGACATTTCATCATGAATAGACTTACTAACGAGCAACGCTTGCAAATCATTGAATTTTATTACCAAAATCAGTGTTCGGTTCGAAATGGGTTTCGCGCTTTACGTCCGATTTATGGTCTACATAATCGACCAAGTGAGCAAACAATTAATGCGATTGTGACCAAGTTTCGCACTCAGTTTACTTTATTGGACATTAAACCAACCACACGAATGCGTACAGAAGAGAATATTGCGTCTGTTTCTGAGAGTGTTGCTGAAGACCGTGAAATGTCGATTCGTCGCCGTTCGCAGCAATTGGGTTTGTGTTATTCGACCACATGGAAGATTTTACGCAAAGATCTTGGTGTAAAACCGTATAAAATACAGCTCGTGCAAGAACTGAAGCCGAACGATCTGCCACAACGTCGAATTTTCAGTGAATGGGCCCTAGAAAAGTTGGCAGAAAATCCGCTTTTTTATCGACAAATTTTGTTCAGCGATGAGGCTCATTTCTGGTTGAATGGCTACGTAAATAAGCAAAATTGCCGCATTTGGAGTGAAGAGCAACCAGAAGCCGTTCAAGAACTGCCCATGCATCCCGAAAAATGCACTGTTTGGTGTGGTTTGTACGCTGGTGGAATCATTGGACCGTATTTTTTCAAAGATGCTGTTGGACGCAACGTTACGGTGAATGGCGATCGCTATCGTTCGATGCTAACAAACTTTTTGTTGCCAAAAATGGAAGAACTGAACTTGGTTGACATGTGGTTTCAACAAGATGGCGCTACATGCCACACAGCTCGCGATTCTATGGCCATTTTGAGGGAAAACTTCGGAGAACAATTCATCTCAAGAAATGGACCGGTAAGTTGGCCACCAAGATCATGCGATTTGACGCCTTTAGACTATTTTTTGTGGGGCTACGTCAAGTCTAAAGTCTACAGAAATAAGCCAGCAACTATTCCAGCTTTGGAAGACAACATTTCCGAAGAAATTCGGGCTATTCCGGCCGAAATGCTCGAAAAAGTTGCCCAAAATTGGACTTTCCGAATGGACCACCTAAGACGCAGCCGCGGTCAACATTTAAATGAAATTATCTTCAAAAAGTAAATGTCATGGACCAATCTAACGTTTCAAATAAAGAACCGATGAGATTTTGCAAATTTTATGCGTTTTTTTTAAAAAAAAGTTATCAAGCTCTTAACAAATCACCCTTTACAAATTGGAAAACTTCTTCGCTTCTACCTATGGTTGAATATAGGTCTATTGGCACCATAACAGAACGCTTTAGCACACTCAGCCACAAATGCCATTGAACATGATGCATCAAAATGTCGAAATGTTTGTGATAAGAACCTAATATGACACCCCGTCATAACCTTCCAAATACTTCCTGAGATGTTTTTTATTATTATGAATGAAAAAAATAAAGAACGCTGGTTCAAATCTCACCAGCGGCAATTTTTGTTATCAAATATTTTTCTAGAACAAGTAAGTAAAGTCTAAAGTCGGGCGGGACCGACTATATTTTGACCAAATTTGACATGCATAGTTAAAATAATAATCCTGCTATAATTTTGGCCTCCGTGGTCATATGGGTGCAAATCGGACGAAAGATATATATGGGAGCTATATCAAAATTTGAACCGATTTGAACCAAATTTGACACGCTAAAGATATGTATATATGGGAGCTATATCTAAATCTGAACCGATTTCAACCAAATTTAGCACAGTTAACAATACTATTAAACGTGCTCCTTGTGCAAAATGTGAAGCAAATCAGGACAAAACTCTTCCTTTTTTGGCCATATAAGTTCAAATCGGACGAAAGATATATATGGGAGCTATATCTAAATCTGAACCGATTTTGCTGATATTTTGCATATCTTACGAAAGCCCAAAAATATTTGGCTGCCCGAAATTTTGAGAAAATACGTTTATAAATACGTCAATTATGACCAGATCGGTGATAAATATATATGGCAGCTATATCTAAATCTGAACCGATTTTGTTCAAAATCAATAGCGATTGTTTTTGAGCCAATGTAAACCTCTGAGCCAAATTTGAGGACGATCAGACTTAAACTGCGAGCTGTACTTTGCACACAAAATTACATATACAGACGGACAGACAGACAGACAGACATACGGACATCGCAAAATCGACTCAGAATTTAATTCTAAGACGATCGGTATACTAAACGATGGGTCTCAGACTTTTCCTTCTTGGCGTTACATACAAATGCACAAAATTATTATAACCTGTACCACAGTAGTGGTGAAGTATAAATATATATGACAGCTATATCTAAATCTGAACCGAGAAGGAAAGGTCGGAGGCCCATCGTTTAGTATACCGATCGTCTTAGAATTAAATTCTGAGTCGATTTAGCGATGTTCGTCTGACTGTATATGTATTTTTGCGTGCAAAGTACAGCTCGCAGTTTAAGTCCGATCGTCCTCAAATTTGGCACAGAGTTTTACATTGGCTCAAAGACAATCTCTATTGATTTAAAAAAAATCGGTTTAGATTTAGATATAGCTGTCATATATATTTATCACCGATCTGATCACGTATTCTATTATTAAATTCTGAGTCGATTTAGCGATGTCCGTCTGTCTGTATATGTATTTTTGCGTGCAAAGTACAGCTCGCAGTTTAAGTCCGATCGTCCTCAAATTTGGCACAGAGTTTTACATTGGCTCAAAGACAATCTCTATTGATTTAAAAAAAATCGGTTTAGATTTAGATATAGCTGTCATATATATTTATCACCGATCTGATCATAATTCACTTATTTATCAACGTATTTTCTCAAAATTTCGGGCAGTTAAATATTTTGGGGCTTTTGTAAGATTTTCGTCCGATTTGTAAGACTTTCGTCCGATTTGAATTTATATGGCCTCAAAAGCCAGAGTTTTGCCTTGATTTGCTTCAAATTTTGCACAAGGAGTACGTTTAATAGTAGTAAGTGTACCAAATTTCGTTGAAATCGGTTCAGATTTAGATATAGCTCCCATATATATTTTTGTCCGATTTCCACTTATATGGCCAAAAAAGCCAAAGTTTTGCCCCGATTTGCTTCAAATTTTGCACAAGGAGTACGTTTAATAGTATTATTAATTGTGCTAAATTTGGTTGAAATCTATTCAGATTACGATATAGCTCCCATATATATCTTTCGTCCGATTTCGACTAATATGGCCTCAAAAGCCAGAGTTTTGCCCTTATTTGCCTAAAATTGTGCACAAGGAGTACGTTTAAGAGTATCATTTAGTGTGATAAATTTGGTTAAAATCAGTTCAGATTTAGATATAGCTCCCATATATATCTTTCGCCCGATTTAGACTCATATGGCCTCAAAATCGAGAGGTTTGACCTGATTTGCTTCAAATTTTGCACAAGGAGTAACATACATTTAATAGTATCGTTAAGCATGTCAAATTTGGTTCAAATCGGTTCAGATTTTTAGATATAGCTCCCATATATATCTTTCGCCCGATTTACACCCATATGACCACGGAAGCCAAAATTATTCTCCCATTTAGGATATTTACGTGAAAGAGTGTTTGAATAAACGTCTGCCGCTTTCCTGAAGAAACACGGTTGATCCGTACTGTTTTGGCCGGATTTGGCATCTTGCCATTACGGTAAAAAGGCCATGGAGTGGTACGCCGCCAACAACGTGCAGGTGGTTCCCAAGGACAAGAACCCTCCCAACACGCCAGAGCTCCGCCCAATTGAGAAATACTGGGCTATTGTCAAGCGGAACCTAAAGAAGACCAAAAATACTGCTAAGGACGAGCAGCAGTTCAAGGCAAACTGGCTTTCTGCGGCGAAGAAGGTGGACAAGGTGGCTGTAAAAAATCTGATGGCAGGTGTCAAGCGTGAGGCCCGGCAATTCGGATTTGGAAAAGCGAAAGCCTAACTGAATATTTTTCCTGAATTTTATACTAATTGAACTTGAAAAATAAATTTAATTTGATTTTTTAAATAAACGATTTCACCGATTTACACGCGTTTTCCCTGCTATGCTATTTAAGTGTGTCATCTTGATCTTATATGGCCAAAATACCCACATTTTACACAAAATTCTGCGATGATTTCCTCATATCGTAGTCATATCCTACACAATGTAATGCCAAGCTTTCCACAGAATGGTCGAATTTTAAATATACCTTCGACTTGTGGAAATATCGCCCGAATTGGCCAAATAATATATCACAACCAACAATTGACCACATATCTTGGCGAGATTTAACCAATATCTTTTGTAAAATCGCCACTGCTGACTAGGAAAAATTGTAAATATTACTCAAATTGTCCTATATCTCGAATACGTATGTATCGCCCGATAAATCATAAATGCTATTTTGTACAATTGCATCAAAATTGCTCTAGCTTTATATTTCCCATATTTTTTTACCAACATTGTGTTTCATCCCAGGGTATTAGCCAATTTAATTTTTAATTCTAGCGATTTCGTAGAAGTACAAAATATTGTCTCCAAATCGTTTCAGATGTAAATCAGATATGGTAACACAAATTTTGGTCTACATAATGGTGAAGGGTATAATATAGTCGGCCCCGCCCGACTTTAGACTTTACTTACTTGTTTTAAATGGTTAATATTTTTTTCCAATAAAAATCAACAAAAAAACTAAGAATTATCATAATTTGCAAAATCTTCCCAAAAGAACTTCCATGAGGTGACAAAGTCATAAGGCACAGGTTTAAATCTTAGCGGGGATGAGATTTAAGTTTTTTGCAAAATTATTTTTTTTTTTACTTTTTTATTGATTTTCTCTATTTTTGTGAAATTTAATTGTCCAAAACTAACATTTTCAATTGCGTACTTCCTAATACTTGTCCAAAAGGACTCAATTGGAAGTGGAAAAATCGATGGGGGATCCCGGGATGCGCTTTAAAAGAAATGTTTCTGGAACAACTACCAGTTTTTTTGCTGGGAGGTTAATTAAGGCCGTTGCCTTTTGTTCCAGATAAAATGAGATATAATTTAATTTAAACTCATATATGTTTTTAGAAATTTCGCTAAAAAATAAATAATTTATCGCTCATTCCCTTCGATTCGAATAACTTACTAAATTTTTGTATATAAGAACTATGCAAGATAGTTGTGCCTTGCTAAAAACCCCACAGTTTCCCTACCATTACATGTTGTCGAAAATAAAAATCAGTTCACATCGTTCCTGGCCCAAATATGTTTTATTGAAACTACTTCATATATTTTCTGTTTTTTTTTTGTTTTGCTTACTCTCAAAATCGAATTGAATTTTAATGACTTTTTCTTTGCATCCATGATGATGGTATTACTCTTCTCTGGCATGATTTTCACAGATGCTTGCCATACTCATACAAGTGCATTACGAAATTCTGTCAACAGAGAAATGTTTCCGTTACAATTATGGCTTCATTTCCTGTCCATATTCATTAACTTCCGACTATGGCAATAATTTCTTGCATTTATTTTGTTGTTTTTGTTTTTGCCTTCTTGTATTCTGTTTTGTTTTTCGTGTTGGAGGACTCATTCTCGTATATGGGATGGTCTACTTTGGTGATAGGCAATGTGGGTTAGGGAAGTAAAGGTAGAAAATGGATTTTTCGACTAATCGAGTATTTGTTTAAAAATTTGAAAATCCGGCTTTTTGTAGTGGTGAAATTTGAATGAAATTAGACTTTTGATGTTAACCAAATTCAACTAACCGACTTTCAATGAAAGCGTCAAAAAGTCGATATTGCATTAAATGGGGAATACGATGCATTTCTATAGTAACACTGAGATTTATGGCCTACAGATAATCTCAGTGTTACTATAGAAATTCATTTATTTCAAAAATTATTTGAATTGGTATACACTAATAGAAACAAGTAAGGAAAGTCTAAAGTCGGGCGGGGCCGACTATATTATACCCTGCACCACTTGGTAGATCTAAATTTTGGATACCATATCATATCCGTTAAATGTGTTGGGGGCTATATATAAAGGTTTGCCCCAAATACATACATTTAAATATCACTCGATCTGGACAGAATTTGACTTCTACAAAATCTATAGACTCAAAATTTAAGTCGGCTAATGGACTAGGGTGGAACACAATGTTAGTAAAAAAATATGGGAAACATTTAAATCTGAAGCAATTTTAAGGAAAAAGTTTATTTATGATTTATTGGTCGATATATATGTATTAGAAGTTTAAGAAAATTAGAATCATTTTTACAACTTTTCGACTAAGCAGTGGCGATTTTAGTTACAAGGAAAATGTTGGTATTTTGACCATTTTTGTCGAAATCAGAAAAACATATATATGGGTCATATGAGTGTAAATCGGGCGAAAGCTATATATGGGAGATATATCTAAATCTGAACCGATTTCAACCAAATTTGGCACGCATAGCTACAATGCTAATTCTACTCCCTGTGCAAAATTTCAATTAAATCGGAGTAAAAGATTGGCCACTGTGGTCATATGAGTGTAAATCGGGCGAAAGCTATATATGGGAGCTATATCTAAATCTGAACCGATTTCAACCAAATTTGGCACACATAGCTACAATGTTCGGATGTACGGAATTTGAGGAAGATCGGTTGATACACACGCCAATTATGACCAGATCGGTAAAAAATATATATGGCAGCTATATCTAAATCTGAACCGATTTTTTCCAAAATCAATAGGGATCGTCTTGTAGCCGAAACAGGACCCTGTACCAAATTTTAGGACAATCGGACTAAAACTGCGAGCTGTACTTTGCACACAAAAATACATCAACAGACAGACGGACAGACAGACAGACAGACGGACATCGCTAAATCGACTCAGAATTTAATTCTAAGACGATCGGTATACTAAACGATGGGTCTCAGACTTTTCCTTCTTGGCGTTACATAAAAAAGCACAAACTTATTATACCCTGTACCACAGTAGTGGTGAAGGGTATAAATATGGGAAACATTTAAATCTGGAGCAATTTTAAGAAAACTTCGCAAAAGTTTATTTATGATTTATCGCTCGATATATATGCATTAGATGTTTAGGAAAATTAGAGTCATTTTTACAACTTTTCGACTAAGCAGTGGCGATTTTACAAGGAAAATGTTGGTATTTTGACCATTTTTGTCGAAATCAGAAAAACATATATATGGGAGCTATATCTATATCTGAACCGATTTCAGCCAAATTTGGCACGCATAGCTACAATGCTAATTCTACTCCCTGTGTAAAATTTCAACTAAATCGGAGTTAAAAATTGGCCTCTACGGTCATATGAGTGTAAATCGGGCGAAAGCTATATATGGGAGATATATCTAAATCTGAACCGATTTCAACCAAATTTGGCACGCATAGCTACAATGCTAATTCTACTCCCTGTGCAAAATTTCAATTAAATCGGAGTAAAAGATTGGCCACTGTGGTCATATGAGTGTAAATCGGGCGAAAGCCATATATGGGAGCTATATCTAAATCTGAACCGATTTCAACCAAATTTGGCACACATAGCTACAATACTAATTCTACTCCCTGTGCAAAATTTCAATTAAATCGGAGTAAAAGATTGGCCTCTGTGGTCATATGAGTGTAAATCGGGCGAAAGCTATATATGGGAGCTATATCTAAATCTGAAACGATTTCAAAAAAATTTAGCGCACATAGCTACAATGCTAATTCTACTCCCTGTGCAAAATTTCAACTAAATCGTAGGAAAAAATTGGCCTCTGTGGGCAAATGAGTGTAAATCGAGCGAAAGCTATATATAAGAGCTATATCTAAATCTGAACCGATTTGGATGATATTTTGCAAGTTTTTCGAGAGGAAGATCGGTTGATACACACACCAATTATGACCAGATCGGTAAAAAAATATATATGGCAGCTATATCTAAATCTGAACCGATTTTTTCCAAAATCAATAGGGATCGTCTTTGAGCCGAAACAGGACCCTATACCAAATTTTAGGACAATCGGACTAAAACTGTGAGCTGTACTTTGCACACAAAAATACATCAACAGACAGACAGACAGACGGACAGACAGAATTTAATTCTAAGACGATCGGTATACTAAACGATGGGTCTCAGACTTTTCCTTCTTGGCGTTACATACAAATGCACAAACTTATTATACCCTGTACCGCAGTAGTGGTGAAGGGTATAAAAATTACATGGCAAAATCATGAACGGACGGTAACAAAATTAAACGGAAACGTTCACGAAATTTCAAAACAGAATAGAATGACGTTGGTTTTTTTCGTAAGTCATAAAAAGTCTTTAAATATTCGTTAGACGTTCTTATGGTAACTAAGTCGGTGGTGCAATGTGCTGAGGAGACTGTTAACGCATATGAAGCCGACAATCCAGGTTCGAGTCACGGTAGCGGATTTTTTTTGTAAACCATTACGGTTTCAGATTATGAATGCTGGTTGTTGTTTTGACAATGCATGGTGTCATTTTATTGTTGTCAGATTGAAACCGTCTGTTCTCCACAACATTGGCGGTGATTCAATTTCATGAACGGATCGTTTTGGATACGTGTTTAGCTGACGCAATAAATGTCGGGGTTTCGAAATAATAAACAAGTATATACGGCGGTAAGTTCGGCCAGGCCGAATCTTATGTACCCTCGACCATGGATTGAATAGAAACTTTTACTGAAGACTGTCATCCACAATCGAATTACATGGGTTGCGGTAATACTTGCCGATGACAAGGTATCTTAAAACTTCTTAACACCGTCTTTTAAATTGTAAGATAGTCCATACGTGGTATATATTAATCGAAAACAAGTATATACGTCCGTAAGTTCGGCCAGGCCGAAGCTTATGTACCCTCCACCATGGATTGCGTAGAAACTTCTACTGAAGCCGATGGCAAGGTATCTTAAAACTTCCTAACAACGTAATATATACCACATAGTCCGTACGTGGTATATATTAAACTACAAAAGGGCAGATAAAATACGTATATAATTAAGTTTAAAGTTTCTATAGAAATAAAATTTTGACAAAATAAAATTTTGACAACATTTTCTATAGAAGTAAAATTTTGACAAAATTTTCTATAGAATTAAAATTTGGAAAAAATTTTCTATAGAAATAACATTTTGACAATGTTTTCTATAAAAATAAAATTTTGGTAGATTATTTTTGGCTCGAGTGGCACCGATATGAACCGATATGGACCAATTTTTGTGTGATTGGGGATCGGCTACATATAACTATAGACCGATATGGACCAATTTTGGCATGGTTATTAGCGGCCTTATACTAACTCCACGTTGCAAATTTCAACCGGATCGGATGAATTTTGCTCCTCCAAGAGGCTCCGCAGGTCAAATCTGGGGATCGGCTTATATGGGGGCTATATATAATTATGGGTCAATGTGGACCAATTTTTGCATGGTCTTTAGAGAACATATACCAACACCATGTACCAAATTTCGGCCGGATCGGATGAAATTTGGTTCTCTTAGCGGCTTTGCAAGCAAAATCGGGGGATCGGTTTATATGGGGGCTATATATAATTATGGACCGATGTGGACCAATTTTTGCGTGGTTGTTAGAGACCATATACTAACACCATGTACCAAATTTCAGCCGGATCGGATGAAATTTGCTTCTCTTAGAGCAATCGCAAGCCAAATTTGGGGGTCCGTTTATATGGGGGCTATACGTAAAAGTGGACCGATATGGACCAATTTTTGCGTGGTTGTTAGAGACCATATAATAACACCATGAATCAAATTTCAGCCTGATCGGATAAAATTTGCTTCTTTTAGAGCAATCGCAAGCCAAATTTGGGGGTCCGTTTATATGGGGGCTATACGTAAAAGTGGACCGATATGGACCAAGTTTTGCATGGTTGTTAGATACCATATACTAACACCAAATTTCAGCCGGATCGGGTGAATTTTTCTTCTCTTAGAGGCTCCGCAAGCCAAATCGGTGTATGTGGGGGCTATACGTAAAAGTGGTTCGATATGGCCCATTTGCAATACCAAGTTTCAAGTCGATAGCTTGTTTCCTTCGGAAGTTAGCGTGATTTCAACAGACGGACGGACGGACATGCTTAGATCGACTCAGAACTTCACCACGATCCAGAATATATATACATTAAGGGGTCTTAGAGCAATACTTCGATGTGTTACAAACGGAATGACAAAGTTAATATACCCCCCATCCTATGATGGAGGGTATACAAACGAAAACCTGAAAAGGCATCTTGTTCTAAATTTTCAAAAATATCGAATACTCGACCAGTCAAGTTGTCCTAATTTCCAATTTTCCAAATAGTCGACTTTTCGATTCTGCTTATAATCCCTAAATGTGGGTTGGTTGCAAGGCCGTAGCCAGGATTTTAATTCGGGGGGGGTTCAACTTAAAAAAAAAATATTCATATAATCTCATGTGTAGAAAATTTTAATTATGCATAGGTATGTATACAATATTTTTATAATATTAAATTGAACCGACGGGCTTTTTGGGCAGCAAATAAATCAATGACTTCTTCAGTCGGCACATTTATTCGGCGATGAACCGACATTAATGCCAATCATTTGAGTCTACTCTCGCTAGTCGAATTTCTAAGTTACGTCTTTAATCTCTTCCATGGCTGAATAAGGAGGTTGAATCACGATAACAAAAACAACAAATTTCAATATGTTGTTTACAATTTTAAGAAGTCAAAATCAGCTGATAAAAGAATCGTATGGCATTGGTAAAAGTGGCAATTATTTATTCCTTCAATTGTCCTGAAAAAATAATTCAAATCCAGAGAAAAATAAAGGTTCAAATTTAATTGCGTCACCTATGAGTTATTGTGAAGTGGATAATTCATCCGAGGAACGCCGATATGAGACCAAAGTTAATAATGGAAGTCAGTCAAATGGATATTCGCCATCTATTAACAAAAACAGTTTATGATGCAGTTTAAAAACGGATGTGCTTGGTATTTTGGGTCTGGAATATGTTATCAAGATACTCAAGTCATCTTTGAACAATTCTCCAGCTATGCAGTGTCATTTGGAGAGCTGCAATCACCATAAACATATGATTTTGACATCTTAAAATTTGGTCGAAATAAAAAAATTGTAATCATATGGCCCCATGATTTAACCTTCTTGTTCAGCCATGAATCTCTTCATTGTTGAAAATGAACGTTCGGATGAGCACGTAGTAACTGCAGGGATGGAAAATGCAGTACTATAGTACTTTTTTCAAAACTTTTTCACCCCGGTCAGTAACGTAGTACCCCCGCGAATGATTTAGTACCTTTTGTGTAGACATTTTTGAGTCGATATCAGATTTATGGTACAATAGCTTTGACAAAATATTTTAATATTTTGAGAAAGTCTTTATCAACCTTATTTGCTAATAGTCTTTTACAAATATGGCAAAACAGACATGTTCATGTGGTAAGAAAATCTCGATTTTGTAAAAGACATAGTCAAAACAGGATTTTATTGAACTTCAAGAATGTTTTAGTCGAAAAAAGAATGCGATTCTATATTATCGATTTTTTATTTCGGTAGAAAATGTTGTCAACATTTTATTTCTATATAGAATTTTTGCAAAATTTTACTTTTATAGAAAATTTTGTCAAAATTTTATTTCAATTGAAAATTTTGTAAAAATTTTATTTCTATGGGAAATTTTTGCAAAATTTTATTTCTATAGAAAAAATTTTGCAAAATTTTTTTTCTATAGAATTTTTTTGCAAAATTATTTCGGCATAAGCCGGCTATCATACAAAACCTTTTTTCGGAGGGTTCAAGTGATAATTGGTTGATAGTTTTGTTGCAAATAGAGGATGCTGATAAGGAATGTGGTAATTCCGAAACCATCCAACCATCTTGCAGTCTATAGGTCTTTGCCCAAATAAATTTGACAAACATTATTTTCCTCTGTTGGTTAAACTACACTTGTAGTTTAGTCAATGTATGGTTTTAAGCTGCAACAAAAAAACAACAATGCTTAAAGATCAAAACCAACTATAACAAAACAAAACGAATGGAAAATTTTATTTCTATAGAAAATTTTTGCAAAATTTTATTTATATAGGAAATTTTGTTAAAATTTTATTTTCTTTAAAATTCAGTCTCTTGACAATAATATTCAAGTTAAATTTTTGTTGAAATTTAGTAACAAGTACCTTTCCGATCAAAAAATACCTTTTTTGTACTTTCTTAAAAATTGTATTTTCCATCCCTGAGTAACTGGCAAAGTGACCAAAATTTTTAAAATATGCACGTTTGGAAATATCTCTTTATTGCTTCCATCGCTAAATTAGGCAGGTTTTCGCAGGTTTTGCTCCATTTCATTTACACACGTGTGTTTGGCTGTTTCGTTGTTGTTCTATGGCCAAACAAAGCGAGTCATGTTCACAAAACGAACAACAAACACACATAAAAAGCAGAAATACATTTTCCAAAAATGAAATTTGTGGTGCGAGAACAAAAACAATTTGTTTTTTTTCGACCGTCGTTTGACGGGCTTTTCAACTAGTATTCTATGATTTGTACAAGTTTTATAGGTAAGCGTTTTTCAAAATAAAACCTCCAGATTTTCTTTACCATCTTCGATAAGATTTTTCTATGCAGTTAAAAATATATATTTATTTATATAAAAATATTCATTCATTTCGGGGGGGGTTTGATCCCCCTCATCCCCCCCCCTGAATACGGCCTTGGTTGGTTGTTGTTTTTATTTGGGTCATTTTGTTTTTGCCATTCACATATCCCTAGAATAATTTTACGCGCTCTTATTTTAATTTACAGCATATTTTTTTCACTTCACTTCGATTCGGTTTGAATTGAGGCTGAGTTTTGTTGCATCTGTTATGAGAGAGCGTTTGTTTTTTCTTCTAGTGTTGAAGCGGACCCCACTGCACTCATTTAGCCATTCGTTCGTTTGTTCACTCACTCATTCATTCATTTTTTCTTCATTACCAGCATATAATGGCTTTTCCATGTCACCAGGCATAAAATATCGCTTTCTGCATTTCGCATTCGTAAGGATGTGGAAAAAGTAGTCCTGTTGTGATATTAGTACTAACTACACAGAGAGAAATAACAAGTAAAGGGTGATACGGTCAAAATTTGGTCAATATAAACTTGACGTATTTCTTTCAATTTTGCATTTAAAAAACCTGAACACCCCTCATTTTGAAGGTGTGTGTGTGTAGAATGTTTCTCCTATTTTGATTTTGGAACTCACTCCTTAGTTGTCAAAATGCCGTCCAAGCAAGAAGAGCAGCGTATCAAAATTTTGCTCGCGCATCGCGAAAATCCGAGCTACTCGCACGCAAAGCTGGCAAAATCGCTAAAAGTTGTCAAATCAACCGTTACAAATGTAATTAAAGTGTTTGGGGAACGTTTGTCGACAGCCAGGAAGTCTGGATCGGGGGGAAATCGAAAACCGGAAGCCGCTGAGACGACAAAGAGAGTTGCCGGTAGTTTCAAGCGAAACCCTAACCTCTCTCTCCGAGATGCCGGAGAGAGAGGTTAGGTGTATCTAGGTGTATCGTCTACAACCGTGCATCGAGCCAAAAAACGAGCCGGACTATCGACTTACAAGAAGGTAGTGACTCCAAATCGCGATGATAAACAAAATACGATGACCAAAGCGCGATCCCGGAGGCTGTACACGACGATGCTGACGAAGTTTGACTGCGTGGTAATGGACGACGAAACCTACGTCAAAGCCGACTACAAGCAGCTTCCGGGACAGGAGTTTTATACGGCAAAAGGAAGGGGAAAGGTAGCAGATATTTTCAAGCACATAAAACTGTCAAAGTTCGCGAAGAAATATCTGGTTTGGCAAGCCATCTGTACATGTGGCTTGAAAAGCAGCATTTTCATAGCTTCCGGGACTGTCAACCAAGAAATTTACGTGAAAGAGTGTTTGAATAAACGTCTGCTGCCTTTCCTGAAGAAACACGGTTGTTCCGTACTGTTTTGGCCGAATGGCATCTTGCCATTACGGTAAAAAGGCCATGGAGTGGTACGCCGCCAACAACGTGCAGGTGGTTTCCAAGGACGACAACCCTCCCAACACGCCAGAGCTCCGCCCAATTGAGAAATACTGGGTTATTGTCAAGCGGAACCTAAAGAAGACCAAAAAACTGCTAAGGACGAGCAGCAGTTTAAGGCAAACTGGCTTTCTGCGGCGAAGAAGGTGGACAAGGTGGCTGTACAAAATCTGATGGCAGGTGTCAAGCGTGAGGCCCGGCAATTCGGATTTGGAAAAGCGAAAGCCTAACTGAATATTTTTCCTGAATTTTATACTAATTGAACTTGAAAAAGAAATTTAATTTGATTTTTTAAATAAACGATTTCACCGATTTACATGCGTTTTCCCTTGACCAAATTTTGACCGTATCACCCTTTATAATTATGGACCGATATAGACCAATTTTTGCATGGTTGTTAGAGACAATATACTAACACCACGTACAAAATTTTAACCGGATCGGATGAATTTTGCACATTCAAGAGGCTTCGGAGGTCAAATCTTGGGATCGGTTTATATGGGGGCTTGGTTGTTAGAGACAATATACTAACACAACGTACCAACGGATGAATTTTGCTTCTTCAAGAGGCTCTGCAAGCCAAATCTGGGAATCCGTTTATATGGGGGCTATACGTAAAAGTGGTCCGATATGGCCCATTTGCAATGCCATCCGACCTACATCAATAACAACTACTTGTGCCAAGTTTCAAGTCGATAGCTTCGGAAGTTAGCGTGATTTCAACAGACGGACGGACGGACATGCTTAGATCGACTCAGAATTTCACCACGACCCAGAATATATATACTTTATGGGATCTTAGAGCAATATTACGAAGTGTTACAAACGGAATGACAAAGTTAATATACCCCCACCCTATGGTGGAGGGTATAAAAACAGTTTGTTGTAATATATATTGGGGTTTAAGAGAAGAATATTGAAATTGAAGTTCCAAAAAGGTACAAGAGCTCACCGATGGTGACCAATTATCGATTTTGGTTTTATGCGACGAGTAACCATTACATATCGCCGGCCGATGGTCACTCCTTGCTTGTATGTCCTAACGACAGTATTTAAAGCCGTAGACAGCTCGCATACCGAAGCACGAGAATGGCTTAAAAAATATCTACCGCACAATAGATCTCAATCCGTTGGACTTTTGCGTCAAAGTGTTGAGCATCTCAATATGGCACTTCACTGGGAATAGTTCAAAATAGAGCAGAGCCCCTTTCGAGCAGCATTCGATGGTTTTGACGGCCTTTCAAAGGCCATAATTTGTGCCAAAGGTAGCCAATTCATAACTAATCTAAACTGATTCTCAAAATTGTTGCTTTTGTACAATAAAATTTGCATTACATAACAGCCACCCTTTATATACTTCTTACGACCATAGAATAAATCATGAACGGTATGCTCATTATATCCACTACCATAGAATGGTCATGGGGGTATAATAAGTTTGTCATTCCGTTTGTAACGCATCGAAATATCGGTCCAGGTTTTGATATAGCCCCATATGAACCGACCCCCCGATTTGCGATCTTTGGCTTCTAGAAACCGTATTTTCTATCTGATTTGCCTGAAATTGGATATCTAGAGGCATTTGGGGACCACATATAGGTTTGCCGAAAATGGTACCTATCGGTCCATGTTTTGGTAGAGCCCCCATATATACCGATCTCTCGATTTTACTTCTTGGGCTTTTAGAAACCGTATTTTCAATTCGGCAAATCGGAAATTTGAAAAACTAGAAGTATTTTAGGACCACAAATAGTTTTGCCGAAAATGGTGCCTATCGGCCTTTGGTATAGCCCTTCTTGGGCTTCTAGACACTGTATTTTCTATCCGATTTTCCTGAGATTGGAATTCTAGAGGTATTTTAGGCCCACAAATAGGTGTGTCGAAAATGGTGAGTATCGATCCATCTCTTGGTATAGCCCCCATATAGATGGATCTCCCGATTTTACTTCTTGGGCTTCTAGAAACTGTATTTTTCAAGATGATTTGCCTGAAATTTGAAATCTTGAGGTATTTTAAGACCACAAATATGTTTGCCGAAAATAGGGTCTATCGATCCATGTTTTGGTATAGCCCCCATATAGACCTATCTCCCGATTTTACTTCTTGGGCTTCTAGAAACCATAGTTTTTATTTAATTTGCCTGAAATTTGTAATCTAGAGGTTTTTCAGAGCCATAAGTAAGTGTTTCGAATACGTCGTGTATTGGTAGACATTTCGATATATCCCCCCCAGCAAAAAAATCGTCGCCAAAAAAAGTAGCGAAAATGTTCTTTTTGGATCCGGAAGTGGTGCCAAATTGACGCAGAAGCGATGAATTTAGCATGGGCTTGTCATAGGACGGAAGTCCTCCATTTCAAGAGCTGTTGCACTGAATTTACATCACTTCTTAAGGTGTGATGCGAATTCAGTGTTTTGTATGTGAATTAAGAAATTTTGTGATATTTTGACAAATAAAATTTTTTTTAATTTTTTTATGATTTTTAATGCATTATAAAGTTTGTCTGGAATGTTTAACATCAAATAATTTTAAAAATTCGCAATTTTTCTAGAAAGAAATTTATTTTTTTTTGCGGCAAAATTTAAATAATTTATACCATTTTATTAATTATTAATCTGTTTTTAGCCTATTTAAAACAAAAAAAAAATAAATTTTCCATTAAAAATAAGAAGAAATGAAGTTCCAGGTTTACGTTTAGGGGCCATTTTCTACCTTCCCGGGAGCCACCGTGGTGCAATGGTTAGCATGCCCGCCTTGTATACACAGGGTCATGGGTTCAAACCCAGTTTGGACAAAACACCAAAAAGTTTTTCAGCGGTGGATTATCCCACCTCAGTAATGCTGATGACATTTCTGAGTGTTTCAAAGCTTCTCTAAGTGGTTTCACTGCAATGTGGAACACCGTTCGGACTCGGCTATAAAAAGGAGGTTCCTTGTTATTGACCTTTAAACATAGAATTGGGCAGCACTCAGTGATAAGAGAGAAGCTAACCACTGTGGTATCACAATAGGCTGAATAGTCTAAGTGAGCCTGAAATATCGGGCTGCCACTATACCCACCCTACTCTACCCTACCTTCCCTTAAAATTGCATGGAAATCGGTGAATTGGAGATAATTTTTCAAAAATTCGAACTAAGAGGATGTCCCTCTTTCTGACTACATATCGAAAACTTCTAAGGCTCTTCGGTAATTGCTGTGAGCATATTTACACAGAAAAATTATCACAAAAATATTTCAAATTAAAAAATTGATTAAAGTAGAAAACGCAATCAGTTAAAAAATCTATATATATAAAATTCAAATTATGTTTGTTTATTTGTTTGTTTGTTTGTTTATTTGTATGTTCCGGGTTGGCGCGAAAACGGCTGAACCGATTTACTTGAAACTTTCAGAGATCGTGGGGGGCACTCATGTGCTGAAAATATGGTACCTCATTTTTTGACATATGGTCGCGGAGAGGAACCTCCCCTTTGTCCGACTTTTTGAAAATTAGACCAAAGTTGACCGATTTGCTTGAAATTTTCATTGAAGATTGGGGTTGGCATCTAGGCAAAGATCCGCTACTTTTTATTTCGATATTTAGTGGCGGAGGGGGACCTCCCTTTGTTCGACTTTAAGTACAGTGAAAAAACTAAAATTCTCTAAATTATCTGAGATTTACAGAGAACATGTGGTGAGGTTATGGAATTAATATGGGGTACCCGATGATTTCATATGTGGATGGGGAGGGGGACCTCCCCCTTGCCCTACTTTTTGAAACTTGGAACAAAAGTATGCGATTTGCTTGAAATTTTCATTGAATGTTGGGGTTGGCATCTAGACAAAAATCCGCTACATTATTTTTCGATATTTGGTCGGGGAGGGGGACCACCCCTTTGCCCGAATTTTTTTGTTTGAAAGTACAAACAAAACTAAACTCCCCCGACTGAAATTTTACGGAAAAAATGGGTTATGAAATTTATATCAGGTTCTCGATTTTTTAATAAAAATAAAAGGGCATAGGGAGACATCCGCTTCTCTTAAGTACATACAGAGAAAAAATTAAACTTTTACCGAGTTACTTGAAATTTACCGAGGACTGGGGAGAGGTTACGATATTAACAGTTGATACCTGATTTTGTGATATTTGGACGGAAGAGAGGCCGCCCCTTTAGGCTTATAATTTGCTTGATATTTTCTGGGACGTTTACAAAAGATACGCTACATCACTTTTCGATATTTAGTCGGGGAGGAGGTCGTCCTCTAAAACTGCAAAAAAAAACAACAATTCTTAAGTTTTCTTGAAATTTACATAGGCAGTGGTGGAAGGTTATGAACGAAGAGGCAACCTTCCTTGCCCCACACTTGAAGGAAAGTTTCAAGAATTTTCAGGGAAGGTTAGGGGTGCTCTTCACTACGGTGTTTGTCGATATTGTATCGGGGAAAGTGACGTCCCTTTAAAACAATAGAGCAAAATTTGAACATCGCCGATCTGCTTGAAATTTACAGGGAACGTGGGAGGAGGTTATTAAATTTATACATGATTTTTAAATTAGTATATGATTTTTCGATATCTGGTTGGGGAAAGGGAAAATTGAAATAAACTTTGTCGATTTACTTCGATAGAATTTATAGAGCCATTGAGTAGTTGCGAAATTAATATAGGGTACGTGATAGTCCGATATCAGGTCGGAGTGGAGCGAAGGTGGGGGGAGGGTTCCCTTTTGTCCGTTTTTTTTTCTTAAATTGAAAGTAGAGGGTTGTCCGTAAATGGGAACTCGGTACATAATTTTATGATTTGTGCACAGGCTTCTGCCAGACTTCTTTTTAGTAAAGAACTTAAATTTACATGAAATTGGCAGCCAACGTAGAGGGTGCATCATTTTCCAAAATTTAGCAAATGTTAATGTGGTAAAATTTGTTACTTTTTTTGCTTTTTCCGATTTATTGGATGGGAAACAGTAATTCTTTGTATGTTATTATAATATAGAGCATAATTTTCAGATATGTTGAGGAGAAGGATACCTTTCCTTGACAAACCACACTTAAAATTCACAAGAAATATAGAAGAAATATAGAAGAAGGTACACCCTCTCCCGCCGTATTTGCACCTATAAACGAAAAATCAAGTAGTCCGATTTGTTTAAAAGAATTCAAATATTTTCGAATTTGTTTTCAGCACCAAGGATATAGTTGACTAAGTTAACGCAAAATATTCCTCCAAATATGCTTCGGAAGCGCAGCGAAGCGCTTCCGAAGCATAAAGATTCATATAAAATATAAAAAAATTGCTAACAGCAATTTTGGTTTTTTACGTATAGCTGAAATTTTTACAAAGAAAATAAGCCGTTACTTAACAAAATCGAACAACAAATAGCGGAGTTATAATTTTGGTAAAAGACCGAAAAGGCCAAATCAATTTTCTTTAATTTGAGTAGTATTAAGATCAAAAAGGTTAAAGAAAACGAAAGATATGCTCAAAATTGGAAGTGTACCTCCAAAAATTAAAAAAAAAAATTGTGTCTCGAAAACCAATCGACAGAAAATTTTTTAAAAATCATTTTCGTGTTTAGTAGGTCATAATCAATAAGAAAAAATATGCTAGAAACAATTCACAGAGAAAAGTTTGTTATTTGTTGCCTAGTGTAATCGGAGAATTCATAAGAAAGCATAAACTCATGTAGAAATACAAGAAAATTATTTGACGGAAAAATAATTATAAATAAATAAACAATAACACAATAAATAATTGATTGCCGTAATTAAACAAATTAATTGAGTTTTTCGACTAAAAACCAATTCAAATTTTAATTATTTTAATTAAAAATTAATCGAAAGCACCGAATAAATCAATAAATTTTTAAATCAAGTATAGTTTTTATTTCTAATAAATTCTGTGATTGATACTATTAATTTCGTGATTGAATCAGGTTTTTTGTGTATAAGAACTTTTTCCTCCGTATGAAGTAATTCTATGAAATTTATATTTTCAACGTGTACTTCAATATATTAAATTATTTACATATATGTGTGATTTTCTACTGGGCCATTACTTTACCCAATATTCACCGTTATATTACCAAGATTATTTCTTCTACCTCTTTCCATTCACCAATTTTTTATATATGTTGTCTTTTTAATGCTTTACAATTTGAATATCGAGTAGCGCGAAAATATAAGGACTTTAACTGGTATTAAGGAATTCAACCTTATACAGTATTGAGTGAGCGTCAGAATAAGTGTATGTATGTGTGTGTGCAAAAGAGTAATGCCATCAATGTTTCCAGGGAAAAAGTCAACACATTTTCAATGGAATATTCTATAAGAATTGTTAAAAGGAAAATGTCAAATGGAAAATTTACTATTTCAATTGGATAACACATAGCTCATGAATATCATTCTTGGATTGGTAGTAATGGAAAGGAAAGCAATTGCAATGCGGTATTGATTGCACAGATTTATATTTTCCATGCAGACATTGCATTTGAATGTGGACAGTTAAATTAATGTTCATACGTACGATATACACATATGGTATACATGAGTTATTGCATTTCTTATGAGCTAAACAAAAGGAAATAGAAAAGAAATTTGCTATTTCGCTTCCCTAAAAATTGCCAATTTGAACAAATGATCAATTTCCCAAAAAAATTGATACACTCTTGTCCATACATACACAATTTTCAATTATTTTACACAATTTCACTTTTCCAAATCAATCCAAGTCTGAGCTTTAGCAAAAGTTTAATTTTTTCTAGAATTTTTACAGAATTGTACAGGTAAAAAATTTTAAAATTTCCCCTACAAAATTTATACTTAAAATTTTACAATTTGTGAAAAATTTACACCCTCATGTCTATATAGTGTATTGTGGGGCTTATATGTATTTCAACCACATGTAGAGAAGTAATATGATCACGTCAAAAACATGTAACATGTTTGTCGCAACCATGTTATATTCTCGCAAATTATGTATTTGATTTTATGTTTGGCGAGAAAACTAAATTTTTACGACAAACAGGTTTCATGTTTCCCACCCAAACATAACATTTAGCTCTTGGGACATGTTTGAGGTCATTATATTTCTTCTCTGCGTGCAACTTAAGGTTGTTATCATTTCGAAACCATTCGTCTGACAGCTGACATATATATTCCAGTGACAGTTCATTTCATTGTTTACAAGCTTACAAACGCATTTTGATTTATTGCATTCAGAAATAAAGTTGTTAGCGATGAAATTTAAGCGTAATAGTGTGATTGTTTTTTATATGGCAATCACAAGTGGATATCGTTATAGTCCTCCAAAAAGTTAATGACTTGATCGAAATCCCCACTGCATTGCTGGAAAACTTAATCGTCAGCTGAACATATCGCAAGAACGCATGCAACACATATTAAAAAGTGAGCTTGGAATAATGCCATTGAAGTGCAAGAGCTCATCGAGGCACCAAAAAAGTCAGACTGGAAACAGTTGTTTCGATTGCACGAAAGTAATCAGCTAATGAATTTGAGTTTTTCCGATGAGAAGCCATTCCAAATTGTTAATATACAAAATATTCGAGTTTACTTACCAAAGAGGTCAACTGACAATTTACAAATCTGATTGGCCACCAGAACCCAGCAAAAAAGCGTCGCCAAAAAAGTAATGAAAATGTTCTTTTTGGATCCGGAAGTGGTGCAAAATTGACGCAGAAGTGATGAATTTAACATGGGCTTGTCATAGGACTGAAGTCCTCCATTTCAACAGCCGTTGCACTGAATTTGCATCACTTCTTTAGGTGTGATCCGAATTCAATATCTTGGATGTAAATTAAAAAATTCTATGATATTTTGTCAAATAAATAATTTTTATAATTTTTTTTTATAATTTTTAATGGATTCTGACGCTAGTTGGAAACGTTTGACCTCAACTATTTTCAAAAAATCAAAATTTTTTCAGATTGGATTTAGCATTTTTTTCGACAAAATTTAAATGATTTGTACCATTTTATGAATTCTTACTCTGTTTTTAGCCTATTTGAAACAAAAAAAGTTAAAATTACCCATTAAAAGTATGAAAAAACCAAGTTATAAAAATTTAATTAAAAGAACTTCCTGGGTAGTTTAAATAAAGAACATCATTGGGAGTGCATCTTCTGGAAGTGCTGTTATAGTTGTGCCTTTGGAAGAACTTCCAAATTTTTTTGCTGTGGGGCGCCGTAACGGCCGATGGTCGTTCTCCACTCGTAGGGGTCAAGATTAATGCCGAATATTATCGGGAAAATATCCTAAATACTGTATTGAAGCCCTGGATAGACAAACATTTCCCCCGCAGACTTTGAACATTCCACCATCGCGCTCACCACGCGTTAACCAAGAACGCCTAAAAAAGGATGTTCCCCGCTTCATTTCTACCGCACAATGATCACCAAAATCTTCCGATCTCAATCCGTTGGACTTTTGCTGGGGCATTTTGTAGAGTAGGGTAGGTTAGATATAGTGGGAGCCCGATATTTCAGACTCACTTAGACTGCATTGTGATACCACAGTTGTAAACTTCTGTCTTATCACGGAGTGTTGCCTGATTCCATATTTAGCTCAGGGACAAGGAACCTCCTTTTTATAGCCGAGTCTGAACGCCGTTTCACTTTGCACTTAACAACATATAGAAGCTTTGAAACACTCATTAGCCACCCTGTGCACACAATTTTCGATTATTCCACGCTCTTTCACCTTTCGAAATTAATGGTCAGAATTGTTGGAGAAATAAAATTCTCAATTTTCCCTAAAATGGTAAATCTTAAAGATGGGAAATTTTCTAAAAATTCATAAGAAAGTTTTTAAATTTATTTGTGAAAAATTTATGGACTCATGGCTATATACGAATAGTTTTCGTTGATTCTTCGCGCTTTCAGCTTCCCAAATCAAAGCTGTGAACTTTACCAGACAATCACCTTTTACAAAATTGTAAATTTTCCCCTAAAACTGTCAATTTTTAAAATTGATAATTTTGTAATAATTCCTATGAATAATTCAAAATTGTTAAATTTGTTATAACAAAGGCTTTGAAAATTTTCCAATTTGATAAAAGTTCACATACTTATTATGTTATTATATTTTTTGATTCTACGTTCTGTAACCTTCCAAATCGTACACATACACGCAAAGAAAAAAAAAAAACGTTTGGAAAACGTGTACCGAAAACGTTTTTCTTTTGTTAGAGTTTTTTGAATTGCTTCGAAAATTTGAAACTTTTATCACCAAAAAAATTCGTTTGTTACAAAGTTTTTATTTGTTCAATAAAAAAAGTTATTTTTGAAACAACAACGGAGTCCATTTCGTTTATATCAAACACTGTTCTTTTCTGACTTTTGGTCTTTAATAAAACACATTTTACGGTTCAAAATTTAATATAGTACAATGTAATGTTGAACATTTTTTTCGGAATCTTCCGCACATATGTAGAATGTATGTAAAAAAAAAACTTTGGTCGAAGCAGGGATCGAACCCACGACCCTTGGCATGAGAGTCAGACGTAGCAATCACTGCTCTACGGTGCCAAACTAAATGTTTGTTTCTGTTAAATAAACTTTGTTTATTCGGTTCGTGGGCGCCGGAAGCTATGCTATATAAATATAACTTATATGGATATTTATCTATTGATGACCATAACAGGTACATAGCTCAGTGGTTAGTGTGTTGGCTTACAAAGTGCATGGTCCGCGGTTCGATTCTCCGTCCAGGCGAAAGGTAAAAAAATTTTAAAAATTTATAAAATCGTATAATTTCTTCTACATTGTTTGTATTACAGAAAAAGGTGCTAAGAACTAAAAATCTTCGTGGAAGTGAGAAAGATGTGAGGGAAAATGCAATTAGCCAGAAAAAAATTTTTTTTGAGTTAGTCTTTATGAAAACGTTTGGAAAACGTGTACCGAAAACGTTTTTCTTTTGTTAGAGTTTTTTGAATTGCTTCGAAAATTTTAAACTTTTATCACCAAAAAAATTCGTTTGTTACAAAGTTTTTATTTGTTCAATAAAAAAAGTTATTTTTGAAACAACAACAGAGTCCATTTCGTTTATATCAAACACTGTTCTTTTCTGACTTTTGGTCTTTAATAAAACACATTTTACAGTTCAAAATTTAATATAGTACAATGTAATGTTGAACATTTTTTTCGGAATATTCCGAACATATGTAGAATGTATGTAAAAAAAAAAAAACTTTGGTCGAAGCAGGGATCGAACCCACGACCCTTGGCATGAGAGTCAGACGTAGCAACCACTGCTCCACGGTGCCAAACTAAATGTTTGTTTCTGTTAAATAAACTTTGTTTATTCGGTTCGTGGGCGCCGCAAGCTATGCTATATAAATATAACTTATATGGATATTTATCTATTGATGACCATAACAGGTACATAGCTCAGTGGTTAGTGTCTTGGCTTACAAAGTGCATGGTCCGCGGTTCGATTCTCCGTCCAGGCGAAAGGTAAAAAGAAATTTTAAAATTTATAAAATCGTATAATTTCTTCTACATTGTTGGTATTACAGGAAAAGGTGTTAAGAACTAAAAAACCTCGTGGATGTGAGAAAGATGTGAGGGAAAATGCAATTAACAAGAAAATAATGTGTTTTTTTGAGTTTGTCTTTATGAAATTGTTTTTACATCCTGGAAAAGAATAAACGTTTATCACAAAAAGTGTATACTTTTCTTCCTTACAGCGAAAAGCAAATGAGAAACGAACTTTGTTTGTCTAAAATTTCGTTTGGGATGAAAGAATTATTTTTTTGCGTGTAGAGGCCTTCTCACCTCAAACATTTTTCAAGAGTATATTACGGAACTCTTGAAACATGTTTGGGTTGATCATATTCCTTCTCTGTTCGTTTCCTTCGAACGAAAGAATTGTTTTCGATTGCTTGCGATTTTGATATTGTGTCCTCCTCTCGACTTTACTTCATTCATATGGGTTTTATTCATTTTCTCTCCATTTTCTACCCCCATTTTGTTCTCATTGTCGTTTATTATTAAAAGTCATTATATCGCCGGTATAAAATCTCTGGTCCCAATTTTCACATTAAACGCCAATTATATCTTTTAATTGTTTATTAAGTATTTTTCTTCCATTTAAAATCCGGAAATTGTATAATTTTTCCATTTCATTTGTGTCTGCTATTAAAGCACCTACATGAAAATACCGTAATTTCCGGTTAGAAATATGCTATCAGATCTGTGTTGATTTCTTCTTTTTTATCGTCTTTGGAAAAAGGCATTTCGAGAAGAAAAAAACAGAACCATAGAAGGGGCGATGAATACCAAAAAGCAAAAAACACACACACCCACATACATTCTGAAATTCCATTGCACCTCTCTATGACAATTTCCATACAATTATCGTTATGTCCTCAATCCTAGAAATACCAGCAAATGGATGAATGTCTTTTGGAATATACTCGTATATGTGTGTGTGTTTGTGTGGTTTGGGATTTGAGTGGGAATGAGGCATGAAATGTTAATCTTATTATTTTGCTCTCACTACGGTTGAGAGATCTGTAGCCCCCCTAAAGTATGCTACTATTTAACAGTTGGTTATCTCTGTGTATTTATCTAGAATAAGCACATACACGCACATACACATACTCACATAAAACACACAAAAGCTATGCATACAAATAAACTCAGACCAACAACGACAACAAACGAGGACACTCTTCGCATCATCAAATACCTAACGGAACATTACATTACTTTTGTATTCCTCTTTAGAGAGTAGCAGCTTCAGCTATATAGGTTTTGCTTGTGTATATACTAACATATAGATGTTTTGTGCTCATCCCATGCATATGTTTGATGAAACATTCATCTCCATATAGAACAGCAATACAACAACCACATCATTGCAAACAAATGGTGTGGAGAGTACCAACACTCACTCACTCACTCATTCATTCCCGGCAGCATTGAGAGAAGGAAAAAACAAAAACAAAAATGGAAAGTGTATTGTAGTAGTAAGGGTATCTCTTTTGCATGATATCGATTGTCATGACGTCACATGCATACTAAACAGTATAATGTTACCATGACATACAAGCTCGCTTATTCATTGCAGAATTTCTTTAAAGCAAGAAAAAGTCTTGTACAAACGTAGAGCAGCATAAAAACCAAAACAACAATACCACTGTGTAGCAGAAGAAGAAAATATGAATCCGCCATGGCTCATCACTTGGTTATGGAATAATTCTTTACAAGATAACACAGTACTACGAGATGGCAATTTTGATAATAAAACAAGTGTATACGGCCGGCCGAATCTTAAATACCCACCAACATGAATCAAAAAATAAATTTGTTTACTTAGAAAACTCATCGTCAGGTTACTTGAAAATACATATATAGAATTTTAGGTGGATTTGATGAGTATCTGTCAAGCTAGCTTGTATACCAACATAGAAATCGGGAGATTTAACACATTGGGCGCTGTACGAAAACATGGACCGATTCACACCATATATGCTACACATAATTACTGACCGAAAATACCTCTAAATTTTGAATCCCGCAAATCGGATAAAAATTGCGGTGTCTCGAAGTCAAATCGGGAGATCGGTGCATATGTGGGGTAAATCAAAATTGATCGATACGCCCCAAATTCGGCTTATTTAACATATGTGTGGACCCAAAATACTTTTTGATTTGCAATTTCAGGCAAATCACATAAAAATTGGGATGTCTACACACACGTTAAATCTGGAGATCGGTCTATATGAGGTAGAAATGAAAACATGAGCCGATAAACACCATATTCGGCGTACGTATGCGTAGACCCAAAATATCTCCAGATTTTGAATTTCAGGTTAATTGGATAAAAACTGCGGTGTCTAGAAGCTCAAGAAATCCAATCGGGAGATGGGGAAATATAGGGGCTATACCAAATCGTGGGTCGATACACACCATATTCGACATACCTATTTATGAACCCAAAATACATCTCGATTTTGAATTTCAGGCAGATCGGATAAAAGTTCGTATGTCTAGACGATCAAGAAGTCTATTAGGGAGATCGGGCTGTATGGGGGCCATACCAAACCTTGGACCGATACACACCATATTCGACATACCTATTTATTTATTTATTCAAAAATTCTGTAATACAAAGCCAATAGAGGCCTATAAAAATATATTACATCATAACAGCGTTGCCAGAATTGTTTCACCAAAAACCGCTAGATTTGCCCAAAAAAAATAGCTAAAAAAAGCTAAAAAAAATTTAAAAAATAGCTAGAAAAAAAGCTAAATTTGTTTGTATCAAAAGTCACATTTTTGATTGAAATTTAACAAACTTAAAGGCTTTATTTCACTTACAATGCATATTATTTTCATTTTAATTCCACTTCTGTGAGACTGTAACAATATCTAAGGCATATTAGCTCTGTTTGCGTATTCGATACATTTTGATTACTATCACAAATTTTTTACTGGAATTCATTCGTTTTGTGGGAGCTACCTTCCCAACACCTCTATTTTATTTACTTTTTATTTTAAAATATTAAATGATCTAAGCATGCTTTGGATTTGGTAAAAAAATGATTTGTCATTTTTTTAAATAAAATTTTAGTTTGGATTTGAAATTGTGAAAAATTCGAAATACATTACTTTTATTTAAATTGTAGAAAATACCTATAGTTTACATTTCCCAGTAAAAACATTTTCCTTTTCTTCATGAGCTATCAAAGTGCTTTAAAAACGTGCTAACGCCAACTTAAATTTCCAAATTCAGACTCGACTTCAAGTAGAAATTATTGTATATATACGTTTTTAAAATAAAGTGTTGAAAAACATCTTCTATTTTTGAACGCTATTTTGGTTTGTGGTTAAGATGCAAAAACTCCTCACATTTAAAGACTATTACATTAATTCTTCCTTCTTTCATGAAAACATACCCATTTTTAAGTTGAATCACTTAATTATAAGGACAAAACGACTTTATCGTCTTTTGGACAAGGAAAACAGTTTATATAAAAGAAATTCACAAATGCTATTATAACCAAAATTCGCGTTCGTATTTTAAGGAGACGACAATATTTTTTCAGTGCACAAAGCTATTCACATCTACTATTTTAATTTAGTAATATCGTAATAACTTTAGAATATTATAATAACATAAAAAGGATAAACGAGTCAAATGATAATATTCCCAATAATTTACTGACAGTTTATCTAACAAACTTGTATGGCAATAGTAGATTTAAAGTTTACGATAACTTTTATGTATATAATGAAAAAACTTTACAACAAGGTGTATTTGCTACAAAAATGCCCGCATAATGGCTGGACTCATTATTAATGTTTCAACTGAGCTTTGAAATATGTGGAAACCCTTATACTTGCAGCAAGGCTTAGATAAAAACGCCGATTTATCCATATTTCAATAGAAACATGTCGAAAATAAAAAAAGCCAAAAATAGCTAAAAGGGTCATGAAAAAAGCCAGAAAAAAAGCTAAAAGCTACATGCATTTTTTTCCCGCTAAACGTCTTCAAAAAAAGCCAAATCAAGCGGGAAAAAAGCTAAATTGGCAGCGCTGCATCATAACAAAAATACTGAGCCATCGATATAATGTAAACAAGTTAATACCTTAAACTAAGAAGAAACTAATTTAATTGGCTCCCCAGCCGCAAGAGTAGTAGTGACTATTAAAATAGCGATGAAATAAGTGGAACCCAAAATACCTCTCGATTTTGAATTTCGGGCAGATCGGATAAAAGTTCGGATGGCTAGAAGCCCAAGAAGTAAAATCGAGAGATCGGTCCATATGGGGGCTATACTAAAACATGGACCGATATACACCATTTTCGCCACACTTATTTGCGGTTCTAAAATACCTCTAGATTTCGAATTTCAGGAAAATCGAATAGAAAATACAGTTTCTAGAAGTCAAGGAAGTAATCTCGGGAGTTCGGTCAATATGGGGGCTGTACCAAAACATGAACCGATACACACCATTTTCGACACACCCATTTGTGGTCCTAAAATGCATCTAGATTTCCACTTTCAGACAAATCGGATAAAATCTACGGTTTCTGGAAGCCCAAGAAGTAAAATCGGGAGATCGGTCTATAAAGAGACTACTTCAAAACATGGACCGATACACACAATTTTCGGCACACCTATTTGTGGTCCAAAAATACCTCTAGATTTTCAACTCGAATAAAAACTAACAGGTTGGCTGATAAGTCCCCGGTCTAACAAAGAAAAACACATTTTTTTGTGTCAAAATTCGTTTTTATTATTCAACATAGTTCCCTTTAAGAGCGATACGACGATTATAACGACCTTCCCATTTTTGATACCATTTTGGTAGTACTCCTTCGGTTTTGCCTCAAAATAGGCCTCAGTTTCGGCGATCACCTCTTCATTGCAGTCAAATTTTTTCCCTGCGAGCATCCTTTTGAGGTCTGAGAACAAGAAAAAGTCGCTGGGGCCAGATCTGGAGAATACGGTGGGTGGGGAAGCAATTCGAAGCCCAATTCATGAATTTTTGCCATCGTTCTCAATGACACGGGCGTTGTGGCACGGTGCGTTGTCTTGGTGGAACAACACTTTTTTCTTCTTCATATGGGGCCGTTTTGCCGCGATTTCGACCTTCAAACGCTCCAATAATGCCATATAATAGTCACTGTTGATGGTTTTTCCCTTCTCAAGATAATCGATAAAAATTATTCCATGCGCATCCCAAAAAACAGATTCCATTACTTTGCCAGCGGACTTTTGAGTCTTTCCACGCTTCGGAGACGGTTCACCGGTCGCAGTTCACTCAGCCGACTATCGATTGGACTCAGGAGTGTAGTGATGGAACCATGTTTCATCCATTGTCACATATCGACGGAAAAACTCGGGTGTATTACGAGTTAACAGCTGCAAACACCGCTCAGAATCATCAACACGTTGTTGTTTTTGGTCAAATGTGAGCTCGCGCGGCACCCATTTTACACAGAGCTTCCGCATATCCAAATATTGATGAATGATATGACCAACACGTTCCTTTGATATCTTTGAGGCCTCTGCTATCTCGATCAACTTCATTTTACGGTCATTCAAAATCATTTTGTGGATTTTTTTGATGTTTTCGTCGGCAACCACCTCTTTCGGGCGTCCACTGCGTTCACCGTCCTCCATGCTCATTTCACCATGCATGAATTTTGCATACAAATCAATTATTGTTGATTTCCCTGGGGCAGAGTCCGGAAACTCATTATCAAGCCAAGTTTTTACTTCCACCGTATTTTTTCCCTTCAGAAAACAGTATTTTATCAAAACACGAAATTCCTTTTTTTCCATTTTTTTCACAATAAAAAAAGTTGCTTCACCAAAGACGCTCTATCTCATAAACTAATTGACTTACAGACGTCAAATTTTGACACGAATCATTTGAAGGTTGGTACTATATAAAAATAATATGCATTTAATACTAGCGACGCCATCTATGTGTCAGACCGGGGACTTATCAGCCAACCTGTTATGGTTTCTAGAAGCCCAAGACCCCAAATCGGGGGCTCGGTTTATATGGGAGCTATATCAAAACCTCAACCGATATAGCCCATCTTCGAACTTGACTTGCGTGTAGACACAACACGGATCTGTGCCAAATTTCAGGACGATGGCGCCATTACTGAAGACTGTAGCGTGATTACAAGAGACAGACAAAGGGCCAGACGGACATGCTTACATCGTCTTACAATTTCTCCCTGATCAAGAATATATACACTTTTATAGTCAGAAATCGATAGATATGTTCCAAACGGAATGACAAACTTATTATACCCAGGGTTGGCCTGTCACAAACTGTGACTTTTGCGACATACATTTGCGACGGTATAATAAGTATGTCGCAAAAGTCGTAAACCTACTGTAGAAAACCAAATTTTGAATAGAAGAAATCCTGAACATTTTTTAATTTAGTTTGACAGCATTCGCTGTGAGTTTCTGCAGAAATTTGTGAAAGTTTTCCCATGGTCAAGCCTATTTTCTTAGGTGGTATCGAAATTCCCATTGGTGAGTGTGCAAAATACCTTGGGGTTATATTAGACAGGAGACTGAACTTGAAAGCTAAGAAAGGACGAGAAAATCCACGGTTACCCGGTGCAAAAGGCAATAGGGAAAATGTGGGGACTAAAACCGAAAATTGTAAATATTCCTAAGAATTGAAACTTCTTCGCACATACCATCGTCTCGCATTCGCTGCCTAGCTGACGCGACTAAAGTATTTTCAGTTTGCGACTTTTTTTACTTTTTCTACATTTACGACGCGTATGTGACGTTTACGACGTTTACAACTTTACGACAGTCTCAAACCTAAAAAAGTTTGATACAGACCATCTCTGATTATACCCCCATCACCATTCTATGGTGGTGGGTATAAAAATCGGGAGAATACTACCCTAGCAGACATTGAATGTAGAAGTGTGCACGTGACACGAAATTGTCGTGACTCACGAAAATGTTCGTGATTCACGCGTGAGTCGTGAGTCACGCTGACGGCAACGGCGTGAGTGCGCGTGAGAGTGATTAACCAACCAAATGATGGGCGTTAGCGTGAGTCACGAAAATAATATCTTCGAGAGTGTGCGTGAGTAACGAATTTCGGAAAACACGCTCACGAAAATAATAAAACATAAAATGCTTACGAGTTGAATTCATTTATAATTTTAGTGACATTCTAGGTTGTAAGAGTTTTATAACGCACTCGATTTTAACCATATTCAGGTTTTCAGTCAGGTTCTATGGGTAAATCAGTCATAAAATAATTCGTGAGTCACGACATTTTTCGTGAGTCACGACATTTAAAAGATTTTCGTGCGTGAGTGTGCGTGAGCGTGAGTCCTATCAAAAAAATATCGTGCGTGAGTGTGCGTGAATAAGATTTCTCTGTCGTGAGTGTGCGGAGCGTGAGCAAAATATTACTCACGTGCACACCTCTAATTGAATGATAGAAGAAAATGATTTGACTTCTCTCATACAGCTTCCAAACCACTGTGCCATTTCGAATGAATGATTGTGTGAAGAGGTCGTTTCCTTCTCGTATGTTAGAGGATATTGATGACTACTACTAACGTACTCGATGGTCTGGTGACTGATGTTTCCTTGAATTGCGGCATAGGGTGTTTGTATACCCGACGAGTGGTATCCGACATAGCTACATCGTCAATATGCATCCATAGACCCCAAAAGCCTGGTGTGGCATTGCTGATGCTTTCATTATCCCCGGCGAACGCATAGTGTCAAAAGCACAAAAAACAAGTCAAGTTGTTGTGAATTGCGTGAATCTTCAAAACGGACGATGAGCAGGAGGGTGGAAAATGAAGATGTGACGAAAGGAACAGGGAGCAGAGAGCAGCTATGTGGTTTAGTCTACAGCATATTAGCATAATCTAAGCAACAGTAACAGTGAAGCCCAATAGACAAACAACAGCAAGCTAAAGGCATAGCATTTTGCACCCAACTTCATTTGAACGGCAACAACAGAAACAACGGCGACAACGCCTTTGACAAGCCAAACAATAACAAAAAAAAACATTTGGCAACCATAAGGATATATCCCCCTCACCAAAAAACGAAACGAAACACGAAAAAGAGAAAGAAGCATCTGCTTCTGTTGCTTAATCGCACAGATAATGATGCTTTATCGTTTGTACTTATGCGGAGTTTTATTGTTACCCAAGAATTTCAACGTTCAGCCATGTGAATCCTAAAATGCGAAACCTTTGAATGTTCTGTGCTGCGTATCCTAACGAACAAAGATGAAGCATTCTGGTGGCAATGAGTGGGAGATGCTGCTATTTTGAGTCCTACATTGTGATTTCTTTGGCTAGAGGATTTTTTGTTTTCGTTGCATGTCTTTCCCCTTCGATTGGATGAAAGCTTGTAAAATGGGGATTTACGTACATTTCGATATGGTTGGCTCTTGATAAGCTGCATAATAAAACATGTAATGATCGTTTATAATTTTCCTTTTTATAGCGACTTAACGCTTACAATTTTCTGGGGTGTGTCATTTTTTGTCTTTCAAGGGGATGTTGAATGCAGAAAAAGAAGACAGAAACAGGAAAGGAAAATCTAAAGCTGGATGGGGCCGACTATATTATACCCTGACCCACTTTCTAGATCCACATTTTCGATATTAACTCAAATCATTTAAATTTGTTTAAATCTGAAACGATTTGGACATTATTTGACATATTTTTAACTTTTACAAAATCTCTAGACTTAAATTTTAAACCGTATAATGGCTTTGAGCGGAGCAAAATGTTAGAAAAATAAGTCTGAGTAAAGCTATGGTCGACCGAAAGATATATATGGGAACTAAATCTAATGGTGTAGGCCGCCGGAACGGCCAATGGTTGATCTACGCTCGCATTAATCCGCCGTGGAGTCAAAATAAAATTTCTATTTTTACCGGTAAAATGTTCTGAAGACAGTATTGAGCAGTGGGCAGAATATATTTCAAAAGCATACCATGACCTTTCTAACATCATGGACATGGACAGCACCATCAAACTATGCACTCGTCAACCAAGAATGGATTAAAACGGGAGTTCCCGCTTAATTTCTACCGTACAATGACCACCAAAATCTCCGGATCTCAATCACGATTGCCAAATTTTTTAAAAAATTTTGACAAAAAATTTTCTATAGAAAAAAAAAATTGGAAAAAATTTAGAAATAAAATGTGGACAAAATTTTCTATAGAAATAAAATTTTGACAAAATTTGCTATAGAAATAAAATTTTGACAAAATATTCTATAGAAATAAAATTTGGACAAAATTTTCTATAGAAATAAAATTTTGACAAAATTTTCTACAGAAACAAAATTTTGACAAAATTTTCTATAAAAACAAAATTTTGACAAAATTTTCTACAGAAAAAAAAATTTGACAAAATTTTCTATAGAAATAAAATTTTGACAAAATTTTCTATAGAAATAAAATTTTGACAAAATTTTCTATAGAAATAAAATTTTAACAAAATTTTCTATAGATATAAAATTTTGACAAAATTTTCTATAGAAGTAAAATTTATACAAAATTTTCTATAGAAATAAAATTTTGACAAATTTTACTATAGAAATAAAATGTTGACAAAATTTGCTAGAGAAATAAACTGTTGACAAAATTTTCCATAGAAATAAAATGTTGACAAAATTTTCTATAGAAATAAAATGTTGACAAAATTTTCCATAGAAATAAAATTTTGACAAAATTTTCTATAGAAAAAATGTTTTCTATAGAAATAAAATTTTGACAAAATTTTGACAAAATTTTTCTATAGAACAAAATTTTGACAAAATTTTCTATAGAAAAAAAGTTTTGACAAAATTTTTTATAGAAATAAAATTTTGACTAAATTTTCTATAGAAATAAAATTTTGGCAAAATTTTCTATAGAAGTAAAATTTTCTACAAAATTTTTTATAGAAATAAAATTTTTACAAAATTTTCCATAGAAATAAAATTTTTACAAAATTGTCTATTCAAGTAAAATTTTTTACAAAAATTTCCTATAGAAATAAATCACATTTCCATAAAAATGACAATGACAATCGATTTGAGAAGCAATTAAAATTGTATTGTAATGACCGTCGTGCCGCAGCTAGTAGAATTCTACCAAATATGGTAGATTTTTTCTGTTTCTGTCATTCTGTGTTTCTATCATTGGTAGAATTCTGGTAGATTCGTAGAATTCTCTAACTGAGAGGTACTTCACAAATTTTCTATAGAAATAAAATTTGGAGAAAATTTTCTGTAGAAATAAAATTTGGACAAAATTTTCTATAGAAATAAAATTTGGACAAAATTTTCTATGGAAATAGAATTTTGACAAAATTTTCTATAGAAATAAAATTTTGACAAAATTTGCTACAGAAATCAAATTTTGACAAAATTTTCTATAAAAATAAAATTTTGACAAAATTTGCTATAAAAATAAAATGTTGACAAAATTTGCTATAGAAATAAAATGTTGATAAAATTTTCCATAGAAATAAAATGTTGACAAAAATTTGTATAGAAATAAAATTTTGACAAAATTTTCTATAGAAATAAAATTTTGACAAAATTTTCTATAGAAATAAAATTTTGACAGAAATTTCTATATAGATTAAAATTAAGACAAAATTTTCTATAGAAATAAAATTTTGACAAAATTTTCTATAGGAATAAAATTTCGACAAAATTTTTTATAGAAAAAAATTTTGACAAAAATCTCCATAGAAATAAAAAAAAATTTTTATTGAAATAATATTTTGTCAATATTTTCTATAGAAATAAAATTTTGAAAAAATTTTGTAGAGAAATAAAATTTTGACAAAATTTTCTATAGAAATACAATTGTTAATCATTGTTGTTGTTTTTTTGATTTCAGCTTAAAACCATGCATTGACTAAACTGCAAGTGTAGCTTAACCAACAGAGGAAAACGAATGTTTGTCAAATTTATTTGGGCAAATCCCTATAGACTGCAAGATGGTTGGATGGACGCAAGCTTCGGAATAACCACATTCTTCATCAGCATCCTCTAGTGGCAGCAAATACAATTGTGACAAATAAAATTTTTACCAAATTTTCTATAGAAACAAAATGTTGACAAAATTTTCTATAGAAATAAAATTTTGACAACATTTTTTACAGAAATAAAAAATTTTGACAACATTTTTTATAGAATTAAAAATTTGACAAAATTTTCTATAAGAATAAAATTTTGAAAAAAATTTTCATAGAAATAAAATTTTGACAAAATTTTCTATAGAAATAAAATTTTGACAAAATTTTTTATAGAAATAAAATTTTGACAAATTTTGTCATAAAAATAAAATTTTGACAAAACTTTCTATAGAAATAAAATTTTGACAAAACTTTCTATAGAAATTAAATTTTGACAATATTTTCTATAGAAATAAAATTTTGACAAAATTTTCTATAGAAATAAAATTTTGACAAAATTTTCTATAGAAATAAAATGTTGACAAAATTTGCTATTGAAATAAAATGTTGACAAAATTTTCCATACAAATAAAATTTTGACAAAAATTTCTATAGAAATAAAATGTTGACAAAATTTTCTATAGAAATAAAATGTTGACAAAATTTTCTTTAGAAATAAAATTTTGAAAAAATTTTCTATAGCAATAAAATTTTGACAAAATTTTCTGTCGAAATAAAATTTTGACAAAATTTTTTATAGAAATAAAATTTTGACAAAATTTGTCATAGAAATAAAATTTTGACAAAACATTCTATAGAAATAGAATTTTGACAAAACTTTCTATAGAAATAAAATTTTGACAAAACTTTCTATAGAAATAAAATTTTGACAACATTTTCTATAGAAATAAAATTTTGACAAAATTTTCTATAGAAATAAAATTTTGACAAAATTTTCTATAGAAATAAAATGATGTCAAAATTTGCTATTGAAATAAAATGTTGACAAAATTTTCCATACAAATAAAATTTTGACAAAAATTTCTATAGAAATAAAATGTTGACAAAATTTTCTGTCGAAATAAAATTTTGACAAAAGTTGCTATAGAAATAAATTTTTGACAAAATTTTCTATATAAATAAAATTTTGACCAAATTTTCCATAGAAATAAAATTTTGACAAAAATCTCCATAGATATACAATTTTGACATTTTTTATTAAAATAAAATTTTGCAAAGAAGATTTTTTTGTTCGGTAGTTTTTTGGTAAAATTTCGCCAAATTTAGATAGATTATTTTTGGCTCGAGTAAAAACCATGATCTCGAACTCAACTCATTTCTAGACAGTGTTTCACCAATAAACCGAAGAGCCTCTTTCGTATGGCTTTGTCGGCCATTTGAAGGCCATGATTGTGCCATTGGTAGTCAATTAGAAGAAATCTAAAATTTGATGTTATTTCCGATTTTTGCCTTTGGACTATAGAATTTAAAAATGATGAAAATATAGCTCTTTACTATGTTGTATTACATATTATCCACGATGTATGTAAACTGATCACCAAATTTTGATTTCTTGAACCTCTTGGAGAGACAAATTTCATACGATTAGATTGAAATTTAATGTTCTTTCATTCAAAATATTTGCATATACATAAATCCGTAATTATATATAGCCCTTATAGGAAGCGGTCCCCAAATTTGATTCTTGATATATATTGGTTACCCCTATAATCTTGTGTTGGTTTACACAAATTACATATGGACTAATCTTAATTTAAGATGACAATGTTAAGAACTTTTAACCATCGACAACTGTTACCACAACCCAGGTAATTCCATCGTCAATGACAGTCCTTACTAGAACTTTGTACGCAAGCCCGGTGCGAGAGTAAATAGGATTCGGGCTGGGGAAGATTCTTCATGAGTAGTCCACTCAGGTGATGGAGCAATGTTGAATATAAAAAAATAGAAACGGTGGGGGGCTATTTAAATTTATTTGTTTAAAAATCTCTCTTTATTTACTTACATTAGCTCGTTTAGTTAATTCACTAATGTCACATTTTTATATAATCAATTTTGGACCACTTAGCGTATACGTATTTAAAATTTATTTATATCATTCATACGCCACCCGGGCGTTTGACATCATATGTAGGAAATATCAATTTTATTTTGTTTCCTATCCTTAAAGATGACTATGTACGTTAGGTTTATTTGCTCCTATTGCAACTGTGTTAAATTGTATTGTAACATCCGGTGGTTGTTGTGTCATGTTCAATCACATCAAATGCTTACCGATGCATTAAATGTGTTGTGATCCCGGGTGCATTAAAAGCACAACACAACACATGAAGCATGTTCGAAATACTTGGCGAGGGTGCAATGTTGCAATATTTTATAAAAACATGCAAAAAAATATGTCCATACATACAAAACAGGATAGACATTTACGTATGAGATATTCCATAAGGAAGCAAATTATCACCACTTCAGTATATTGCCGTCGTTGTTAATTGGAAAGCAAAAATGTTTCTACTATTTTTCTTTTTTGGACATTTTGGGTTTTTTAAAGCTCGTTCTTTGCGATATAAGAAAGCTTTACCACTATAGTCTAATAAATGAAATGAGTAGATCGTCCAATAAAGGAAACTGATGAGAATGTGGAAATCCGAAACAGCTGTCTTCCCAACCATTTGGGAAAAAAAATTTTGCCTTTCCATAACATCATGATAAATTTTATATATTTTCAATTATTTATTTTATGAAAAATTTTGTCAAAATTTTATTTCTATAAAAATTTTTGTCTAAATTTTATTTCTATGAAAAATTTTGTCAACATTTTATTTCTAAAGAAAATTTTGTCAAAATGTTATTTCTATAGAAAAATTTGTCCAAATTTTATTTCTATAGAAAAATTTGTCAAAATTTTATTTCTATAGAAAAATTTGTCAAAATTTTATTTCTATATAAAATTTTGTCAAAATTTTATTTCTATATAAAATTTTGTCAAGATTTTATTTTTATATAAAATTTTGTCAAAATTTTATTTCTATATAAAATTTTATCAAAATTTTATTTCTATAGAAAATTTTGTCAAAATTTTATTTCTATAGAAAATTTTGTCAACATTTTATTTCTATAGAAAATTTTGTAAAAATTTTATTTCTATAGAAAATTTTGTCAAAATTTTATTTCTATATAAAATTTTGTCACAATTTTATTTCTATAGAAAATTTTGTCAAAATTTTATTTCTATAGAAATTTTTGTCAAAATTTTATTTATATAGAAATTTTGTTCAAAATTTCTATAGAAAATTTTGTCAAAATTTTATTTCTATAGAAAATTTTGTCAAAATTTTATTTCTATAGAAAATTTTGTCAAAATTTTATTTCTATAGAAAATTTTGTCAAAATTTTATTTCTATAGAAAATTTTGTCAAAATTTTATTTCTATGAAAAATTTTGTCAACATTTTATTTCTAAAGAAAATTTTGTCAAAATTTTATTTCTATAGAAAAATATGTCAAAATTTTATTTTTATATTAAATTTTGTCACAATTTTTTTTCTATATAAAATTTTGTCAAAATTTTATTTCTATAGAAAATTTTGACAAAATTTTATTTATATAGAAAATTTTGTAAAAATTTTATTTATATAGAAGATTTTGTCAAAATTATATTTCTATAGAAAATTTTGTCAAAATTTTATTTCTATAAAAAAATTTTTCAAAATTTTATTTATACATAAAATTTTGTCAAAATTTTATGTCTATATAAAATTTTGTCAACATTTTATTTCTATATAAACTTTTGTCAAAATTGTATTTCTATATAAAAGTTTGTCATAATTTTATTTCTATATAGAATTTTATCAAAATTTTATTTCTATAGAAAATTTTTGTCAAATTTTGATTTCTATAGAAAATTTTATCAAAATTTTATTTCCATAGAAAATTTTATCAAAATTTTATATCTAAAGAAAATTTGTTCTACCATCTGTGGCAACCTTGGTTGGAATAGCTTGGCTTGATATACTGAAGTTTTTATCTTTAGCTTCTTTCCTCTTGGAAAACTTAATGGTATCTAAATAGCTTTACCAAGTAAGGCTATTTAGATACTTCGATTAGTTTAATAACTTAATAAAAACTACCATTATGGCGTATGAATAATATTAAAACGATATAATAACGTATACGCCAACATGTTCTGCTTGATTTTATTGTATATGGGTATAATATACATCATAGCAAATTGACAATGAAATGCTTCATATAGGCCACGTATATATTGAAATTGTATAGGAAATATGTGTAATGTATATAAAATTGCTGAATAATATTGTCGCTTTATCCCTTTCTGACGACCTGCATCATTTGATTTAAATCTTTCTTTTTTTGCTGCAAAATACAAAAATATCGATTTTTTTCTCAGATGTTTAAGTGAACGGTGTATTTGCGTATTTGCAAATAGACTTACAGAGAAAGTGAAGTTAAAGAGGAATTAGCTGAATATATTTGCGATAAAATTTTAAGTTAGAATTTAATCTTCAAGTAAAGATAGTGGTAAACATTTATTTTTGGGATATTAAAAGCCAGGATTTGCTATAAATCCAAGAGGTTAAATTAGGCTATTAATGGCATATTATATAAATTAACATTATTTTGTTTTTATACATTACGACACTTTGTGAACAGAGTATTACAAGTTGGTGCATATATTTGCAACACCCAGAACTAGACGAGATAGACACATGGTGTCCGTCCTGAGCTCGACTGCCGCAGTTGGTAGAATTCTACCAAAAATGGTAGAATTCTTGATAGATTGGTAGAATTTCTTTGGTAGATTCGTAGAATTTGCAAAAATTTTTCTATAGAAATACAATTTTGACAAAATTTTCTATACAAATATACATTTTACAAAATTTTCTATAAAAGTAAAGTTTTGACATAAATTGTGTATAGAAAAAAATTTACAAAAATTTCTAAAGAAATAAAATATAAACAAAATTTTGTATAGAAATAAAATTTTGACAAAACTTTCTATAGAAAGGAGTTTAGGTGGCAGCCCGATGTATCAGGCTCACTTAGACTATTCAGTTCATTTTGATACCACATTGGTGAACTTCTCTCTTATAACTGAGTGCTGCCCGATTCCATATTAAGCTCATTGTCAAGGGACCTCCTTTTTATAGCCGAGTACGAATGGCATTCCATATTGCAGTGAAACCACTTCGAGAAGCTTTGAAACCCTCAGAAATGTCACCAGAATTACTGAAGTGGGATAATCCACCGCTGAAAAACTTTTTGGAGTTCAGTCGAAGTAGGAACCTTGTATATGCAAGGCGAAAATGCTAACCATTGCACCACGGTGGCTCCCTTTAAATAGAAATAAAATTTTCTATAGAAATAAAATTTTGATAAAATTTTCGAAAGAAATAAAATTTTGAGAAAATTTTCTGTAGAAATAAAGTTGTGACAAAATTTTCTATAGAAATACAATTTTGACAAAATTTTCTATAGAAATAAAATTTTGAGTAATTTTTCTATAAAAATGTTGATAAAATTTTCTATAGAAATACAATTTTGACAATATTTTCTATAGAAATAAATTTTTCACAAAATTTTCTGTAGAAATAAAATTTTGAAAAAATTTTCCGTAGAAATTAAATTTTGAAAAAATAAATGAAATAAAATTTTAATAAAATTGTCTATAGAAATAAAATTTGTACAAAATTTTCTATAGAAATAGAATTTTAACAAAATTTTCTATAGAAATAAAATTTTGACTAATTTTTCTATAGAAATAAAATTTTCACAAAATTTCCTATAGAAATAGTAATTTTGACAAAATTTTCTATAGAAATGAAATTTTGACAAACTGCTCTATAAAGGGTGATACAGTCAAAATTTGGTCAATATAAACTTGACGTATTTCTTTCAATTTTGCATTTAAAAAACCTGAACACCCCTCATTTGTAAGGGATGTGTGTGTAGAATGTTGGTCCTATTTTGATTTTGGAATTCACTCTTCAGTTGTCAAAATGCCGTCCAAGCAAGAAGAGCAGCGTATCAAAATTTTGCTCGCGCATCGCGAAATTCCGAGCTACTCGCACGCAAACCTGGCAAAATCGCTAAAAGTTGCCAAATCAGCCGTTACAAATGTAATTAAAGTGTTTGGGGAACGTTTGTCGACAGCCAGGAAGTCTGGATCGGGGGGAAATCGAAAACCGGAAGCCGCTGAGACGACAAAGAGAGTTGCCGGTAGTTTCAAGCGAAACCCTAACCTCTCTCTCCGAGATGCCGCAAATAAGGTGGGTGCATCGTATACAACCGTGCATCGAGCCAAAAAACGAGCCGGACTATCGATGATAAACAAAATACGACGGCCAAAGCGCGATCCCGGAGGCTGTACACGACGATGCTGACGAAGTTTGACTGCGTGGTAATGGACGACGAAACCTACGTCAAAGCCGACTACAAGCAGCTTCCGGGACAGGAGTTTTATACGGCAAAAGGAAGGGGAAAGGTAGCAGATATTTTCAAGCACATAAAACTGTCAAAGTTCGCAAAGAAATATCTGGTTTGGCAAGCCATCTGTACCTGTGGCTTGAAAAGCAGCATTTCCGGTACTGTCAACCAAGAAATTTACGTGAAAGAGTGTTTGAATAAACGTCTGCTGCCTTTCCTGAAGAAACACGATTGTTACGTACTGTTTTGGCCGGATTTGGCATCTTGCCATTACGGTAAAAAGGCCATGGAGTGGTACGCCGCCAACAACGTGCAGGTGGTTCCCAAGGACAAGAACCCTCCCAACACGCCAGAGCTCCGCCCAATTGAGAAATACTGGGCTATTGTCAAGCGGAACCTAAAGAAGACCAAAAAAAAAAACTGCTAAGGACGAGCAGCAGTTCAAGGCAAACTGGCTTTCTGGGGCGAAGAAGGTGGACAAGGTGGCTGTACAAAATCTGATGGCAGGTGTCAAGCGTGAGGCCCGGCAATTCGGATTTGGAAAAGCGAAAGCCTAACTGAATATTTTTCCTGAATTTTATATTAATTGAACTTGAAAAAGAAATTTAATTTGATTTTTTAAATAAACGATTTCACCGATTTACACGCGTTTTCCCTTGACCAAATTTTGACCGTATCACCCTTTAGAAATAAAATTTTCTATAGAAATAAAATTTTGAGAAATTTTTCTATAGAAATAAAATTTTCATAAAATTTTCGAGAGAAATAAAAATTTGATAAAATTTTCGAGAGAAATAAAAATTTTAAAAAATTTTTCATAGAAATAAATTATTGAGAAAATTTTCTATAAAAATTAAACTTTGAGAAAATTTTCTATAGAAATAAATTTTTTACAAATTTTTATATGGAAGTACAATTTTGACAATATTGTATATAGAAATACAATTTTGGCAAAATGTTCTATAGAAATAAAATTTTGACAAAATTTTCTATAGAAATAAAATGGCTTTGTTTATTGTTGTTGGTTTATTCAGCTGGTTTCTTTCATTTGATATCGATATTTTTTCAGTCTATCAGCATGATTACTTTCAATATTTAATATAAAATAAATTTTAGTTTTGAATCAGGTGCATAAACATTCCATTCAAAACATTCCAATGAAATATTTTAATTTAATTTTTACTTTTCTAAAAAATTCTCGCAAGATTTCATTTTATCTTTTTTCTCATCCGCTCTCTTTATGTTAAATTCTTTTCTTGTTTATTGCATAATAAAATATCTAAGGTGAAATTTCCGTTTTTCATCCATTTCCTCCCCTTATTTTATTATTCAATCAATTAGGGCCAACATAATCCTTTCAATTGCATATTTTCTTTGAGGCAAAAAACAAGGAAAATTATAAATTCATTAAAAAGTAATTCAATTAAAACTAAAGCGTTTGAGGCCATATAATCAGAGGAAAGCCGTAAAGAGAGAGAGAGATGAAAGAGCCTATTGGATAAAAGCAATAAAGCTTCCAGGTATTTATTTCATCTCCTTAACGGGTTTAGAATGCTCGTTAATTTTGCAATAGATTGTAGAGAACTCAGAAATACAGAAACATTGTAACTAAGGTAGAAATGTTTCCAAAGCTTTCATCATTGGTAGAAGTGGAAACAACTTCAACTTCAACTTCAACTTCAACATCATCATAATCAAGTCTCTTTTGCGGAGGCAACTTTTGAGGTCGAAAGAGAAAAGAAAATATTCTCAATGGTCAATGAAGTGATTAATATGCATTTGCTGCTTGAATAACAATGAGACAGTGAGATGAAATTAATAGAAATACAATTAAAGCAAATGGACTATGAAAATTATTGCTCGTTTAATACAATTTATATGCAAGGCCTGCCTCTTTTACATTTTACAATCCCAATTTCGACCGAGTATCACAAAAATTTCACATTGTGTGTATTTTAATTTCAAGTAAATTGATTAAATTGTGAAGATTTTAAGATAAAGCGAGAGCCACTGTGATGCTATCGTTAGCATGCATACCTTGCATAGCGAATACCAAAAAGTTTTTAGGCTGTGGATTATCCTCTCTCATTTCGGAGTGTTTCAAAGCTACATGAATAGACATCAGGGATGGAAAATGCAGTACTATAGTATTTTTTCACTAGTTTTTCACTGTAGTACCCCCGCGAATGATATAGTACCCTTTGTGTAGAAATTTTTGAACCGATATCAGATTTATGGTACAATAGTTTTGACAAAATATTTTAATATTTCGAGAAAGTCTTTAACAAACTTATTGGCTGGTAGTTTTTTACAAATTTGGCAAAACAGACAAATTCATGCGGGAAGAAAATCCAGATTTTATAAAAGCTATAGTCAAAAACACTATTTTATTGAATTTCAAGAATGTTTTAGTCGAATAAAGCATGTGTTTCTATATGACGCTTCCACACGAACACGAACAGAAGTTATCGGTCGCATACTAAAATAATGCGAACCATTATAGTCGCGGTCGAAGCTTGAGACAAAATTAATCTACCAACATTTGGAGAAAATCTTACCAAAAACTATCAAAAAATATAATTTTCCAAAAATTTATTTCTTTAGAAAGTTTTGTCAAAACTTTATTTCTACAGAAAATTTTGTCAAAATTTTTTTTCTTTTGGAAAACTTTGTCAAAATTTTATTTACTATACCCTTCACCACTACTGTGGTACAGGGTATAATAAGTTTGTGCATTTGTATGTAATGCCAAGAAATAGTGGTCATAGACCCATCTTTTAGTATACCGATCGGCTTAGAATTAAATTCTGAGTCGATTTAGCGATGTCCGTCTGTCTGTCCGTCCGTCCGTCCGTCTGTCTGTATATGTAATTTTGTGCACAAAGTACAGCTCGCAATTTAAGTCCGATCGTCCTCAAATTTGGCATAGGACCGTTTCTTGGGACAGAGACAATCGCTATTGGTTTTGGAAAAAAATCGGTTCAGATTTAGATATAGCTGCCATATATATTTATCCCCGATGTGGTCATAGTTAGCGTGTTTATCAACCGATTTTCTTGAAATACCGTACATCCAAATATTTTATGAATCTCGAAAGTCTTGCGAAATATCAGCCAAATCGGTTCAGATTTAGATATAGCTCCCATATATATCTTTCGCCCGATATGGACTTATATGGCCCCAGAAGCCAGAGTTTTGGCCCAATTTGATTGAAATTTTGCACTAGGAGTACAATTAGTAATATAGTAATGTGTGCCAAATTTGATTGAAATCGGTTCAGATTTAGATATAGCTCCCATATATATGTTTTTCTGATTTCGACAAAAATTGTCAAAATACCAACATTTTCCTTGTTAAATCGCCACTGCTTAGTCGAAAAGTTATCAAAATCACTCTAATTTTCCTAAACTTCTAATAAATATATATCGAGCGATAAATCATAAATAAACTTTTTCGAAGTTTCATAGACCAACCTTTTAGTATACGGATCGGCTTAGAATTAAACTCTGAGTCGATTTAGCGATGTCCGTCTGCCTGTCTGTCTGTCTGTCTGTCTGTTGATGTATTTTTGTGTGCAAAGTACAGCTCGCAGTTTTAGTCCGATTGTCCTAAAATTTGGTATAGGGTCCTGTTTCGGCTCAAAGACGATCCCTATTGATTTTGGAAAAAAATCGGTTCAGATTTAGATATAGCTGCCATATATATTTTTCACCGATCTGGTCATAATTGGCGTGTATATCAACCGATCTTCCTCAAATTCCGTACATTCGATTTTGCTGATATTTTGCAAAATATCAGCAAAATCGGTTCAGATTTAGATATAGCTCCCATATATAGCTTTCGCCCGATTTACACTCATTTGCCCACAGAGGCCAATTTTTTGCTCCGATTTAGTTGAAATTTTGCATAGGGAGTAGAATTAGCGTTGTAACTATGCGTGCCAAATTTGCTTGAAATCGGTTCAGATTTGGATATATCTCCCATATAAAGCTTTCGCCCGATTTACACTCATATGACCACAGAGGCCAATTTTTAACTCCGATTTAGTTGAAATTTTGCACAGGGAGTAGAATTAACATTGTAGCTATGCGTGCCAAATTTGGTTGAAATCGGTTCAGATTTAGATATAGCTCCCATATATATGTTTTTCTGATTTCGACAAAAATGGTCAAAATACCAACATTTTCCTTGTAAAATCGCCACTGCTTAGTCGAAAAGTTGTAAAAATGACTCTAATTTTCCTAAACTTCTAATACATATTTATCGAGCGATAAATCACAAAATAAACTTTTTCGAAGTTTCCTTAAAATTGCTTCAGATTTAAACGTTTCCCATATTTATACCCTTCACCACTACTGTGGTACAGGGTATAATAAGTTTGTGCATTTGTATGTAACGCCAAGAAGGAGTAATCATAGACCAACCTTTTAGTATACGGATCGGCTTAGAATTAAACTCTGAGTCGATTTAGCGATGTCCGTCTGCCTGTCTGTCTGTCTGTCTGTCTGTCTGTTGATGTATTTTTGTGTGCAAAGTACAGCTCGCAGTTTTAGTCCGATTGTCCTAAAATTTGGTATAGGGTCCTGTTTCGGCTCAAAGACGATCCCTATTGATTTTGGAAAAAATCGGTTCAGATTTAGATATAGCTGCCATATATATTTTTCACCGATCTGGTCATAATTGGCGTGTATATCAACCGATCTTCCTCAAATTCCGTACATTCGATTTTGCTGATATTTTGCAAAATATCAGCAAAATCGGTTCAGATTTAGATATAGCTCCCATATATAGCTTTCGTCCGATTTACACTCATTTGCCCACAGAGGCCAATTTTTTGCTCCGATTTAGTTGAAATTTTGCATAGGGAGTAGAATTAGCGTTGTAACTATGCGTGCCAAATTTGCTTGAAATCGGTTCAGATTTGGATATATCTCCCATATAAAGCTTTCGCCCGATTTACACTCATATGACCACAGAGGCCAATTTTTAACTCCGATTTAGTTGAAATTTTGCACAGGGAGTAGAATTAACATTGTAGCTATGCGTGCCAAATTTGGTTGAAATCGGTTCAGATTTAGATATAGCTCCCATATATATGTTTTTCTGATTTCGACAAAAATGGTCAAAATACCAACATTTTCCTTGTAAAATCGCCACTGCTTAGTCGAAAAGTTGTAAAAATGACTCTAATTTTCCTAAACTTCTAATACATATATATCGAGCGGTAAATCATAAATAAACTTTTTCGAAGTTTCCTTAAAATTGCTTCAGATTTAAACGTTTCCCATATTTTTTTACTAACATTGTGTTCCACCCTAGTGCATTAGCCAACTTAAATTTTGAGTCTATAGATTTTGTAGAAGTCTATCAAATTCTTCCAGATCGAGTGATATTTAAATGTATGTATTTGGGACAAACCTTTATATATAGCCCCAACACATTTGACGGATGTGATATGGTATCGAAAATTTAGATCTACAAAGTGGTGCAGGGTATAATATAGTCGGCCCCGCCCGACTTTAGACTTTCCTTACTTGTTTTTTACTAACATTGTGTTCCACCCTAGCGACTTAAATTTTGAGTCAATAGATTTTGTAGAAGTCTATCAAATTCTGTCCAGATCGAGTGATATTTAAATGTATGTATTTGGGACAAACCTTTATTTATAGCCACAGCTAACCATTGCACCACGGTGGCTCCCACCGTTGTGCAACCCACGACCTTGTGTATGCCCGCCTTGCATACACAAGTTCGTGGGTTCGATTTCTGCTTCGACCGAACACCATGAAGTTTTTCAGCGGTGGATTATCCCACCTCAGTAATGCTGGTGACATTTCTGAGGGTTTCGAAGCTTCTCTAAGTGGTTTCACTGCAATGTGGAACGCCGTTCGGACTCGGCTATAAAAAGAAGGTCCCTTGTCATTGAGCTTAACATGGAATCGGGCAGCACTCAGTGATAAGAGAGAAGTTCACCAATGTGGTATCACAATGGACTGAATAGTCTAAGTGTGCCTGATACATCGGGCTGCCACCTAACCTAACCTTTATTTATAGCCCCCAACACATTTGACGGATATGATATGGTATTGAAAATTTAGATCTACAAAGTGGTGCAGGGTATAATATAGTCGGCCCCGTCCGACTTTAGACTTTCCTTACTTGTTTTTCTATAGAATTTTTTTATAGAAATAAAATTTTGTAGAATATTTTCCAAACTTTTATATACCCACCACCATAGAATGGTGACGGGGGTATAATAAGTTTGTCATTCCGTTTGTAACACATCGAAATATCGATTTCCGACTATATAAAGTATATATATTCTCGATCAGGGAGAAATTCTAAGACAATATAACCATGTCCGTCTGTCTGTCTGGCTGTCTGTTGTAATCACGCTACAGTCTTCAATAATGAAGCAATCGTGCTGAAATTTTGCACAAAATCGTCTTTTGTCTGCAGGCAGGTCAAGTTCGAAGATATAGCCCATCTTCGGTCCAAGTTTTGCTATAGTCCCATATATAAACCGTCCTCCCGATTTGGGGTCTTGAGCTTATAGAAACCGTAGTTATTATCCAATTTGCTTGAAATTGGAAATCTAGAGGTATTTTAGGACTATAAAGAGGTGTGCCAAAAATGGTGAGTATCGGTCCATGTTTTGGTATAGCCCCCATATAGACCGATCTCCAGATGTTACTTCTCGTGCTTATAGAAACCGTAGTTTTATCCAATTTGCCTGAAATTTGAAATCTAGAGGTATTTTAAGATCACAAATAGGTGTATCGAAAATGGGGAGTATCGGTCCCAGTTTTGATATATCTCCCATATAAAGCGATCCCGATTTGGGGTCTTGAGCTTCTAGAAACCGTAGTTTTTATTCGATTTGCCTAAAATTGGAAATCGAGATGTATTTTAGGACCACAAATAGGTGTGCAGAAAATGGGGTGTATCGGTCAATGTTTCGTTGTAGCCCCCATATAGACCGATCTCCCAAATTTACTTCTTGGACTTATAGAAACCGTAGTTTTATCCAATTTGCCTGAAATTTTAAATCTAGAGGTATTTTAAGATCACAAATAGGTGTGTCGAAAATGGGGAGTATCGGTCCCAGTTTTGATATATCTCCCATATAAAGCGATCCCCCGATTTGGGGTCTTGAGCTTCTAGAAACCGTAGTTTTTATTCGATTTGCCTAAAATTGGAAATCGAGATGTATTTTAGGACCACAAATAGGTGTGCAGACTGATCGCCCGATTTTAGATTTCGTGGTTTTTCGTAGTTTGTCTGAAATTTGAATTCTAGAGGAACATTAAGAGGTGTGCCGAAAATTTTTAGTATTGGTCCATGTTTTGGTATAGCCCCCATATAGATCTACCTCCCGGATTTAGTTCTTAGGCTGCTATAATCTATATTTTTTATCCACTTTGCCTTAAAATATAACTATACTGGTATTTTTGACCCTCAAAAATTTGCATCGCATTTATTTCTACCGGTCCATTATGTAAAACATTTATCGGTCCACCGATTTCACTTCTTGAAGGTATAGAAGGATCATATCAATTGCTTGAAACTAAAAGTAAAATTTCCAGATTTTACTCCTCGTTATCATTTAAATAATAGAATCTGATCTAGTATTCATAGGTAGAATCTTTAAATTTATCTTCGGGAAGTGTACTGCTTGATTTGAAGTGATTGGGGCAATATCCGTCATCAAACCCCCTTAAATCCTCATATATTATCAAGATACCCGCACCGACGAAGATTTTTCAAAGGAAACTATTATATTTTATTCATGGTGGTGGGTATTTAAGATTCGGCCCGGCCGAACTTACTACTGTATATACATGTTATAAAATATTTTGTAAAAATTTTATTTCTATAGAAAATTTTGTCAAACTTTTATTTCTATAGAAAATTTAGTCAAAATTTTATATCTATAGGAAATTTTGTCAAAAATTTTATTTCTATAAAATATTTTGTCAAAATTGTATTTTTATAGAAAATTTTGTAAAAATTTTGTCAAAATCTTATTTCTATAGAAAATTTTGTCAACATTTTATTCCTATAGAAACTGTTGTCAAAATTTTATTTCTATAGAATATTTTGTCAAAATTTTATTTCTATAGAAAATTTTGTCAAAATTTTATTTCTATAAAATATTTTGTAAAAAATTTATTTTTATATAAAATTTTGTAAAAATTTTATTTCTATAGAAAATTTTGTGAAAATTTTATTTCTATAGAATATTTTGCCAAACTTTTATTTCTATAGAAAATTTAGTCAAAGTTTTATTTCTATAGGAAATTTTGTCAAAAATTTTATTTCTATAAAATATTTTGTCAAAATTGTATTTTTATAGAAAATTTTGTAAAAATTTTATTTCTATAGAAAATTTTTTCAAAATTTTATTTCTATAGAAAATTTTGTCAAAATCTTATTTCTATAGAAAATGTAGTCAAAATCTTCTTTCTAAAGAAAATTTTGCCAACATTTTATTTCTAAAGAAAATTTTGTCAACATTTTATTCCTATAGAAACTGTTGTCAAAATTTTATTTCTATAGAATATTTTGTCAAAATTTCATTTCTATAGAAAATTTTGTCAAAATTTTATTTCTATAAAATATTTTGTAAAAAAGTTATTTTTATATAAAATTTTGTAAAAATTTTGTGAAAATTTTATTTCTATAGAATATTTTATTTCTATAAAATATTTTGTCAAATTTTTATTTCTATAGAAAATTTTGTAAAATATTTATTTCTATAGAAACTGTTGTCAAAATTTTATTTCTATAGAAAATTTTGTCAAAATTTTATTTCTATAGAAAATGTTGTCAAAATTTTATTTCTATAGAAAATTTTGTCAAAATCTTATTTCTATAGAAAATTTTGTCAAAATTTTATTTCTATAGAAAATTTTGTCAAAATTTTATTTTATAGAAAATTTTGTCAAAATTTTATTTCTATAGAAAATTTTGTCAAATTTTTATTTATTTCAAAAAAGACACGGAAGAATGCGCGAGAATGTATCGACATATCATTAAAAAGCATCGACACAAGAAAGGAAAGAAAGGAACAGCAGCACACGAACTCAAGTTAGTTATTTTCAATAAATTATATCTTAAATAACATTGTGATTTTTGTGAACATTAAATGTAATTTAATTTTTGTAATTTATGTAAAAAAATCCCAGAAGATGGTTAGTGGCACTAACCGAAATATGGGAAATAAATATTAAAAGACATCAATAATCGATTGTTTCCATGACCTCAAGCCGAACAAAATTAATAATCGGATTAAAGTTTTATTTCTATAAAATATTTTGTCAAACTTTTATTTTTATAGAAAATTTTGTCAAAATTTTATTTCTATAAAAAATTACATCAAAATTTTATTTCTATAGAAAATTTTGTCAAAATTTTATTCCTGTAGAAAATTTTGTCAAAATCTTATTTTTAAAGAAAATTTTGTCAAAACTTTATTCATATAGAAAATTTTGTCAAAATTTTATTTCTATAGAAAATGTTGTCAATATTTTATTTATATAGAAAATTTTGTTAAAATTTTATTTCTATAGAAAATGTTGTCAATATTTTATGTATATAGAAAATTTTGTCAAAATTTTATTTCTATAGAAAATTTTGTCAAAATTTTATTTCTATAGAAAATATTGTCAATATTTTATTTCTATAGAAAATTTTGTCAAAATTTTATTTCTATAGAAAATTTTGTCAAAATCTTATTTCTATAGAAAATTTTGTCAAAATTTTATCGATGATTTGACAGTGGCATAGGAAAAGAGATATGTTTGTTTCGAATTTATTTGGCATAAGCCGGCTATCAATGTAAAACCTTTTTTCGGAGGGTTCAAGTGTGGTTTTTGTTGGGTTTAATAAACTGCCTGAATTTATTCTGATAATTGGTTGATAGTTTTGCTGCAAGTAGAGGATGCTGATGAGGAATGTGGTAATTCCGAAACGTGCGTCCATCCAACCATCTTGCAGTCTATAGGGCTTTGCCCAAATAAATTTGACAAACATTCTTTTCCTCTGTTGGTTAAGCTACTCTTGTAGTTTAGTCAATGTATGGTTTTAAGCTGAAATAAAAGAAACGACAACAATGCTTAAAGAACAAAACCAACAATAACAAAACAAAACAAATGAAAATTTTATTTCTATAGAAAATTTTGTCAAAATTTTATTTCTATAGAAATTTTGTCAACATTGTATTTGTATAGAAAATTTTGTCAAAATTTTGTTTCTGTAGAAAATTTTGTCAAAATTTTTTTTATTTATCTACACAAAATTTATGAAGTAACATGAAGTACAACTGTGGCAACCGTGATTACAATACTACGATAGCCTTTATAAGCGGATATAACACTAAAGAAAAATATTTAAAATTGAGGAGTTGACAAACAAGATTTTATCTTCATTAAAATTCAGGCTAAAAGAGCTCTGGACAATAATCTGCCAATAGAATTTTTGCTGAAATTTAGTGTAAAGTACTTTTTCACTCATTAAAAAAAAAATACGTTTTTTACTTTCTTAAAAATTGTATTTTCCATCCCTGATAGAAATGGGAAAATTGTCATCAAAGTAGTATAGCGTAACACTGGTCGTGCAGGATCAAAAAAAAGATACAGTTCAAAATATAACCAAATTGGAATCTTCGAAACTTCCATGTAGAAAGGAGCACTCAATTATAGCTATGTTACCGCATACGTGTTAATTTTTTTCTGTTTGCTAAATTGGTTTTAATGTAAAAATATTATTTTACTCAGTCTTAACACAGAAAATAATATTATAGTTTTTGAGCTAACAATAAATTGTTGTTACAGAAAATTTTTAAGTTCAACAAAATTTTTGTTGATATAACAAAATTGGTTGCTAAAGTGACTAAAATCGTAATTGTACTTACAAATTACGTTGTTTGCTCAAATTTAAACATAATTTTAATTGTATTGACAATCAACTTAATTGATATTTTTGTGTGTGTAAGGTATGCTTTCCTTTTTATTTATTTTATTCTACTTATTCTTATATTGAGTTAATGGGTTTTGAGATTTCTATTCACATACTGAACTTGTCTGTTGTATATGTGTAGGATTTTTCTAACAACATCTGCAACTTTACTCTATTTCATTAGTCATTATTTTCATTAGCCTTAACCCTCTAATGCCCAAGCCCGCCTTTAGGCGGTCTTCATTTAATAAGGAAGCTTTTAGTAAAACACACCTCAAGACAACAAAAATGGGTAAAATAAAAAGAAGAACTGTTCAAGAGGCTTTGCAGCATATACTCAATTTTACCGAATAAATTTTTCTTGTTTACTTTTCTTGCTTTCGTGTCGTTAACATTGAAAATTTAATCAGCTGGCAAAAAAATTGAGGCATTAGAGGGTTAACATAGACTCTGTGTTAATATTTCTTGAGTTAATTATTACTTTGTTAAATTGTTTAAGATTTAATCATTTGCCTAACTTTCCTCATTAACTATTTTCAATGCTATGCACACTGGAGGGCAACAAAATTCAACTTGAGTTTCATGTGTATTTTGGAACTCTTTTTAAAGTTCTATGGTATGGCAAGGCATCCGTGGATATACCATAGTCATATTTAAGTTGGAAAACTCAAACTATCACTGAAACTCAAATCATTTATGACTGAACATATGTTTTAGTTTTTCAAGTTTTCTTCCATCCATTTGGTGAAGTTTAAATGGAGCAAAGATTGCCAAGAGATGCCACAGATAGCGGAAGTTGTTGAAATTGTTTTAACTGTTTATAATAGAATAAGTTCGTTATTCTATTTGTGTTTGCTGCAAAAAAAGAAAGACGATTGTGAAGTTGGCAATGCAAATATCATAGTTTCACAGAGAAAAGAAAAGTCTCCGCAACAAACTGATGATGGGGTTAAATGGGTTCATGGAGATATAGGAATGAAATTGAGGATCCTTTGGACTTAAGATATTGGATGTTGAAAATAAAGACTTGTTTCACTCTATAGTTATAACTTTATACTACACGTCAGCCTATATTTATGATTGTTGTAAGGGTGGACATAAGTTTCTGTTTGCCTATTAATGTCTTCATTAATACCAAATATTTTGCCAATTTTCTCCTCAATTAAAACTGATAGAACGTGGGCGTATTACCTATCCTCCGTGAACGCCTTTGTAGGTATAAGATGGATAATTTGACCCAAATGGAGGTAATTTCACCTCGACAGCATCAAAATGCTGGAATTGTAAAAATTATTGAAAGCACAAATTAAAAATGGGGATTTTTTTTCAAATTAGAATTGACAATTTATTTCGAATTGTATATCGCAAGCCCCCAACTTTTTCTCATCTTTCTGGCAAGATCGCGATGAATAGAAAACAACGACTCGTCTCTTGACTCAATCCACGAACCGACACAATTCACTGACTTCCTCATAAGAACGAAACTGCTGATCAGCCAGGTCAAGTGATAAACAGAAGGAGCAATGTCTGGGCTATACAGCAAGTGAGGGTTGGGACTGGGACCGGGACCGGGACCGGGACCATTGGGTATTTCAAACTAAGTTTTTACGAGCTGTACAACATGTGGACGAGAGTTATGGTGGTACGGCAATTTTGCTTGTTGACATATCCATTCAACCAAAAATGTGCATCATCACCGAAGAAAAGTTTGTGGTAAAAACATTTTTAATTGAACACTGTTTTTGAAAATAAATTTCCACGATTTGGAAGCGTTGAACTGGAATTAAACTATTCATGATGATTTCCCAAACAATACTGAGTCGAGAGACGTCACTTTAAACTGTCAAAACAACTGTCATATAAAAAACCTCATAAAAAACAACCTTTAGTTTCAGTATAGTCATAGGCATCCAATTGAGGCATACGAAACAATTTTAACACCGTCCGGTAAAGTGGAATGATGGCAGGTAGTTTTTAAATATGACAGAGATACACTGTTTCTACAGATGATAGAATTCTAGCAAAAATGGTAGATTTTTTTAATGTTTGGTATATTGGTAGAATTCTTGATGTTTTGGCAGAATTTGCAAAATACTCCTCTCTAATTAAGAGATACATCACAAATTCCCTATATAGAAATTAAAATTTTGACAACATTTTCTATAGAAATAAATTTATGACAAAATTTTCTATAGAATAAAATTTTGAGAAAATTTTCTATAGAAATAAAATTTTTACAAAATTTTCTATAGAAATAAAATTTTGACAAAATTTTCTATAGAAATAAAATTTTGATAAAATTTTCTATAGAAATGAAATTTTGATAAAATTTTCAATAGAAATAAATTTTGACAAAATTTTCAATAGAAATAAAATTTTGAAAAACTTTTCTATAGAAATAAAATTTTGACAAAATTTTCTATCGAAATAAAATTTTGACAACATTTTCTATAGAAATAAATTTTTGACAAAATTTTCTATTGTAATAAAATTTTGGCAATTTTTTTTTGGAAATAAAATTTAGATAAAATTTTCTTTAGAATTAAAATTTGGTAAAATTTTCTATAGGTATAAAATTTTGAAAAAAAATCTTTAGAAATAAAATTTTGATAAAATTTTTTAGAGAAATAAAATTTAAAAAAAAATTTCGTTTGGAATAAAAGTTTAAAAAAAATCTTTAAACATACAATTTTTATAAAATTTTCTATAGAAATAAAATTTTGACAAAATTTTCTATAGAAATAAAATTTTGACAAACTTTTCTATCGAAATAAAATTTTGACAACATTTTCTATAGAAATAAATTTTTGACAAAATTTTCTATTGTAATAAAATTTTGGCAATTTTTTTTTTGGAAATAAAATTTAGATAAAATTTTCTTTAGAATTAAAATTTGGTAAAATTTTCTATAGGTATAAAATTTTGAAAAAAAATCTTTAGAAATAAAATTTTGATAAAATTTTTTAGAGAAATAAAATTTAAAAAAAAAATTCGTTTGAAATAAAAGTTTAAAAAAAATCTTTAAACATAAAATTTTTATAAAATTTTCTATAGAAAAAAAATTTTGACAAAATTTTCTATAGAAATAAAATTTTGACAAAATTTTCTATAGAAATAAAATATTGATAAAATTGTCCATAGAAATAAAATTTTGACAAAAATTTTCTATAGAAATAAAGTTTTGATCAAATTTTATATAGAAATAAAATTTTGCCAAAATTTTCTATAGAAATAAAATATTGACAAAATTTTCTATAAAAATAAAATGTTGACAAAATTTTCAATGGAAATAAAATTTTGATAAAATTTTCTGTAGAAATAAAATTTTGACAAAATTTTCTACAAACTTTTGAAAAAAATGTTTTAGAAGTAAAATAAAATTTTGATAGAATTTTCTAGAAAAATAACATTAAAAAATATATTTAGAAATAAAATTTTGACCAAATTTTCTATAGAAACAAAATTTTGCCAAAATTTTCTATAGAAATAAAATATTGACAACATTTTCTATAGAAATAAAATTTTGGCAAAATTTTCTAAAGAAATAAAATTTTGACAAATTTTCTATAGAAATAAAATATTGACAAAATTTTATATTGAAATAAAATTTTGATAAAATGTTCTATAGAAATAAAATTTTGTAAAAATTTTCTATAGAAATAAAATTTTGATAAAATTTTCTATAGAAATAAAATTTTGACAAAATTTTCTATAGAAATAAAATTTTGACAAAATCTTCTATAGAAATAAAATTTTGACGTTTTCTATAGAAATAAAATTTTAACAAAATTTTGATAACATTTTCTATATAAATAAAATTTTGAAAAAATTTTCTAAGGAAATAAAATTTTGACAAAATTTTCTATAGAAATAAAATTTTGACAAAATTTTCTATAAAAATAAAATGTTGACAAAATTTTCAATAGAAATACAATTTTGATCAAATTTTCTATAGAAACAAAATTTTGCCAAAATTTTCCATAGAAATAAAATATTGATTGACAGAATTTTCTATTGAAATAAAATTTTGATAAAATGTTCTATAGAAATAAAATTTTTACAAAATTTTCTATAGAAATAAAATTTTGACAAAATTTTCTATAGAAATAAAATTTTGATAAAATTTTCTATAGAAATGAAATTTTGATAAAAATTTTAAATAGAAATAAATTTTGACAAAATTTTCAATAGACATAAAATTTTGACAATCTTTTCTATAAAAATAAAATTTTGACAAAATTTTCTACAGAAATAAAATTTTGACAACATTTTCTATAGAAATAAATTTTTGACAAAATTTTCTATAGTAATAAAATTTTGGCAAATTTTTTTTGGAAATAAAATTTAGATAAAATTTTCTTTAGAATTAAAATTTGGTAAAATTTTCGTTAGATATAAAATTTTGAAAAAAATTCTTTAAAAATAAAATTTTTATAAAATTTTCTATAGAAATAAAATTTTGACAAAATTTTCTATAGATATAAAATTTTCTATAGAAATAAAATATTGATAAAATTGTCCATTGAAATAAAATTTTGACAAAAATTTTCTATAGAAATAAAGTTTTCATCAAATTTTATATAGAAATAAAATTTTGCCAAAATCTTCTATAGAAATAAAATATTGACAAAATTTTCTAATTAACAAAAATTTTATAAAATTTTCTATAGAAATAAAATTTTGACAAAATTTCCTATAGAAATAAAATTTTGACAAAATTTTCTATAGAAATAAAATTTTGATAAAATTCTCTGTAGAAATAAAATTTTGACAAAATTTTCTAGAGAAATGCAATTTAAAAAAGAAATTCTTTAGAAATAAAATTTTGACAAAAATTTTCTATAGAAATAAAATTTTGACAACATTTTCTATAGAAATAAAATTTTGACAAAAATTTTCTATAGAAATAAAATTTTGTCAAAATTTTCTATAGAAATAAAATTTTGACAACATTTTCTATAGAAGTAAAATTTTGCTTAAATTTTCTATAGAAATAAAATTTTGACAAAATTTTCTATAGAAATAAAATTTTGACAAAATCTTCTATAGAAATAAAATTTTGACAAAGTTTTCTATAGAAATAAAATTTTGACGTTTTCTATAGAAATAAAATTTTGACAAAATTTTCTTTAGAAATAAAATTTTAACAAAATTTTGATAACATTTTCTATATAAATAAAATTTTGAAAAAATTTTCTAAGGAAATAAAATTTTGACAAAATTTTCTATAGAAATAAAATTTTGACAAAATTTTCTATAAAAATAAAATGTTGACAAAATTTTCAATAGAAATAAAATTTTGATCAAATTTTCTATAGAAATAAAATTTTGACAAAATTTTCTATAGAAATAAAATTTTGACAAAATTTTCTATAGAAATAAAATTTTTTATAGAAATAAAATTTTGACAACATTCTCTATACAAAAAAAAAATTTGAAAAATTTTTCTATAGAAATAAAATTTTTACAAAATTTGCTATAGAAATAAAATATTGACAAAATTTTGACAAAATTTTCTATAAAAATAAAATTTTAATAAAATTTTCTATAGAAATAACATATTGATAAAATTTTATATAGAAGTAAAATATTGAGAAAATTTTCTATAGAAATAAAATTGATTGATAACATTTTCTATAGAAATTAAATTTCTATACAAAAATTTTCTTTAATTTTTTTTCTTTAAAAACTACAATTTTGATCAAATTTTCTGTAGAAATAAAATTTTGACAAAAATTTTCCTAGAAATAAATTGTTGACAAAATTTTCTATAGAAATAAAATTTTGACAACATTTTCTATAGAAATAAAATTCTGACAAAATTTTCTATAGAAATAAAATTTTGACAAAATTTTCTATAGAAATAAAATTTGGAAAAATTGTCTATAGGAATAAAATATTGATAAAATTTTATATTGAAATAAATTTTTGACAAAATTTTGTATAGGATACAGTTTTGAGAAAATTTTCTATAGAAATAAAATTCTGACAAAATTTTCTATATAAATAAAATTTTGACAAAATGTTCTTTAGAATTAAAATTTTTATAAAATTTTCTATACGAATAAAATTTTGAAAAAAATTTCTATAGAAATAAAATTTTGATAAAATTTGCTAGAGAAATAAAATTTTAAAATATTTTCTTTAGAAATAAAATGTAAAAAAAAATTATTTAGAAAAAAAAATTATAAACTTTTCTATAGAAATAAATTTTTACAAAATTTTCTATAGAAATAAAGTTTGATAAAAAATTTCTATAGATATAAAATTTTGGCAAAATTTTCTATAGGTATACAATTTTGGCAAAATTTTCTATAGAAATAAAATTTTGATAAAATTTTCCATAGAAATAAAATTTTGACAAAAATTTTTTATAGAAATAAAATTTAATCAAATTTTCTATAGAAATGGCAAAGGAAAAGAGATATGGTTGCAAATTTGTTTAGTCTGTAGCCGACTATCAAACGTTTTTTCGGAAGGTTCAAGTGTAGTTCACTTTGGATTGAGTGAATTACCCGAATTTATTCTGATAATTGGTTGATAGTTTTGCTGCAAGTAGAGGATGCTGATGAGGAATGTGGTAATTCCGAAACAGCTGTACATCCAACCATTTTGCAGCCTATAGGGCTTACCCCAGATAAATTTGACAAGCATACTTTTCCTCTGTTGGTTAAGCTACACTTGTAGTTTAGTCAATGCATGGTTTTAAGCTGAGATCAAAAACAACAATAATGAAATGAAATTTTGCCAAAATTTTCTATAGAAATAAAATATTGACAAAATTTTCTATTGAAATAAAATTTTTATAAAATGTTCTATAGAAATAAAATTTTTACCAAATTTTCCAAAGAAATAAAATTTTTACCAAATTTTCCAAAGAAATAAAATTTTGACAAAATTTTCTATAGAAATAAAATTTTGATAAAATTTTCTGTAGAAATAAAATTCTGACAAAAATTTTCTATAGAAATAAATTGTTGACAAAATTTTCTAGAGAAATAAAATTTAAAAAAAAAATCTTTAGAAATAAAATTTTGATAAAATTTTCTATGGAAATAAAATTTTGAGAACATTTGCTATAGAAACAAAGTTTTGACAAAGTTTTCTATAGATATAAAATTTTGACAAAATTTTCGATAGAAATAAAATTTTGACAAAACTTTCTATAGAAAAAATTTTGACAAAATTTTCTATAGAAATAAAATTTTGACAAAATTTTCTATTGAAATAAAATTTTGACAAAATTTTCTATTGAAATAAAATTTTGACAAAATTTTCTTTAGGAAAAAATTTTTTAAAAAAATTTTTATAGAAATTAAATTTTGGCAAAATTTTCTATAGAAATAAAATTTTGACAAAATTTCTATAGAAACAACATTTTGAAAAAATTTCTATAGAAATAACATTTTGACAAAATTTCTATAGAAACAACATTTTGAAAAAAATTCTATAGAAATAAAATTTGGCCAAAATTTTCCATAGAAATAAAATTTTGACAAAAATTTTCTATAGAAATAAAATTTTGACAAAATTTTCTATAGAAATAAAATTTTGACAAAATTTTCTGTAGAATACAATTTTGAGAAAAATTTCTATAGAAATAAAATTTTGACAAAATTTTATATAGAAATAAATTTTGACAAAATTTTCTATAGAAATTAAATGTTGACAAAATTTTCTATAGAATAAAATTTTGACAAAATTTTCTATAGAAATAAAATTTTGACAAAATTTTTTATTGAAATAAAATTTTGACAAAATTTTCTATAGAAATAAAATTTTGACAAAATTTTTTACAGAAAAAAAAATTTTACAAAAAATTTCAATAGAAATAAAATTTTGACAAAATTTTCTATAGAAATCAAATTTTGACAAAATTTTCTATAGAAATAAAATGAAATCATTGGCAATAATTTTTTCATTGCAGGAATGCATTTGCTGTGGTATAGTTTTAGGCTTCAACAATGAAAATAGAAATATTGTAGTATCCCGAAAAGCATCTCATTTCCACTTTTACATAGTCTATCTTAAGGTTTAATCAATATTACATATTCTTTAATTTAAAATGGGGGTTGAAAGCCCTTGCCCCCCATTTGTATTCTCATTCCTCTACCATGTAAAAATCATAAAATGTTACAATAAAAACGGATCAAATGTCATGGCTTTACATTTTCCTACATATATGTATGCAGCTGTATTTTTGAGAATCATCGTTGTTTTTTGCAAACAAATTCTAATGGACTTTTGTCAAATATGCAAATAGGAATAGGACAACAAATAGAAAATCCTTTAGGCCTTTAAAAACACAAACATTCACTTATCCCAGGATAGTTGCCTGGCTATAAACTTGCCGGCTAGATTGTACTTGGCAAGAGGATAACGGGTGTGTGGGAATTGTGACAAATGTCAAATGGAATGCAGAAGCAAAAAAAAAAAATACAAAAACAAAGAAGTGAAGTGACAAAGGTTATTGACATAAAGAAGAGAAGACAACAGGAATTGAAATCAAACAAAAACTTGAATATGTAAATTTAAAGTAAATATGAATAATAATTGCCATCATATTTCGAATATTTGAGATGTGTAATACACAGTGGTTACGAAATGTTATTTGATTGCAAACAAATTGGGGTCAAGAGTTAATATTGGTTGATGCAGATACATATTGTTTGTTTATAAGAAATGGGTGAGTGGAGGCTTTATATTCATAGTTTCATTGTATACTTTAGGGCGTCCATAAAGATTTTTTGTTTCCACTGCAGGAGTTCTTCCTTGCCATTCGAAGGTAAATTACGATGTGGCTGATATCTTCCAACAACTTCAGATTGCTTTTATATCTTAACCGCTCGTCTGTCAGCCAACAGATTTATTCTAGTGATAGTTCATTTTATTGTTTACAAACTTACAAAAGTATCTTAATGTAATGCATTTAGAAATAAAATTATTCGACATGGAATTCAAGCGTGATAGTGTGATTGCTTTATATTTGTATACTGACAGTGTTGCATCGCGTCCAAAAAGTAGACGAAAACAAGTATATAGGACCGCAAGTTCAGCCAGGCCGAATCTTATGTATCCTCCACCATCGATTGCGTAGAAACTTCTACGAAAGACTGTCATCCACAATCGAATAATTTGGGTTTCGGTAACACTTACCGATGGCTCTCTTAAAACTTCTTAACATCGTCTTCTAAATTGTGAGTTAGTCCATACGTGGTATATGTTAGACAAAAAAGTTTTGTATAGGTAAGTCTACAAATAATTACAATTCGATATGGACTTTTGCGCGGTACGTGGAGAGCCAGAATTGAAATATGGGGGTCGCTTGTATGGGGGCTACAATTATGAACTTGATATGGACCAATTTTTGTGTGATTGGGATCGATTTATCTGAGGGCTATATATAACTATAGACCGATATGGACCTAGTTAGGCATGGTTGTTAACGGCCATATACTAGCACAATGTACCAAATTTCAACTGACTCGGATGAAATTTGTTCCTCCAAGAGGCTCTAAAACCAAATCTCGGGATCGGTTTATATGGGGGGCTATATATAATTATGGACTGATATGGACCAATACCTGCATGGTTGTTAGAGACCATATACTAACACCACGTACTAAATTTCAATCAGATCGGGTGAATTTTGCTTATACACCGGAGGTCAAATCTGGGGATGGTTTATATGGGGGCTATTACAATTATGGACTGATATGAACCAATACCTGCATGGTTGTTGGATACCATATACTAACATCACGTACCAAATTTCAACCGAATCGGATGAATTTTGCTCTTCCAAGAGGCTCCGGAGTTCAAATCTGGGAATCGTTTTATATGGGGGCTATATATCATTATGGACCGCTATGGACCAATTTTTGATTGGTTGTTAGATACCATATACCAACACCACGTACCAAATTTCATTCGGATCGTATAAAATTTGCTTCTCTTAGAGGCTCCGCAAGCCAAATCGTCCGTTGGGAGTCCGTTTATATGGGGGCTATACGTAAAAGTGGACCGATATACCCCTTTGAAATACCATCCGACCTACATCAATAACAACTACTTGCCCCAAGTTTAAAGTCGATAGCTTGTTTCATTCGGAAGTTATCGTGATTTCAACAGACGGACGGACGGACTTGCTGAGATCGACTCAGAATTTCACCACGGACCAGAATACATATATATTTTATGGAGTCTTAGAGCAATATTTCGATGTATTATAAACGGAATGACAAAGTTAATATACCCCCCATCCTATGGTAGAGGGTATAACAAGTAAGAAAAGTCTAAAGTCGGGTGGGGCCGTCAATAGTATACCCTGCAACACTTTGTAGATCCACATTTTCGATAGCATATCAAATCACTCCAATGTGTTATGTTCCCATAAACATATATTTAAATCTGACCAGATCTGTTAGAGTTTTACAAAATTTATAGACTTTAAATATAGGTCGGTTAATGCCCTGTGGTGGAACACAATGTCAGTAAAAAATATGGGAAATATTTAAATCTGAAGCAATTTTTTGCCCAACTTCATAAAAATGTATTTAAATTTTGGCTTCTGGGGTCATATTAGTAGAAATCGGGCGAAAGATATATATGGAATTTCTTCCAAACCCCATAGGCTTCTATTCTGACCCAAAACACATACTTGTGTCAAATTTGAAGTCGATTGGACTAAAATTGCGACCTAGACTTTGATCACAAAAATGTGTTCACCGACAGACGGACATGAATAGATCGACTCAGGGGCCGGCCCTGAACAATATTGCCAAAGAAACCATATATCTATCTCCTTCTTGGTGTTGGAAATATTTGCACTAACTTCCCAGCAAAAAAAATTGGAAGTTCTTCCAAAGGCACAACTTTAAAAGAACTTCCAGAAGATGATGTTCTTTATTTTAACTACCCAGGAAGTTAATTTAAATCAATTCTTTATAACTTGGTTTTTTTCATACTTTTAATGGGTAATTTCGACCTTTTTTGTGTTAAATAGGTTAAAAACAGAGTAAGAATTCATAAAATGGTACAAATCATTTATATTTTTTCGAAAAAAAATGTTAAATCCAATCTGAAAAAATTGTGAATTTTTGAAAATATTTGAGGTCAAACGTTTCCGACAAGCATTAGAATCCATTAAAAATTATAAAAATTATTTATTTGACAAAATATCACCGAATTTTTTAATTTACATCCAAAATATTGAATTCGGATCACACCTAAAGAAGTGATGCAAATTCAGTACAACGGCTGTTGAAATGGAGGACTTCCGTGCTATGACAAGCCCATGTTAAATTCATCGCTTCTGCGTCAATTTTGCACCACTTCCGGATCCAAAAAGAACATTTTCGTTACTTTTTTGGCGACGCTTTTTTTTGCTGGGTTGTAATACCCTGTTCCACAGTAAGGCGCAAGGTATAAAATCGGTACCAATACCATAAATGATCCGAAAAGTGATGGCCAGATTTGATCGAAATATCGCGAGAATGGATGTAACACAGACTGCAAAATGAGCCTTTTGTTTTCCAACGAATTAAACACCTTCTCTTCAAAACCCCCTAAGTTAGGTTAGGTATAGTGGCAGCTCATTATTTCAGTGTTAATTAGAGTATTCAGTCCAGGGGTGAACTTCGTATCATTTCTACTGCGCAATGACCACCATAGACTCATGATTTTATTCAGTTGGACTTTTGTGGCTGGGGAATTTTGGAAAATATATTTGGCTCTTAAAAATACTAAAGTAACGTTAATGGGCCCAAACACCGCAGAGCCATTTTTGTGCATCGTGTGATGGCTTTGTCGGCCATTTTGTGATTCCCAACGAATTAAACATCAACTCTGCAAATCCGCTTAAATTACACTCAAAAAAAAAGTTTGCTTGGATTCTAAGATTTTGACCTACCCTTAAGGATTTCAGTATTGATTCCGAGCCAAAGATGCAGCTTCTTTCAAATAAAGACTTTAAATCTAGGATCAAAAAAATTAAAACTGGATACAGATCTCATTCATCGAGTTTTTATTTTCTTTTTGTGATATATTAATAAAGGTATTTATGTACAAACAAAATCCAATTTCAAAATCCAAATTACGCCAGGTACTTCAAAGTAAAAACAGTTTTCTTAATGCTAAAAAACTTTAAACCAAAGATGCAAATCCTTAAAATAAGTATTAGCCTATATTTGAAGCGTTTTTATCTTAAATTTAAAAATTCAATATGACAGTTGAGTTAATGACGATTTCTTTAAATTACAAATGTTTTTCTTTATTTTAAGGAAAATTTGTCTTACTTCAAAGATCTACAACTTCAGCAGAGAGACACAAAATTTCAAGATTTGTGTCCTAAATTTAATGAAAAAAAATTTTGAAGCAAGGATTATAAACTTTCTTTTAATTAAAATGTCATTATTTTAAAGATTGTCGTCCTTAGCATTGCGTAAATTTTGAGTCCTAAAATTTAAGTTGCATAATCTTCCATATTAGGTCAATATTTTTTTGCAGTGTAGGTTAGGTATAGTGGCATCTCGTATTTCAGGCTCCGTTAGGCTATTCAGTCCTTTGTTATATTACCCGATTCCAAGTTTAGCTCAAAGGACCCCATTTTTACAGTCGAGCCCGAACGGCGTTTACATTGCGATGAAACCACTTAGAAAAGCTTTGAAACACTCAGAAATGACACCACCTTCACTTAGAGGGGATAATAAATCTATGAAAAATTTTGTTAGAGTACGATGGAAACTGGAATCGAAGCCAGGGCCCTTTGTATGCAATGCAGGCATGCTACCCATGGTACCACGGTTGGGCTACTACAGCCCCCTTATTTGCGCCTTAAGCATTGAGGTTGTAGTTTTTCTATGCACGGGATCTTGGGAAATTTGAAAAAAATCCGCTATGCCTGAAATTGGAACATTGAGATGCACATTAGATAGGGTAACGAAAAAAAGTTGATGCGGTCACCTCCCAGTTTTGTAGAATATTCGAAGACAATTTCAGAACACCAAAACTTTTTTTTTCCGTGCACCCTACGACCCCCCGAAATACAATTTATTGTGCTGTGTCGTCATTTGAAGTCCGATCGAAAAGAAACGCATATCGTTGTTCGTGGTTGATCAGGGGCTATATTTCGTGCATGGGTCATTTTTGACTCCGACGTCAAATTTGATTTTTTTTATTTTTTATTTCGCTTCGTATACCCCTATGATGCCCGTTTCTGATAACCATTATAAAGATCTTAACAAAATATGAAACTTTTGCTTTTGAAGTATTTACTTATATTTATAAACAAAAAAGTTACTGAGATTTTAAAAAGTCAATAGGTTACCCTACACACCACCAGCTAGTGACCGCATCAACTTTTTTTTTTCCTTTAGGCCGTGACCCTATCTAATGCACATTGCCCATTTGATGATATGGTAAGGTGTTCTCTTATGATGTGAAAGTACACTAAAGACAGCAGTGACAATATTTCTAGATTCAAATGGAAGCAATTTCCATAGCTTCAAGTTCTTTTTTGAAGTGATTGATATTATGGTCAAAATAGAGCACATATATACACATTCTAATGTTTAATCTCCTACACATGATCTTTAATGTTATAAAATTTCACCATAATACATTTTGCTTTGTACAGAAGAAGAAAAACACGTTTATGACAAAAAAAAACTTTCAGAGGGTGAGCATGTTAGCATCTCATTAACTTTGATTCGAATGACTTGAACTTTTGTTCTTGTCTACATGGAGAGATGACGTGCTTAAATTTTCCTTTTGGCCACACAAAAAGGATGATAATAATTTAACACAGATGAACACTAATATACACACATAAAATTGCAGTGGGGCTAACAAAGAAGGATTTCATCGATGGCCATTTTCAGGCCTTATAAATACACTAAAAAATACTATAGATTACTCTGGAATGAAATTTTAGACAAACGAAATTCTCCTTTATTTTAAATTATTTTCGTTGAGAGCAACTAAACATGCATTTGTACAAACGTTACAACGAGTTTTTCTTATAACTTTAAACAAGATATTTTAACGAAAAACAAGTATATACGGCCGTAAGTTCGGCCAGGCCGAAGCTTATGTACCCTCCACCATGGATTGCGTAGAAACTTCTACTGAAGCCGATGGCAAGGTATCTTAAAACTTCCTAACACCGTAATATATACCACATAGTCCACACGTGGTATATATATTAAACTAAAAAAGGCCGATTAAATACGTATATAATTAAGTTTAAAGTTTCTATAGAAATAAAATTTTTACAACATTTTCTATAGAAATAAAATTTTGACAAAATTTTCTATAGAAATAAAATTTGGAAAAATTTTTCTATAAAAATAAAATTTTGACAAAATTTTCTATAGAAATAACATTTTATGCTTCATTTGAGTATATTTTTTTTTCTCGGCTTTAGTTAATTTAACTAACGTACACAAAAAATTATTAGAGTAAAGAAAACTTTCTTCAAACATAATAATTCTATGAACTAAAATAAAGTTAAATTGGCTTTAGTGAAATAGAGAGTTCACTTTTTTTGAGTGCTCATTCTAACACCATGTTCCAAATTTCAACCGGATCGGATGAATTTTGCTCCTCCAAGAGGCTCCGGAGGACAAATCTGGGGATCGATTTCTATGGGGGTTATATATAATTATGGACCGATATGGACCAATTTTAGCATGGTTGTTAGAGACCATATACTAACACCACGTACCAAATTTCAACCGGATCGGATGAATTTTGCTTCTCTAAGAGACTCCGGAGGTCAAATCTGGGGATCGGCTTATATGGGGGCTATATATAATTATAGGTCGATGTGGACCAATTTTTGCATGGTTGTTAGAGACCATATACTAACACCATGTACCAAATTTCAGCCGGATCGGATGAAATTTACTTCTCTTAGAGCAATCGCAAGCCAACTAACACAAGTACCAAATTTCAGCCGGATCGGATGAAATTTGCTTCTCTTAGAGCAATCGCAAGCCAAATTTGGGTGTCCGTTTATATGGGGGCTATACGTAAAAGTGGACCGATATGGCCCTTTTGCAATACCATCCGACCTACATCAATAACAACTACTTGTGCCAAGTTTCAAGTCGATATCTTGTTTCGTTCGGAAGTTAGCGAAAGACGGACGGACGGACATGCTCAGATCGACTCAGAATTTCACCACGACCCAGAATATATATACTTTATGGGGTCTTAGAGCAATATTTCGATGTGTTACAAACGGAATGACAAAGTTAATATACCCCCATCCTATGGTGGAGGGTATAAAAAATCTTCGTTTGTCTAAAATTTCGTTCCTGAGAAAAGAAAACTCTTCTGTCTGTGTAGTCCTATTTTTTTATATAATGGGCATGGGTTAGCATACCAACTATTACCGCCAGATATTGTTAAACTAATATTCGGTTGGCATAATTAATTCTGTAAGTGGAGTATCAGTATTTGAATAGTACATTGCCAAGGAAATTCGTCCTTTAGTAGGCATTTTGCAGAAAATAGACCTCATCCAAGAAATAAAGTTTCCATTTTATTTTCATTCCTTTTTTGCTTTTTATTGATAAACAATAAATTTTACATGGCTTGGAAGTCATCTTTTTAAGCATCCACGCATTGATTTCGCATTAGTTCTTTAGATGTGATGGTATTTCAGTATTTCGGATTTTATTCAAAAAATAAAGGAAAACTTATAAAAACAAAATTACACTTTTCAAATATTTTTTGGAAATTTCTTTTATTATATTTGGCTTTGCTGTATTTTATGCACAATAAAATTTAAAAATGTCAAACAAAGGGTTTTTATAATACGTTAAAGGACTTCTTGTGAAGTGAAAATTAAGTCCATTGCTAGAAGAGCATTTTTGGATGTACTTACTTAGGAAAAACTTCCATATTTTTTGCTGGGTTGTTGTTTGATAGTTGACCTTTAAATTGTTGATTACACAGTGACGCAAGACTTTTTGACTCCAAGCAAAAAATCACTTATCTCTGCTGAAAGTACTCAATGAGAGGAGAAAGTAATGTCTGAATTTTGCTAGATTGGTTGCCGTTGGTCTTTTATGAGCCTCTATAATTGTTTGTCCAAATTCGATTTTGAGCACATTTTCGCATGGCCATAGCTCGAAAATGCTGTGATGTTTTTGTAGTTTTCAGCAAATTTTGAGTTCTTGACTCGGCCAATAAAAATGATGAATACATTAAGTCGAACAATTTTCAAAATTCTCAAAATTGAAAACATCGATAAAATGACCACTTATTTCACCGATTTTTTCGGGTTTTCAACTATAGCTCTTGAACTGAATTTCCAACAATTCAAACAATCAAGGGAAGAAATGGAGCCTATAAAATTATAAATATCTTTCTAGTAAAGGGTGGTTAACATTTCAAGGGCCGATGTTTATTTTGAATAAAACACAATCTATTTAGGAAATTATTGTAATTGCATTTTATTATGATATATTGGTATTACTCAATTATGTATGGAACAAAATATAAGTCAAATGGTCGCCGCAACCTCGGTGGCACACCTTCATCCGATGGTCCAAATTTTCGATGACGCTGAGGCATAATGGAGGTTCTATGCCGTTAATGTGCCGAATTATCATCCTTTAGCTCTTGAATTGTTGTTGGCTTATCGACGTACACCTTTTCTTTCAAATAACCCCAAAGAAAAAAGTCCAACGGTGTCAAGTCAAATCACATGATCTTGGCGGCCAATTGACATCTCCATTACGTGAGATAACACGGCCATTGAATTTGTTGCGCAATTGAGCCATTGTTTCGTTAGCTGTGTGGCAAGTGGCACCATCCTGCTGAAACCACATATCGTCCACATCCACAATTCGGGCCATAAAAAGTTCGTTATCATCTCACGGTAGCGAACACCATTCACAGTAACTGCCTGACCGGCCTCATTTTGGAATAAATGTGACCCGATGATGCCGCCAGCCCATAATCCGTACCAAACAGTCACTCTTTGCGGGTGTATTGGTTTTTCGACAATCACTCTTGGATTCTCATTCGCCCAAATGCGGCAATTCTGTTTATTGACGAATCCATTGAGGTGAAAATGTGCCTCATCACTGAAGATGATTTTCTTCGAAAAGTGATCATCCATTGTTGCCATTTCTTGGAACCATTTAACACGTTGTTGGATTGTGTATCTTTCCATGGTTCAAATTGAGTAAGTCTGAAATAGAGAAATGTCAAATAAAATTCGGAAAAAACTTGGCGTTTAGGTGTAGTTCACATTCAACATCGGCCCTTACAATTTAATCACCCTTTACATATCAGGTTCTCTGTTACTTTTTCTGGATACATTGCTATTTTTTGCAATGCTTCTGTATGATCTTTACTCGAAAATCGACAATTATGCTTATTTACGTAGTCCAAAATGTGTTTCGTCACTGAACGCAATTTTTAGATAAGAAAGCAGATTTTCGACCAACTTTCCAAAAGCCCGTTAATCAAAAATTCTGCGTTGCGGTAAATCGTTCGGTTTCAAATCTTGCATCAGCTTTTTTTTGAAAGACTTCACACCAAATTCCTTCGGCCAAATTGTCAACGTAACACATAATAACTCCAAATATGTTTCAAGAGCAAAATGTTATTTTTGGACGGTGAACATGGAATATTTTTGTCGCAAAAATATTGTTTTCTCGGCAAACATCGATAAATAATTTTCGAGAAAATAAAATGGCCATGCTCATCGTCCAAAAATAACATTTTTCTCTTGAAACATTTTTGGGGTGATCATATTCCTTCTAGAGGTTCAATTGCCTCTGGTTAATGGTCACCGTTAACACTGGACGATACAGATGCGATATTTTCTTAAGTTTGCAGCCTATGTATGCGTATCAGTGGTTCAATATAAATTTGGTGCGAAATTATGTCATAATAGGGCGAATAGCCGCTTCAGTGTGTCGTTTAAACAGACCGTAAAATGACACGCATTTTCCTGGTTAAATTATATACCAAACTGAAGATGTTGGACAGTCAAACAAACCACGAAACGTGCGCAAGCTATTTAAAGCAAAAATAAAAAAAAATCTAACAAATCACCATTTATAACCGGTAGATATCATATCGAGTTGAAAATCACTTTATTTTCCCCATTAATTTTCGTGAAATAATCAAATTTATAAATGAAAACAAATGTATTCCCATAATGTCTTGCCGAAATTTAGAGGAACAAGAAACCGTGCATCAATTGAGTTAATTTGTCTGCTCTATATTTAACTGTTTTAATAAAGTAACCGCGGAAATTTCAACTCGAAAAAGCAAACATAGTATTTACCTTAAGAGATCTATATTTCGCATATAAATCTGGACGTCCATCTTTTTCCGTTTGAGCACAGTGGTCACATTTCTCTCGAAGAGCAATGTCTACACTTTTTGGTCATCCCTAACACATTTTGCATTATCCGTTTTTACCATCAGATAGAGGACTAAAATATCTATGTTTTTATATATATGCCTAGATGTCCATCATTTTACATTTAGCCACAGTGGTGACATTTCTCTCGAGGTGCAGTGCCTCCCCTTTTTTGTAGGCCATATACACACAAAAAATTGTTTTTCTGATTCACGAAATTAATTGATCCAATTAACTTTTTAATTGAAATGTCTTCAATCACAGAAATGATAGTATAAATTAAAAAATTAATTGATCCAATTAAAAAATTAATTGTTTTTGTTTCAATTAAAAAATTTGTTAAATCAATTAAATTTTTAATTGATTATTTTTTAAAACTCAATTAAAATTTTAATTGGAAAAATTTTCGTGAAATTTTTTTCCAAACAGATTTTTCAATATCTTTTATACCATCGGATAGTGGACCCAAATATATATCTTTATACCCACTACCATAGAATGATGACGGGGGTATAATAAGTTTGTCGTTCCGTTTATTTTCGGGTGGCTGAATTAATTTTATAAATGAAGTATCAGCACAAATTGAAGGTCTACCTTTAGACGACTTTTTATATCCTCCACCATAGGATGGGGGTATATTAACTTTGTCATTCCGTTTGTAACAAATCGAAATATTGCTCTAAGACCCCATAAAGTATATATATTCTGGGTCGTGGTGAAATTCTGAGTTGATCTGAGCATGTCCGTCCGTCCGTCCCTCTGTTAAAATCACGCTAACTTTCGAAGGAAACAAGCTATCGACTTGAAACTTGGCACAAGTAGTTGTTATTGATGTAGGTCAGATGGTATTGCAAGTGGGCCATATCGGTCCACTTTTACGTATAGCCCCCATATAAACGGACCCCCAAATTTGCTTGCGATTGCTCTAAGAGAAGCAAATTTCATCCGATCTGGCTGAAATTTGGTACATGGTGTTAGTATATGGTCTCTAACAACCATGCAAAAATTGGTCCATATCGGTCCTCTTTTACGTATAGCCCCCATATAAACGGACCCCCAAATTTGGCTTGCGATCGCTCAAAGAGAAGCAAATTTCATCCGATCCGGCTGAAATTTGGTACATGGTGTTAGTATATGGTCTCTAACAACCATGCAAAAACTGGTCCATATCGGTCCACTTTTGCGTATAGCCCCCATATAAACGGACCCCCAAATTTGGCTTGCGATCGCTCTAAGAGAAGCAAATTTCATCCGATCCGGCGAAAATTTGGTACATGGTGTTAGTATATGGTCTCTAACAACCATGCAAAAATTGGTCCACATCGGTCCTTAATTATATATAGCCCCTATATAAACCGATCCCCCGATTTGGCTGGCGGAGCCTCTAAGAAACGAAACTTTCATCCGATCCGGCTGAAATTTGGTACATGGTGTTGGTATATGTTCTCTAATGACCATGCAAAAATTGGTCCATATCGGTCCATAATTATATATAGCCCCCATATAAATCGATTCCCAGATTTGTCCTCCGGAGCCTCTTGGAGGAGCAAAATTCATCCGATCCGGTTGAAATTTTGAACATGGTGTTAGAATGTCATCTCTAACAAACACGCAAGAATTGGTCCATAATTATATGTAGTCCCCATATAAACCGTTCCCCAGATGTGATCTCCGGAGCCTCTTGGAGGAGCAAAATTCATCCGATCCGGTTGAAATTTGCAACGTGGTGTTAGTATAAGGCCGCTAATATCCATGCCAAAATTGGTCCATATCGGTCTATAGTTATATATAGCTTATCCCCAATCACACAAAAATTGGTCTATACCGGTTCATATTCATGGTTGCCACTCGAGCCAAAAATAATCTACCAAAATTTTATTTTTATGGAAAACATTGTCAAAATGTTATTACTATAGAAAATTTTGTAAAAATTTTATTTCTATAGAAAATTTTGTAAAAATTTTATTTCTATAGAAAATTTTGTCAAAAATTTATTTCTATAGAAAATTTTGTCAAAATTTTATTTCTATAGAAAATTTTTTCCAAATTTTATTTCTATAGAAAATTTTTTCCAAATGTTACTTCTATAGAAAATTTTGTCCAAATTTTATTTCTATAGAAAATTTTGTCCAAATTTTATTTCTATAGAAATTTTTTTCCAAATTTTATTTCTATAGAAATTTTTTTTCCAAATTTTATTGCTATAGAAAATGTTGTCAAAATTTTATTTCTATAGAAAATTTTGTCATAATTTTATTTCTATAGCAAATTTTGTCAAAATTTTAAATCTATAGAAAATTTTGTCATAATTTTATTTCTATAGCAAATTTTGTCAAAATTTTAAATCTATAGAAAATTTTGTCATAATTTTATTTCTATAGCAAATTTTGTCAAAAATTTAAATGTATAGAAAATTTTGTCATAATTTTATTTCTATAGCAAATTTTGTCAAACTTTTAAATCTATGGAAAATTTTGTCAAAATTATATTTCTATAGAAAATTTTGTCGAACTGAATTATATACGTATTTAATCGGCCATTTTTTGAGTTTAATATATACCATGTATGGACTAGCTTACAATTAAGAAGACGGTGTTAGGATGTCTTAAGATACCTTGCCATCGGCAAGTATTACCGCAATCCAAGTAATTTGATTGTGGATGACAGTCTTTAGTAGAAGTTCCTACGCAATCCATGGTGTAGGGTACATAAGCTTCGGCTTGGCCGAAAATACGACCGTATATACTTGTTTAATAGTAGTTCTATTATATTAACATTTTTTCCCAAAAGGCCTTTGCTTACACTTATTTATCTTTCCTTTTACCACTTGGTCATCCTCATTACAAGTATGCTGAAGATTGTTTTCTTAAGTCGTGTGTAATTTATCAATACCATGAAAATACACCAAAATGAGATGGGTGGTGTCGTTAAATACGAGAATGCTTCGCTTACAATGGCTGTACAATGGAGAGGAGGCGTTTGCTGATACCCTGCTGATGAGATAAAGATCATATTGCTGAGACACACACACATGTGTCTTTGGATGTGTGTACATGTGCTCGCCTGTGGTGTTCTATACTCGGTGAAAAGTTAACATGAGACGTGTTAACATTTGTTTTGCAGTTAATTTTCGAATACGGGATTACAGATGTTACCTCATTAGTGGAAATGAAGCTGATTAGTCAATTAGCTAAAAGTCAAAATTATCTTATCTCAAACCAATACAGCAGTACACACACACCTCTACATGTACATGATCCAGAAGAAGACAACCAACATTTATGCATAAAATGTCTTAGACACACATATATGATTCCAGTAAATTATACCTAGAGTTTGTTTAGAAAATGCGTGTGTTGAATATTCGCATCAAAATATACGAGTATAAGCAAAGATATCATTAACATGTTATAGGTTGAAGAAGGTCATTGAGGCCAAACGTGCTAGTGTGTATAGATGTGAAGGAGTTTTTATAGCATAAACCAATATAATATTTAACTTTAATCCGGGAGAAAATATACCGAACATAATATGCATTTATTAAATACATAAAGAAATATGACCTTAACTGCTATGGGGTCAGGTTATATTATTATTAATTTATTTAAAATCATAATAAATTATGAAAATAAATACAAAATAAAGTTACTAACAACTAAGATTTTCGGCCTAATGGTCAGTTTATAATACACTGAAAAAACCTGTCCTGTTTCCAAAGATTTTATCTTTTGACCAATGATTTTCATATTGAGTACTAGTCTAAGAAGCAGACAATTTCAGTGAAGATATATTTAAGAAGCTTTCCATTTTCAAAATTAAGTCAGTGTATTAATGTTTTATTTTATCATCCGGAGACCCCCTACCACGGCCGTATTCAGGGGGGGTGATGAGGGGGATCAACCCCCCCCCCACCCCCGAAACGAATTAATATTTTTATATAAATAAATATATATTTTTAGCTGCATAGACAAATCTTATCGAAGATGTTGAAGAAAAGCTGGAGGTTTTATTTTGAAAAACGCTTACCTTGCACACATCAAATCATAGAATACTTGTTGAAAAGTCCGTCAAACGACGGCCGAAAAAACAAATTGTTTTTATTCTCGCACCACAAATTTCATTTTTGGAAAATGTCTTTCTGCTTTTTATTTGTTGTTCTTTTTGTGAACATGACTCGCTTTGTTTAGCCATAGCAACAACAACGAAATAGCCAAACACACATGTGTAAATGAAATGGCGCAAAACCTGCGAAAAGAACCTGCCTAATTCAGCGATGAAAGCACTTGGAGAGTGCAATAAAGAGATATTTCCAAACGTGCATATTCTTTTAAAAATTTTGGTCACTTTGCCAGTTACTCAGGGATGGAAAATACAATTTTTAAGAAAGTACAAAAAAGGTATTTTTTGAGCGGAAAGGTACTTTTTACAAAAATTTCACTGGAAAATTATTGTCAAGAGACTAAATTTTAAAGAAAATAAAATTTTGACAAAATTTTCTATATAAATAAAATTTTGCAAAAATTTTCTATAGAAATAAAATTTTGCAAAAAAATTCTGTAGAAAAAAATGTTGCAAAATTTTTTCTATGGAAATAAAATTTTGCAAAAATTTCCTATAGAAATAAAATTTTTACAAAATTTTCAATTGAAATAAAATTTTGACAACATTTTCTACCGAAATAAAAAATCGATAATATAGAATCGCATTCTTTTTTCGACTAAAACATTTTGAAGAACAATAAAATCCTGTTTTTGACTATGTCTTTTACAAAATCGAGTTTTTCTTCCTACATAACATGTCTGTTTTGCCATATTTGTAATAGACTATTAGCAAATAAGGTTGGTAAAGACATTCTCAAAATATTAAAATATTTTGTCAAAGATATTGTACCATAAATCTGATATCGACTCAAAAATGTCTACACAAAAGGTACTAAATCATTCGCGGGGGTACTACGGTACTGACCGGGGTGAAAAAGTATTGAAAAAAGTACTATAGTACTGCATTTGCCATCCCTGCAGTTACTACGTACTCATCCGAACTTTCATTTTCAACAATGAAGAGATTAAAGACGTATCTTAGAAATTCGACTAGCGAGAGTAGACTCAAAGGATTGGCATTAATGTCGGTTCATCGCCGAATAAATGTGCCGACTGAAGAAGTCATTGATTTATTTGCCCAAAAAGCCCGTCGGCTCCATTTAATATTGTAAAACAAGTAAGGAAAGTCTAAAGTCGGGCGGGGCCGACTATATTATACCCTGCACCACTTTGTAGATCTAAATTTTCGATACCATATCACATCCGTCAAATGTGTTGGGGGCTATATATAAAAGTTTGTCCCAAATACATACATTTAAATATCACTCGATGTGGACAGAATTTGATAGACTTCTGCAAAATCTATAGACTCGAAATTTAAGTCGGCTAATGCACTAGGGTGGAACACAATGTTAGTAAAAAATATGGGAAACATTTAAATCTGAAGCAATTTTAAGGAAACTTGGCAAAAGTTTATTTATGATTTATCGCTCGATATATATGTATTAGAAGTTTAGGAAAATCGGAGTAATTTTTACAACTTTTCGACTAAGCAGTGGCGATTTTACAAGGAAAATGTTGGTATTTTCACCATTTTTTTCGAAATCAGAAAAACATATATATGGGAGCTATATCTAAATCAGAACCGATTTCAACCAAATTTGGCACGCATAGTTACAATGCTAATTCTACTCCCTGTGCAAAATTTCAACTAAATCGGAGTTAAAGATTGGCCTCTGTGGTCATATGAGTGTATATCGGGCAAAAGCTATATATGGGAGCTATATCTAACTCTGAACCGATTTCAATCAAATTTGCCACACATAGCTACAATGCTAAATCTACGCCCTGTGCAAAATTTCAACCAAATCGGAGTTAAAAATTGGCCTCTGTGATCATATGAGTGTAAATCGGGCGAAAGCTATATATGGGAGATATATCCAAATCTGTACCGATTTCAACCAAATTTGGCACGCATAGTAACAGTGCTAATGCTACTCCCTATGCAAAATTTCAACTAAATCGGAGCAAAAAATTGGCCTCTGTGGGCAAATGAGTGTAAATCGGGCGAAAGCTATATATGGGAGCTATATCTAAATCTGAACCGATTTCAACCAAATTTGGCACGCATAGCTACAATGCTAATTCTAGTCCCTGTGCAAAATTTCAACCAAATTGGGGTAAAACTCTGGCTTCTGGGACCGTATTAGTCCATATCGGGCGAAAGATATATATGGGAGCTATATCTAAATCTGAACCGATTTCAATAAAATTTGGCACCCTTGACTATAGTACTAATTGTTCTTCTTGTGCAAAATTTTAACCAAATTAGGGTAAAACTATGGCGTCTGGAGCCATATAAGTCCATATCGGGCGAAATATATATATGGGAGCTATATCTAAATCTGAACCGATTTCTTCCAAAATCAATAGGGATCTATTCTGAGCCAAAACACATACTTGTGCCAAATTTGAAGTTGATTGGACTAAAACTGCGACCTAGACTTTGATTACAAAAATTTGTTCACGGACAGACAGACGTGTCTATATCGACTCAGGAGCCCACCCTGAGCATTTTTGCCAAAGACACCATGTGTCTATCTCGTCTCCTTCTGGGTGTTGCAAACATATGCACTAACTTATAATACCCTGTTCCACAGTGTGGAGCAGGGTATAAATATTGTATACATACCTATGCATAAATAAAATTATCCACACATGAGATTATATGAATATTTTTTTTTTAAGTTGAACCCCCCCCTCCCCCGTATTAAAATCCTGGCTACGGCCTTGCCCCCTGCCATATTGCATAACCTCCAAATTTTTTGTGACAATCCTTCCAGGAGACCAACCTTGAATCGTTTGCTTATCATGTTCTTTTGGTAATCCATTAAAAAATGTTGTTAAATAATAAATTGCATACTTGTTCAATAAACACACATAAACATGTGCATAAGAAATCTTCATTCTCATCAATTTTTCCCAAAGAAGTGATGATAAAATATCAAAAAAAAAAAAAGAAAAAATCAAATTGAATGCAGAAGACATGATGACATGGCAGTCAGTCAAGTTGATATGCAGACATTTTGGAGCAAGTCATTATTCTAATAGTATGAGAACTTGTGCATTATATATCCACAGACAGTCAAACAGACATCCATCTGGCAGGTAACATGTTTTCCAAAAAAGAAAAAAAGATAATTTTAAAGATGTAGGCAAATCAAATTAATTTAACATTTGTCTTTGTTAAAAAATGAACATCATAGTCATAGTTAGTAGAGAGTAGTATTATAGCTATGTCTATGGTTATAGCTCCAAACCAAAATAAGCTAAGTGCAGCCGTATTCTAAGAAATGGCTAAATATTGCCTTCAAACGGCCTAAAAAGCTCTCACACGATGCACAAAAGTGGTTCTTCGGTATTTTTACCCATTCCCAGCGAAGTGCCGTCTTGAAATGGTCAAAACTTTGGTATTTTTTTACTGTCAACCTTATGCTTCATACACAAAAGATCCTGACCTCCTTTGTAAGCCATAATTGGTAGACGCGTGCTGAGCACGGTTGCCACTCGATCCATAAATAATGTTAAATCACCATGATTTATTGTTTTTTCTTATGTTTGTTTGTTTCAAATAGTATACATGAATTCAATTTACCAATCATTTATTCATTTTAATTCAACATGAAAATTGTTTGAAATTACTTTGAATTCAAGTCTTGATATTGAATCTCTATTTTTTGTATCTCATACTGGCATCCCTACTACCAATATCGTAAATGTCATTCTTGATTCTCTACTTACAATATTTTCGTTTTTGTTGTTGCAACACTTTGGGGCAACGATCAACATATACATAATGTAAACACAAGCTGACATACATACATATGTACATATATTATAACTGTCTCTTCTTTTTGTATTATTAGAAGTTTGAAGTTTGGCAAATAATAAATCATTATCGAAAGGTGTTGAAAGTGAAACGATCGTGTTTTATTACAGTGGAATAAAAGGTGTGTTGAAGACATTGTTCACATAGAGACATTCTATGTAGTTGGAGCAAATTACAAATGAATCGAGACAGTGAAAATAATATGGAAATTATTCTAAAATTGGTTAAATATTGAGCCAGTCAGTTGTGGTAAAAAAGAGACATTAACTTATTGGAAAGTGGCATATCTGTGGGTCAAATAACAAGTAAAGAAAAAGAAAACATTCGTGACATAAACATAAACCATAAGGGAAATTATTAAAGTGAACTGAACCATATTTCTAGAACCTTTAAAGATTTCTTTAGACATTTTTAATACAAATCAAGTGCAGTGTGGCAATTCATAGTGTTCCATTATAAAATTAAATTTTTGGAAAACCTGGAAGCTGGCTCTATTACCTGTGGTGTTTCAACAGGGAGACGTAATCCATTTGTTTGTTACCTGAAATTGTGGAAGCTTGTAAGTTGGAAGTTGGCCCAAATACAAGGTAACGTTTTGTTTTATATATCATTACAATTTGCATACCCAAACCGAACCATTGGGTAAGGAATTTGTCCCATCGCATATTGGACAAATTCCAGGGCTGTCAAAACAGGCAGTCCTCAAACAAATAATCTACAAAAATTTTTAGAAAATTTTACCAAAAGACTTCCAACCAAAAAAAATTTATTTTGCAAAATTTTATTTCTACGGAAGTTTTTGTCAACATTTTCTTTCTATAGAAAATTTTGTCCAAATCTTATTTCTACAGAAAATTTTGTCAAAATGTTATTTGTATAGAAAATTTTCTGAAAATTTTATTTCTATAGAAAATTTTATTTCTATAGAAATTTTCTGAAAATTTTATTTCTATAGAAATTTTTTGAAAATTTTATTTCTATAGAAAATTTTCTGAAAATTGTATCAAAATCTTATTTCCATAGAAAATTTTCTGAACATTTTATTTCTATAGAAAATTTTCTGAAAAAAATTTTTTATAGAGAATTTTCTGAAAATTTTATTTATATAAAAAATGCTGTTAAAATTTTATTTCTATAGAAAATTTTATCCAATTTTTATTTATATAGAAAATGTTGTTCAAATTTTATTTCTACAGAAAATTTTCTGAAAATTTTATTTATATAGAAAATGTTAAAATTTTGTTTTTATAGAAAATTTTATTTATATAGAAAATGTTGTTAAAATTTTATTTCTATAGAAAATTTTTTCAATATTTTATTTCTATAGAAAATTTTCTGAAAACTTTATTTCTATAGAAATTTCCTGAAAATTTTATTTTTATAGAAATTTTTTGAAAATTTTATTTCTATAGAACATTTTCTGAAAATTTTGTCAAAATCTAATTTCCATAGAATATTTTACTTCTATAAAAAATTTTCAGAAAATTTTATTTCTATAGACAATTTTCAGAAAATTTTATTTTTATAGAAAATTTTATAAAATTTTTATTTATATAGAAAATTTTATCAAATTTTTATTTATATAGAAAATGTTGTTAAAATTTTATTTATATAGAAAATTTTATCAAAATTTTATTTCTATAGAAAATGTTGTTAAAATTTTATTTCTATAGAAAATTTTTCAACATTTTATTTCTATAGAAAATTTTGTTAATTTTTTCTATAAAAAATTTTGTCAAAATTTTTTATAGAAATAATTGCAGAAAAACATCTTTTATTTCTATAGAAAATTTTCTGAAAATTTTATTTATATAGAAAATGTTAAAATTTTGTTTCTATAGAAAATGTTCTGAAAATTTTATTTACACAGAAAAGTTTCTGAAAACTTTATTTCTATAGAAATCTATGGAAAATTTTCTGAAAATTTTATTTCTATAGAAATTTTCTGAAAATTTTGTCAAAATCTTATTTCCATAGAATATTTTATTTCTATAGAAATTTTCAGAAAATGTTATTTCTATAGAAAACTTTATCAAATTTTTATTTATATAGAAAATGTTGTTAAAATTTTATTTCTATAGAAAATTTTCTGAAAATTTTATTTATATAGAAATTTCCTGAAAATTTTATTTCTATAGAAATTTTCTGAAAATTTTATTTCTATAGAAAATTTTCTGAAAATTCTGTCAAAATCTTATTTTCATAGAATATTTTATTTCTATAGAAAATTTTCAGAAAATTTTATTTCTATAGAAAATTTTATAAAATTTTTATTTATATAGAAAATTTTATCAAATTTTTAATACCCTTCACCACTACTGTGGTACAGGGTATAATAAGTTTGTGCATTTGTATGTAACGCCAAGAAGGAAAAGTCTGAGACCCATCGTTTAGTATACCGATCGTCTTAGAATTAAATTCTGAGTCGATTTAGCGATGTCCGTCTGTCTGTCGGTCTGTCTGTTGATGTATTTTTGTGTGCAAAGTACAGCTCGCAGTTTTAGTCCGATTGTCCTAAAATTTGGTATAGGGTCATGTTTCGGCTCAATGACAATCCCTGTTGATTTTGGAAAAAATCGGTTCAGATTTAGATATAGCTGCCATATATATTTTTCACCGATCTGGTCATAATTGGCGTGTATATCAACCGATCTTCCTAAACTTCCGTACATCCGAATAGTTTATGAGTCTCGACAAACTAGCAAAATATCAGCCAAATCGGTTCAGATTTAGATATAGCTCCCATATATAACTTTCGCCCGATTTAAACTCATTTGCCCACAGAGGCCAATTTTTTGCTCCGATTTAGTTGAAATTTTGCACAGGAGGTAGAATTAGCATTGTAGCTATGCGTGTCAAATTTGGTTGAAATCGGTTCAGATTTAGATATATCTCCCATATATAGCTTTCGCCCGATTTACACTCATATGACCACAGAGGCCAATTTTTAACTCCGATTTAGTTGAAATTTTGCACAGGGAGTAGAATTAGAATTGTAGCTATGCGTGCCAAATTTGGTTGAAATCGATTCAGATTTAGATATATCTCCCATATATAGTTTTCGCCCGATTTACACTCATATGACCACAGAGGCCAATTTTTAACTCCGATTTAGTTGAAATTTTGCATAGGGAGTAGAAATAGAATTGTAGCTATGCGTGCCAGATTTATATATAGCTCCCATATATATGTTTTTCTGATTTCGACAAAAATGTTCAAAATACCAACATTTTCCTTGTAAAATCGCCACTGCTTAGTCGAAAAGTTGTAAAAATGACTCTAATTTTCCTAAACTTCTAATACATAAATATCGAGCGATAAATCATAAATTTTGTAAAATTTTTTTATAGAAATAATTGCAGAAAAACATCTTATCAGCCTACAGAACCATACAAATCGCGAAGCCCATTATTTACTCAAAACTTCTAATTAACCGCTTCGAACCACATGATTTAATAACTCGATTTAATATATGAAAGCCTCAATTCAAAATAAAAATCTTACAACAATATGTTAATTTTCCTAGTTTAGTCTTAGGATATTATAATTCCTATAAGTCTATTGATTGTTAATAAATAAACTACTGGTTAGTCACTTCGTCATAATAGAGACTAGTTGTAGTATAAGTTAAGCATAATTTGCTTAAATAAATAAAAAAAATATATAGAAAATTTTGTCAAAACTTTATTTCGATAGAAAATTTTTCCAAAATTTTATTTCTATAGAAAATTTTGCCAAAATTTTATTTCTATAGAAAATTTTGCGAAAATTTTATTTCTATAGAAAATTTGTCAAAATTTTATTTCTATAGAAAAATTTGTAAAAATTTTATTTCTATATAAAATTTGTGTAGTACCTTTTATTTGAAGAGGGATATTTTGTAAAATCTACCAAAATATCAAGATTTCTATCATTCTACGAAACAGTTTAAAAATCTACCATTTTCGCTAGGTTTCTACCAACTGTGGCAACCGTGGTGCTAAGTCCTCATGGTCCGCGGTATAAATGTTTGTCTGCCTAGGTCTTTAATACGGTATTTCTCGATAATATTCGACATTCATTTTGACTCTACGGTGGATGAATACGAGCGGAGGGCCACCATCGCCCTTATTATCCACGGTGGCTTGAGTTCTGGTGGCTAATCAGAGATGTAAATTTTCTTTGTTCACAAACTGCTCAATTTGAAATTATTTCTTATCGGAGAAACTCAAATTCCATAACTGGCCATTTTAGTGCAAGCGAAACTACTTCATGGCTCTTCCCATCGGTTAGCTCTTCCCCGTTTGGAAACATCAATGGCTTAAGTCCAAGCTTGTGGTTCAATAGGCGTTGTATCCGTTCTCGCGATACGTTCAGCTTACGAGCAAATTGTCTACCAGCGCTGTGGCGTGTATATTCTAGATCAGGGAGAAATTTGAAGATGATAAAACCATGTCTATCTATCTATCTGTTCATTGTAATCACGCTGCAGCCTTCAAAACTGACGCAATCATTGAAATTTGCCACAGATTCTGTTTTTGTCTGCAAGCAGGTCAAGTTCGATGATGGACTATATCTGTCCAGGTTTTGATATAGCCCCCATATAAAACGATCCCCCAATATGGCATCTAGGTCTATAAATAAGTGGAGGTATTTAAGGTCCTTATGGTAAAGTCCCCATATGGACTGATCTCCTCATGTGACTTCCTAAACGTATAGACATCCCAATATTTATCAGATTTACCTGAAATTCAAAATCTAGAGGTATTTTAGGCCCATAAATAAATGTGTCAAAAATGTTGTTTTGAATTCAAAATCTTTAGTTTTTTAAGACCAATAATAGGTGTGGCGAATAGGAGGATATATATCGTTGCATGTTTTGGTATACATATATTTTTGCATGAGAGAGTATAAGTCAACCTATCCACCTGAAATAAACGAAATCCTTTCGTTGAGGTCAATGAATTAGCTTTAGATCTGTAAATATCCAGAGGAAGCAACAGTCGGCATATATTGAAAAATCGAACTCATTACTACTTCAATATGAAATTTTATGTAGCTCAGTGTTATCCATGTTCGTAGGAAACATGTTTTCACCAAATTTTCTTATGTCCTTACTGAACTAACATTTTTGGTAGCTGGGTGTAACCAATAGAATATTCTGTTAACTGCTATTTTGTTACTGCCATTGTTAAGCATTCAGGCACTTTTGAGGTTTTAAAATTGTCTGCAGCATAAAAGACCATCAATGATACTCACATGGGTATCAAAGAGTTTTCACTATGCAAATAATATACAGAAAGGATGATTTCTTTCATATGGGAGGATGGATTTATTCATCGATGGGTGTGTGCGTGTGTTATATGTATGGCCTTCGATTTTGCTATAGCATAAAATTGATATACACAATTTGGTATTGTGTTGGTAAAGTATGAAGGGTATATATTAGAAGAGGAAAAGTTAAGAATCGAACAGTTTTATTAGATTGATCATTATTACTGATCTATGTTGATTGATTCTAATATGAAGATTGAAAAAACATGAAAATTATCTAAATAGAATTTTTATCACATCTCTAAAATTTTAAACCGATCGGTTGACAATATTAATTTATATTGTCTAATATTAATTTATATTGATTTAAAAATGTGTAAGAGGAGCTCCTCCTTTTCACACAGATGCCAAATTTTATTCTTAGAAAATTTTGTCAAAATTTTATTTTTATAGAAAATTTTTTTCAAAATTTTATTTTTATTGAAAACTTTGTCAAAATTTTATTTCTATAGAAAATTTTGTCAAAATTTTATTTCTATTGAAAATTTTGACAAAATTTTATTTCTAGAGAGAACTTTATCAAAATTTTGTTTCTATAGAAAATTTTGTCAAAATTTTATTTCTATAGAAAATTTTGTCAAAATTTTGTTTCTATTGAAAATATTATTTCTATAGAAAATTGTGACAAAAATTTTATTTCTATAGAATATTTTGTCAAAAATTGAAAATGTTATTTCTATAGAAAATTTTGTTAAAATTTTATTTCTATAGAAAATTTTATTTCTATAGAAAATTGTGACAAAAATTTTATTTCTATTGAAAATTTTATTTCTATAGAAAATTTAGACAAAATTTTCTTTCTATTGAAAATTTTGTCAAAATTTTATTTCTATAGAAAATTTTTACAAAATTTTATTTCTATTGAAAATTGTGATAAAAATTTTATTTCTATAGAAAATTTTGACAAAATTTTATTTCTATCGAAAATTTTGTCAAAATTTTATTTCTATAGAAAATTTTGACAAAATTTTATTTCAATTGAAAAATTTGTCAAAATTTTATTTCCATAAAATATAATAAATTTGTCAAAATTGTATTTCCATAAAAAATAATAATTTTGTCAAAATTTTATTCTAAAGAAAATTGTGACAAAAATTTTATTTCTATAGAACATTTTCATAAAATTTTATTTTGATTGAAAATTTTGTCAAAATTTTATTTCTATAGAAAATTTTGTCAAAATTTTATTTCTTTAGAACATTTTGTCAAAATTTTATTTCTAAAGAAAATTTTGACAAAATTTTATTTATATAGAACATTTTGTCAAAATTTTATTTCTATAGAACATTTTGTCAAAATTTTATTTCTATAGAAAATTTTTTCAAAATTCTATTTCTACAGAAAATTTTGTTAAAATTCTATTTCTATAGAAAATTTTGTCAATATTTTATTTTTATAGAAAATTTTGTCAAAATTTTATTTCTATTGGAAATTTTATTTCTATAGAAAATTTTGACAAAATTTTATTTCTATAGAAAATTTTGTCAACATTTTATTTCTATAGAAAATTTCGTCAAAATTTTATTTCTATGGAAAATTTTGTCAAAATTTTATTTCTAAAGAAAATTTTGTCAAAATGTTATTTCCATAGAAAAATTTTGTCAACATTTTATATCTATAGAAAAATTTCTCAAAATTTTATTTTTATAGAAAATTTTGTCAAAGTTTTATTTTTATAGAAAATTTTGTCAAAATTTTATTTTTATAGAAAATTTTGTCAAAAATTTATTTCTATTGAAAATTTTGTCAAAATTTCTTTTCTATAGAAAGTTTTGTAAAAATTTTATTTCTATAGAAATTTTTTCAACATTTTATTTTTATAGAAAATGTTGTCAAAAATTTATTTCTATTGAAAATTTTGTCAAAATTTCTTTTCTATAGAAAGTTTTGTCAAAATTTTATTTCTATCGAATTTTTTGTCAAAATTTTATTTCCATAATAAATAATAATTTTGTCAAAATTTTATTTCCATAAAATATAATAATTTTGTCAAAATTTTATTCCATAAAAAATAATAATTTTGTCAAAATTTTATTTCTATAGAAAAATTTCTCAAAATTTTATTTTTATAGAAAATTTTTTCAAAATTTTATTTCTATTGAAAATTTTGTCAAAATTTTATTTCCATAGAAAATATTGTCAAAATTTTATTTCTATAGAAAATTTTGACAAAAATTTCATTTCTATAGAAAATTTGTACAAAATTTTATTTCTATTGAAAATTGTGATAAAAATTTTATTTCTATAGAAAATTTAGACAACATTTTATTTCTATAGAAAATTTAGACAACATTTTATTTCTATTGAAAATGTTGTCAAAACTTTATTTCTATAGAAAATTTGGTCAAAATTTTATTTCTATTGAAAATTTTATTTCTATGGAAAATTGTGACAAAAATTTTATTTCTATAGAAAATTTTGACAAAATTTTATTTCTATATAAAACTTTGTCAAAATGTTATTTCTATAGAAAATTTTATTTCCATAGAAAATTTTCTTTCTTTTCTGTAGAAATCTTTTCAATATTTGGTCAAAATTTTATTTCTCTTTTTATTTTTGTAAAACATCAAAATATCTACCAATCTACGAAACAATAAAAAATGTACCATTTTTGGTAGGATTCTAGCAACTGTGGCAACCATGGTGTTAAGTCGTCATGGTCTGTGGCCGAAATGTTTATCTGAATTCTAGAATTTCGTGTATAGGTCGCTGATTTCTTATTTATGGGGTAGATGTGCTTTTGATTAGGAGATCATGGTAATTCCTTTCGTCTTTAGTTAATCAGATATAGCTGTCGATTTGTAGTTGATCGGGATCTGGTGCATCCGCTGAGATGATGGGGTGTTAATGAGCTTTTCCCGACGGATTTGTATGCTGCCTCTAGAGAGTTACGTGAGGTTTGGTAGTTTTGTCCAGTGATTTTTAGTATACGATACGTGCAAACTTTTATGATATTCAATCTACGTGGGAAATGTATGCCAGAAAACCACATCGATGGAACAGTAAATATGGAGATCTCTGTAAACCCGAAAATCTCTTTGGGGGGAATGTAGATCCGTAGATCACAGTGGGGAAACCTTTGCTACGAAACTGTCAGTAGTGGAACTGTAGACCCCAAGATGTCTTGAGGAGAATGTAGAACAGAAAATCACTGACAGAAACTGTAGACCTAAGGGGGAACTGTAGGTCTGAAGATATCAGGGAGAAAATGTCTCAGTACTGGAAATGACAGAGATAGAACTGGAGATTCCAAGATCTTTAGGGAAACGGTATGTCAGAAGATGTCAGTGAAGAGACAGTAGATCCGAAAATGTCAGTGGTGGACCTGCAAATCCGAAGATCTCTAGGGGGAACTTTAAGTCCAAAGATGTTAATGAGGAAAATGTAGATCCAAAAATTTCAGTGGTGGAATTTTAGATCCGAAGATCATAATGGGTAAACGGATGATACGTATATGTTGGTGGTGGCAGTGTAGACCCGAAGATCTATGGGGGAACTCTAGACCTGAAGCTCTCTGGTGGGAATGGTAGACCTGAAGATCTCTGAGGGAACTATGGATCCAAAGGTCACATACCTTAGATACGAAAATGTCAATGGTGGATCCGTGGGCCCGAAGATCTCATTAGGGAAAGGTAGAACTAAAGATGTTTGGCGGGAACTGTATAGGGGGAACTGTAGGTCCGAAGATCTCAATGAGGAAATGTTTCAGTGCCGAAAATGTCAGTGGTGGAACTGTAGTCTCCAAGATCGCAATTTTTAAACGGAGTAGTATATCTTAATATCTCGGAGGGAAATGTAGTTCCAAACTGGTGGAATTGTAGATTCGAAGAGGTATACGTTACAAGATCTTAGTGAGGAGGTTTTTGGTGGAACTGTAGAGCCGAAACCTACAGTTCCGAAGATCTTAGTCAGAAAACGGTCGATCCGAAGATGTTAAAGTTGGAACTGTATGCCCGAAGATAGGTAAGGTTAGGTTAGGATAGGTGGCAGCCCGATGTATCAGGCTCACTTAGACTATTCAGTCCATTGTGATACCACATTGGTGAACTTCTCTCTCTTATCACTGAGTGCTGCCCGATTCCATGTTAAGCTCAATGACAAGGGACCTCCTTTTTATAGCCGAGTCCGAACGGCGTTCCACATTGCAGTGAAACCACTTAGAGAAGTTTAGAAACCTTCAGAAATGTCACCAGCATTACTGAGATGGGATAATCCACCGCTGAAAAACTATTTGGTGTTCGGTCGAAGCAGGAATCGAACCCACGACCTTGTGTATGCAAGGCGGGCATGCTAACCATTTCACCAAGGTAGCTCCTGAAGATAACTGCAGATTTGAATTGCAAAACTGAAGATTTAAGTGGTTGAATTGTAGACTCAAAGATCGCAAATGTGCTTGGGTCTGTTTGCTTCCAGTCTACACTAAGCTTGCAACCTAATGGACATTAATCGTCCTCTTTATTCCTTGAGGAGTACATGTTAATCGGTTCATTAATTATGTTTAACCAAATTGGAAGAAGGCCACATTTCGTCTGAAATGGGATTTTCAATTATTTTTCAAAAAGAAAAGATCCACGCTAAAGCATCTAAATCGTATAGGGTACAATTTAATCTACGGAAAATATTTTCCGACGACAATGGAACTCCTTTTTATAGACGAGTTCAAACAGCATTTCACACTGCGGTGAACTCCCTTATAGAAGCTTGAAACACTCCCTAATATTACTGAGAGGGGAAAAACATCTCAGTGGCATTGAATATGTTACTTTTTTATACCCTCCACCATAGGATGGGGGTATATTAACTTTGTCATTCCGTTTGTAACACATCGAAATATTGCTCTAAGACCCCATAAAGTATATATATTCTGGGTCGTGGTGAAATTCTGAGTCGATCTAAGCATGTCCGTCCGTCCGTCCGTCTGTCCGTCTGTCCGTCTGTCCGTCTGTCCGGCTGTCCGTCCGTCTGTGGAAATCACGCTAACTTCCGAACGAAACTAGCTATCGACTTGAAACTTGGCACAAGTAGTTGTTATTGATGTAGGTCGCATGGTATTGAAAATGGGCCATATCGGCCCACGTTTACGTATAGCCCCCATATAAACCGATCCCCAAATTTGGCTTGCGGAGCCTTCCGGAGCAGCAAAATTCATCCGATCCGGTTGAAATTTGGTACGTGGTCTAAGTATACGGTCTCTAACAACCATGCAAAAATTGGTCCATATCGGTCCATAATTATATATAGCCCCCATATAAACCGATCCCCAGATTTGACCTCCGGAGCCTCTTGGAGGGGCAATATTCATCCGATCCGGTTTAAATTTGGTACCTGATGTTAGTATACGGTCTCTAACAACCATGCAAAAATTGGTCCATATCGGTCCATAAATATATATAGCTCCCATATAAACCGATCCCCAGATTTGACCTCCGGAGCCTCTTGGAGGAGCAAACTTCATCCTACCCGATTGAAATTTGGTACGTGGTGTTAGTATATGGACTCTAACAACCATGCAAAAACTGGTCCATATCGGTCCATAATTATATATAGCTCCCATATAAACCGATCCCCAGATTTGACCTCCGGAGCCCCTTGGAGGGGCAAAATTCATCCGATCCGTTTGAAATAATTATATATAGCTCCCATATAAACCGATCCCCAGATTTGAACTCTGGAGCCTCTTGGATGAGCAAAATTCATCCGATCCAATTGAAATTTAGTACGTGGTATTAGTATATGGTCTCTAACAACCATGTAAAAATTGGTCCATATCGGTCCATAATTATATATAGCTCCCATATAAACCGATCCCCAGATTTGACCTCCGGAGCCTCTTGGAGGAGCAAAAGTCATCCGATGCGGTTGAAATTTGGTACATTTCGTTAGTATATGGCCTCTAACAGCCATGTAAAAATTGTCAAATTTTATTACTATAGAAAGTTTTGTCAAAATTTCATTTCTATAGAAAGTTTTGTAAAAAGTTTATTTCTATAGCAATGTTTGTCAACATTTTATTTCCATAGAAAATTTTGTCAAAATTTTATTTCTATAGAAAATTTTGTAAAAAATTTATTTCTGTAGAAAATTTTGTCAACATTTTATTTCTATAGACAATTTTGTCAACATTTTATTTCTATAGAACATTTTGTCAACATTTTAATTCTATAGAAAATTTTGTCAACATTTTATTTCTATAGAAAATTTTGTCAAAATTTTATTGCTATAGAAAATTTTGTCAACATTTTACTTCCATAGAAAATTTTGTCAACATTTTATTTCTATAGAAAATTTTGTCAAGTGTTTATTTCTATAGAAAATTTTGTCAAAATTTTATTTCTATAGAAAATTTTGTCAAACTGAATTATATACGTATTTAATCGGCCTTTTTTTTGTTTAATATATACCCCTTATGGACTAACTTACAATTTAGAAGACAGTGTTAAAAAGTTTTAAGATACGTTGCCATCGGCATATGTTACAGCAACCCAAGTAATTCGATTGTGGATGACAGCCTTTAGTAGAAGTTCCTACGCAATCCATGGTGGAGGGTACATAAGATTCGGCCTGGCCGAACTTACGGCCGTATATACTTGTTATAGGTTGGTGTGCATGTTAACCATTGCACTACAGTAGCTTCAGTGTGGACCTTTAATTCATTCATTCAAAAAATTGTCTTTTTAACCAACTAACCCCCATTTTCATGAAGCTCCGTTAGTGCTACGTTAGCTAACGAACTTTTAAACCGTGATATCTACATATCTGTCACTTTGCGTATATATTCCAAATGCCGGTTAGAAACTTAACTGTTGAAAATTTTTCAGTTAAAGTTAACCGGAGAAAATATATTTCCATTTTTCTTTCTGTTAACTGGCAGTTAAAGCCTAACGGAGCTACATGAAAATGGCCGTAAGAGAGATAGAAGGTCGAGTGGATAATCGTGCTTCTTTTGAAGTCTTCACTAAGTTAGGGAGCCACCGTGGTGCAATGCCCACCTTGCATACACAAGGTCGTGGGTTCGATTCCTGCTTCGACTGAACACCAAAATGTTTTTAAGCGGTGGATTATCCCACCTCAGTAATGATGGTGACATTTCTGAGGGTTTCAAAGAGGAGGTCCCTTGTCATTGAGCTTAACATGGAATCAGGCTTAACATGGAATCGGGCAGTGATAAGAGAGAAGTTCACCAATGTGGTATCACAATGGACTGAATAGTCTAAGTGAGCCTGATATATCGGGCTGCCACCTAACCTAACCTACCTACACCTGTCTTTCTCAGGCAGACAGATTTATTCAAGACTGTTCTACACTATGGAAATATTAAAAGTTCACCTTCCATTTTTCAATATTGGTAGTTTTGAGATATTGGGATTATTGAAGAAATGACATTCTTGGAAATAAAAAACATTTTAAGGACATCCCTTTATAAGATCCAATTTTAGCGCATTTAAACTTCTACATGTTGGTCAAAAAATACAAGAATATTTCTGGAAGACATCCAACTATAGAAGCAAGGAGATTGTATGTTGGCAAACAAGGATTCACAAGAGCATAAAATGAAATTCCTTTGCTTCATGGGTTTGTGCTGTAGATTTGTTTGCATATGAGAATTTTTTAGAAAAATATTATTGCCTTTTTCTGTTATGGTCTAATAGTTGAATTCAAACTAAACTCTACAAAGTCGTTTCGAGTGAAAAGTGAAAAAATATAAAATAGATTTTCAGTTTTTCTTTCTCCTCTCACACTCCCTCTCTCTTTTTTTTAGTTCCTTATGCTCTTTCCGGAGGCCTCAAACATTGTTAGAAGATATTTAAATTTTGTGAACGGGAAACGGAAACAAACTGTGAATGCCACCAGCAGCTTTACGATGAAAAATTGAATACTGCACAAAAATTTTATTGCTTTAAAAGTGCATACGATTTGTTGCATTAAAAACAAAAAGATTTACAGGGAGAGAGATTCGCATATGCAGAAAACATTCAAACTCACATTTGTCTTTTGAGCAGATGTTTGAAAAGTATTGTAGTTTTCTTTTATGCATATTTTTGAAAAGGTCAGAGATAAGATTCCTTTTGTTGGCTAAAGTCAATTTGAGGGATAGCTATAAGGCCATATGAATATAATTTGTATTTTTCTTTGAGTTTTTTTTTTTTGATTGAGTTAAAATATATAAGACAGATGAGGCGAAGTGTTATTGATTCGAATGAAATCTTACTAGCTATCCTCTACATATACTTGCTATGGTCTATGTGCCTACCACTACACATATCTACTATAATGCATATATCGGTCTATGATGGATTTATTTCAGTACTTTTTAATTTGAACTATATGGGAATGTGATTTCTGATTACATTACATATTTTTCCCCCATTATTCAATTAATTCCCATTCACATTATGGTTCTTCCTGGTTATAAAACAACCCTTGTCAACAACAATTTCAGCAGCCTACTCGCTACCGGTTTGCTTCCGTGCTTAGCTTGCAACCGCCTTGCTTGTATTCGCATTCGCTTACATCCGCATTTGATTGAATCCGCAGTAAATTCCTCACAAAAAATCCACATGTAATTTTTGACAAGGTTTTATTAAAATCAGTAATAATTCAAAAATTGAAAATATATAAAATTGTATCATACACCCAGAGAAGGAATATGATCACCTCAAACACGTTTTAAGAACAAAATGTTATTTTTGGGTGGTGACCATGTAACATGGTTTTCGCAACCATGTTATTTTCTCGGAAATCATGTATCTGACTTCGGCAAGCAGGTTATATTATTTGAGGTGATCATATTCCTTCTCTGCGTGTACCAGCTTGCAGGCTGCAATAAGTCTAACCGGTGATCGTCTTCCACCGGTTGGTCGTTCGGTCACGCGAATTTACTTATAAACAATCAAAGTAATTAAAATTAGTTTGAAGGTCAATATAAATGTGAACTATTTTCATAACATCTATAGTTATGGGATATATTATCCAAATCAGTGATGAATGAACATTGGAGAGAGGGCAAAATTTAGGACCGAGTGCCCACGAAATGATTTCACAATTGTAGAAAAATGATTTAGCTAAGCTTTTGTATAAAGAGGAGCTAATTGTTATACCCTCCACCATAGGATGGGGGTATATTAACTTTGTCATTCCGTTTGTAATACATCGAAATATTGCTCTAAGACCCCATAAAGTATATATTCTGTCGTGGTGAAATTCTGAGTCGATCTAAGCATGTCCGTCCGTCCGCCTATTGAAATCACGATAACTTCCGAGCGAAACAAGCTATCGACTTAAAACTTGGCACAAGTAGGTGTTATTGATGTAGGTCGGATGGTATTGCAAATAGACATATCGGACCACTTTTACGTATAACCCCCATATAAACCGGCCCCCAGATTTGGCTTGCGGAACCTCTTGGAGGAGCAAAATTCATCCGATCCGGTTGATATTTAGTACGTGGTGTTAGTATATTGTCTCTAACAATCATGCGAAAATTGGACCATATCGGTCCATAATTATATACAGTCCCCATATAAACCGATCACCAGATTTGGCTTGCGGAGCCTCTTGGAGGAGTAAATTTCATACGATCTGGTTGAAATTTGGTACGTGGTGTTTGTATATGGTCGCTAACAACCATGCAAAAATTGGTCCATATCGGTCCATAAAATCGATACCCAGATTTGGCTTGCGGAGACTCTAGGAGAAGCAAATTTCATCCGATCCGGCTGAAATTTGGTACGTGGTGTTAATATAGGGCCTCAAACACCAATGCAAGAATTGGTGGAAATCGGTCCATAATTATATATAGCCCCCATATAAATCGATACCCAGAATTTGACCACCGGAACCTCTTGGAGGAGCAAAATTCATCCGATTCGGTTGAAAATTGGTACATTGCGCTAGTATAGGGCCGCTAACAACCATGCAAAACTCGGTTCATAATTATATATAGCCCCCATATAAATCGATACCCAGATTTGGCTTGCGGAGACTCTAGGAGAAGCAAATTTCATCCGATCCGGCTGAAATTTGGTACGTGGTGTTAATATATGGCCTGGGAGCCACCGTGGTGCAATGGTTAGCATGCCCGCCTTGCATACACAAGGTCGTGAGTTCTATTCCTGCTTCGACCGAACACCAAACAGTTTTTCAGCGGTGGATTATCCCACCTCAGTAATGGTGACTTTTCTGAGGGTTTTAAAAGCTTCTCTAAGTGGTTTCACTGCTATGTGGACCGCCGTTCGGACTCGGCTATAAAAAGGAGGTCCCTTGTCATTGAGTATAACATGGAATCGGGCAGCACTTAGTGATAAGAGAGAAGTTCACCAATGTGGTATCACAATGGACTGAATAGTCTAAGTGAGCCTGATACATCGTGCTGCCACTTAACCTAACCTAACCTAATATATGGCCTCAAACACCAATGCAAGAATTGGTCGAAATCGGTCCCTAATTATATATAGCCCCCATATAAATCAATACCCAGATTTGACCTCCGGAACCTCTTGGAGGAGCAAAATTCATCCGATTCGGTTGAAATTTGGTACATTGCGCTAGTATAGGGCCGCTAACAGACATGCAAAAACTGGTCCATATCGGTCTATAGTTATATATAGCCGATGGCCAATCACACAATAATTGGTCCAAATCGGCGAAAATAATGTAGAAATTTTCTCAAAATTTTATTACTGTAGAAAGTTGTGTCAAAATTTTATTTCTATAGAGAATTTTGTCAAAATTTTATTTCTATAGAAAATTTTGTCAAACTTTTATTTCTATAGAAAATTTTGTCTAGATTTTATTTCTATAGAAAATTTTGTCAAAATTTTATTTCTATTGAAAATTTTATCAAAATTTTATTTCTATAGAAAATTTTGTCAAAATTTTATTTCTATAGAAAATTTTGTCAAAATTTTATTTCTATAGAAAATTTTATCAAAATTTTATATCTATAGAAAATTTTGTCAAAATTTATTTCTATTGAAAATTTTGTCAAAATTTTATTTTATAGAAAATTTTATTAAAATTTTATTTCTATAGAAAATTTTGTCAAAATTTTATTTCTATAGAAAATTTTGTCATAATTTTATTTCTATAGAAAATTTTATCGAAATTTTATTTCTATAGAAAATTTTGTCCAAATTTTATTTCTATAGAAAATTTTGTCAAAATTTTATTTCTTTAGAAAATTTTGTCAAAATTTTATTTTTGTAGAAAATTTTGCCAAATTTTATTTCTATAGAAAATTTTGTCAACATTTTATTTCTATAGAAAATTTTATCAAAATTTTATTTCTATAGAAAATTTTGTCAAAATTTTATTTCTATAGAAAATTTAGTCAAAATTTTATTTCTATAGAAAATTTTGTCAAAATTTTATTTCTATAGAAAATTTTGTCAAAATGCTATTTCTATAGAAAATTTTGTCAAAATGTTATTTCTATAGAAAATTTTGTCAAACTTTTATCTCTATAGAAAATTTTGTCAAAATTTTATTTCTATAGAAAATTGTGTCAAAATTTTATTTCTATAGAAAATTTTGTCAAAATTATATTTCTATAGAAATTTTTATCAAAATTTTATTTCTTTAAAAAATTTTGTCAAAATTTTATTTCTATAGAAAATTTTGTCAAAATTTTATTTCTATAGAAAATTTTGTCAAAATTATATTTCTATAGAAAATTTTATCAAAATTTTATTTCTTTAAAAAATTTTGTCAAAATTTTATTTCTATAGAAAATTTTGTTAAAATTTTATTTCTATAGAAAATTTTGTCAAAATTTTATTTCTATAGAAAATTTTGTCAAAATTTTATTTCTATAGAAAATTTTGTCAAAATTATATTTCTATAGAAAATTTTATCAAAATTTTATTTCTTTAAAAAATTTTGTCAAAATTTTATTTCTATAGAAAATTTTGTTAAAATTTTATTTCTATAGAAAATTTTGTCAAATTTTTTTTCTATAGAACATTTTGTCAAAATTTTATTTCTATAGAAAATTTTATCAAAATTTTATTTCAATAAACAATTTTGTAAAAATTTTATTTCTATAGAAAATTTTGTCAATATTTTATTTCTATAGAAAATTTTATCGAAATTTTATTTCTATAGAAAATTTTATCAAAATTTTAGTTCTATACAAAATTTTATCAAAATTTTAGTTCTATAGAAAATTTTGCCAAAATTTTATTTCTATAGAAAATTTTGTCAAAATTTTATTTCTATAGAAAATTTTGTCAAAATTTTATTTCTATAGAAAATTTTGTCAACATTTTATTTCTATAGAAAATTTTGTCAAAATTTTGTTTCTATAGAAAATTTTATTTCTATAGAAAATTTTTGTTAAACTTAATTATATACGTATTTAATCGGCCTTTTTTTGTTTAATATATACTCCGCATGGACTAACTTACCATTTAGAAGACGATGTTAAGAAGTTTTAAGATACCTTGCCATCGGAAAGTGTTACCGCAACCCAAGTAATTCGATTGTGGATGACAGTCTTTAGTAGAAGTTTCTACGCAATCCTTGGTGGAGGGTACATAAGATTCGGCCTGGCCGAACTTACGGCCGTATATACTAGTTTTTTTTTATAAAATTTTTGACGATTCGCTGTGCTTCTTTTTAACAATGTATGAATAAATAGAATTGCTTGTAAACTATTTTTCTAAACCTGATTTATTCTACTGAAAAATACTGTTGAAAATGAAGCCAAATCTAATCTAGAGCCGGAGCAACCTAACCGATTCAAGCCTAGCCAAGACAGCAAACCAGCATCTACAAAGCCAAAGCAATCGAATCGACTTAAACAACGTGGAGATGCATAAGCACTTGCTGGCTGCCGCACTTTGCTCTGATCAGCACTAGCTTTCATCCACATTCACTTCCATCTACATTCACTTCCATCCGCATTCGCTTCAATTCGAATTCGCTTCAATTCGCATACGCATTAGCTTCCATCGGCATTCGCTTTCATCTGCATTAGGTTGTATCCACATTCATGCAGATCCCACAGTATCGTACAAAGCAACAAGGCCGAGACAACAAACCTGAATATACAGAGCCTAAATAACCGAATCGACTTAAGTTTTTTTTTTTAGCATAGGTCCAACGGCCTAGTATCCGCATTTCGTTGATTCTGCATTCGTCTGCATACGAATTTGCTTGCATCCGCATTATTTTGCAATCGCGGTAGTATGTATCCACATTTATCCAGATCGGACCACATCTTCCAAAGCAGCAAGGCCGAGTCAACAAAACCCGAACCAACAGAGCCGAACAACCTAACCGGTTTAAGCTTAGGCAATACAACAAACCAGTATATACAAAGCCAAAGCAATAACATAGAATCGAATGAAGCACAGTGAGGAATCATGTGCTCTCGCTTCCATCCGCATTTGCATCCTCAATCGCTTATATCAGCACTAGCTAGCATAAAGATTATCTGCAGTACATTGTATCGAGTCCCCACAGACAGAGACAACAAAACCAAATCTGCGGAGCCGAAGTAACGGAATCGGCACAGTGAGGATATATGTGAATTCGCTTCCATATGCACTCGCTTTTATCCCCAATCGTTTGTATCCGCACTAGATAGCATGAGATTGTAACCACATTTATGGAGATCCCACAGATCGAGACAATAAACACAAATCTATGGATCCGAAGTAGAAGAAACGACCCGCACAGTGGAGATTCATAAACATTCGCTGGCTTCATCATTTAGCTTTAATTCGCACTAGCTTCTATCCGCATTCTATTGCATCAGCATTATCCGCATATTCCACAGCCTAAAGAACACAGATAGTCAAGGAGGCTGAACGTCAACAAGGTGGTGTCTTTGTTTATTGGAACTTTGAATTGTATGAAAATGATCCCAAATAGTATCGAAAGACCATCTTCACTGATGAGGTCCATTTCCACCTAGATGTCAAAAATCAAAATTGTCGCATCGGAAACTTGCATTGGCCAAGAAAAGCCTCTCCATCCTTAAAATGAATTGGCGGGGACATTGAACCTCATTTTTTCGAACATAATGTTGGATCATAAAGTTTCGAAGTTTGGAAAAAGTTGACTTTTCGAGTTTTCTTTTTTGAGGAACAAAATTCTAGACAAGCGAACTTTTCTTTTTGACGTTAAAAAATTGATCCATCACACTAGTCAATATTGTTTGCAGTGCAGTGTGATACCATATATCAGAGTGAACTTGATAACACTTCGTGTCAGTTACTCCATATTTCATTTTATTCTTTTATTGTCCATTAAAATACCAATAATTTTGCATACCATATAAATATTATAGCCTTGTTAAAGTAAAACAAAATTCCCCATTGAATTTCAATTTAAATTTTTCCTCTTAATTGCTTTAGTTTTTGTAACTCCATGCCAAGGGAATAAAAATTCATTAACTTCCTGTAAAGTCAATTAGTTAATGATATTGAATTTCCAAGGTGGTCTGTATGGAATATGCATGGTCTGTATAACCATACCAATGGTTACAGAACGTGGTTAACATATTTCATCATCATTATCGGTTAATAATACCGAAATTAACTGACAATCACAAATAATTAAACAAACTCAACTCTCCCATATATAGAGTCCAAGGCTACAAGAATGCAAGTAACTATCAATGCAAAATGGGCCAGATAGGGCCAGAGACTCTTGTGAGTATTAATTATCTGTTCTGTTGACAATTTCATAAATATATTGGTAAGCTTGGCCACAATATTCACCAAGGCAAACCAGAGAGAGCGAGAGGAAGAGAGAGAGAGAAGAACTTGTCATCAGTATCACTGTTTGTGGTTTATAATTACATGCAAATATGGAAATACACAAAAGCAATGACATCCGGCAAGGGATACGGAAATTGAAACATATTTCCATAATTTGTTGTTCCACCTCCTTGTTGTTGCGTTCTTCTCCTGATGTCTATTATATAATTAAAATTTAAATTAAAATGCGGTTTTCACGGGTGATAAGTTATGACAATGTCCATTTTTCGAAAAGCCGATTGTTGGCAAAACGAAAATATCTGTAATTATTTGATAGTAAATGACCAATGTCATCACATCATCATCACAATCATGAGATCAATAGGCAAGGGTTTCAATAGATTTAGTTTAAATAATAGCATGTCTCTATATATATGCATTGTTAAAATTATTTGTGAATTTCAAATTGTTCTCACATTTGCAAGCTTTAAGGGTTGGCAAATTGTTAAGCCTAAATGTATGCTTTGATTTTTGTATTTAACGTTCGTATGACAATTATGAATTGCTCTTAATTACTATGATTTTTAATCTCTGCCATTGTATTGATGGTTTCGCATTGTGGCATATTCAAATTAGTAGCCGGATTCGTAATTATTAAAGTTAATCAATTGATTTGTCATAGGTTAAAAATCTATTGAACAGATTCCTATAAATATGCTAAAATTATTCAATGAAATGAATAATGAGGTAATTGATACACAAAAAATTGTTTACTTAGATCGAACAATTTTGTACTCCCCGTAAGGATTTTGTTTATTGATTGCAAGTAAAAGATGTGGCTTGTTTTGATAAAAGGATATTTCTAAAGATAAAAACAGCGGTTGGACTTCTTTGTATAAAAAACGTTTAATTCAAGTTAAGGAAAAAACAATGAAGAATGACAATCTTCTATATATATAAAATTCAATTTATGTTTGTTTATTTGTTTGTTTGTTTGTATGTACCGAGTTGGCTCCGAAACGGCTGAACCGATTTACTTGAAACTTTCAGAGATCGTAGGGGGCGTTCATGTGGTGAAAATAGGGTACCTCATTTTTTGACACCTGGTCGCGGAGGGGGACCTCCCCTTTGTCGGACTTTTTGAAAATTGGACCAAAGTTGACCGATTTGCTTGAAATTTTCGTTGAAGATTGGGGTTGGCATCTAGACAAAGATCCGCTACTTTTTATTTCGATATTTGAGGGCGGAGGGGGGCCTCTCCTTTGTTCGACTTTTTTTAAAGTACAGTGAAAAAAGTAAAATTCTCTAAATTATCTGAGATTTACAGAGAACATGTGGTGAGGTTATGGAATTAATATGGGGTACCCGATGATTTCATATGTGGATGGGGAGGGCGACCTCCCCCTTGCACTACTTTTTGAAACTTGGAACAAAATTATGCGATTTGCTTGAAATTTTCATTGAATGTTGGGGTTGGCATGTAGACAAAAATCCGCTACATTATTTTTCGATATTTGGGCGGGGAGGGGGACCACCCCTTTGCCCAAATTTTGTTTTTTTTTTTTGTGAAAGTTCAAACAAAACTAAACTCCCCCGAATGAAATTTTACAGAAAAAATGGGTTACGAAATTTATATCAGGTTCCTGATTTTTTAATAAAAATAAAAGGGCATAGGGAGACATCCGCTTCTCTTAAGTACATACAGAGAAACAATTAAACTTTACCGAGTTACTTGAAATTTACAGAGGACTGGGGAGAGATCGTAACCTCCGTCAACCGTAATAGTTGATACCTGATTTTGTGATATTTGGACGGAAGAGAAGCCGCCCCTTTAGGCTTATAATTTGTTTGACATTTTCTGGGACGTTTACAAAAGATACGCTTTTCGACATTTGGTCGGGGAGGAGGTCCTCCTCTAAAACTACAAAAAATTTAAGTTTTCTTGAAATCTGCGAAAGCAGTGGGTGAAGGTTATGAACGAAGAGGCAACCTTCCTTGCCCCACACTTGAAGGAAAGTTTCAAGAATTTTCAAGGAAGGTTAGGGGTGTCGATATTGTATCGGGGAAAGTGACGTCCCCTTAAAACAATAGAGCAAAATTTAAACATCTCCGATCTACTTGAAATGTACAGGGACGTGGCAGGAGGTGATTAAATTTATACATAATTTTTAAATTAGTATATGATTTTTCGATATCTGGTTGGGGAAGGGGAAAATTGAAATAAACTTTATCGATTTACATCGATAGAATTTATAGGGACCATTGAGCAGTTTGTGAAATTAATATAGGGTACGTGATAGTCCGATATCAGGTCGGAGTGGAGCGAAGGTGGGGAGAGGGTTCCCTTTTGTCCGTTTTTTTTCTTAAATATCTTGAACTTTTCAAACACTTCATTTTTCCTTTTTATAAAGTATACGAACACTCTGCGGGATTTATCATCTATGAACGTAACAAAATATTTGGATCCACCTAAAGATTCTACATTCATAGGTCCGCATACGTCGGAGTGGATTAATTCCAAAAGTTCACTTGATATTGATTCCGATTTCTTCGGAAATGGAAGGGCATGTATGTTTCCAATCATACATATCTTGCACTTATCATGGTCATTTGAATCCAAATTCATTTCATTTACCATTCCTTTGGAACACTTTTCTTTTAAGGAATTATAGTTTAAATGTCCAAGCCTCTTGTGCCACAAATTATTTTGCATAATTCCAAATAACATGTTATTCACAGGATTCCCCTCAAATTCAAATAAGTTATTGATCCTTTTGGAAGCCAGAATTATTTTTCCTTCATAAAATATTTGCGACCCGCTTTTATTGAACTTAGCAACACAACCATTTTATTCACAGACAGAAAATTGCCGTTCAACTCCGGACAGTGTATGACATCCTTCAATCGAATTTCTGAACCGTTCACTTTCATAATCACAGATCCTATGCCTTCTGCTTTTATAGACTTCTTATCTGCAAGCGTAATTGTTTCATCATAGGACTCCAAATCTATCATCATATTCAGATTTGAGCACATATGGCTTGTAGCGCCACTATCGATGTACCACAATGACGAATTTACACATTCCTTCGGTTTAGCAGTCATTGCAATTAGTGAAAACGACTTATTATCCTTTTTATATTCTTGTCCCTTTGTCTTGGCATTACACTTATTGGCATAGTGAACCTTTTTACCGCAAACGAAGCAAGCTCCTTTCTCTTTCTTGATATTAGGGTCCCTTTGAAAATTCTTGTTTTTACTTACGACTCCAAAAGCATTTTGAATTGAATTTTCCTCATGGCTTTGATTGCGTCTTTCCCATTCTTCTAATAGTTTTTGCTTCAGGACGCAAAGACTTGGCAGCGTGTCCCTCGTTTCAATTGCAATCACAAAATTTTCATACTCACCATCCAAACTTGAAAGCAAAATTATTACAAGCAATTCTTCTTGAATTTCGATACCCGCTTCAGCCAACTTCTCCTTTAGCTCGGAAAATGTGTTTAGGTATTCGGTCATTGACTTGTAATCCTTCATTTTGAGATTTAAAAGCTTCTTGTAAATTGAAACTTTCTGCATAGGGCCATTTGGCTTGTGAACCTCCCTCAGCTTCTCCCAAGCTTCATTTGACGTAACGCTGTTCTTGATATAATTGAGCTGCGACGACTTTACGCTCAACATCAACGATGCCAACGCCTTCTCATCGATTTCATCCCATTTTTGTTTCTCTTCGGCTGTCCAACTTGCATCCTTTTTTATCTCACCTTTGACGTGCTTCCAAAATCCAGTATGAATAAGGACACTTCGTATTTGAACATACCACGTCTCGTAATTCTTCTCATCCAATTTTTCAATTTGCAAAAGCGGTGATGCTGCCATTTTTACTTTTTTTCTGGTCACAATTTCTTGAAATTATGTATAGCCCGTTTTTTATACAATTTATCTTTATCTTAGAGTAGCCCTTTACGTCTTGGGCCCATAACCTGATAAAAGGATATTTCTAAAGATAAAAACAGCGGTTGGGCTTCTTTGTAAAAAAAAACGTTTAATTCAAGTTAAGGAAAAAACAATGAAGAATGACAATAAAGAATAAAATCTAAAAAAGTCAAATTTGAACAAATGATTTCAAACCTACTATTCATAGAATATTTATGTTGATTTTTCTTGGAAAGTAGTTTCGTAAAGTAGTTTTCCAACATGTTTAAAAGAAAACATGCAAGGGAAGTCTAAAGTCGGGCGGGGCCGACTATGTTATACCCTGCATCACATTTTTCAATACCATATCAAATCCGCCATAAGTAATACCCTGTTCCACAGTGTGGTGTAGGGTATAAAAATTTCTACATGGAGTTTAGACAATATGTTCCTCATTTATTTCACAAATATTTCAAAATTTGATTTATTGAAGGTTGTCACGAAATAACGTTCTTTTCTCTCTAGGGCGCATATTTAAGGAGATATGGTAAAAAAAAGTTTTTCATATAAAAATTTTAATTTTTCGAGGACTTTCATCAAAATTTCGATTTTGTTGGGGTGGTCACGAATTAAGGTCCTTTTCGCACTAGGACGCATATTTGAGGAGATATGGACAAAGTAACGTGACATGGTGACAAATTAAAGTCCTCTTAGCTCTGGGATGCACACTTAGAGAGATATTGCCGACATAAGTCTTCCATACAAAAAATTTTGTTTGAGGATTTTCATCGAAATTTTCGGGGATGTTCATGAATTGAGGTCCTTTTCGCTCTAGGACGCATATTTAAGGAGATATGATTAAAATAACATTTTTATATAAATATTTCGAATTTTTGAGGATTTTCATCGAAATTTTGGTTTTTTTGGTGGTGGTCACGAATTAAGGACCTTTTCGCTCTAGGACGCATATTTAAGGAGTTATGACCAAAATAAGTTTTCCATATACGAATTTACATTTTTCGAGGATTTTCATCGAAATTTTGATTTGTGGGGATGGTCATGAATTAAGGTCCTTGTCATTCCAGGAGATATGGACAAACTAACGTAACATGGTGATGAATTAATCTCCTCTTCGTTCTAAGATGCGCACTTAGAGAGATATTGCTGAAATAAGTTTTTCATACAAAAATTTGTTTTTTTTGAGGATTTTCATAGGATTTTTTGTGTCCTTACATCGCACTGTCTTCCTCTCACACATAATAATAAATAAATAAATTTCTTCTAAGGATCCTATCGGAAACATTCCCACGATGTTATATTAATACTCAAAGTTCATTGAAGCAAAGTCAAATCATCCTAATCAGTGTTCAATTTCAATTCAGTTACCAATAGTTTCATTGATTTCCATGTCATATTTCCTTTAATGCTTATTATCAGATAATTTTTCTTTTGAGTATTCTGCCTTATTACAATCATGAATTTAATAACTTTTTCCAAGTAAGCTCTTTAAAGACAGACTCTAGTATTGATTTGAAAATTACTTTTCTTTGCCATAAAGTCATTATCCTTAGCATTTGTTGAGCGTAAAGCAAAAAAACAGGAAAGGATATTGATAAAGGCAAAAAAGGAGAAGAAACAATCTTCTTAATAAAAATGTCACGTTTCCAATTGTAGCAGAACTAGGAGGTGGTCAGTGTGAAGACATCTTAAGCCAAGTGGAAAATTCAACTATACACCCAAGAAAAATATGGGTTACAGAGAAATGAAGTGAACCTATTTTTCGGAACCATACCTCAGACTGACTTGAAACATATCTAAATAATTCTGGACTTTTAAAAGCATGACCACCTTGCATAGACAGCGTAATGGGTTCCATTTTCGACAGAGCATCAAGAAGTTTTTAACGGGATATTATCCCCTCTCAGTAATGCTGGTGACATTTCTGAGTATTTCAAAGCTTGTTTTTTTTTCAAAGGGATTTCACCCTAATGAAAAACGCCGAATTCGGACTATAAAAATGAAGTCCCTTGTCATTACTCTAACCAAAGGCTCAAACAGCACTCAATGATAAGAGTTCACTACCTGTGGTACCAACGAAAATTTTGTCAAAACTTTATTTCTGTAGAAAATTTTGTCGAAATTTTATTTCTGTACAAAATGTTGTCAAAATTTTATTTCTATAGAAAATTTTGTCAAAATTTCATTTCTATAGAAAATTTGGTCAAATTTTATTTCTATAGAAAATTTTGTTAAAATTGTATTTCTATAGAAAATTTTGTTAAAATTTTATTTCTATAGAAAATTTTGTTAAAATTGTATTTCTATAGAAAATTTTGTTAAAATTTTATTTCTATGGAAAATTTTGTTAAAATTTTATTTCTATCGAAAATTTTGTTAAAATTTTATTTCTATAGTACATTTTGTTAAAATTATATTTCTATAGAAAATTTTTGTCAACATTTTATTTCTTTAGAAAATTTTGTCAAAATTTTATTTCTATAGTAAATTTTGTTAAAATTATATTTCTATAGAAAATTTTTGTCAAAATTTTATTTCTTTAGAAAATTTTGTATAAATTTTGTTTCTAGAAAATTTCGTCAAAATTTTATTTCTATTTTATAGAAAATTTTATCAAAATTTTATTTCTGTAGAAAATTTTGTCAGCATTTCATTTCTATAGAAAAAAATTTTATTACTATAGAAAATTTTGTCAAAATTTTATTTCTATAGAAAATTTTATCAATATTTTATTTCTGTGAAAAATTTTATTAAAATTTGACTTCTATAGAAAATTTTATCAATATTTTATTTCTGTGGAAAATTTTAGCAAAGTTTTATTTCTATAAAAATGTTATCCAAATTTTTTCTATAGAAAATTTTGTCGAAATTGAATTTCTATAGAAAATTTTGTCAAAATTTTATTTGTATACAACTTTTTTTAATCAAAATTTTATTTCAATAGAATTTTTTGTCAAAACTTTACTTCTATAGAAAATTTTATCAAGCTTTTATACCTGTAGAAAATTTTGTCAAAATTTTGTTTCTGTAGAAATTTTTTAAAAAATTTTATTTCTATAGAATACTAGCGTAACCCGGCCCGCTTCGCTGCGCCTTCCGAACCGTATTTGGAGGAACATTTTGCATTAACTTAGTCAACTATATCCTTCGTGCTGAAAGCAAATTCGAAAAGATTTCAATTCTTTTAAACAAATCGGACTACTTGATTTTTCGTTTATAGGTACAAATACGGCGGGAGAGGGTGTACCCTTTCCTCCAAATTTTTTTAATAATGTTCTGTATTCAAGTAGTTGGACAATCTTCTATATTTCTTGTGAATTTTAAGTGGGGTTTGTCAAGGAAAGGTATCCTTCTCCTCAACATATCTGAAAAGAATTACAAAGAATTGCTGTTTCCCATCCAATAAATCGGAAAAGGCAAAAGTAGTAAAAAATTTTACCACATTAACATTTGCTAAAATGTTGGAAAATAATGCACCCTCTACGTTGGCTGCCAATTTCATGTAAATTTAAGTTCTTTACTAAAAAGAAGTCTGGCAGAAGTCTGTGCAAAAATCATAAAATTATGTACCGAGTTCCCATTTACGGACAACCCTCCACTTTCAATTTAAGAAAAAAAACCGACAAAAGGGAACTCTCTCCCCACCTTCGCTCCACTCTGACCTGATATCGGACTATCAAGTACCCTATATTAATTTCGCAACTACTCAATGGCCCCTATAAATTCTATCGAAGTAAATCGACAAAGTTTATTTCAATTTTCCCCTTCCCTAACCAGATATCGAAAAATCATATATTAATTTAAAAATCATGTATAAATTTCATCACCTCCTCCCACGTTCCCTGTAAATTTCAAGTAGATCGGAGATGATTAATTTTTGCTCTATTGTTTTAAAGGGACGTCACTTTCCCCGATACAATATCGACAAACACCGTAGTGAATAGCACCCCCAACCTTCCCTGAAAATTCTAGAAACTTTCCTTCAAGTGTGGGGCAATGAAGGTTGCCTCTTCATTTATAACCTTTTCCCCCGCATCCTTTGTAAATTTCAAGAAAACTTAAATTTTTTTATATTTCATGTTAGCCTGATACCGAAACAGGCAATTGACGTCCAAATGCATTATATCTAATTATACAATTATTTTTCGAGCTTTATGGACAGATATAGATTAAGGAACATGGTTAATAGAGCCATTTTTTTGCAGTTTTAGAGGAGGACCTCCTCCCCGACCAAATGTCGAAAAGCGTATCTTTTGTAAACGTCCCAGAAAATGTCAAGCAAATTATAAGCCTAAAGGGGCGGCCTCTCTTCCGTCCAAATATCACAAAATCAGGTATCAACTATTACGGTTGACGGAGGTTACGATCTCTCCCCAGTCCTCTGTAAATTTCAAGTAACTCGGTAAAGTTTAATTGTTTCTCTGTATGTACTTAAGAGAAGCGGATGTCTCCCTAAGCCCTTTTATTTTTATTAAAAAATCAGGAACCTGATATAAATTTCGTAACCCATTTTTTCTGTAAAATTTCAGTCGGGGGAGTTTAGTTTTGTTTGAACTTTCAAAAAAAATTTGGGCAAAGGGGTGGTCCCCCTCCCCGACCAAATATCGGAAAATAATGTAGCGGATTTTTGTCTACATGCCAACCCCAACATTCAATGAAAATTTCAAGCAAATCGCATAATTTTGTTCCAAATTTCAAAAAGTAGGGCAAGGGGGAGGTCCCCCTCCCCATCCACATATGAAATCATCGGGTACCCCATATTAATTCCATAACCTCACCACATGTTCTCTGTAAATCTCAGATAATTTAGAGAATTTTAGTTTTTTCACTGTACTTTAAAAAAAGTCGAACAAAGGAGAGGCCCCCCTCCGCCACCAAATATCGAAATAAAAAGTAGCGGATCTTTGTCTAGATGCCAACCCCAATCTTCAACGAAAATTTCAACCAAATCGGTCAACTTTGGTCCAATTTTCAAAAAGTTCGACAAAGGGGAGGTCCCCCTCCGCGACCAGGTGTCAAAAAATGAGGTACCCTATTTTCACCACATGAACGCCCCCTACGATCTCTGAAAGTTTCAAGTAAATCGGTTCAGCCGTTTCGGAGCCAACTCGGTACATACAAATAAACAAACAAACAAACAAATAAACAAACATAAATTGAATTTTATATATATAGACTTATCATAATTTTTCTTCTATATTTTTCTATATTTTGTGAAAATTTTATTTCTATAGAAAATTTTGTACCTCTTAGGTGAAGAGGAATATACTTTGCAAAATTTTCCAAACCATTAAGAATTCTACCAATCTACCAAACAGTAAAATAACTTCCATTTTGGGTAGAATGCTACCAGCTGTGGCAACCGTGATCTCAATCCGTTGGACGTTTGCGTTTTGGGTATTTTGGGGAGTAGGGTTGACACTAAAATATACCAAAGTCTCGATCTTTGAAGGACGGCACTTTGCCAGGAATGGGCCAATATACAGCAGATCCACATTCCTGCAGCATGGGATGGCTATATCAGCCGAAAGCGAAAGTTAGTCAATTCGAACAAATCTAAAATGATTCTAAAATTTGATGTTATTTCAGAAATGGTTTTCTTTTGAGAAAAAAGTTGAAAAAATATAGTGCTTTACTTTGTTGCTTTCCATAGCATCCTTTGTATGTATCAACTTAACCTTAGCTAAAGACAGTGGTGATCTCCCTTTATTTATTTTTCCCAAACCAGTAAATGAGTATAAAAAAAAAACATTTTTACTTCAGTCATTCAATAAAGTTTTCCAAAAACTACTTAGTTTTCCTTAACTTTTCCAAAAACTACTTAGTTTTTCTTAGTCATATCGGGAGATTTTGCTCAGTGTAAAATAACACCACAAGCCTTTCGACACAGATACTTGGCCTTAAGTGAAAAATTATTGAAAATCCTATGGAACAGATGATCATAGTGGAAACTACGATAGTTGCTAAAGGATGATGGCCAACAATTGTAATGCAGAGGCATAAAGGCCAGACTTGTATAGGCGGCTGGTATTTTACACGTTTTTACGCTATAATGATTTGGTCATCAAAGACATTTTATCTACTCGTCCTTACTCCATTTTTGTATTAAAGGGAAAGTAGAGACCTAGGAGAACCCAAGACTAAAGTACGAAGTAGAAATATTATGAAAGAGTTTTCATGGTCACCAGTGTTTGGCTACATGACCATGATAGGCTTTATAGAAATTCTTTGCTCTGATCTTCAACTATATAGTTTTTGTTGAGCTTTTAGTTTTTTTTTTTATTTATTTCCCAGACAACTAATTTTTTCTTTACTAAGAGGACAGAAGAAAACTTCATTGTGACGGTTTGTTTGTTGCCATTGGCTTGTGTTGTCTGTTGGCTTTATTTGTGTAGTCGTTGTAAAATGTCTATTACACGTCATATTTTCTCAGAATTATTCTATCTACCATATGCGTATTTAACTCTACTGAGATCTTTATACAAAACTAACGTAACCCGGCCCGCTTCGCTGCGCCTTCCGAAGCGTATTTGCAGGAACATGTTGCGTTAACTTAGTCAACCATATTCTTCGTGCTGAAAACAAATTCGAAAAGATTTGAATTGAATTGAAGAGCGGACTACTTGCTCTTTCGTTTATAGGTACAAATACGGCGGATATGCATATGTAGAATGGTTCGTCTTAAAAAATGTTCTGTATTCAAGTAGTTGGACAAACTTCTACATTTCTTGTGAATTTTAAGTGTGGTTTGTCAATGAAAGGTATCCTTCTTCTCACATACAAAGAATTACTGTTTCCCATCCAATAAATCGGAAAAAGCAAAAATAGTAAAAAATGTTACCACATTAACATTTGCTAAAATGTTGGAAAATGGTGCACCCTCTCTCTGCCAATTTCATGTAAATTTAAGTCCTTTACTAAAAAGAAGTCTGGCAGAAGCCTGTGCAAAAATCATAAAATTATGTACCGAGTTCCCATTTACGGACAACCCTCTACTTTCAATTTAAGAAAAAAAAACGGACAAAAGGGAACCCTCTCCCCACCTTCGCTCCACTCCGACCTGATATCGGACTATCACGTACCCTATATTAATTTCGCAACTACTCAATGGTCCCTATAAATTCTATCGAAGTAAATCGATAAAGTTTATTTCAATTTTCCCCTTCCCCAACCAGATATCGAAAAATCATATACTAATTTAAAAATTATGTATAAATTTAATCACCTCCTGCTACGTCCCTGTAAATTTCAAGTAGATCGGAGATGTTTAAATTTTGCTCTATTGTTTTAAAGGGACGTCACTTTCCCCGATACAATATCGACACCCCTAACCTTCCCTGAAAATTCTTGAAACTTTCCTTCAAGTGTGGGGCAAGGAAGGTTGCCTCTTCGTTCATAACCTTCCCCCACTGCTTTTGTAAATTTCAAGAAAACTTAAATTTTTTTTGTAGTTTTAGAGGAGGACCTCCTCCCCGACCAAATGTCGAAAAGCGTATCTTTTGTAAACGTCCCAGAAAATGTCAAGCAAATTATAAGCCTAAAGGGGCGGCCTCTCTTCCCTCCAAGTATCACAAAATCAGGTATCAACTATTACGGTTGACGGAGGTTACGATCTCTCCCCAGTCCTCTGTAAATTTCAAGTAACTCGGTAAAGTTTAATTGTTTCTCTGTATGTACTTAAGAGAAGCGGATGTCTCCCTATGTCCTTTTATTTTTATTAAAAAAATCAGGAACCTGATATAAATTTCGTAACCCATTTTTTCTGTAAAATTTCAGTCGGCGGAGTTTAGTTTGTTTGAACTTTCAAAAAAAAAATTTGGGCAAAGGGGTGGTCCCCCTCCCCGACCAAATATCGAAAATTAATGTAGCGGATTTTTGTCTTCATGTCAACCCCAACATTCAATGAAAATTTTAAGCAAATCGCATAATTTTGTTCCAAGTTTCAAAAAGTAGGGCAAGGGGGAGGTCCCCCTCCCCATCCACATATGAAATCATCGGGTACCCCATATTAATTCCATAACCTCACCACATGTTCTCTGTAAATCTCAGATAATTTAGAGAATTTTAGTTTTTTCACTGTACTTTAAAAAAGTCGAACAAAGGAGAGGCCCCCCTCCGCCACCAAATATCGAAATAAAAAGTAGCGGATCTTTGTCTAGATGCCAACCCCAATCTTCAACGAAAATTCCAACCAAATCGGTCAATTTTGGTCCAATTTTCAAAAAGTCCGACAAAGGGGAGGTCCCCCTCCGCGACCAGGTGTCAAAAAATGAGGTACCCTATTTTCACCACATGAACGCTCCCTACGATCTCTGAAAGTTTCAAGTAAATCGGTTCAGCCGTTTCGGAGCCAACTCGGAACATACAAACAAACAAACAAACAAATAAACAAACATAGATTGAATTTTATATATATAGATTATAATATTTATTCAGTTATATAAATTCAAGACATTCTAATATAATTTTATGTTAGTATGTTAAAATCGGGTGTATCGGTGCAAGTTTTGGTATGGACCCCATATAGACCGATCTCCCGATTTAACTTCCTGGGCATCTAGAAACTGTATTTACAACCCGATTTGCCGGAAATTGGTAAACCAAGAAGTGTTTTGGGACCATAAAGAGGTGTGTCGAAAATGGTTTGTATCGGTTTTCGTACAGCCCCCATAAAGACCGATCTCCAGATTTTATTTCTTGGGCTTCTAGAAACTGTATTTACTATCTGACTTGCCTGAAATTTGAAACCTAGAGGTATTTTATGACCAGAAATAGGTGTTCCGAAAATGGGATGTATCGGTCCGTGCCTTGGTATAGGCCCCAAATAGACCGATCTCCCGATATTACTTCTTGGGCTTCTAGATACTGTATTTTCTATCCGAGTTGCTTAAAATTGAAAATCTAGAGGTATTTTAAGACCACAAATAGGTGTGTCGAAAATGGGGAGTATCGTTGCAAGTTTTGATATATCTCCCATATAAACCGATCCCCCGATTTGGGGCCTTGAGCCTCTAGAAACCGTAGTTATACCCTAAACCACATAGTGGTCAGGGTATAATAAGTTTGATCGGCCAAAAAATGTGCCTACCAGAAATATTGATTTTAGACCCCATAAAATATATACCGATCGACTCAGAATCACCTCCTGAGTCGATCTAGCGCTTGGTATCCGTCCGTCTGTCCATGTATTTGTTGTTCACAGGATTCCGGTCGCAATTATTAACCGATTTTGATGAAATTTGGTACAAAGAGTTTTTTGGGCACAAGGACGAACGGTATTGAATTTGGAAGAAATCGGATCAAATTTAGATATAGCTCCCATATATATGTATCGCCCGATTTCGACAAATGGGGTCACATTGTGCTTTTTTTCAAACGGATCGTCACCAAAATTGGCAAAAGGTAATATTTTCCATCGCCCTTCAAGTCTGCAAAATTTCATCCAAATCGGTTCAGATTTAGATATAGCTCTCATATATATGTATCGCCCGATTTTTCTAAATTTGGCCATAAAACCCTTATTTATCAACCGATCTTACTCAAATTTGGCTAAATGTAGTCTTCTATAGCACTAACTATATGTGCAAAAAATCATCGAAATCGGTTCAGATTTAGCTATAGCTCCCATATATATGTACCGGCCGATTTTTCTAAATTTGGCCATAAAACCCTTATTTATCAACCGATCTTACTCAAATTTGGCTAAATATAGTCTTCTATAGCACTAACTATATGTGAAAAAAATCATCGAAATCGGTTCAGATTTAGATATGGCTCCCATATATGTATAGCCCGATTTTCCCAAATTTGGCCATAGAACCCTTATTTATTAACCGATCTTACTAAAAGTTGGCTAGATCCAGTCATCCATAGTACTAACTATATGTGCAAAATTTCATCGAAATCGGTTCAGATGTAGATATAGCTCCCATAAATGTATCACCCGATTTTGAAAAATTCGGCCCTAATAACATTATGTGTGACCATACAGGCCTCATTTCTTAACTGATCTTACTCAAATCTTGCACAAGGTAACCTTTTGTGGTATTAATCAAACCAGCAAAATATTATGCAAATTGGTTCAGATTTAGATATAGCTTCCATATATATGCATCGCTCGATTTTCCCAAATTTGACCATAGTACTCTTATTTATTAACCAATGTTACTCAAATTTCAAATTTTGATGTACTAGCCGATCGTTCTTATACGTACTTGTAGCTCTTACATACACACTAATTTAACGATTTTCTCTTTTTTAACCCTTTCGACCCCGAATTTGTATAGGTATTGCTAAAATTTTTTTTTTACTTTTAATCATGTTGAAGTCGTTTAAGAAGCGTCTAGCCAAAATTTCGGGTCGCCACGCCCATTCATTTAGGCGGTAGAGAATGTTGCCTGTGGGCAACTTTGGGCAATTGTGACTACAAAATAGTTTGTTTTGTAATGATAGACGTATTACGTTTTATTGGATTTTGTTAAGTTTTTTGTTATTTTACAGTAAATATATACTTAGATGCGCGCGTGAGTGGAATTTCAATCACGGTCAAACACATTCACGAAGAAATATTTGTACTCACGCACGCCATGTGGGTAGGAATTCACGGTCACGAAATGAATTCACGAAATTAAAAGTCATACTCGCGCACGATCACACATGAACAACGTTTATGTCTCACGCTTTCGCACGATTCACGATAATTTTCGTAATTCACGACAAATCTCGTGAGTCACGAATATTTTCGGAATACGACAATTTTCGTGGCTAAATAAAATTCTGGTAATTAACGAAATTTCTCGTGACTCACGCTATTGAAATCTTAAGCGTGATTAAATAAGTAAGGGTGATTAAAATCGGTGAGCTTGAATTTAATCGTGAACGTGAATTTGTTCGTGATTTGACTTTTTGTGTCTGTTTTACCGTGAGTGTGAATTTTATCGTGAACATGAATTTTATCGTTAACGTGAATTTTATCTTGAGCGTGAGTTGGATCGTGAGGGTGGGTTTGATCGTGAAAGTAAATTTTTATCGGGAGCGTGATTTCGGAGAAAGTTTAATCACTCACAATCACGAACACAGTTTGATTTTTACTCACGCTCACGCGCCACACATTTTTCTTTAATCCCGTTCACGCATTTTCACGAGATTTCGTTTAAATTTCATTCACGGCTTCGCGTGAATCACGCGTGACTCACGAAAATGTTTTGTTTTTTTTTTGTTTTTAACCCATGTCAATTTAACTGGCGGTGTAAAAAACCAAAGTATTATAAAGCGTCAATATTCGTGCTAATCCACTAGTATGTTGCCAAGAAGTGGTTTCCTCCCTTTTTACGATTCCTTCCAAATTCCCCACTGCACTGCAGATATGTTTTCCACATCATCGCCGCATATCTCGTCACTGGGACATCCCAATTGCAGTTCAAAATTTTTTCAAAATCATTGTTTTTCAAACCTTTTTTCTCCAGGCCTTATGTTCAAAAATATGTAATTTTACTACCACAATTGCCCAAATTTGCCCACAGGCAACTTTTAAATTTTTAAAAATTTCTCATCTGTTGTTTTTTTGCAATTCTAAGATTTGATTTCCAGAAATATTTTATTTGATATGTACTACAATAGATTTAATAAAAACTTTCAACATTTTAGTTGTAATTTTTGAAAAAAGTCACATGTATAAAAACCTCTTTTTAAATTCGCAAATATTTTTTTCTTGAGGTACTTGCGTATTAATGAAAATTTTTTTTGCTAATTGACAACCAAATTAGCTGATTTTTCATTCAACTTGAAGAAAACACTTGTAGCTTTCGATACCGTTACAGTTTTATGAACAAAAACAAAAACAACGCTGACAGTGAGTCTCAAAACCCAAAAAGTTGCCCACAGGCAACTTTAGGGTCGAAAGGGTTAATAATGGGCTCAATATTAGTGGCATACTAACTCCGTAGGTGCAATATCAACACAGCGAGTGTTGCTAGAAGTAGGGGAAATTCCCTATATGTAGGGTTTTTCTAATATTTAGCGTCTTGTAGGGACGTAGGGCCACAATGTAGGATATTTTCACTCAACACAATTTGTAAAAATTTTTACATTTTGGTGGCTCTGGAGGAGCAAATTAGAAGCCGGCAAGGCTTGATCTTTAACAATGTGTGGTAAACTTTAGTCCTGTAGAAAATTTTGTCAACACTTTATTTCTATAGAACATTTTGTCAAAATTGTATTTCTATAGAAATTTTTTTTTCAAAATTTATTTCTATAAAAATTTTTCTCAAAATATTATTTCTGTGGAATTTTGTCTCAAAATTTTATTTCTATAGAATTTATTGTCTAAATTTTATTTCTGTAGAAAAATTTCTCACAAAAATTTGTTTATAGAAACTTTTTCCAAAATTTTATTTTTATAAAGATTTAACAAAAAGATTACTAATTTGGGTAGAATTCTACCAACTGTGGCAACCGTGGTCGTAATACAAATTTATATTCTAAATTATATACGTTGCATATTCATGTTTTATGATAATAAAGTACTTAGAACCATTTTTGTTTTGTAAAATTTAACGAAAAATATAGTAGGGAAAATTGTTTGGGAATGTATAGGAAAGTAGGGAACTTTTTTTTGTCCTTGTAGGGTAAACCGAACATTTTCCCTGGCAACATTGACTATGAGCTATAGTCGGATTGACACAAAGCACCCATAGATATGTAACCCTTAATTTTCTTAAATATGCAACTGCGGTTTATCACCCAGACTTATATGTTACCCCACAAATGCTTATGATTACTAATTCTGTAATGGTGGTTTAGGGTATGATATAGTCGGCCCCGCCCGACTTTCTACTTTACTTACTTGTTGTTATTCGATTTGCTTAAAATTGGAAATCGAGATGTATTTGAGGACCACAAATAGGTGTGCAGAAAATGGGGTATATCGGTCCATGTTTCGTTGTAGCCCCCATATAGACCGATCTCCCAAATTTACTTCTTGGACTTATAGAATCCGTAGTTTTTTATCCGATTTGCCAGAAATTAGAAATCTAGAGGTATTTTAGGACCATAAAGAGGTGTGTCGAAAATGGTCAGTATCGGTTCAAGTTTTGGTATAGCCCCCTTATAGACTGTTAGTCGATTTTAGATTTCGTAGTTTTTACCCAATTTTTTCTGAAATTGGAATTCTAGAGGTATTTGAGGAGCATTAAGGGTTGTGTCGAAAATTTTGAGTATTGGTCCATGTTTTGGTATAGTCCCCATATAGACCTGCCTCCCGGATTTATTTCTTAGGCTGTTAGAATCTGTAGTTTTTATCTACCTTGCCTGAAAATGTAAATATACTGGTATTTTAGACCCTCAAACATTTGAATCGCATTTATTGCTACCGGTCCATTATGTAAGACATTTATCGATCGACCGATTTCACTTCTTGGGGTATAGCAGGAACACTGATTATAAAAATTGCTTGAAACTAAAAGTAACATTTTCAGATTTTACTCCTCGAAATGAGTTATCAACGTGACTTTTTTAATGCATTTCATGGCTGAATATTTTAAATTTTCTATTAGCTTTTAAGGTTCCGTACTCCGTTCCATGTTAAAGTGAAATTTTGATACACCATACTTTCCATTAAGGTTCCTCATAGGTATATATGTGTGTGTGTTTTTAGGTTTGAATATAACAGTGTGTTTGTATAATGGTATATTTTCATTTGTATTGTGGGCTTTGTTTATTTGTTTAACAAAAAAAAAAAAAAAAAAAAACAAGTATATACGGCCGTAAGTTCGGCCAGGCCGAAGCTTATGTACCCTCCATCATGGATTTCGTAGAAACTTCTTCTAAACACTGCCATCCACAATCGAATTACTTAAGTTGCGGTAACGCTTGCCGATGGCAAGGTATCTTAAAACCTCCTAACAACATCTTCTAAATTGTATGTAAGTTCATACGTGGTATGTATTAAATCAAAAAAGATCGATCCAATACGTATATAATTCAGTTTGATAAAGTAGAGATAAAATTTTGACAAAATTTTCTACAGAAATAAAATTTTAACAAAATTTTCTATAGAAATAAAATTTTCACAAAATTTTCTATAGAAATAAAAATTTTGACAAAATTTTCTATAGAAAGAAAATTTTGACAAAAATTTCTACAGAAATAAAATTTTCTATAGAAATAAAATTTTCACAAAATTTTCTATAGAAATAAAAATTTTCACAAAATTTTCTATAGAAAGAAAATTTTGACAAAAATTTCTACAGAAATAAAATTGTAACAAAATTTTCTATAGAAATAAATTTTTGACAAAATTTTCTATAGAAATAAAATCTTGGTAGATTATTTTTGGCTCGAGCGGCAACCATGATTATGAACCGAATAAAATTTGAACAAAATTTTCTATAGAAATAAAATTTTGTCAAAATTTTCTATAGAAATTAAATTTTGACGATGATGAACATTTCATTATGAACCGAATAAAATTTTGACAAAATTTTCTATAGAAATAAAATTTTGACAAAATTTTCTATATAAATAAAATTTTGGTAGATTATTTTTGGCTCTAGTGGCAACCATGATTATGAATCGATATGGACCAATTTTTGTGTGATTGGACCAATTTTGGTCTGGTTGTTAGCGACCATATACTAACACCACGTTCCTAATTTGAACCGGATCGGATGAATTTTGCTCGTCCAAGAGGCTCCGGAGGTCAAATCTGGAGAACGTTTTATATGGGGGCTATATATAATTATGGACCGATATGGACCAATTCTGGCACGGTTGTTAAAGATCATATACTAACACCATGTTCAAAATTACAACGGGATTGGATGAAATTTGCTTCTCTTGGAGACTTCGCAAGCCAAATCTGGGGATCGGCTTATATGGAGGCTATATATAATTATGAACCGATGTGGACCAATTTTTGCATGGTTATTAGAGACCATATAACAATATCATGTACCAAATTTCAGGCGGATCGGATGAAATTTGCTTCTCTTTGAGGCTCCGCAACCCAAATCTGGGGATCGGTTTATATGGGGGCTATATATAATTATGGACCGATGTGGACCAATTTTTGCATGGTTATTAGAGACCATATACCAATACCATGTACCAAATTTCAGCCGGATCGGATGCAATTTGCTTCTCTTTGAGGCTTCACAAGCCAAATCAGGAGATCCGTTTATATGGGGTCCATATATAATTATGGACCGATGTGGACCAATTTTTGCACGGTTCTTAAAGACCATATACCAACACCATGTACCAAATTTCAGCCGGATCGGATGCAATTTGCTTCTCTTTGAGGCTTCGCAAGCCAAATCTGGAGATCGGTTTATATGGGGTCTATATATAATTATGGACCGATGTGGATCAATTTTTGCATGGTTGTTAGAGACCATATACCAACATCATGTACCAAATTTCAGCCGGATCGGATGAAATTTGCTTCTCTTTGAGGCTCCGCAAGCCAAATCTGGGGATCGGTTTATATGGGGGCTATATATAATTATGGACCGATGTGGACCAATTTTTGCACGATTGTTAGAGACCATCTACCAACACCATGTACCAAATTTCAGCTGGATCGGATGAAATATGCTTCTCTTAGAGGCTCCACAAGCAAAATCTGGGGATCGGTGTATATGGGGGCTATATATAATTATGGACCGATGTGGACAAATTTTTGCACGATTGTTAGAGACCATCTACCAACACCATGTACCAAATTTCAGCCGGATCGGATGAAATAAGCTTCTCTTAGAGGCTCCACAAGCCAAATCTGGGGATCGGGTTATATGGGGGCTATATATAATTATGGACCGATGTGGACCAATTTTTGCATGGTTGTTAGAGACCATATACCAGCACCATATACCAAATTTCAGCCCGATCGGATGAAATATGCTTCTGTTAGAGGCTCCACAAGCCAAATCTGAGGGTCCCTTTATATGGGGGCTATACGTAAAAGTGGACCGATATGGCCCATTTTCAATACCATCCGACCTACATCGATAACAACTACTTGTGCCAAGTTTCAAGTCGATAGCTTGTTTCGTTCGGAAGTTAGCGTGATTTCAACAGACGGACGGACGGACGGACGGACATGCTTAGATCGACTCAGAATTTCACCACGACCCAGAATATATATACTTTATGGGGTCTTAAAGCAATATTTCGATGTGTTACAAACGGAATGACAAAGTTAATATACCCCCATCCTATGATGGAGGGTATAACAAAGGAATGAATGTTTCTGAATGTTTTTATTGGATTAAGATTTCTCTTCTTTGTAATCTGTTCTGGGATATGTTTTCTTCGAGGTTTGTTTTGTTTATTTAGCATTTTCATATCTTTGTTTTAGTTAAAGCATTATTCGTATATTCTTATATTATACCCTCCACCATAGGATGGGGGGTATATTAACTTTGTCATACCGTTTGTAACACATCGAAATATTGCTCTAAGACCCCATAAAGTATATATATTTTGGGTCGTGGTGAAATTCTGAGTCGATCTAAGCAAAATGGCAATATCGGTCCACTTTTACGTATAGCCCCCATATAAACGAACCCTCAGATTTTGCTTGCGGCTGAAATTTAGTAAATGGTGTTGGTATATAGTCTCTAACAATAATGCGAAAAATTGGTCCACATCGGTCCATAATTATATATAGCCCCCATATAAACCGATCCCGAGATTTGACTTGCGGAGTCTCTAAGAGAAGCAAATTTCATCCGATCCGGCTGAAATTTGAAACATGGTGTTGGTTTATGGTCTCTAACAACCATGCAAAAATTGGTCCACATCGGTCCATAATTATATATAGCCCCCATATAAACCGATCCCGAGATTTGACTTGCGGAGTCTCTAAGAGAAGCAAATTTCATCCAATCCGTTTGAAATTTGGAACATGGTGGCAGTATATGATCTCTAACAACCGTGCCAGAATTGGTCCATATCGGTCCATAATTATATATAGCCCCCATATAAACCGTTCTCCAGATTTGACCTCCCGAGCCTCTTGGAGGAGCAAAATTCATCCGATCCGGTTGAATTTTGGAACATGGTGTTAGAATGTGGTCTCTAACAAGCACGCAAGAATTGGTCCATATCAGTCCATAATTATATGTAGCCCCCATATAAACCGTTCCCCAGATTTGATCTCCGGAGCCTCTTGGAGAAGCAAAATTCATCCGATCCGGTTGAAATTTGCAACGTGGTGTTAGTCTAAGGCCGCTAATAACCATGCCAAAATTGGTCCATATCGGTCTATAGTTATATATAGCCGATCCCCAATCACACAAAAATTGGTCCATATCGGTTCATAATCATGGTTGCCACTCGAGCCAAAAATAATCTACCAAAATTTTATTTTTATAGAAAACGTTGTCAAAATGTTATTTCTATAGAAAATTTTGTCAAAATTTTATTTCTTTAGAAAATTTTGTCAAAATTTAAGTTCTATAGAAAATTTTGACAAAATTTTATTTCTATAGAAAATTTTGACAAAATTTTATTTCTATAGAAAATTTTGACAAAATTTTATTTCTATAGAAAATTTTGACAAAATTTTATTTCTATAGAAAATTTTGTCAAAATTTTACTTCTATAGAAAATGTTGTCAAAATTTTATTTTGTCAAAATTTTATTTCTACAGAAACTTTAAACTTAATTATATACGTATTTAATCGGCCCTTTTGTAGTTTAATATGTACCACGTATGGGCTATGTGCACTGAAAAAACAGTGAACCCTTTTCCATTGCAAAATGAACTAAACTGTAGTAATATTGACCATGATTTAGCCCTTAAGATTTTTTTCAACTTGTCTAGTTTATAATTTCCTTAAATTTTAGTTCATCTATAACATTGTATTTTAGTTCATTTTTACAACACCATAAGATTTATATACCCCTACCAAGTTAAAAAGTCAGTATTATTTTGGTTTACTTGCTTATTTTGTGGGAAACCCGATAATAAAAATTGGTTAACAGTCTCTTTAAAATGTCGACGACTGAACTATTTTTAAATCAATCATTCCACAGTACAGAGAAATTAAATAATTAAAGGAACAACAAACCGTTTTACTATTACGAAAATTTTCATACATTAAAATTAAACTTTCTTTAAACAAAAGTACTTTATTATAAAAACTTATGATGAAAGTTGTTAATACAATGTTTTTGTGAATAAAAATTATGACCACGTGGAACAGAGAGTAGTTCATTTGAACTCGCTGTGTGGACATTTTGACATATCCTTTTTTTATTCATCGTAGGCAATTTTTTCACATATCTTGCTGGAAAAAATGGAAACAATAATGAAAATTGTTAAAAATTAACACCATGTAATGAAATATAATTTTTAATTCTTCATTTTAGCTTGTAACTTACCATATTTGGGGCATTTTATCAAATGGTGTAAGGAATTCAACTTTTCTTTGGAAAACGTATCTCATAAAATTTGTACCTGAAACAATTAGAGAAATAATGAAGTATTCTAAATAAACTCATAAAACTGTGTTGTTATCGATGTGAAGGATATAATAAAATAAATATTCTGGTTGAAAGAAAGCCAAAGTTTTAATATAAAACTTACCAATTCTCTATTAAATTGTAATTGTATTGTTGTCCAAATTTATTTGGGTTACTCTGAAATTAAATATTTATTTTTTACATTAAATAAAATTATTAAATAGGTTTTCAAAAAATCTAATGAAAAAATAATAATATGCATAAAAAACCAAATATTCTTGATAACCCTAGATAGTCATCATTCGTCAAAATGACGACACGTAATTTCATTTTCGATTTAAAATGCATTTTAGTCTATTGGGAAATGGTAAATTTAAGTTATACTAATTCAACTGTTTTATGAATTTTTGTTTTATACTACTTAAAACCAAATTGAATAAGAAAATAAACTCAAGTTTGGTTCACTTTTTCGCTCACGATGAAAATTATAGCGTCTTGAAATGAGCCGTAGTCAAAATGACGAAGACTGACTTAATGTACAAAAAATAAGGATGACTGTCCAGGGCTAAAAGAAAGTTAAAGAATCCTTACCAATTCACTATTAAATTACAGGCAAAGGAGTACTAAAAATTTGTCCAAATTTTTAAGGGGTTATTCTGAAATTAAATATTTGTTTTTACATTAAAAATATTACATTGGTTTCCAAAAAATTTGATTAAAGACTAAAATAAGGCATTAAAAACCTGTATTTTTGATGATAAAAAGGTCACAAAAACGTAAATATTCTGGTTGAAATAAAGCCAATTTTTAAAAGAAAACTTACCAATTCTCTATTTTTTCAATTTGTTCGAATCCATCTGGAGTTGCACTGAAATTAAATATTGTTTTTACAACAAAGAAAAAACATTAAACTGGTTTCCAAAAAAATTAATTAACAAATAATAATATACATAAAAAATATTCTTTTTATAAGAAAGTCATATTAAAAAAATACTTACCAATTTATGAATAAACTATACGCTGAGATATAACAAAAATTTTCCAAATTCATCTGGAATTGAATATTAATTTTTTATATAGAATAATAAAAATTTCAATACACTTTCAATTTCAACATATTTTCCTAAATATTCGTAATAACTTTTTTTCTAAACTACCGATAAAATATTAATAACTTTCATTTAAAAGCTTTAATAAACAAACACAAATATATGTCTCAAAAATCCAAAATATTCCATGCCTTTATATTCCCTTGTTGCATACCTACTTAAAAGATGCAACAGCCCACGCCAACGCCAACTATACAACTGAAGCATGCCAAACAAAACCAAGCAAAGCCAAAACATCCCTACAACAACAAGAACACATGTGCCTTTATTGAAAACAACACCTCATCCAGCCAAATAAACCATCCACGAATAACAAACACACACACAAACCACTAAATGAACAAAAATAAAAACAACCCCACGCTCATGTATACACAACAAAACTCAAGTAACATCATCTTTACATTAATCACATTCCACTATTCCGATAAAGTTCTCTGTACTATGCATTAGTTCATCGCATCTGCTGACAATTTACTCTAAGAATAATATTCGTAAAGGCACACTAGTTTATGAACGATGAAACGTTTAACTTAAAATTTGCAAAATTTTCATGAAATGTTATCTACCATTTTTGACGAAAATGTCTATAAATTTAATTACATGTGAACTAAAAATATTTCATTGGGTAATTTTCTACCAACAATTATTAACTATAGAAATTGTCAATAAGAAATTGCTATCCACTTTCAAGTTCATTTTTCGTAAAAAAATATTTTCTCATACAAAAAAATCTTATAGTAAATTGCACTTATTATTTACAAAATACTTTACATTTTACAAGTAGTTTTACAGCATGACAAACGAATTTTTAACTACCATTTAAGAAATTTTTTAAGGAAATTTCCATCGTATTTTGTAGGCCATGAACTAAACGATTGCTACTTAGAATTTGTAAAATTTCCTTCCGAGTAGTTAATTTTCGTTGAAGATACGAAAAATGAACTAAAATTCTGGAAAATTCTTGTAATAAATTATTGTAAAAATTGTCTTAAATTTACGAGACACTTTTTTTTCTGTGTGGTATATATTACGTTGTTAGGAAGTTTTATGATACCTTGCCATCGGCTTTAGTAGACGTTTCTAGGCAATCCATGGTGGAGGGTACATAAGCTTCGGCCTGGCCGAACTTACGGCCGTATATACTTGTTTTTCTTTCATTTTATGATACTCATTTTTAAGTCGAATCATTTAATTATAAAGAAAAAAACGTCGTTATAGAAAAGTGTATCGTCGTTTGGACAAGAGAAAAAAACTTTATATCAGAGAAATGCGTCTTCTATGCTAAGCAAAAAACGTGTTCGTATTTTAAGGACATGAACTCTTTGGCCTCACGACAATATATTTTTCAGTGTATAAATCAGAGTTTTGGTAGAATCGAAATTTCACCAATACATAGTTTTAATATTTAAAAAGGAAAATGGATAAGTTCCTCGCTCCTTCCTTTTAAAGTTCACTTAAATATCTTAACTTTTCTGATTTTGTTCATATTTACTAGATGACTTTCAAACTTGTGACAAAAATAAGAAGCTTGGAAAATTAAAGCAGTTTTTTCTGTATTGAAAAACTCCCATAATGTGCAAACAATGGTTTTGTTCACCAAAAATATCCTTATATTGTTGCCTTCCCACTAAAGGACATTCCATAATTTATGAATGTTTACCACACATTTGTGTTTGTTCCTTATCGTAACGACAAATCTGTTTGCCATTCAAGTACCTTAATTTACGAAATTTAGTTGTGTTTTCCACTAAGGCAAAAGATAAACACAGTCGTAACTACACCTACACCCACATAGACAAACATTCAGACAACTCCAAACAAATATTAAACTTATGGCAATGCTGCTGGCAAATATCACAAAAAATACCTGGACAATCATTGACATTGACAGTGGTAACGATGAAAGAAGAAGTTTGCCAATGCCGAATCACTCCTCCAAATTGCCTGCCATAATATGTCAATTTTATCTGATTGAACTTATGCTGAAAGAGACGACATAGTCAAAGAGACAGTAACCCCTCACTTTGCCTTTTCATATTTGTAGGTCTTTTATGAGGACGCAGGACAATACAAAAAGGTCTTTGTTTATCAAAATCTCACACTATTCGAACAACAAGAATAGAAATTTAAGAACTTGTCCGCATGTATTTTGTGAAACCTTACATTGAGGGGCCTTTGAGAAGAGGCATATATTTGAAATATATCCAATGTATAATACTGGATGTGCAAATATTAATTCTTAATTTAATTTAAAACTAAGAATTAAAACACTGGAGCAAAAAACACGTTTCGATTTGTGACCAAATCAAAAAAAAAAAAAACAATTAAGGAAAGTCTAAAGTCGGGCGGGGCCGACTATATTATACCCTGCACCACTTTGTAGATCTAAATTTTCGATACCATATCACATCCGTCAAATGTGTTGGGTGCTATATGTAAAGATTTGTCTCAAATACATACATTTAAATATCAATCGATCTGGACAGAATTTGATAGACTTCTACAAAATCTATAGACTCAAAATTTATGTCGGCCAATGCACTAGGGTGGAACACAATGTTAGTAAAAAACAAGTATATACGGCCGTAAGTTCGGCCAGGCCGAAGCTTATGTACCCTTCACCATGGATTGCGTAGAAACGTCTACTGAAGCCGATGGCAAGGTATCATAAAACTTCCTAACAAAGTAATATATACCACATAGTCCATACGTGGTATATATTAAACTACAAAAGGGCCGATTAAATACGTATATAATTAAGTTTAAAGTTTCTATAGAAAATAAAATTTTGACAAAATAAAATTTTGACAACATTTTCTATAGAAGCAAAATTTTGACAACATTTTCTATAGAAGTAAAATTTTGACAAAATTTTCTATAGAAATAAAATTTTGACAAAATTTTCTATAGAGATAAAATTTTGTCAAAATGTTCTATAGAAATTAAATTTTGACAAAATTTTCTATAGAAATAACATTTTGACAATGTTTTCTATAAAAATAAAATTTTGGTAGATTATTTTTGGCTCGTGTGGCAACCTTGATTATTATGAACCGATAAGGACCAATTTTTGTGTGATTGGGGATCGGCTATATATAACTATAGACCGATATGGACCAATTTTGGCATGGTTATTAGCGGCCTTAGACTAACACCACGTTGCAAATTTCAACCGGATCGGATGAATTTTGCTTCTCCAAGAGGCTCCGGAGGACAAATCTGGGGATCGATTTATATGGGGCTATATATAATTATGGACCGATATGGACCAATTCTTGCATGGTTGTTAGAGACCATATACTAACACCACGTACCAAATTTCAACCGGATCGGATGAATTTTGCTCCTCTTAGAGGCTCCGGAGTTCAAATCTGGTGATCGGCTTATATGGGGGCTATATATAATTATGGGTCAATGTGGACCAATTTTTGCATGGTCATTAGAGAACATATACCAACACCATGTACCAAATTTCAGCCGGATCGGATGAAATTTGCTTCTCTTAGAGGCTCCGCAAGCCAAATCGGGGGATCGGTTTATATGGGGGCTATATATAATTATGGACCGATGTGGACCAATTTTTGCTTGGTTGTTAGAGACTATATACATCATGTACCAAATTTCAGCCGGATCGGATGAAATTTGCCTCTCTTAGAGCAATCGCAAGCCAAATTTGGGGGTCCTTTTATATGGGGACTATACGTAAAAGTGGACCGATATGGACTAATTTTTGCATGGTTGTTAGAAACCATACAGTAACACCATGTAATAAATTTCAGCCTGATCGGATGAAATTTCCTTCTTTTAGAGGGTCTGAAAGCCAAATTTGGGGGTCCGTTTATATGGGGGCTATACGTAAAAGTGGACCGATATGGCCCATTTGCAATACTATCCGACCTACATCAATAACAACTACTTGTGCCAAAGTCCAAGTCGATAGCTTGTTTCGTTCGGAAGTTAGCGTGATTTCAACAGACGGACGGACGGACGGGCATGCTCAGATCGACTCAGAATTTCACCACGACCCAGGATATATATACTTTATGGGGCCTTAGAGCAATATTTCGATGTGTTACAAACGGAATGACAAAGTTAATATACCCCCATCCTATGGTGGAGGGTATACAAAAATTAAAATGAAATTAAAATTTTTTATGAAAAACTTATTTTGGCCAAACTCTTTAAATATGCGTCCTAGAGTGAAAATTCTCTAATTCGTGATCACGCCCAAAAATTAGAATTCTTATGAAAAATTCTCCAAAATTAATGAAAATTTTTATTTAGCCATATCTTCTAAAATATGAGTCCTTCAACCAAAAGGGAGTAAATTCGTGATCACCCAAATATCTTAATTTCGATTAAAGTATTCGAAAAATTCAAACTTTTATATGAAAAATATATTTTGTATTATATCTCCTTAAATATCACCGCAAAAAAAATACAAATTTTCTCTAAAAAAATGAAATTTTTATATAAAAAACGTATTTTTGCCATATCTGCTTAAATATGCTTCCTACAGCGAAAAGGACCTTATTTCGTGACTACTTCCAAAAAATCAAAATTTCGATGAAAATTGTCAAAAAATTTAAATTTTTAAATGAAGCAGTTATTTTGGCCATAACTCCTTAAATATGCGTCCTAGAGCGAAAAATTAATGAAAAATTGTATTTGGCCATATCTTTTTAAATTTGAGTCCTTCAGCGAAAAGGGCGTTAATTCGTGAACACCCAAAAATCTAAATTTCGATGAAAGTATTCAAAAATTCAAATTTTTATATGAAAAATATATTTTATTCATATCTCCTTAAATATGCGTCCTAGAGTGAAAATGACTGTAAATGGTAATCACCGCCAAAAAATACAAATTTTCTCGAAAAAAAGAAATTTTTATATAAAAAATTTATTTTAGCCATATCTGCGAAAAGGACTTTATTTCGTGACCACTTCCAAAAAATCAAAATTTCTATGAAAATTCTCAAAAAATTAAAATTTTTATATGAAGAAGTTATTCTGGCCATATATCCTTAGATATGCCTCCTAGAGGGCCTTATCACAATGGACTGAATAGTCTAAGTGAGCCTGAGATTTAATCGGGCTGCCACTTTAACCTAGAGGGCCTAAAGGATCTTAATTCGGGACCACCACCAAAAAAATCAAAAGTTTGATGAAAATTCTCCCGACATTGTTAAAATAAATTTTTATATGAAAAATTTATTTTTCGTGACCACTTCCACAAATTTCGATGAAAATCCTCAACAAAATTGTCTTAAATATGCGTCCTAGAGGGAAAAGATACCTTAATTCTTGACCACTCTAAAAATGAAATTTCTATGAAACTCCTCGAAAAGTTTAAATTTTAATCCAAATTTTTTTTGTCCTATCTCTTTACAAATGCGTCCTAGGGCAAACGGGACCACCTCCAATCAAAATTTTGATGAAAAATCTCTAAAAATATGTCCTTAAATTTTACGTCCTAGAGCGAAAAAGACCTTAATTCGTGGCCACTCTATGAAAATTCGCCAACAAAACAATTTCATAAATACAATGAAACTTTTCATTATTTTTATGATTTTTCTCAAATAACTGAATAACGAAACATTTCATACTATTAATGAACAGTTTCATTGTGCTAATGACAAATATTCTTTACGTGAAATTTTCTTTAGTTGGTTTAAACAAAATTCTCAAAGAGGCCGTTTTGGAATGTTGTGTACCTCTCTTCCCACTCTGGCCCTTTCGTGCCACTTTGTCAACTAAGGTATTTTGGTTTGTACGAAAAATGGTGAATTATTTGTCTGGCCATGTTAAAGATCAACATAATGGAAAACTACATCGACAAGCCGCAAATACACATAAATCTGTGCACACATAGACATACAAATACACAGCTGAATAGTTTTACGCACTGATTCTTTGGTCTATGGAAAGACAAAGGCCAACATAATTTGCTACCATCATTATAGGTATTTTCTACGAGATTATTACGACCATGATGAATTTTATAAGACACATTTTGTACAAATAGGTAAGTAAATTTGTACTCATGTTCAATACTTACAATTTTTAAAGAGTGACCCGACAAATGTCATTCCAACGAAGAAATGACACATTGATACAAATAACTTTTTAGGGTATAACAACTTTGCTTTCTAACAAAACTTGTCTACCAGGAATATTGGACCCCACCAAATATATACCGATCCACTCAAGGGATGGAAAATTCAATTTTTAGGAAAGTACAAAAAAGGTATTTTTTGAGCGAAAAAGTACTTTTCACTAAATTTTAACAAAAATTCCATTGGAAGATTATTGTCAAGAGCAACTTTAGACTGAATTTTGTTTGTCAACTCCTCAATTTTAATTATTATACCCTTCACCACTACTGTGGTACAGGGTATAATAAGTTTGTGCATTTGTATGTAACGCCAAGAAGGAGTATTCATAGACCAACCTTTTAGTATACGGATCGGCTTGGAATTAAATTCTGAGTCGATTTAGCGATGTCCGTCCGTCTGTCTGTCTGTCTGTCCGTCTGTCTGTCTGACCGTCTGTCTGTTGATGTATTTTTGTGTGCAAAGTACAGCTCGCAGTTTTAGTCCGATTGTCCTAAAATTTGGTATGGTGTCCTGTTTCGGCTCAAAGACGATCCCCATTGATTTTTGAACAAATCGGTTCAGATTTAGATATAGCTGCCATATATATTTTTCACCGATCTGGTCATAATTGGCGTGTATATCAACCGATCTTCCTCAAATTCCGTACATCCGAATATTTTATGAGTCTCAAAGAACTTGCAAAATATCAGCCAAATCGGTTTAGATTTATATATAGCTCCCATATATAGCTTTCGCCCGATTTACACTCATTTGCCCACAGAGGCCAATTTTTTGCTCCGATTTGGTTGAAATTTTGCATAGGGAGTAGAATTAGCATTGTAACTATGCGTGCCAAATTTGGATGAAATCGGTTCAGATTTGGATATATCTCCCATATATAGCTTTCGCCCGATTTACACTCATATGACCACAGAGGCCAATTTTTAACTCCGATTTAGTTGAAATTTTGCACAGGGAGTAGAATTAGCATTGTAGCTATGCGTGCCAAATTTGGTTGAAATCGATTCAGATTTAGATATAGCTCTGATTTCGACAAAAATGGTCAAAACACCAACATTTTCCTTGTTAAATCGCCACTGCTTAGTCGAAAAGTTGTAAAAATTAATTAAATTTTCCTAAACTTCTAATACATATATATCGAGCGAGTGCAGGGTATAATATAGTCGGCCCCGCCCGACTTCCTTACTTGTTTTTTTTTTTCGTTTTATATCCACTTACAAAGATTACAGTAGTATTGTAATCACGGTTTGGTAGATTGGTAGAATTCATGGTATTTCATAAATTTTCTGTAGATAAATAAAAATAAATTTTTGACGAAATTTTCTATAGAAATTAAATTTTGACAAAACTTTCTATAGATATAAAATTTTGATAAAATTTTCTATAAAAATAAAATTTAACAAACTTTTCAACAGAAATAAAAGTTCGACTAAATATTCTATAGAAATAAAATTTTAACAAAATTTTCATCAGAAATAACATTTTGACAAAATTTTCTATAGAAATAAAATTTAGACAAAATTTTCTATAGAAATAAAATTTTGACAAAATTTTCTATAGAAATAAAATTTTCCATTCGTTTTGTTTTGTTATTGTTGTTTTTTCTTTAATCATTGTTTTTTTTATTTCAGCTTTAATTTAGTCAATGCATGGTTTTAAGCTGAAATCAAAAACAACAACAATGAAATAAAATTTTGACAAAATGTTTTATAGAAATAAAATTTTGACAACATTTTCTAGAAATAAAATTTTTAAAAAATTTCCTATAGAAAAAATTTTGACAAAGTTTTCTATAGAAATAAAATTTTGACAAAAGTTTCTACCGAAATAAAGTTTTGACAAAACTTTCTATAGATATAAAATTTTGATAAAATTTTCTATTAAAATAAAATTTAACAAACATTTCAACAGCAATAAAAGTATGACTAAATATTCTATAGAAATAAAATTTTGACAAAATTTTTATCAGAAATAAAATTTTTACAAAATTTTCTATAGATATAAAATTTTGACAAAAAAAAAATAAAATTTTGACAAAGTTTTCCAAAAGAAAAAAATTAATTAAATTTTCTGTAGAAATAAAATTTTGACAACATTTTTGTTAAATAATATGTTTTAATAAGTCTGTTAAAGACTTTTTTCAAAATATTAAAATATTTTGTCAAAACTAATGTACAATAAATCTGATATCAGCACAAAAATGTCTACACAAAAGGTACTTAATCATTTGCGGGGGGTACTACGGTACTGACCAGGGTGTAAAAGTATTGAAAAAAGTACTATAGTACTGCATTTTCTATCCCTGCTATATACTCACTCTCCACCAGGGTTGCCATTTTGGTCCGATCGGACCAAAATTGGTTCAAAAAATTATTAATTTTTAAATTTGGTCCAATGGTCGTACCAAATGGAATTTTATTGATTTTAGTTCATTTTCGTCAAATCGGTAATTTTTTAAACATTTTCTATAGAAATAAAATTTTCACAAAATTTTCTGTAGAAATAAAATTTGGATAACAATTTCTATGGAAATAAAATTTTGACAAAATTGTCTATAAAAAGAAAATGTTGACAAAATTTTTTATAGAAATAAAATTTTGACAAAATTTTCTATAGAAATAAAATTTTGCGATAATTTTCTATAGGAATATAATTTTGCGATAATTTTCTATAGAAATACAATTTTGACAACATTTTCTATAGAAATAAAATTTTGACAACATTTTCTATAAAAATAAAAGTTTGTCAAAATTTTCTATAGAAATACAATTTTCGCAAAATTTTCTATACAAATACAATTTTCACAAAATTTTCTATAGAAATACAATTTTGACAAAATTTTCTATAAAAGTAAAATTTTGACAAAATTTTCTATAGAAATAAAATTTTGACAAAATTTTCTATAGAAATAAAATTTTGCGATAATTTTCTATAGGAATATAAGTTTGCGATAATTTTCTATAGAAATACAAGTTGACAAAATATTCTATAGAAATAAAATTTTGACAAAATTTTCTATAAAAATAAAAGTTTGGCAAAATTTTCTATAGAAATATAATTTTCGCAAAATTTTCTATACAAATACAATTTTCACAAAATTTTCTATAGAAATAAAATTTTGACAAAATTTTCTATAAAAATAAAATTTTGACAAAATTTTCTATAGAAATACAATTTTGACAAAATTTTCTATAGAAATACAATTTTGACAAAATTTTCTATAAAAATAACATTTTGTCAAAATTTTCTATAAAAATAAAATGTTCTATAGAAATAAAATCTTGATAAAATTTTCTATAGAAATACAATTTTGACAAAATTTTCTATAAAAATAAAGTTTTGACAACAATAAAATGTTGACAGAATTTTCTATAAAAATATAATTTTGACAAAATTTTCAATAGAAATAATATCTTGATAAAATTTTCTATAGAAATACAATTTTGACAAAATTTTCTACAAAAATAAAATGTTGACAAAATTTTCTATAAAAATATAATTAGAGGATGCTGATGAGGAATGTGGTAATTCCGAAACGTGCGTCCATCCAACCATCTTGCAGTCTATAGGGCGTTACCCAAATAAATTTGACAAACAGTCTTTTCTTCTGTTGGTTAAGCTACACTTGTAGTTTAGTCAATGCATGGTTTTAAGCTGAAATAAAAAACAACAACAAAATATAATTTTGACAAAATTTTCTATAGAAATAAAATGTTGACGAAATTTTCTATAGAAATAAAATTTTAACAAAATTTTCTACAGAAATAAAATTTTATCAAAATTTTCTATAGGAATACAATTTTGACAAAATTTTCTATAAAAATACAATTTTGTCAAAATTTTCTAAAGAAATAAAATTGTGAGAAAATTTTCTATAGAAATAAAATTCTTACAAAATTTTCTTTAGAAATTAAATTTTGACAAAATTTTCCATTGAAATAAAATTTTGACAACATTTTTCAATATTTTCTGTAGTAATAAAATTTTAGCAAAATTTTCTACAGAGATAAAATTTTGTCAAAATTTTCTAAAGAAATAAAATTGTGAGAAAATTTTCTATAGAAATAAAATTCTTACAAAATTTTCTTTAGAAATTAAATTTTGACAAAATTTTCCATTGAAATAAAATTTTGACAATATTTTTCAATATTTTCTGTAGTAATAAAATTTTAGCAAAATTTTCTACAGAGATAAAATTTTGTCAAAAATTTTTAAAGAAATATAATTTTGACAAAATTTTTTACAGAAATAAAATGTTGACAAAATTTTCTACAGAAATAAAATTTTGACAAAATTTCCTATAAAAATAAAATTTTGACAACATTTTTTTAGAAATAATATTTTGACAAAATTTTCTATAGAAATAAAAGTTTGACAAAATTTTCCATAGAAATAAAGTTTTGTCAACATTTTTTATAGAAGTAAAATCTTAACAACATTTTCTATAGAAAAAAAATTTAACAAAATTTTCTATAAAAATAAAAATATGATAAAATGTTTTATCGAAGTAAAATTTTGGAAAAATTTAACTATTAAATGATATTAATTTAATTTGGACAAATGGTCCGCTCTCACGTGTTTTTGTCCAATTTTGGAAAAATGTTGGTGCAAAATAAAAAATCATTGTGGCAACACTGTTCTCCACTAGCATCAATAATTTAGCAAATTTTGTTCATTAATGAGTTACATATTGTCTTAGTCATGTTAGCTTAATTGGCATGGATGTGTAAGAAAAAAAAAACTTTTTCCCTTCGATAAAACTAACTAATGAGTCAACAGAAATTAACAAATGCTGAAACGTACTCTTTCATAAGTAGAAAACTTTCTGCTGTTATTTTTTCAATTTATTAATGAAGGGACATGTTATGGGTACAATTCTATAAATGATTGGTCTTAAAGTTCTTCAATTAGAAATTAAAATAAAGGAATGTCTGATGCTTTAAAAAACTGAGTGATTTTTAAAATGAGTTATGAAAGACGGACGGATGAAAAATAAAATAATGAAATTTTATTTAACAGTAAGTTTATAATCTTAGCTTCAAAAAAAAAATCTTTTTATTAAATTTAGGATACAAATTTTGTAAATTTGCGTCCCTCCTCAAAAGGGGTATGATTTTGAATTAAGACACATTTTCTTTATTTAAATAATATTTATTGATAAAAATCCATTGAAATATTGAATCATTAGGCTTAAGATAAAAACGCTAGATTTAAAGCTAGATATGTCACTAAAGAATTTATTTATTTTAAAGAAGTCGTATCTTTGGCTCGGAACCAATAACAAAATACTTAGGGAAACGTCAAGTTCTATGGAGCCAAATAAACATTTTTTGAGTGCGACATAATTTTTTCTGTGTGTGAAAACTGAGGTGTTTTCCTGTAAGTTTGCAAATTTGTGGGTCCCTAGTGTGTCCACGGGCTGACCTGTAGGCGCTGAAAGTTGGTCACCTCGTGGAAATGAAATTTTGTTTTAGCTGTCAACTCCGCAATTTTGAACCGATTTCGATGATTTTTTTCTTTGCTGGGTAGAACTTGTAAAGCTCTACAAAAAAGTTTTCGTGTGTGTGCAATTATCTTTTACCGTTCGCCAGATATTGGCATAATTTTTGGCAGCAAAAAATCAACATCAGTGCAATGAAAACCTCCCTTCACCTACAATAAATTGGTTTAATCAAAAACGTGGAGCATGGATACCTCGTTGCGAAAAACGAATTTATGTAACAGCCAATATTGTCAGTGTCGTTCATATGTAGCGTTCATACAACTGGACACTTGTCCATTCCCAAGAAATCCTTAAACTTTAAACCATATAAAGTCACTACCAAGAAATTTCACTTTCTTCCCAAAGTTTTACGAACGAAGAAATGTTTTTATTTTGAGTAAAATCCTTCTTCAAAGAAAATCTATTTAAAGCACTTTAAACCATAAATCAAATTCAAGTTTTCGACACTTTTCGTCACTTTGGAGGGGACGCAAATAAGAGGCATGACAGTCAACAATGCCGCCAAACAAAAGTACAACAGCAACATCAACACGAACTTGTTTCGCTTGTCCACCAAATTGTGTTTTGGGTTTTTGGAAGGTGGAAGGAGATGAATGGAAATAAACTTTCTCGTTTTCGATTTGTTGCACTCTACACTGAACACACTCACAAAAAACAGCGACAGCACTTTTAAGTAACATCAAACATCACATCACAAGTGACGACATTTTTGGTACTGTAAAATAAAATTAAAAAATGCCCAAGGAATCATTTGTCATTTGGCACAAAAATTTTAGACAGCCCCAAAAACCCGAGGATATGGTCTGGATGTTTTAGTTCAAATCAAGCTGGTTGATTTTCACAAATTCAAGGGTAAATGGGATAAAGTTTTGCGTCTAGCAATTGTTATTGATTTTAAAATGTTTTGGAAATTTTGCTCTAATGTATTTTTGCCTGTCTGTTCATCCATTAGTCGTGCACTTTGTGGCCAGTGTGTATTTTTAGATGTATTTCCTTCTCCTCTAAATTCGAAATGATTTGTTATTTTGGTTATTACATAGGGATGCCGAAAGAAGAAATCAAGAATGTTATGGGAAAAGAACAAAATTTCAAAAAAAAAAATTGACAAAATTTTCTATAGAAATAAAATGTTGACAACATTTTCTATAGAAATAAAATTTTGATAATATTTTCTATAGAAATAAACTTTTGACAAATTTTCTATAGAAATAACATTTTGACAAAGTTTTCTATAGAAATAAAATTTTGAAAAAAGTGTCTATAAATATAACAATTTTGACATAATTTTCTATAGAAATAAAATTTTGACAAAATCTTCTATAGAAATAAAATTTTGACAAAAGTTTCTATAGAAATAAAATTTTGACAAAATTTTCAATAGAAATAAAATTTTGACAAAATTTTCTATTGAAATAAAATTTTGTCAAAATTTTCGATAGAAATACAGTTTTGGCAAAATTTTTTATAGAAATAAAATTTTGACAACATTTTCCATAGAAATAAAATTTTGACAAAATTTTCTATAGAAACAAAATTTTGACAAAAGTGTCTATAAAAATAAACATTTTGACATAATTTTCTATAAAAATAAAATTTTGACAAAATTTTCAATAGAAATAAAATGTTGATAAAATTTTCTATAGAAATAAGATTTTTACAAAATTTTCTACAGAAAAAAATCTTTACAAAACTTTCTATAGAAATAACATTTTGACAAAATTTTCTATAGAAATAAAATTTTGACAAAATTTTCAATAGAAATAAAATTTTGACAAAATTTTCTATTGAAATAAAATTTTGTCAAAATTTTCGATAGAAATACAGTTTTGGCAAAATTTTTTATAGAAATAAAATTTTGACAACATTTTCCATAGAAATAAAATTTTGACAAAATTTTCTATAGAAACAAAATTTTGACAAAAGTGTCTATAAAAATAAACATTTTGACATAATTTTCTATAAAAATAAAATTTTGACAAAATTTTCAATAGAAATAAAATGTTGATAAAATTTTCTATAGAAATAAGATTTTTACAAAATTTTCTACAGAAAAAAATCTTTACAAAACTTTCTATAGAAATAACATTTTGACAAAATTTTCTATAGAAATAAAATTTTGGCAAAGTTTTTAATAGAAATTAAATTTTGACAAAATTTTCTATAGAAATAAAATTTTGACAAAATTTTCAATAGAAATAAAATTTTGACAAAATTTTCTATAGAAAAAACATTTTGACAAATTTTTCTATAGCGATAACATCTTGACAAAATTTTCTATAAAAATGAAATTTTGACAAAATTTTCTATAGAAGTAAAATTTTGACAAAATTTTCAATAGAAATACAATTTTGATAACATTTTCTATAGAAATAACATTTTGATAAAATTTTCTATAGAAATAAAATGTTGACAAAATTTTCTATAGAAATAAAATTTTGACAAAATTTTCCATAGAAATACAATTTTGACAAAATTTTCTATAGAAATAACATTTTGACAAAATTTTCTATAGCAATAACATCTTGACAAAATTTTCTATAGAAATAATGTTTTGACAAAATTTTCTATAGAAGTAAAATTTTGACAAAATTTTCAATAGAAATAAAATTTTGACAAAATTTTCTATAGAAAAAACATTTTGACAAATTTTTCTATAGCAATAACATCTTGACAAAATTTTCTATAGAAATAAAATTTTGACAAAATTTTCAATAGAAATAAAATTTTGATAGCATTTTCTATAGAAATAACATTTTGACAAAATTTTCTATAGAAATAAAATGTTGACAAAATTTTCTATAGAAATAAAATTTTGACATAATTTTCTATAGAAATAAAATTTTGAGAAAATGTTCTACAGAAATAAAATTTTGACAAAATTTTCTATAGAAATAAAATTTTGACAAAATTTTCTGCAGAAATAAAATGTTGACAAAATTTTCTATAGAAATAAAATCTTGATAAAATTTTCTATACAAATACAATTTTAACAAAAATTTTCTATAGAAATAACATGTTGACAAAATTTTCTGTAACAGAAATAAAATCTTGACAAAATTTTCTATAGAAATAAAATGTTGGCAAAGTTTTCTATAGAAATAAAATTTTGACAAAATTTTCTATAGAAATAAAATTTTGACAAAATTTTCTATAGAAACAAAATATTGATAACATTTTCTGTAGAAATAAAATATTGACAAAGTTTTCTATAGAAATGAAATTTTGACAAAATTTTCTATAGAAATAAAATCTTGACAAAATTTTCTATAGAAATACAATTTTGACAAAATTTTCTATAGAAATACAATTTTGACAAAATTTGCTATAGAAATAATATTTTGACAAAATTTTCTATAGAAGTAAAATTTTGACAAAGTTTTCAATAGAAATACAATTTTGACAAAATTTTCTATTGAAATAAAATTTTGACAAAATTTTCTATAGAAATAAAATTTTAACAACATTTTCTATAGAAATCAAATTTTGACAACATTTTCTATAGAAGTAAACTTTTGACAAAATTTTCAATAGAAATAAAATTTTTACAAAATTTTCTATAGAAATAAAGTTTTGAGAAAATTTTCCGAAAAAATAAAATTTTGACAAAATTTTCTATAGAAATAAAATTTTCAAAAAATTTTCTATAGAAATTAAATGTTGACAACATTTTTTTTGACATAATTTTCCATAGAAATAAAATTTTGATAAAATTTTAACAAAATTTCTATAGAAATAAACATTTTGACATAATTTTCTATAGAAATAAATATTTTGACCAAATTTTCTATAAATACAATATCTTTGCAAACTAACCACACTGAAAAAAATATTGTCGTGAGGTCAAAGATTTCATGTCTTTAAAATGCGAATGCAAATTTTACTTAGCATAGAAGACGCATTTCTCTAATATAAAGTGTTTTTCCTTGTCCAAGAGTCGATAAACTTTTCAATGAAGTCGTATTGTCCTTATAATTAAGTGATTTCACTTGAAAATGGGTATCATAACGTGAAAGAAAAAATTTTAGGGCTAAGGTCAACTTGACTTAAATAATTCAGAAAAATTTTTTAAATTTAATGAAATTGTCTTTAAATTTGTCTTTTTGCATCATGACTACAAAGCAAAAAATCGTTCGTTTTCAACACTTTATTTTAAAGACGTTTTTTACTTAAAACATAGCATAATTTCTACTGGAAGTCGAGTCTTAATTTGGAAAATAAAGTTGTCGTTAACTCGTTTTTAAAGGACTTTGATAGCATATGAAGAAAAATAGTTGAAAAAGCGAAAAATTAAAATTTGCTTTCTAGAAGCAAGTACACAAGACCCAAATTGTAAAGAGAATCGTGTCTTAAAAGTATCCTTACTTATATTCTCCGCTTCTTTGGCTCGGAATCAATATCAAAATTTCAAAGTAAAGAAAAAAACTTTGGAACCGGGCATGTTTTTTTCAGTGCACAAAATGTTGATCAAAAAGTTCAAATATACAATTATTTTTTGTCTCAAGTCAATTCACAATGCTGTCTACATACCGTAGGTTAGGTTAGGTGGCGGCCCGATGTATCAGGCTCACTTAGACTATTCAGTCCATTGTGACACCACATTGGTGAACTTCTCTCTTATCGCTGAGTGCTTCCAGATTCCATGTTAAGCTAATTGACTAGGGACCTCCTTTTTATAGCCACTTAGAGAAGCTTTGAAACCCTCAGAAATGTCACCAGCATTACTGAGGTGGGATAATCCACCGCTGAAAAACTTTTTGGTGTTCGGTCGAAGCAGGAATCGAACCCACGACCTTGTGTATGCAAGGCGGACATGCTAACCATTGCACCACGGTGGCTACATACCGTAGATGACACCGTTTCATCTGAGTGATTTTTTAATGTGTTTTTAATATTTTTTCGTTTTTCTTCAAATAAAACATTAATTTATGAAAAAAAAACATAAAATGCTGTACATCCACACCGCTTTTTTGAATGCAAATTCGCTGATTTGTACAGAAATTCTACCCATTTTTACTAAAATATAAGTCCTTTATATGTCATCCCTTGGTGTTATTGTCTATAACACCTAAATCAAAGCTATGATGTTAGCCATTCATTTGTAATGTGGAGCCAACTAATGTCTCGACCACAAAGTCTCGAATTAATATCGCCCCATACCAAATTCTATGACTATGTCTGTGTCCTCTGAAAATTGAGTTTTGTTAATGGATAAAAGATTTTTTTTTAATATTGGCATATTGGTGGTCGTTGGCTAGAGAGACATTTATGACCATCGCGATTAAGGAATAGGAATAAATCAATTAATTTTCAATTTCGCCACAATTTATGAATGCTTTGGTATTGACTGCGGTGGTGGAAATGTTTGTTTATTACATCACTCGAATATAGAAAATTTAAAATAAATCATAAAACTAGCGGAAAAGGTAAATTTGTAATGCCTATGAGGTCTGATAAAAAATAACTGTTATTTTAACATTTTCAGAAAGTATTTATTTATGGATCAACAACCATCTTGTCCCCTTTAAATTAATCCCCTTAGAATAATACATATATGCTAGCCTTGTTTTCCAATCCTCGAAATACTTCTGAAACGAGGTTTTTGGTATAGTCAACAGTTTTTGTTGCGATTTTTCTTGTATCCCTTCAATCGTAGAAAAACGCTTTGCCTCAATCAATATTTTCAGTTTTGGAAAGATGAAAAATAGATCCGGAACGAAATCCATGCGTCGTTGGTTTTGCTCAAAAATTATAACAATCATCAGCAGAACATTTCATGCCTAAAATAGCAATAAAAGTAGGCGACCGGACATATCCCCCAACGGACATTTCGCCCAAAATGATTTTTGGGCGTTATGACCTCTATTAGGGCGGTCACATCGCCCAATTTTAGTTTGGGTTTTTTGTCCTCCCTCATCGCGGTCATAAGCCCCATAAAAAAATGTGGGTGTTATGACCGTTTGAATATAATTGAATATAAACAATAGTTTAAAATAACAAAATATATTTTTTTTAAATCATTCAAAAGCTATATATGATTACTTCATCTATCCATAAATTTTTTTTAAATATTTAATAGATAGATATGCCTCTTATTGACAAATATCGAATCCTGCTTTTATTGTGTATGCTGGAAGAAGATGTAAAACTAGCATATCTTGGCTTCATCGTTTGTTTTAATTGTTTTTGACTGGAACATAATTTTTGACTATTTTTCTTCTCAGCGTACGATTGAAATGGAAAAGCGGTTAAAGTGGCTCTACGAAGACCTATTTCGCTCGTGAAATAGGTCGGTTTAAGCTCCAAGACATTTGAATTTATATATTGAAACATGAAAATTCGGAAATTGATAATTTTTTTCTTTTGAACAAACCAGACAAATGCTGAATTGAAAATTATGTATTTTAAACTAAAAATTGGAACGAGATGAAATAATTGATTTGCTGCTGATGGGTACTTGAAATAAATCGCGCGCGCGATTTTTTCAAATACCCATCAGCAGCACGTCGATCGTCTCATCTCTTTCCAATTTTAATGTTTAGAACAAGATAATAAACTGAAAGTTGCTAGGATTTGAGGACGACGAGAATTCGCGCACGCGAATCCTTTGTTAAATTCATCACATTCAGTTTGTCCTCAAGTTCTTGCATCTTTCGTTTTATTAACTTGATTTAAAAAATTAACACAGTTATACTGACATGTCGTTTGTAAACTTCGTAAGTATTAGTAATTTATTGTATCCATAAGATAAAATGGAACGACCGAAAAAGGGACATCAATAAAACAATAGCATCTCCATCATCCATATTATTCATTATTTCAGTTACTGGGGTGGAACACAAAGAGAATGTATACCAAATCGGCTTCCATAATAGTGGTTTGCTAAAATATCTTTTCCGGCACACTTTCGCACATTTAGTATTCACTCATATGTTCTGATTTGGCAAATAGTGCTATGAGTTCTTGGGGGCTTTTTGGAGCGTTTTGCACCATTTTCTCCTTAATTTTCTTATAGACCACTGTCTTTCTAGTTACGGCATTTTGAATTAAATACCGTACGTATTTAGTTAACCAAAATTGAGGATCAAAAAATTGAGGATCATTTAGGACAGTTTTTGATTTGTATTCCGACATTATTTTCCCCATAAAATATTGGGCGTTTTGACCGCCTATTTTTTGGGACATATGACCGTGATGAGGGAGGACAAAAAGCCCAAACTAAAATTGGGCGATGTGACCGCCCCATTGGAGGTCATAATGCCCAAAAATCATTTTGGGCGTAATGTCCGTTGGGGAATATATCCGGTCGCCATAAAAGTAGCTTGACATTAGCCAAACAATATGCTGATGTCATCAGCAATGTCTCTGATAACGATTCGATTATCCAAAATCATTTTGTCAACAAGAGCTGTTATTTTGAATCGCCATATATTTCGGTAGATGTCACTTCTGAAACTTTTTTCGTTATTGAAACTGCAATAAGATTTACTACAAAATGGAGAAAATCTTCAAGTTCCAGTTCACAAAACTAATACATTTTGAATTGGAAACAAAAACAAGTATATACGGTCGTAAGTTCGGCCAGGCCGAATCTTATGTACCCTTCACCATGGATTGCGTAGAAACTTCCACTGAAGACGGTCATACACAATTGATTTACTTGGGTTGCGGCCAATGGCAAAGAATCTTAAAACTTCTTAATATCATCTTTTAAATCGTGAGGTAGTCCATGCGGGATATATATTAGACAACACAAAGGTCGAATAAATATGTATGTATTCAGTTCTTGACTGGTATATATAGGGAAGAGATAATTGCGAACCGTTATGAACACTTGTGCGGTAGTTATAAAGCCAGAATTGAAATGTGGGGGTCGCTTTATATGGGGGCTATATACAATTATGAACGCGATTCTATAAAAATGACAGATATTTTGACAAAATTTTTTATAGAAATAAATTTTTGACAAAATTTTCTTTAGAAATAAATTTTTAACAAAATTTTCTATACAGATTAGGTTTTGAAAAAGTTTTAAAGAAATAAAATGTTGATAAAATTTTCTATAGAAATAAAATTTTGACAAAATTTTCTATAGAAATATAAAATTTTGATAAAATTTTCTATGGCAATTAAATTTTGGTAGATTATTTTTGGCTCTTAGAGGCTCCGCAAGCCAAATCTGGGGATCGGTTTATATGGGGGCTATATATAATTATAGACCGATGTGGACCAATTTTTGCATGGTTGTTAGAGACCATATGCCAACACCATGTACCAAATTTCAGCCGGATCGGATGAATTTTGCTTCTCCTTGAGGCTCCGCAAACCAAATCTGGGGATCGGTTTATATAGGGGCTATATGTAATTATGGACCGATGTGAACCAATTTTTGCATGGTTGTTAGAGACCATATGCCAACATCAAGTACCAAATTTCAGCCGGATCGGATGAATTTTGCTTCTCCGTGAGGCTCCGCAAGCCAAATCTGGGGATCGGTTTATATAGGGGCTATATATAATTATTGACCGATGTGGACCAATTTTTACATGGTTGTTAGAGACCATATAACAACATCAAGTACCAAATTTCAGCGGAATCGGATGAATTTTGCTTCTCTTTGAGGCTCCGCAAACCAAATCTGGGGATCGGTTTATATAGGGGCTATATGTAATTATGGACCGATGTGGACTTATTTTTGCATAGTTGTTGGAGACCATATACAGACACCAAACAGAAAAAAATATCACCAAAATATTTCCAAATAAAAAGTTAATTGAAGTTGAAATTTTTTTCAATTAATAAATTAATTGGTACAATTAACTTTTTAATCAAGATAGAAACATTAAGTTAATTAAGTCAATGATTGAAAATTTTAAAATTTTTAATTAAAAAGTTAATTGATACAATTAACTTTTATTCAAACTCGGAAGACTAAGTCACTTAAAAAGTGATGAACATTTTTTTAAATTTTTAATTAATTTTTTTTTCAAACAATCAATTGTTAATCCAAATAAAAAGTCTAAGCCAATTCAAAATGTAATTGAAAATATTTACCTTTTGTAATTAATAAATTAATTGAGTTTTGCAATCAACATCAATTAAATTTTTAATTGAATCAATTAAAAAATTAATTGAAATTTGGTAATGAAATCAATTAATTTTTTAATCAAGAATTTTTTCTATGCCCAATTAAAACTGTGATTGATACTATCATTTTCGTGATTGAAGACATTTCAATTAATAAATTAATTGGATCAATTAATTTCGTGATTGAATCAGAAAATTTTTTGTTGTGTGCATGTACCAAATTTCAGCCGGATCGGATGAGATTTGCTTCTCTTTTAGGCTCCGCAAGCCAAATCTGGGGACCGGTTTATATGGGGGCTATATATAATTATGAACCGATGTGAACCAATTTTTGCATGGTTATTAGAGACCATATACCAACACCATGTATCACATTTCAGCCAGATCGGATGAAATTTGCTTCTCTTAGACGCTCCGTAAGCCAAATCTGGGGGTTCGTTTAGATGGGGGCTATACGTAAAAGTGCTCCGATATGGTCAATTTGCAATACCATCCCACCTAAATCAATAACAACTACGTGTTCTAAGTTTCAAGTCGATATCTTGTTTCGTTCGGAAGTTAGCGTAATTTCAACAGACGGACGGACATGCTTAGATCGACTCAGAATTTCACCACAACCCAGAATATATATACTTTATGGGGTCTGAGAGCAATATTTCGATGTGTTACAAACGGAATGACAAAGTCAATATACCCCCATCCTATGGTGGAGGGTATAACAAATTCGAGCTTTTGGAACAAGTTAGGGAGGTGAAGAATAAAATCCATGCAAATTCCTCATGGGTCAGCTTCCTCGCCGTTCATTTGAATTAAGAGTTTTACAATCTTCTGTATATCGTATTTTCAATAAAGACTTGGATAAGGCTTGGTAAAGGCTTGTAAAGTTGGGAAGGAATATGATAACCACAACTATGTTTCAAGAGCATAATGTTACTTTTTCACGGGAAAAATGTAACATGTTATTTTTTCGGAAATTATGTATCTGATTTCAGAAAGCATGCTATGTTTGACTAGAAAAGAATATTTTAGTTGATCGCCGTGAATATGTAACATGGTGTACTTGAAACATGTTTGATATGATCATATTCCTTCCCTGGGTGTACAGAAACTCAAACTGGCCCAGCACCCATAATGCCGCATGTTTGGTGGCTGGGTTGGCCATAATGTCCAGGTACCGAGTTCAGGTGTGCTGGTCAGTCAGAACCGTAAGCTTTGTCTACCTTCGGTTGTCTACCTTGGACCTTATGTTTATATCGCCCATGGCTTTTAGCTGCTTGACAATCGATTGAAAATGCTGATATTGCATCTTAATAGCGGCCTCGTCGATAGAAGTTCTGCAGCGTTTGCAATAGCGAATATCTCCGCTTGGAAGATGCTCCAGTCGTCATCTAACTTAATGGCTCTCCGATTCCCAACTTTTTGCAGTAGGTTAGGTTAGGTTAGGTGGCAGCCCGGTGTATCAGGCTCACTTATACTATTCAGTCCATTGTGATACCACATTGGTGAACTTCTCTCTTATCACTGAGTGCTGCCCGATTCCATGTTGAGCTCAATGACAAGGGACCTCCTTTTTATAGCCGAGTGCGAACGGCGTTCCACATTGCAGTGAAACCACTTAGAGAAGCTTTGAAACCCTCAGAAATATCACCAGCATTACTGAGGTGGGATAATCCACCGCTGATAAACTTTTTGGTGTTCAGTCGAAACAGAAATCGAACCCACGACCTTGTGTATGCAAGGCGGGCATGCTAACCATTGCACCACGGTGGCTCCCTCTTTGCAGTAAATATCACTACCTTTGCACTCGGCCATGTTAGATACATCCGGTTAGATGTTCAGATCTCCGAAATGTGTCCTGTTCTCGTCCCAGTCCTTTATGTTGGGAATAATTTTGTTTAGATTACCATCGCCAAATAGTCAGTTCTTATATGTTGTCCAACTGAAGCTACTAGTCTGTAATCTGTGTTTTCAGCTAGTTCAGACCTTTCAGTCGAATGAGTATGACCTCCACAGTCTTCCTGCTATACATATCCCCATTAATACCTCCAGGCAGTGGTCGTTGTTTGGCAGTGGCCGTTGTTTTCATCGCGTTGGTCATATAAATATGAGTTGTTTATTATGTTTAATTTCAGTGCATGATTGACTTTATACAGCAGTAATAAAACCAGAAGCTACATATAGATGCTACGTCTGTTGGCCCATTACGAACCACCACCGTAATGGGCCAACAGACGTAGCATCTATATGTAGCTTCTGGTTTATTACTGCTGTATAAAGTCAATTAGAACAAGTCGGCTTCATTCCCTAACGTTCTTCAACCAACTTTTGGCATGCGTATAATGTAGCGTAGGTTCTCTGTACATGATCCGTTGGATTTGCTAGCCAAATCAGTCTGGAGTTAAATACAACTATCAAGAATCATGACTATTTTGAGAATCTGAAACTTTGTCCCTTGAAGATCTGGGTCTTTATATGCACTAATTTTCCTTCTTCTTGTGAAGAACACTAAATTTGTAGTCGGCGAGTTCTGGACTTTTAGTCGAATGACTTCCTGATATACAAGTCAAATGGGTATACCCCTATTAATAGCTCCAGGGTGACAGTGGCCGCTTTTTACATCGCGCCGTTCGTACAAATAAGAGTTGTTCTCTTTATTCTGTTTAATTTCAGTGTATGATTCTGGAGGCTCGTAATGGACAACCAGACGTGGCATTCGTATGTAGCTAATGGTCTTATTACTGCTGTAAAAAGCCAGTTAAAAAGGGACGGTTTCATTCCTCAACATTCTCCAATCAATTTTGATATGCGTATAATGCTGCATAGGTCCTCTTTACACGATCCGCTGTATTTGCTAGCCAATTCAGTCTGGAGTCGAAGACAATTTCCATACATTTTTTTCTTCAAGTTCTGGATCTTTAAATCCATTAACTTTCCTTCACTAAAACGGTTTTCCGTGGATTAAGCTACTAGCCCAGTCCAATAGATATTGCAACGGCTCAGGCCAATGTCATCTGCATACGTCACTATTTGTATTTAATTTAATTGCTCAGAACGGTAAGAAGCTCATCTACTATCAGTAGCCAAAGTACTGGACACAGTTTTCTTTGAATTTTAAACACCAAGACTCAGACATAAAATGTCAATGCGGAGTGCCCAGGTCTACAAATCTTCGAACGCCTTCGGCCCCTTAAAGAGCTGCAATATTCCTTCTTAAAAGTAGAGTATCGCCTAACCACAAACTTAATTTAAAGACCTACTCCAAAAGCTTTTGAATCTAAAGTGATAGCTATTACACGCCCCCCATCTTTTCGCAATTTCAAATTTCTAATAAAGATGTCAAAGCACTTCGTGCAGCATCCCTTGTGTCTCTCAGACTAAACATTCGAACAACATGGTAATAACTCAATCTTCATGGAGCCTGAATACTAATTACACACATTTTATCACAGCCATTTACCGGTATTTGTTCGCGTCTAAACAATAATTTAGCATGCTCGCCCCCACCACCTCACCCTAGCTATGACGGAAAGGTAAAGGCAATTTGCCTTTCTGTCTCTCAGTTCAGTTTAGTTAACACTGATGACTGTCAGTCTTGCAATTTGACTAACCATATTGTTGTCGCCATCGACTTCGTCCTCGTCCTCATCGTAGTCAACATTGTAGGTTGTGTAAAGAAAGATGTTACCCAGGAGTATCATAAATACTACGACAGGACATCGTCAGGACAATGCGTAATTTGTTTGGTTCTTGTCGGAGTATTTTTTCCGTTTGGTTTGGTTTATGAGCTTCCTTTTGTTGGTGAGAGGGAAAAAAGCTATGTGCGTGTGGTTGGCCAAGGCAAAACGTGGCTTGCGGAATTTATAATCATATGCTAAATATCGGGACAAAATGAAGGCTGTTCAAGCAGCGATGTTTGCTGCTACTGATGATGTCCATGATGAGAACATGAAATGAAACGAAAATGACTGACCATGACAAACGCCAACAACTATGGATGATGACACCGACCAGCAAACGACCACGGATGTGACATTCAGAGTAAAACAGATGGCCGCACAAATTTGTTGCGTCTGAATGGACCTCATTATGCTGGTGGCCCTTTTAATGAAGTCCTATGTTTGCTTTATTAAATGCCCGATAATTATCAACAAAATATGGGGTTAAATATTGTTTTTGTGCCTTCCCGGTTATATTTTCTTTGGTTTGTTGTTATTTTCATCACGATGTAGTGAATGACCTTTTTCTAATATGCCATAGAAAATTTGCGGAAAGGCATGAAGAGATGATGACAACTATTTTATCTTCCAATGTGATGCGTTGAATAAATTGGGAACATTATGTGAACAATCAGTAATCAAGCATTAGCGGAGGTATACTGAGAGAGTTAGGTTCAAACTTTATAATAAATGTTGAATTTAGTTCATCACACTTGCATCCAAATTGCAGAAGCTAGGTCTGTTTAATTAGTTGTTTGAGCACATGTGAAGTCCATTCTTCTATTCTAAGAAATAATGGCTCTTCGGAAGGTTGCCATCAACTCATGTTGATATGGGACGAAAAGAACTGTAGGAATTGCAAAAATTTGATAGCGACGAACAGACAGGAATTTAGGCCTTCAATTGCCATTACAACTGGGCATAAAACACTTGGAAGAATAAGCCCTAAAGATAATTTCGGTTACATATGGTGTCTGGATTTACGGAAGACTCGTCCCACTTACTATGCCAGTGTCCAGTTATTCTTTAGAAGACACAAGATACTGGGATCCTTTTTCTTTCAGGCTCTCATCTATCGGCGGTAGTGTAGCTTAAGGAACATACTCGCCTTTAACCAATCAGGGCCTCTGGTTGGATGTTTAAAGCAACTTTAACGAAGACGGATAAATGGAAGTTCTTCAACGACTTTAAAAGAGGAATCACAATTGATATAGGTCCATATGGTCTGTTGTCATCCCTTACAACCTAACCAAAGTTATTATTAACTTGGCGACGATTTCTGTGATTGATTGATCACACATGCGAAGCTCTCAGTGATAGAACTCCGGTCGTAGAACAAATAATCTCAGTAATTGAACTGAGTGTCTTAGTGAAATGCGTGCGAGAAAATTTGTGTGATTGATCTGCAGACCCCATGGTGAGATGCGAAGATCACATTGATTGAACTGCAGACTCGAAGGTTCAATAATTGAACTGCAAATCTCCAAAAACTCAGCGATTGAACTGCAGAATTGAAGATCTTTGTGATTGAACGAGGATCTCAGTGATTGAACTGCGGAACCAAAGGCCTCAGTGATTAAGGAGAAGAATTGATTTTACTGTAGAACGTAAGGTCTCAGTGATTGGTTTTCAGGCGCAAAAATTTCAGTGTAGGCTGAAAGGTCTCACTCTCAGGGCGATGATGTTAGTGATTGTTCTGCAGACTCAAAGGTCTCAATGATTGAATTTCACACTAAAAGATCTCTGTTGCAAAGATCGCATTGATTGAACTGTAAGCCTGAAAGTCTCAGTGAAAATTTCAGTGATTGATCTGCAGACGCCTCGGTCTCAGCGATTGAACTTCCTCATTCTGAACACGCCTCATTTTGAAGGTGTGTGTGTGTAGAATATTGCTCCTATTTTGATTTTGGAATTCACTCTTCAGTTGTCAAAATGCCGTCCAAGCAAGAAGAGCAGCGTATCAAAATTTTGCTCGTGCATCGCGAAAATCCAAGCTACTCGCACGCAAAGCTGGCAAAATCGCTAAAAGTTGCCAAATCAACCGTTATAAATGTAATTAAAGTGTTTGGGGAACGTTTGTCGACAGCCAGGAAGTCTGGATCGGGGGAAATCGAAAACCGGAAGCCGCTGAGACGACAAAGAAAGTTGCCGGTAGTTTCAAGCGAAACCCTAACCTCTCTCTCCGAGATGCCGTAAATAAGCTGGGTGTATCGTCTACAACCGTGCATCGAGCCAAAAAACGAGCCGGACTATCGACTTACAAGAAGGTAGTGACTCCAAATCGCGATGATAAACAAAATACGACGGCCAAAGCGCGATCCCGGAGGCTGTACACGACGATGCTGACGAAGTTTGACTGCGTGGTAATGGACGACGAAACCTACGTCAAAGCCGACTACAAGCAGCTTCCGGGACAGGAGTTTTATACGGCAAAAGGAAGGGGAAAGGTAGTAGATATTTTCAAGCACATAAAACTGTCAAAGTTCGCAAAGAAATATCTGGTTTGGCAAGTCATCTGTACCTGTGGCTTGAAAAGCAGCATTTTCATAGCTTCCGGGACAGTCAACCAAGAAATTTACGTGAAAGAGTGTTTGAATAAACGCCTGCTGCCTTTCTTGAAGAAACACGGTTGTTCCGTACTGTTTTGGCCGCATTTGGCATCTTGCCATTATGGTAAAAAGGCCATGGAGTGGTACGCCGCCAACAACGTGCAGGTGGTTCCCAAGGACAAGAACCCTCCCAACACGCCAGAGCTCCGCCCAATTGAGAAATACTGGGCTATTGTCAAGCGGAACCTAAAGAAGACCAAAAATACTGCTAAGGACGAGCAGCAGTTCAAGGCAAACTTGCTTTCTGCGGCGAAGAAGGTGGACAAGGTGGCTGTACAAAATCTGATGGCAGGTGTCAAGCGTGAGGTCCGGCAATTCGGATTTGGAAAAGCGAAAGCCTAACTGAATATTTTTCCTGAATTTTATACTAATTGAACTTGAAAAAGAAATTTAATTTGATTTTTTAAATAAACGATTTCACCGATTTACACGCGTTTTCCCTTGACCAAATTTTGACCGTATCACCCTTTATTCAACCGTAAATATTGGAGGTTCGAAGATTTCAGTGATTGATCTGCAGAGAGGTGCGCGTGTGTCAGTGATTGATCTTCAGTTTCGAAGGATTCAGCATTATAGACCTGACGATCTCAGTGATTGAAGGTCTCCGTGATTGAAGTGCAGCCGTGAGGGTTTTATTGATTAAGTCGCGAAGATCTCTTGCAATGAATTTCGATCGCGATCTCAATGATTGAACTTCCGCCAAAAAAAAATCCATAATAAAACTGCCGACTCTCCGGAAGGTTTCAGATTTCAGTGATTGACCTACAGGCTTGCGTGTCTCAGTGGTTGAATTACAGGTTCAAAGGCCACAGTGATTGGACTACAGACCTAAATATCTGAGTGATTTAACTGTATATTCGAAGCTCTCAGAGATTGAACTACAGGCGTGAAGGTCTTATTGATTACACTCCAGTCACGAAAATTTCAGTGATTGATCTCCAAGCCCCCGGGTGTCATCAATTGAACTTCAGCTCTAGGATTTCCATAATTAAATTGGCGAACTGAAGATGTACGTAATTGAACTTCCAATCTGAACTAAAGAACCGAAGGTCTGAGTTGTTGAACCACAATGGCAAAAATCTCAGTGATTATATTTATGGGAATATAAGAAAACCAGAATCCTTATCCAACACATTTCCATTTCAATATCGTACACTAGGGAACAGGTCTGGGAGCCACCGTGGTGCAATGGTTAGCCTGCCCGCCTTGCATATACAGGGTTGTGGGTTCGAACCCAAACACCAAAAAGTTTATCATCGGTCAATTATCCCCTCTCAGTAATGCTGGGGATTTTTCTGAGTGTTTCAAAGCTTCTCTAAATGGTTTCACTGCAATTTGGTACGCCTTTCGGACTCGGATATAAAAAGGAGGTGCCTTGTCATTAAGCTTAGCACTCAGTGGTAAGAGAGAAGTTCAGTACTGTGGTATCACAATGGATTGAATAGTCTACTTGAGCCTGAAATATCAGGCTGCCACTATACCTAACCTAACCTAGGGAACAAGTCTAAGTATTAAGATGGGACATTAACATCACTGATGGCATAAAACTGTTCACAGAATACTCCTACGTTTTTATACCCACCTCCATAGAATGGTGACAGGGGTATAATAAGTTTGTCATTCCGTTTGTAACACATCGAAATATCGATTTCCGACTATATAAAGTATATATATTCTTGATCTGGGAGAAATTCTAAGACGATATAACCATGTCCGTCTGTCTGTCTGTCTGGATGTATGTCTGTTGTAATCACGCTACAGTCTTCAATAATGAAGCAATCATACTGAAATTTTGCACAAGCTCGTCTTTTGTCTGCAGGCAGGTCAAGTTCGAAGATGGGCTATATCGGTCCAGGTTTTGATATAGTCCCCATATAAACCGACCTCCCGATTTGGCGTCTTGGACTTAGAGAAATCGTAGTTTTTATCCAATTTGCCTGAAATTTGAAATCTAGAGGTATTTTTGGACCATAAAGAGGTGTGCCGAAAATGGTGAGTATCGGTCCATGTTTTGGTATAGCCCCCATATAGACCGATCTCCAGATTTTACTTCTTGGTCTTCTAGAATCCGCAGTTTTTATTCAAATTACCAGAAATTGGAAATCTAGAGGTATTTTAGAACCATAAAGATGTGTGCCAAAAATGGTGCGCATAGGTCCATGGTTTGGTATGGTCCCCATTTAAAACGACCTCCCGATTTGGCGTCTTGGGCTTATAGAAACCGTAATTTTTATCCAATTTGCCTGAAATTGGAAATCTAGAGGTATTTTAGGACCATAAATATGCGTGTCGAAAATGGTGAGTATCTGTCCATGGTTTGGTATAGCCCCCATATAGACCGATTTCCCGATTTTACTTCTTGGGCTTCTAGAATCCGAAGTTTTTATCCAATTTGCCTGAAATTTGAAATCTAGAGGTATTTTTGGACCATAAAGAGGTGTGCCGAAAATGGTGAGTATCGGTCCATGTTTTGGTATAGCCCCCATATAGACCGATCTCCAGATTTTACTTCTTGGACTTCTAGAATCCGCAGTTTTTATTCAAATTACCAGAAATTGGAAATCTAGAGGTATTTTAGAACCATAAAGAGGTGTACCAAAAATGGTGCGCATAGGTCCATGGTTTGGTATGGTCCCCATTTAAAACGACCTCCCGATTTGGCGTCTTGGGCTTATAGAAACCGTAGTTTTTATCCAATTTGACCGATTCCCGATTTTACTTCTTGGGCTTCTAGAATCCGAAGTTTTTATCCAATTTGCCTGAAATTGGAAATCTGAAGGTATTTTTGGACCATAAAGAGGGGTGCCGAAAATGGTGAGTATCGGTCCATGTTTTGGTATAGCCCCCATATAGACCAATCACCCGATTTTACTTCTTGGACTTATAGAAGCTGTAGTTTTATCCAATTTGCCTGAAATTGGAAATCTAGAAGTATTTTATGACCATAAAGAGGTGTGCCGAAAAGGGCGTGTAGTGGTTCATGTTTTGGTATATCCCCAATAATGACCGATCTCCGGATTTTATTTCTTGGGATTATAAAAACCGTAGTTTTTATCTAATTTGTATGAAATTCGAAATCTAGAATTATTTTTGGACCCTAAAGAGATATGCCGAAAATGGTGAGTATCGGTCAATGTTTTAGTATAAAACCCATATAGACCGATCTCCCGATTTTACTTTTTGAGTTTGTAGAAACCGTGGTTGTTGGAGGTTTTTTAGGACTATAAATAGGTGTGCAAGAAATGATTTTTATACCCTCCATCATAGGATGGGGGTATATTAACTTTGTCATTCCGTTTGTAACACATCGAAATATTGCTCTAAGACCCCATAAAGTATATATATTCTGGGTCGTGGTGAAATTCTGAGTCGATCTAAGCATGTCCGTCCGTCCGTCCGTCCGTCTGTTGAAATCACGCTAACTTCCGAACGAAACAAGCTATCGACTTGAAACTTGGCACAAGTAGTTGTTATCGATGTAGGTCGGATGGTATTGAAAATGGGCCATATCGGTCCACTTTTACGTATAGCCCCCATATAAAGGGACCCTCAGATTTGGCTTGTGGAGCCTCTAACAGAAGCATATTTCATCCGATCCGGCTGAAATTTGGTATATGGTGTTGGTATATGGTCTCTAACAACCATGCAAAAATTGGTCCACATCGGTCCATAATTATATATAGCCCCCATATAAACCGATCCCCAGATTTGGCTTGCGGAGCCTAAAAGAGAAGCAAATTTCATCCGATCTGGCTGAAATTTGGTACATGTTGTTGGTATATGGTCTCTAACAACCGTGCAAAAATTGGTTCATATCGGTCCATAATTATATATAGCCCCCATATAAACCGATCCCCAGATTTGGCTTGCGGAGCCTCAAAGAGAAGAAAATTTCATCCGATCCGGCTGAAATTTGGTACATGATGTTGGTATATGGTCTCTAACAACCATGCAAAAATTGGTCCATATCGGTCCTTAATTATATATAGCCCCCATATAAACCGATCCCCAGATTTGGCTTGTGGAGCCTCTAAGAGAAGCATATTTCATCCGATCCGGCTGAAATTTGGTACATGGTGTTGGTATATGGTCTCTAACAACCGTGCAAAAATTGGTCCACATCGGTCCATAATTATATATAGCGCCCATATAAACCGATCCCCAGATTTGGGTTGCGGAGCCTCAAAGGGAAGCAAATTTCATCCGATCCGCCTGAAATTTGGTACATGATATTGGTATATTGTCTCTAACAACCATGCAAAAATTGGTCCACATCGGTCCATAATTATATATAGCCCCCATATAAACCGATCCCCAGATTTGGCTTGCGGAGCCTCAAAGAGAAGCAAATTTCATCCGATCCGGTTGTAATTTGGAACAATGCGTTAGTATATGATCTTTAACAACCGTGGCAGAATAGGTCCATATCGGTCCATAATTATTTATAGCCCCCATATAAAACGTTCTCCAGATTTGACCTCCGGAGCGTCTTGGAGGAGCAAAATTCATCCGATCCGGTTCAAATTAGGAACGTGGTGTTAGTATATGGTCGCTAACAATCATACCAAAATTGGTCCAATCACACAAAAATTGGTCCATATCGGTTCATAATTGCCACTAGAGCCAAAAATAATCTACCAAAATTTTATTTCTATAGAAAATTTTGTCAAAATTTTATTTCTAGAGAAAATTTTGTTAAAATTTTATTCGGTTCATAATAAAATTTTCATCATTGTCAAAATTTTATTTCTATAGAAAATTTTGTCTAAAGTTTATTTCTATAGAAAATTTTGTTAAAATTTTATTTCTGTAGAAATTTTTGTCAAAATTTTCTTTCTATAGAAAATTTTGTCAAAATTTTTATTTCTATAGACAATTTTGTGAAAATTTTATTTCTGTAGAAAATTTTGTCAAAATTTTATGTCTACTTTGTCAAACTGAATTATATACGTATTGGATCGATCTTTTTTGATTTAATATATACCACGTATGGACTTACATACAATTTAGAAGATGATGTTAGGAGGTTTTAAGATACCTTGCCATCGGCAAGCGTTACCGCAACTTAAGTAATTCGATTCTGGATGGCAGCGTTTAGAAGAAGTTTCTACGCAATCCATGATGGAGGGTACATAAGCTTCGGCCTGGCCGAACTTACGGCCGTATATACTTGTTTTGTTTGGTTTTTATCCAATTTGCATAACAACCCAGCAAAAAAAGCGTCGCCAAAAAAGTAATGAAAATGTTCTTTTTGGATTCGCAAGTAGTGCAAAATTGACGCAGAAGCGATGAATTTAATATGGGCTTGTCATAGGACGAAAGTCCTCCATTTCAACAGCCGATGCACTGAATTTGCATCACTACTTTAGGTGTGATCCGAATTCAATGTTTTGGATGTAAATTAAAAAATTCTGTGATATTTTGTCAAATAAATAATTTTTATAATTTTTTATAATTTTTAATGGATTCTAACGCTTGTCGGAAATATTTTCAAAAATTCACAATTTTTTCACACTGGATTTAGCATTTTTGTCGACAAAATTTAAATGATTTGTACCATTTTATGAATTTTTACTCTGTTTTTAACCTATTTGAAACAAAAAAGTTAAAATTATCCATTAAAAGTCTGAAAAAACCAAGTTATAAAAAATTGAATTAAAAAACCTTCCTGGGTAGTTAAAATAAATAACATCATTGGGAGAGCATCTTCTGGAAGTGCTTTTAAAGTGGTGCCTTTGGAAGAACTTCCAAATTTTTTTGCTGGGAAGGTGTGCCGAAAACGGTGAGTATCAGTTCATATTTTAGTATAGACCCCATAAGAACGATATCCCGATTTAACTCCTTGGGTTTCTAGAAACCGTAGTTTTTATCCGATTTGCCTGAAATTTCACTTCTTGAGGGTATAGAAGGCGCACTGATCATAAAAATTGCTTGAAACTCAATGTAAAACTTCCAGATTTTACTTCTCGGGTAAAAATCTACAGATTTAAGATTTCAAATCAAGACGTTATTTTATAATTTTCTTGCACACTTACAAGAGATGTTAATGATTCCTGATTAAATTTAACTCCGGGAAGTGTACTGGCTGAACTGCTCTGCTTGATTTGTCCTCAAACCCCCCTGAAATTTCAAAGGAAACCCTAATATTTAATTCATGGTGGTGGGTACATAAGATTCGGCCTGACCGAACTTACGGCCGTATATACTTGTTTTTATTCCTTAAGCTTCTTTTGGGAAGTAGAGGATTACTGAAATTTTTTAATGTTAGAGTTTTGTATTGAAAGGACGATGGCCATGCTGGCCCCGGTGATTGCTAATCATATCACTTTTGTCCACTCATGCGGCCCTTATCGTCTTTCTTAGTTAATTTCTCTGTATTGTCTGCAATTGGGATTAATTTCTCTTTCAACATTGTTTGCCAATCTGTTTTTTATTCGAATAACTTTTTTTCTTGTATTTTTGAAAACTTTAGCAAATATTTTCTGCATTTTATATGGAAAAGTCAAATAAACGTAGTCCACTTTTGTAAAATCTCAGAAGTTTTTTGTCCCATTGAAATGTATACAAAGCTGCAGTAAACTTCTTTTCTAATCCATTGTTTTGTTTCTAAAGTCCTTTAGAAAATCTGACTGTATGGGATATTTTTGTTTTTAATTTTTTGCCCTCGTCTGCCAACATCTGAAAAACAGTAAAATCGAGGAAAACACAAAACAAGAAAACAGCAAAATAATATTGTTACATTATTTCTATTCATTTTAATTAAAGGAGATTAAGTGTATAAAATTTTGTATCAAAGACAGAGGAAGAAAGCAAAAGCTTCAGCATATGGAATTAAGCAAACAGAATGAGTAAAACGACTAACATAAGTATGACAGAGTTACAAACGTTGCCCTAGCAGCAATAGTAGCAGTTAAGTCTGCAAGCTTATGGGGTGTGTGTGTGGTATAGTGGAGAGAGAGAGAGAGTATTGGCATGTAAACAAAACAAGAAAATGTTGTAGGATCTTTGGAGTCTCATCGGAAAGCACAGTGAATATGTTAAGTATGGAGAGTTAAATAATTTTTTATAACAAGTTCCTTAATTCACCAACAGAATCCTAATTTTGCTTCAAAATCTCCGCATTTATACGAGGGTTGTCTTTTATATTTCGGAATTGCGCAAGATACATCTCGTCCAAAAAATTGAATTAAATCGTGCACATTTTCTTTCAATTAATTTTTACAACTTTCGGCTTGGATGAACTCGACGACAGTGCATCGCTTTCGCCCACAAAGCACTTGTGCAAGCACATGATCACTTTTTTCGGAAAAACTGGGCATTGCGGAATCGTTCCGCTAGAACCCGCAAATTAGTCAGTACTGTGTGGTACACAAGCATATATTTGCTAGGAAATCAGAAGAATTAACCGCTATAGACGGATCACTCTTCACCACGAAAATTTGAGCTTCCACACATTGGCTCAAACAACTGCAGTTTTGAGCGCTAAAAACATGAGTGAAGGGTTTTTGTCCTCTACACCCAAATATAAAATGAACCCCTTGTAGTCCTTCCATTTCAAGGTAATCAATCAAAACTATTCTGTAAACATCTGAATAGCCGACTGATCGGATTAATACTGACGGGAAAAACTTGACGACGAAGAAAAAGTAAATCTGAGGATTCACAATGGACCAAATGGTCTGGGTTAGTTTAGTGGCAGTCCAATATTTCAGGCTCACGTGACGGTGATCGTGTTCAGAACATCAGTCGTGATAACGTGAGTGAGACAACGGGGACTGACGTCTCTGTGACCGCGTATTGCTATAGAAAATTTTTTCAAATTTTTTTTTTTCTATAGAAAATTTTGTCAAAATTTTATTTCTATAGAAAATTTTGTCAAAATTTTATTTCTATAGAAAATTTTGTCAAAATTTTATTTCTATACAAAATTTTATTTCTATAGAAAATTTTGTCGAAATGTTATTTATATAGAAAATTTTGTCAAAATGTTTTTTCTTTGGAAAAGATTGCCAAAATTTTATTTCTGTGAAAAATTTTATCAAAATTTTATTTCTATAGAAAACTTTGTCAAAATTTTATTTCTATAGAAAATTTTGTCAAAATTTTACTTCTATAGAAAATGTTGTCAAAATGTTTGTTTCTATAGAAAATTTTATAAAAATTGTATTTCTGTAGAAAATTGTGTAAAAATTTTATTTCTATAGAAAATTTTGTCAAAATTTTATTTCCATAGAAAATTTTGTCAAAATTTTATTTCTGTAAAAAATTTTGTCAAAATTTTATTTCCATAAAAAATTTTGCCAACATTTTATTTTTGTAGAAAATTTTGACAAAATTTTGTCAAAATTTTATTTCTATAGAATATTTTGTCAAAATTTTGCTTCTACAGAAAATTTTGTGAAAATGTTATTTATATAGAAAATTTTGTCAACATTTTTTTCTATGGAAAAGTATGTCAAAATTGTATTTCTATACAAATTTTTGTCAAAATTTTATTTCAAAAAATGTTGGCAAATTTTGTGGCCAACATTTTATTTTTGTGGAAAATTTTGATAAATTTATAGAAAATGTTGTCAAAATGTCTGTTTCTATAGATAATTTTGTCAATATTTTATTTCTACAGAAAATTTTGTCAAAATTTTATTTCTATAGAAAATGTTGTCAAAATGTTTGTTTCTATAGAAAATTTTATAAAAATTGTATTTCTGTAGAAAATTGTGTAAAAATTTTATTTCTATAGAAAATTTTGTCAAAATTTTATTTCCATAGAAAATTTTGTCAAAATTTTATTTCTATAGAAAATTATTTCAAAATTTTATTTCTGCAGAAAATTTTGTCAAAATTTTTGCTTCTATAGAAAATTTTGTCAAAATTTTATTTCTATAGTAAATTTTGTCAAAATTTTATTTCTATAGAACATTTTGTAAAAATTTGATTTCTATAGAAAATTTTTATTTCTATAGAAAATGTTGTCAAAATTTTTATAGAAAATTTTTGTTTCTATAGAACATTTTGTCAAGATTTTATTTCTATAGAATAGTTTATCAAAATTTTATATATATAGAACATTTTGTCAAAATTTTTATTTCTATAGAAAATTTTGTCAAAATTATATGTCTATAGGAAAAATACAAAAAATTTACCAAAGCATCAAGAAATCTACCAAGCAGTAAAAAATCTACTATTATTGTATTTCTATAGAAAATTTTGTCAATATTTTATTTCTATAGGAAATTTTGTCAAAATTTTATTTCTATAGAAAATGTTGTCAACATTTTATTTCTGTAGAACAGAGCTTCCCAAATGGGGTGGCGCGCCTCCCTAGGGGGGTACCACGAGGTTCCAGGGGGAGGCGCAGCGTCATTTTTGGTTGAGCAGGTTTTGTATCATTAAATGTTAAAACAACACTAATTGTTAAGTTCAACAAAACATCAATAATATACCACAAAAGAGCATACCATTCGTACATTTCGAAATGTTCATTTATAACCACAGTGAGAAAAGAAAAGAAGTTACATGCAATTCTATAATTTGTTTTATTTCTATACAAAATTTTATTTCTATAGAAAATTTTGTCAGAATGTTATTTATATAGAAAATGTTGTCAAAATTTTTTTTGTATGGAAAAGTTTGTCAAAATGTTATTTCTGTAAAAAATTTTGTCAACATTTTATTTCCATAAAAAATTTTGCCAACATTTTATTTTTGTAGAAAATTTTGACAAAATTTTGTCAACATTTTATTTCTGGAGAAAATTTTGTCTAATTTTTTTTTCTATAGAAAATTTTGTGAAAATGTTATTCATATAGAAAATTTTGTCAAAATTTTTTTCTATGGAAAAGTATGACAAAATTTTATTTCTATAAAAAATTTTGTCAAAATTTTATTTCAAAAAATGTTGGCAAAATTTTTGGCCAACATTTTATTTTGGTAGAAAATTTTGACAAATTTTTTTTTTCTATAGATAATTTTGTCAAAATTTTATTTCTACAGAAAATTTTGTCAACATTTTATTTCTATAGAAAATTTTGTCAAAATTTTATTTCTACAGAAAATTTTGTCAAAATGGTTGTTTCTATAGAAAATTTTATCAAAATTGTATTTCTGTAGAAAACTTTATCAAAATTGTATTTCTGTAGAAAACTTTGTCAAAATTTTATTTCTATAGAAAATTTTGTCAAAATTTTATTTCTATAGAAAATTTTGTCAAAATTTTATTTCTATAGAAAATTTTGTCAAAATTTTATTTCTATAGAAAATTTTGTCAAAATTTTATTTCTATAGAAAATTGTGTCAAAATTTTAATTCTATAGAAAACTTTATCAAAATTTTATTTCTATAGAAAATTTTGTCAAAATTTTATTTCTATAGAAAATTTTGTCAAAATTTTTGTTTCTATAGAAAACTTTGTCAAAATTTTATTTCTATAGAAAATTTTGTCAAAATTTTATTTCTATAGAACATTTTGTAAAAATTTTGTCAAAATTTTATTTCTAAAGAAAATGTTGTCAAAATTTTTATAGAAAAATTTTGTTTATATAGAATATTTTGTCAAAATTTTATTTCTATAGAAAATGTTGCCAAAATTATATTTCTATAGGAAAAATACAAAAAATCTACCAAAACATCAAGAAATCTCCCAAACAGTAAAAAATCGACTATTATTGGTAGAATTCTACAAATATTGGCAACCGTTGTCTGAGACCAATATTTCGATATGTTATGGTGGAGTGTATAAATATGGACAAATACGGTGCTTTACTTAGTTGCATTACATTTACAGTCTCTCTGTAGATCTTAGCTCAGGTTTGACCATTCTGTTGCTTTTGGATTGTATGACCACTGTATATCGGTATGGTATTAATCTTCACATACCTTACCTTATTTACACGTTGAACAAACAAACGAATAAACGGAGGCTTTACGTTAAAACTGCACTTGTTCTCTCGAAAATATAAACACGTTTATTACACAAACACTCACATACACCCTGACACCCCCTCACACACATGCAACATACACTTTCACATCCCTATAGAAAGCAAACAAAAAGGCTTGGTTCAGGATATTTTATTTACACACATACATCTAAAGGCTTGTGAACGCATACGCACACACCTATACACTCAACAGTAATGCATTGTTCCATGGTGACATACATACATAGATTTCAACTTTTAGTCTGGCACTTGAAACAGCTTCATGAAAAGCTTTTAAGTATTCGTGAGCTACTAGCAAAGTGTAAGCGAAACAAACAAATAAAAGAAAAGAAACGAAACGGAGCTAAGACCTGCCATACAACAGGGCAACCAACAAGTGCAACGAGGATAAACTCTGAAGCGGCATCTTTTTACAAATACCAATGGCATGAATCTGCTGTTTAGTACCATCCATCTATCTGTCTGTCCGTCTGTCCTTGCGGAAGCTTGTGCGTCTGGTAGTATTTCAAAAAAAAAAAAAAATACAATACATAAACACGTAACATATTTAATCCCTGTTAATAATTAGCTCCTGTAATCCATGCAACGTGTTTGGCACCAGAGAAATACACCACAATGATATTTGAAACACAGAGCAAAGTAAGTGCAAAAATAAAGTTGCGTACGTATGTTTTTTTCGGTCTTTCGCAATTCTTTAATAATTAAATGAATCCTTAAACACCACAAAGCAACATTAACAAAAACACAACAATGATGAAGAACAATGCGAATTCAAATGGAGATGTGGTGTAGGTGACTATGTGTATGTGTGTGTGAGAAAGAGAGAGCAAATTGAAATACTTTTAAAATATTAAAAAGGATTCGGTGTGTAAAGTTGAGAATGATATTTTTCGACAATAAATATAAGAAGTTAACCTTTTTCTTCTTCCCACCTCCTCTGTTTCCTAGTACCGAAGAAAGAATTGCATTCTCAAAAATCCTTGCAGAGCAACAGTTGCTAGCACAAAACATTATTGCTGTTCATCTTCAGAGGCAGGATATTATTCTTAAGTCCTTTCCCTAGAAAAGAAGAAAATTGGAAATTGTTTTACTTTTACCTGTGAGTGTGTGCAATAACAACAGAATAGCAAGAGCTCACGAAGCCACATAGTCCTGTCCAGGTAATCAACTTTAATTTAAAGAAGAAAATTGTATTAAGAAGTTCATAAATTACAAATGAACTGGAAAACAAAAAAAAAAAAAAAACAACTTTGCGAAGCTGAGTTGATGCAGTGAACTCCTGGCAAAATAAATTAAGACCTTAACCAATGGCTGGTTACAAATTGTTTTACGAAATGCAACATCCACATCAAGGGAAAGGGCTACGAAAAGGGTATTTGGAAAAAATGTATGGATGAATGAATTCGGATGAAGAGTAAAAAGCCATAAATTCCAGATTTACGAATAAAAACCGTAGTAGCTAATTGATAGGAAGCAGAGAGTGATGGTGGGGATAGTATTGACATCACAAATCATTCAAGAAATTTTGTTCTTAGGGATTATTCAAGGCTGATAAGTCCCCGGTCTAACAAAGAACAACACATTTTTTTGTCAAAATTCGTTTTTGTACCCTCCACCATAGGATGTAACACATCGAAATATTGCTCTAAGACCCCATAAAGTATATATATTCTGGGTCGTGGTGAAATTCTGAGTCGATCTGAGCATGTCCGTCCGTCTGTTGAAATCACGCTAACTTCCGAACGTAAGAAGCTATCGACTTGAAACTTGGCACAAGTAGTTGTTATTGATGTAGGTCGGATGGTATTGAAAATGGGCCATATCGGTCCACTTTTACGTATAGCCCCCATTTGAACGGACCCCCAAATTTTGCTTGCGAGGCCTCTAAGAGAAGCAAATTTCATCCGATCCGGCTGAAATTTGGTACATGGTGTTACTATATGGTCTCTAACAAACATGCAAGAATTGGTTCACATCGGTCCATAATTATATATAGCCCCCATATAAACCGATCCCCCGATTTGGCTTGCGAGGCCTCTAAGAGAAGCAAATTTCATCCGATCCGGCTGAAATTTGGTACATGGTGTTAGTATATGGTCTCTAACAACCATGCAAAAATTGGTCCACATCGGTCCATAATTATATATAGCCCCCATATAAACCGATCCCCCGATTTGGATTGCGAGGCCTCTAAGAGAAGCAAATTTCATCCGATCCGGCTGAAATTTGGTACATGGTGTTAGTATATGGTCTCTAACAACCATGCAAAAAGTGGTCCACATCGGCCAATAATTATATATAGCCCCCATATAAACCGATGCCCCGATTTGGCTTGCGAGGCCTCTAAGAGAAGCAAATTTCATCCGATCCGGCTGAAATGTGGTACATGGTCTCTAACAACCATGCAAAAATTGGTCCACATCGGTCCATAATTATATATAGCCCCCATATAAACCGATCCCCCGATTTGGCTTGCGAGGCCTCTAAGAGAAGCAAATTTCATCCGATCCGGCTGAAATTTGGTACACGGTGTTAGTATATGCAAAAATTGGTCCACATCGGTCCATAATTATATATAGCCCCCATATAAATTGATCACCAGATTTGACCTCCGGAGCCTCTTGGAAGACCAAAATTCATCTGATTCAGTTGAAATTTGGTACGTGGTGTTAATATGTGGCCTCAAACTCCCATGCAAAAATTGGTCGAAATCGGTCCATAATTATATATAGGCCCCATATAAACCGATCCCCAGATTTGACCTCCAGACTCTCTTGGAAGAGCAAAATTGTTCCCATTCGGTTGAAATTTGGTACGTGATGTTAGTATATGGTATCCAACAACCATTCAGGAATTGGTTCCTATCAGCCCATAATTATATATAGCTCACATATAAACCGATCCCCAGATTTGACCTCCGGTGCCCTTTGGAGAAGCAAAATTCGTGGGTTCGATTCCTGCTACGACCGAACACCAAAAGGTTTTTCAGCGGTGGATTATCCCACCTCAGTAATGCTGGTGACATTTCTGAGGGTTTCAAAGCTTCTCTAAGTGGTTTCACTGGAATGTGGAACGCCGTTCGGTCTCGGCTATAAAAAGGAGGTCCCTTGTCATTGAGCTTAACATGGAATCGGGCAGCACTCAGTGATAAGAGAGAAGTTCACCACTGTGGTATCACAATGGACTGAATGGTCTAAGTAGGCCTGATACATCGGGCTGCCACATAACCTAACCTAACCTAACTAAGATACCACAACCCAAGTATTTCGATTGTGGATGACAGTCTTTCGAAGAAGTTTCTACGCAATCCATGGTGGAGGGTACATGAGATTCGGCATGTCCGAACTTACGGCCATATATACTTGTTATTATTCAACATAGTTCCCTTCAAGAGCGATACAACGATTATAACGACCAATTCCAATTTTTTGGTACCATTTTGGTAGTACTCCTTCGGTTTTGCCTCAAAATAGGCCTCAGTTTCGGCGATCACCTCTTCATTGCAGCAAAAGTTTTCCCTGCGAGCTTCCTTTTGAGGTCTGAGAACAAGAAAAAGTCACTGGGGGCCAGATATGGAGAATACGGTGGTTGGGGAAGCAATTCGAAGCCCAATTCATGAATTTTTGCCATCGTTCTGAATGACTTGTGGCACGGTGCGTTGTCTTGGTGGAACAACACTTTTTTCTGCTTCATATGGGGCCGTTTTGCCGCGATTTCGACCTTCAAACGCTCCAATAACTGTTGATGGTTTTTCCCTTCTCAAGATAATCGATAAAAATTATTCCATGCGCATCCCAAAAAACAGAGGCCATTACTTTGCCAGCGGACTTTTGGCGGTTCACCGGTCGCTGTCCACTCAACCGACCGTCGATTGGACTCAGGAGTGTAGTGATGGAGCCATGTTTCATCGATTGTCACATATCGACGGAAAAACTCGGGTGTATTACGAGTTAACAGCTGTAAACACCGCTCAGAATCATCAACACGTTGTTGTTTTTGGTCAAATGTGAGCTCGAGCGGCACCCATTTTGCACAGAGCTTCCGCATATCCAAATATTGATGAATGATATGATCAACACGTTCCTTTGATATCTTTAAGGCCTCTGCTATCTCGATCAACTTCATTTTACGGTCATTCAAAATCATTTTGTGGATTTTTTTGATGTTTTCGTCGGTAACCACCTCTTTTGGGCGTCTACTGCGTTCACCATTCTCCGTGCTCATTTCACCACGCTTGAATTTTGCAAACCATTTCCCGAGGCAGAGTCCGGAAACTCATTATCAAGCCAAGTTTTTGCTTCCACCGTATTTGTTCCCTTCAGAAAACAGTATTTTATCAAAACACGAAATTCCTTTTTTTTCCATTTTTTTTTTTACAATAAAGTTGCTTCACAAAAGACGCTCTATCTCACAAACTAATTGACTTAATCTTCATAGAAATCTTCAAAGCCATAATCTGGCTCTAGGGAACATATTTTAGGAGATATGAGCAAAATAAATTTGAATTTTTGAGGCTTGTCATTGAAATTCAAATTTTTGGGACTTGACACGAACTAACATCCGTTTCGTTCTAAAACACGTATTTAAGTAGACACAAGTAAAATATTTTTTTTGTACATGGAATTTGGGATTTTCTTGAAATTTTGGTACGAATTGAGATCCTTTCCGTTCTAGCTTGTATAATTAACCAAATAGTGATTTTAAGATTATTGATTTTTTTGGGGGTCATCAGGAATATATCTCTTCTTAGCTCAAGGACTCGTATTTAAGGCGATATTGGAATTTTCATCAATTTTGGATTTTTTTGGGAATCGTAACGAGATTGTATACATTTCATTCGTTGCCCTTTTCATAAATTTCCTTAACCCTTAAATGCACAAGAACACCGATTCTATCGAAAAGTATTTATAGTCTGTAAAATAGTAGAAAAGAAAATCTGCTTTTTTTGCAAAAATAGGGGTTGTATCTTAAAAAATACAGTGCGCTTCAAACTAAGTTTTTGTTTATTAATAAACTATTTGATATTAGTAGAGTATAGAGATATTTTTTATCGGCTTTAATCTCTTGTAAATATTATTTAAATTTCGGGCTAAATTTGATTTTCAATTTTGATTTCAGATTACACAAAAGTACTATGGATTTTTCTAAACAAACATGTTTTTATACCCTCCAAGATAGGATGGGAGCCACCGTAGGTTCGATTCCTGCTTCGACCGAACACCAAAAAGTTTTTCAGCGGTGGATTATCCAACCTCAGAAATGCTGGTGACATTTCTGAGGGTTTCAAAACTTCTCTAAGTCGTTTCACTGCAATGTGGAACGCCGTTCGGACTCGGCTATAAAAAGGAGGTCCCTTGTCATTGAGCTTAATATGGAATCGGGGAGCACTCAGTGATAAGAGAGAAGTTCACCAATGTGGTATCACAATGGACTGAATAGTCTAAGTGAGCCTGATACATCGGGCTGCCACCTAACCTAACCTAACCTAACCTAACATAGGAGGGGGGTATATTAACTTTCTCATTCCGTTTGTAATACATCGAAATATTGCTCTAAGACCCCACAAAGTATATATATATATTCTGGGTCGTGGTGAAACTCTGAGTCGATCTAAGCATGTCCGTCCGTCCGTCTGTTGAAATCACGCTGACTTCCGAACGAAATAAGCTATCGACTTGAAACTTGGCACAAGTAGTTGTTATTGCTGTAGGTCGGATGGTATTGCAAATGGGCCATATCGGTTCACTTTTACGTATAACCCCCATATAAACGGACCCCCAGATTTGGCTTGAGGAGCCTCTACGAGAAGCATATTTCATCCGATCCGCTCAAATTTGGTACATGGTGTTGGTATATGGTTTCTAACAACCATGCAAAAATTGGTCCACATCGGTCCATAGTTATATATAGCCCCATATAAACCGATCCCCGGATTTGGCTTGCGGAGCCTCAAAGACAACCAAATTTCATCCGATCAGGCTGAAGTTTGGTACTTGATGTTGGTACATGGTCTCTAATAACCATGCAAAAATGGGTCCACATAGGTTCATAAATATATATAGCTCCCATATAAACCGATCCCCAGATTTGGCTTGCGGAGCCTCAAAAACAACCAAATTTCATCAGATCCGGCTGAAGTTTGGTACTTGATGTTGGTACATGGTCTCTAACAACCATGCAAAAATTGGTCCACATCGGTCCATAATTATATATAGCCCCCTATATAAACCGATCCCCAGATTTGGCTTGCGGAGCCTCAAAGAGAAGCAAATTTCATTCGATTCGGCTGAAATTTGGTACATGATGTTTGTATATGGTCTCTAACAACCATGCAAAAATTAGTTCACATCGGGCCATAATTATATATAGCCCCTATATAAACCGATCCCCAGATTTGGCATGCGGAGCCTCAAAGTGAAGCAAATTTCATTCGATCCGGCTGAAATTTGGTACATGGTGTTGATATATAGTCTCTAATAATCATGCAAAAATTGGTCCACATCGGTCCATAATTATATATAGCCCCCATATAAACCGATCCCCAGATTTGGCTTGCGGAGCCTCTAAGATAAGCAAATTTCATCCGATCTGGTTGAAATTTGGTACTTGATGTTGGTACATGGTCTTTAACAATCATGCAAAAATGGGTCCACATCGGTCCATAATTATTAATAGCCCCCATATAAACCGATCCCCAGATTTGGCTTGCGGAGCCTCAAAGAGAAGCAAATTTCATTCGATCCGGCTGAAATTTGGAACATGGTGTTAGTATATGGTATCTAAGAACCGTGCCAGAATTGATCCATATCGGTCCATAACTATATATAGCCCCCATATAAATTTGACCTCCGGAGCATCTTGGAGGAGCAAAATTTGTCCGATCCGGTTCAAATTTAGAACGTGGTGTTAGTATATGGCCGCTAACAACCATACCAAAAGTGATTAATATCGGTCTATAGTTATATATAGCCGATCTTCAATTACACAAAAATTGGTCCATATCGGTTCATAATCATGGTTGCCATTCGAGCCAAAAATAATCTACCAAATTTTTATTTCTATAGAAAATTTTGTCTAAATTTTATTATATAGTATATAGTCTCTAACAACCATGCAAAAATTAGTTCACATCGGGCCATAATTATATATAGCCCCCATATAAACCGATCCCCAGATTTGGATTGCGGAGCCTCTAAGAGAAGCAAATTTCATCCGATCCGGATGAAATTTGGAACATGATGTTGGTATATAGTCTCTAACCATCATGCAAAAATTGGTCCACATCGGTCCATAATTATATATAGCCCCCATATAAACCGATCCCCAGATTTGGCTTGCGGAGCCTCTAAGAGAAGCAAATTTCATCCGATCCGGATGAAATTTGGTGCTAGTGTATGGCCGATAACAACCATGCCAAAATTGTTCCGTATCGATCTATATTATATATAGCCCCCAAATAAACCGATCCCCAATCACAGAATAATCTCGATTGCCACTCGAGCCAAAAATATTCTACCAAAATTTTATTACCATAGAAAATGTTGTCAAAATTTTATATTTCTATAGAAAATTTTGTCAAAATTTTATTTCTATCAAAATTAAATTTATGAGGCATTTCATAGTTGGAGAGGAATATTTTGCAAAATTTTCCAAAACATCAAGAATTCTACCAAACAGTCAAAAATCTGCCATTTTTTGTAGACTCGTGTTCATAATTTTATATAGCCTCCATATAAAGCACTCCCATATTTCGATTCTGGCTCTTTAATTATATCGGAAAAGTCTATATCGGTTCGTAATTATTTCCAGACTTACCTACATATACCTTTTTTGTCTAATATACACCACGTATGGCCCATCTTACAATTTAGAAGACGGTGTTAGGAAGTTTTGAGATACCGTGCTATTGGCAAGTGTTACCGCAACCCAAGTAATTCGATTGTGGATGACAGTTTTTAGTAGAAGTTTCTACGCAATCCATGGTGGAGGGTACATAAGCTTCGGCCTGACCGAATTTACGGCCGTATATACTTGTTCATATAAACAGTTTAATTTTTTTAGGATTGTCATAGGAATTTTAAATTTTAGTGGTCACCCCAATATTTGAAAGTTTTCATATGTTTTTGTGAAAAATTAAGATTTTTTGAAGATTTTCATGGAAATTTTGATTTTTAGGGGTTGGTCACGAATTAAGGTCCATATTTAAGATGACATGACAAAACTCAATTTTTTCATATAGATTTAGATTTTTGAGAGTATTCGTAGGAATTTCGATTTTTAGGGGGTGGTCACGAATTAAGGTCGTTTTAGCTACATGATGCATATTTAAGGATATATGACCAAAATAGGGGTTTCACATAAAAATTTTAAATTCTAGAATTTTCGTTTCCAATGAATCTATTTCCTTTCGCAATAGAACGAATATTTGAGTAGGTTAGGTTAGGTTAGGTTATGTGGCAGCCCGATGTATCAGGCTCACTTAGACTATTCAGTCCATTGTGATACCACAGTGGTGAACTTCTCTCTTATCACTGAGTGCTGCCCGATTCCATGTGAAGCTCAATGACAAGGGACCTCCTTTTTATAGCCGAGTCCGAACGGCGTTCCACATTCCTGTGAAACCACTTAGAGAAGCTTTGAAACCCTCAGAAATGTCACCAGCATTACTGAGGTGGGATAATCCACCGCTGAAAAACGTTTTGGTGTTCGGTCGGAACACCACGATCTTGTGTGTGCAAGACGGGCATGCTAACCATTGCACCACGGTGGCTCCCAATAATATTTAAGTAGGTTCGACAAAAATGTGATTTTTCATAAAAATTTTCATAAAATTGTGAACTTTTGAGAATTATTATGATATGACGGTCACGAATTAACTTAAAAAGATTTCGATATAAAATTTATGAGGTTTGATATTTTCTAATTTTGAGAGTAATGGCAAGAAGATAGCATTTATTGTTCAACGTTGTTTCGATCTTCTATCTTATCTTTAAAGGTTCTAATTCCCCATGATTCCAATGAAGTTTACGATCTAATCTAAATCTATTTTACCATAAAAAACAGAACTTTTTTAACTTTAAGGGAAAGCGTCATCAAACTCATTAAAATATGCTTACATTTATATGAACAATAAAATTAAAATTTTATTTCCTAAAATTTTTTTTTTCGGGTATATTTGGCGTCTGTTGTGCCAAATAGCATAAGGTGGAATATTTCTCAACTTTAATGAATTATTACCGTAAAGCTACAACTTCACCAAAATCCTCGACTGAAAAAGAAATCCATAAATTTTCACGAATAACTTTGGTCATAAAATAAAGAAGCAAACATCTTAAGCGGATGCAATTTTCTTTTGGCTTTAGGCTGGGATACGCTACATAGAGGGTCGGTGAAATTATCACAGTAAATGACAATAAAATATATATGGTCAGTATATAAGGCTAAATAAAAAAAAGAAATTTTTAATAATATATTTAAATCTATTAAAAACGTTTCGCAGTTGATTTTTATTAAGGAAAAAATTTACAATTTTCAAATTATTAATTTTACATTTACGTTTCATACAATATAATAGAGTAATTTTTAGTCGTTTTAGTTGTAATCCGGTTCCTGTTGACCAGTTTTTAAGATTGTTTGCACAGTGCATATTTTTTTATTTAGCTACAAGAACTAAGCTATGTAAATGTGTTGTTTATTGCGCCGACAATTGCTTTTATTACAAGGAACCAAAATATGTCTGTGAACAAAAGGATTTAATGGTGAATTTTCATTATTTATAACCAGGCACAATTCAAGCCATCTGTTTTTTTTTTTGGCAAATTGTTGAAGAATAAAAATGATTTGTTTTCACTTCAATCTACATAACATTAAATGATGAGAATAAAATTTTCATAGAAAATTTATAAAATTTCAATAATTATAGAAAATTTAATTTAGAAAGAAATGGATAAAACTCGAATTTGAATAGAAAATCTCGATGAAACATGAAACTCAATGTTCATGGACAATTTTATGGAAATCATAGAAAATTTATTTTAGAAAAATTTATTTTAGAAAATTTGATAAAATTCCAATTTTCATAGAAAAATTGATGACAATTGAATTTTCATAGAAAAAATCATGACAATTGAATTTTCATAGAAAAATTCATGACAATCGAATTTTCACAGAAAATTTCATGAAAATCGAATTTTCATCCAAAAATTCATGAATTTCGAATATTTATAGAATGTTCGAAGAATTTCGAATTTTTCTAGAAAATTTCATAAATTTCGAACTTTTATTGAAAATTTCATGAATTTCGAATTTGCATAGAAAATTTCATAAAAATCGAATTTTCATCATAACAATGATGAGCATAGCATTTTCATAGAAATGTAGATAGGTTAGGTTAGGTTATGTGGCAGCCCGATGTATCAGGCTCACTTAGACTATTCAGTCCATTGTGATACCACAGTGGTGAACTTCTCTCTTATCACTGAGTGCTGCCCGATTCCATGTTAAGCTCAATGACAAGGGACCTCCTTTTTATAGCCGAGTCCGAACGGCGTTCCACATTCCAGTGAAACCACTTAGAGAAGCTTTGAAACCCTCAGAAATGTCACCAGCATTACTGAGGTGGGATAATCCACCGCTGAAAAACTTTTTGGTGTTCGGTCGTAGCAGGAATCGAACCCACGACCTTGTGTATGCAAGGCGGGCATGCTAAACATTGCACCACGGTGGAAATGTCGATAGACCCAAATTTTGGATGACAACTTTTGTGGTAATCGAATATTTATAGAAATTAAAAAAAATGATATTTTTGTATAAACTTAGATGAAAAGCCAATTTTCATAGAAAATTTGATGAATCTTGAATTTTCATAGAAAATTAAACGAAATTTAATTTTTATAGAAAAATTAATGAAGATAGTATTTTCATAGAAAATTTGATGAAAATAGATTTTTTATTAAAAAACCCATTTTGCATAGAATAGTTGATTAAATTAGAATTTTCATAGAAAATTTACGGAAATTGAATGTTCATAGAAAATTTCATGAAAATCGAATTTTCATAGAAGATTTAGTGAAATTTGAATTTTCTTGGAAAATTTGATGAAAATCGAATTTTCATAGAAAATTTAATGAAAATCGAATTTTCATCCAAAAATTCATGAATTTCGAATATTTATAGAATGTTCGAAGAATTTCGAATTTTTCTAGAAAATTTCATAAATTTCGAACTTTTATTGAAAATTTCATGAATTTCGAATTTTCATCATAACAATGATGAGCATAGCATTTTCATAGAAATGTCGATAGACCCAAATTTTGGATGACAACTTTTGTGGTAATCGAATATTTATAGAAATTAAAAAAAAATGATATTTTTGTATAAACTTAGATGAAAAGCCAATTTTCATAGAAAATTTGATGAAACTTGAATTTTCATAGAAAATTAAACGAAATTTAATTTTTATAGAAAAATTAATGAAGATAGTATTTTCATAGAAAATTTGATGAAAATAGATTTTTTATTAAAAACCCCATTTTGCATAGATTAAATTTGAATTTTCATAGAAAATTTACGGAAATTGAATGTTCATAGAAAATTTCATTAAAATCGAATTTTCATAGAAAATTTAGTGAAATTTGAATTTTCTTGGAAAATTTGATGAAGATCGAATTTTCATAGAAAATTTGATTAAAATTGAATTTTCATAGAACATTTAATGAAATTCGAATTTTCATGGAAATTTAATGAAGATCGAATTTTCATAGAAATTTTGATTAAAATCGAATTTTCATAGAAAATTTAATGAAATTCGAAGTTTCATGGAAAATTTGATGAAAATCGAATTTTCATACAAAATTTAATGAACATTCAGTTTGTCATAGAAAATTTCATCAACATCGAATTTTCATAGAAAATTCAATAAAATTCGAAATTTCATGGATAATATGATTAAAATCGAATTTTTATTGAAAATTTAATGAAATTCGAATTTTCATGGGAAATTTGATGAAGATCGAATTTTCATAGAAAATTTAATGAACATTCAGTTTGTCATAGAAAATTTCATCAACATCGAATTTTCATAGAAAATTCAATAAAATTCGAAATTTCATAGAAAATTCAATGAAATTCGAAATTTTATGGAAAATTGATGCAAATGGAAAATTGATGCAAATCGAATTTTCATAGAAAATTCAATGAAATTCGAAATTTCATAGAAAATTTAATGAACATTGAATTTTCATAGAACATTTGATTAAACTCGAATTCTCATATAAAATTTAATGATCATTGAATTTTCATAGAAAATTTAATGAAATTCGAAATTTCATGGAAAATTTGATGAAAATCGAAATTTCATGGAAAATTTGATGAAGATCGAATTTTCATAGAAAATTTAATGAACATTGCATTTTCATAGAAAATTTGATTTCGATTTTATTGAATTTTTTATGAAAATTGGACTTTTATAAAATTTTCTATGAAAATTCGATGTTCATCAAATATTTGATGAACTTTCGATTTCCTATGAAAATTCAAAATTCATCAAATTTTCTATAAAACTTTATCAAATTTTCTATAAAAATTCGAAATTCTTCACACATTCTACAAATATTTAAAATTCATGAAATTTTGGATGAAAATTCGATTTTCATCAAATTTTTTACAAAACCTCGGTCATAATAATTTTTTTCGTGAAAATTCGAGTTTCGTCAAATTTTCAATGAAAATTCGAGTTTCCTGAAATTTTCTATGCAAATTCGAGTTTTATCCAGATAATTCGATATTTATTAAATTTTCTATGAAAAATTAGATTTTCATTAACTTTTTTATGAAAATTAAACTTTCATAAAATTTTCTAAGAAAATTCGACTTTTATCAAATATATGATGAACATTCGATGATCATCAATTTTTCTATGAAAATTCGAAGTTCATCAAAATTTCTATGGAAATTTGAAATTCATCAAATTTTCTATGAAAATTCAAGTTTCCTCAAATTTTTTATGAAAATTCAAGTTCCCAAATTTTCTATGCAAATTCGAGTTTTATCCAGATTTTCTAAGATAATTCGTTTTTCATTAAATTTTCTATTGAAATTCGAGTTTCCTGAAATTTTCTATGCAAATTCGAGTTTTATCCAGATAATTCGATATTCATTAAATTTTCTATGAAAAATTAGATTTTCATTAAATTTTTTATGAAAATTAAACTTTCGTAAAATTTTCTAAAAAAATTCGACTTTTATCAAATATATGATGAACATTCGATGCTCATCAATTTTTCTATGAAAATTCGAAGTTCATAAAATTCATCAAAATTTCTATGAAAATTTAATTTTCATCAAATTTTCTATAAAAATTCAAGTTTCCACAAATTTTTAATGAAAATTCGAGTTTCCCCAAATTTTCTAAGCAAATTCGAGTTTTATCCAGATTTTCTAAGATAATTCGATTTTCATTAAATTTTCTATGAAAAATTCGATTTTCATTAACTTTTTTATGAAAATTAAACTTTCATAAAATTTTATATGAAAATTGGATTTTAATCAAATATTTGATGAACATTCGGTGCTCATCAAATTTTCTATGAAAATTCGAAGTTCATCAAATTCACTAAAAATTTCTATGGAAATTTAATTTTCATCAAATTTTCTATAAAAATTCAAGTTTCCACAAATTTTTTATGAAAATTCGACTTTCCCCAAATTTTCTATGCAAATTTCTAAGAAAATTCGAAGTTCATAAAATTCATCAAAATTTCTATGGAAATTTGAAATTCATCAAATTTTCTATGAAAATTCAAGTTTCCTCAAATTTTTTATGAAAATTGAAGTTTTCAAATTTTCTATGCAAATTCGAGTTTTATCCAGATTTTCTAAGATAATTCGATTTTCATTAAATTTTCTATGAACAATTCGGCTTTCATTAACTTTTCTATGAAATTTCAATATAATTTTCATCAAATTTTCTATGAAAATTTAATTTTCATCAAATTTTCTATGAAAATTTTATATAAATCAATTTTTTATAAGAAACTTGATGAACATCGAAATTTTCATAGACAATTTGCCTTTTCATAAAAATTTTGATAAAAATCGAATTCTTTAGAAAATTTGATGAAAATCTCATTTTTATAAAAGATTTGATGGATATTAAATTCAGATGATAAAATTTGTGGAAATCGAATGTTTATAGACATTTTAATGGAAATGAAAACATATTTTCGTAGAAAATTTGATATAAGCGAATATGTGAAGAAAATTTCTATGGGAAATATGAAAAATTGAATTTTTGTGACAAAATTAGACATATGGTTAATTGGTATACCAAAAAATTGTCTAACCTTGTGTGCTATATATAAGATTTTTTGATATTTCATAAAAAAAATATTAAACATTCTTTAATTTTTCAAACAATATTCTGACATTGCTCCAAGCCATTCAAATTCATAGCGTTTTCAAAAATAAACGCAAAATTGTCTATCATACATTGTTCGGTCCATATTTTGCTTATGCATTCATTCACTGCCGTCGGTAATTCATGTAAAAGCCAGAATGTGGGAATAGAAATGCCTGCAACATGTGTTGCATGTACAGAGAGCAAATACATTTTTTTCCACTGTTGCATGAAAATCTCTTGAAATATTCATGTTTTTCCTATTGTGGTGTTTATTTTTTTTATAAATTCAACATTGATAGCATGGACGATTGAACACAGATTGCCATATTTATAAAATGTTTAGTCTGGGAAAATGTATCTTCATTTAATGGTATTTTCTAGTCAATGGCAATTAGGTTTCATAAAATTGTAATACGTTTGTATAAATTAAATGTTAACAATAGAAATTCTTCAGCATAAGATGTATGTAACAATTCTATGAGTGGGGGTATAGTACGTAAAGGCTATTTGGATGTTTCATAGAACGTATTATAACGTATGATTACCATTACAGGGTATTGCAACCATTTTCTCTACTTGTTAAGGGTGTTCAGTGAGTTGTGTTGTAGCGTTATTAAAAAGTGAAAATTTTTGAGATTATTTTATTTTTGGATGTTTATTTCACTTAAGTAATAAAAGTACGCATACAAGACTTCATCCTATGCATGCAATTTGTTATGTTCTCCCCAGCCTCACGAATTCTATCTGTGAGATTTTGAATCTGGTTTGGTTTATTGGCATAGACCTTATCTTTCACGTGGTGTCAAAAGAATAAGTCGCAATTGTGATCACCACTTCGAAAGATAACACGTCACGGAAAATTCAATTTTCATAAAATTTTCTATGAAAATTTACGGTTTTATCAAATATTTTGTGAAATTTCGATTTACGTCAACTTTTCTATAAAACTTCTATCAAATTAGATTTTTTTTTCTCAAATTTTCTATGGAAATTGGAATTTTATCAAATTTTCTATAGAAATTAGAATTTTATCAAATTTTCTATGGAAATTAGAATTTTATAAAATTTACTATAAAAATTGGGTTTTTATTAAATTTTTTGTGAAAATTCGATTTTTATTAAATTTTCGATGAAAATTCAGAATTCCTCACATTTTCTATGAAAATTCGAATTTTATGAAATTTTCTATATCAAATTGTATTTTCATAATTTTTTTTTATTAAAATTCGATTTTTCTTAAATATTCTATAAAACTTAGATTTTTATACAATTTTCTTCAAAATTCGATTTTTATCAAATTTTCTTGATAATTAGATTTTTATACAATTTTCTTCAAAATTCGATTTTTATAAAGTTTTCGATGAAAAATCGGTATTTACCAAATTTTCTATGAAAACTCGATTTTCGTTAAATTCTCTATAAAAGTTCGAAATTTTTTATGAAGAAAATTCAATTTATGTTATTAAAATTGTTGTTATTGAATTTTCATTATTGAAAATAAAATTTTTATCAAATTTTCTGTGTAAAAGTGGATTTTTATCAAATTTTCTATGAAAACTAGATTTTTACAAATTTTCGATTTTCATCAAATTTTCTGTGAAAACTCCTCTTGCATCAAATTTTCTGTAAAAAAATCGATTTTTATCAAATTTTGTATGAAAACTAGATTTTTAAAAATTTTCGATTTTCATCAAATTTTCTGTGAAAACTCCTCTTGCATCAAATTTTCTGTAAAAATTCGATTTTTTTTATTAAATTCTCTATAAAAGTTCGAAATTTTTTTTATGAAGAAAGCTCGATTTTATTAAATTTTCGACTTTCATCAATTTTTCCATAAACATTTAAATTGTATAATTTTTTTATAAAAATTCGACTTTCATCAAATTTCTATGAAAATTCGATTTTCATCAATTTCGCAATGTAAATTCGATTTTCATCAATTTCGCTTTAAAATTCAATGTCGTTCAAATTTTCTATGAAATTCGATGTCGATCAAATTTTCTATGAAAATTCGATTTTCATCATATTTTCTATGAAAATTCGAATTTCATCCAATTTTTTATGAAAATTCGATTTTCATCAAATTTTCTATGAAAATTGGATTTTCATCAAATTTTCTACGAAAATTCGATTTTCATAAAATTTTCTACGAAAATTCGATTTTCGTCCAATTTCCTATAAAAAAAATCTTATCGAATTTCCCATGAAATTTTTCCTTTTTTTCTATGAAAATTAGATTTTTATTAATTTTTTTTTGGTGAAAATTCGGTTTTCCTCAAATTTTCTATAAAAAATCGATTTTATAAAATTTTCTATATCAAATTCCATTTTTATCAAATTTTCTGTGAAAATTAGATTTTTATAACATTGTCTTCAAAATTCTATTTTTTATAAAATTTTGTCAAAATTAGATTTTTATAAAATTTTCGATGAAAAATCGGTATTCATCAAATTTTCTATAAAAATTCGATTTTTATTAAATTCTCTATGAAAATTCGAATTTTTCTAGGAAAACTCAATTTTTAATAAATTTTCGACGTTCATCAAATTTTCCATGAACATTTTTTTATACCCTCCACCATAGGATGGAGGTATATTAACTTTGTCATTCCGTTTGTAACGCATCGAAATATTGCTATAAGAACCCATAAAGTATATATATTCTGGGTCGTGGTGAAATTCTGAGTCGATCTAAGCATGTCCGTCCGTCTGTTGAAATCACGGTAACTTCCGAACGAAACAAGCTATCGACTTGAAACTTGGCACAAGTAGTTGTTATTGATGTAGGTCCGATGGTACTGAAAATGTGTCATATCGGTCTACTTTTACGTATAGCCCCCATATAAACGGACCTTCAGATTTGGCTTGCGGAGCCTCTAAGAGAAGCATATTTCATCCGATCCGGCTGAAATTAGGTACATGATGTTGGTCTCTAACAACCATGCATCAATTGGTACACATTGGTTCATAATAATATATAGCCCCCATATAAACTGATCCCATATTTGGCTTGCGGAGGCTCTAAGAGAAGCAAATTCATTCGATCCGGTTGAAATTTGGAACATGGTGTTAGTATATGGTATCTAAGAACCGTGCCAGAATTAATCCATATCGGTCCATAACTATATATAAATATATATAAATTTGACCTCCGGAGCCTCTTGGAGGAGCAAAATTTGTCCGATCCGGTTCAAATTTAGAACGTGGTGTTAGTATATGGCCGCTAACAACCATACCAAAAGTGGTTAATATCGGTCTATAGTTGTATATAGCCGATCTCCAATTACACAAAAAGTGGTCCATATCGGTTCATAATCATGGTTGCCACTCGAGCCAAAAATAATCTACCAAATTTTTATTTCTATAGAAAATTTTATCTAAATTTTATTTCTATAGAAAATTTTGTCAAATTTTTTTTTCTATAGAATTTTTTGTTAAAATTTCATTTCTATAGAAAATTTAGAAAATACTTTATTTATAGAGAAAATTTTGTCAAAATTTTATTTCTATAGAAAATTTGTGAAAATTTTGTTTCTATAGAAAATTTTGTTAAAATTCTATTTCTATAGAAAATTTTGTCAATTTTTTTTCTATAGAAAATTTTGTCAAACTAAATTATATACGTATTTAATCGGTCTTTTTTGATTTAATATATACCACGTATGGACTTACTTACAATTTAGAAGACGGTGTTAGGACGTTTTAAGATACATTGCCATCGGCAAGCGTCACCGCAACTTAAGTAATCCGATTGTGGATGGCAGTGTTTAGAAGAAGTTTCTACGCAATCCGCAGGGAGCCACCGTGGTGCAATGGTTAGCATGCCCGCCTTGCATACACAAGGTCGTGGGTTCGATTCCTGCTACGACCGAACACCAAAAAGTTTTTCAGCGGTGGATTATCCCACCTCAGTAATGCTGGTGACATTTCTGAGGGTTTCAAAGCTTCTCTAAGTGGTTTCACTAGAATGTGGAACGCCGTTCGGACTCGGCTATAAAAAGGAGGTCCCTTGTCATTGAGTTTAACATGGAATCGGGCAGCACTCAGTGATAAGAGAGAAGTTCACCACTGTGGTATCACAATGGACTGAATAGTCTAAGTGAGCCTGATACATCGGGCTGCCACATAACCTAACCTAACCTAACCTACGCAATCCATGTTGGAGGGTACATAAGCTTCGGCCTGGCCGAACTTACGCCATATATACTTGTTTTTATAAAAATTCGATTTTGATCAAATCTTCTATGAAAATTAGATTTTAGTCAAATTTTCTAGAAAATTCTTCTATGAAATTTCCTTTCTTATCAAGTTTTCTTTGAAATTTCCCTTTTCATCGAATTTTCTATGTAAAATTCCATTTTCGTGTAAATTTCTATATTCATCAAATTTTCGATCAAGATTCGATTTTAATTAAATATTCAATGAAAATTAGATTTTAGTTAAATTTTCTATGCAAATTCGATGTACGTTAAATTTTATATGTTTTTATTTTCATCGAATTTTCTATGAAAATTTGATTTGTATAAATTTGTATAAAATTTTCTGTGTTAAAGTCGATTTTTATCAAATTTTCTATTAAAACTCGATTTTTATAAATGTTCGATTTTCATCAAATTTTCTATGAAAATTCCATTTGCATCAAACTTTCTGTGAAAAATCGATTTTTATCAAAATTTCTGTGAAAATTCGATTTTCATCAAATTTTCTATGAAAATTCCACTTGCATCAAACTTTCTGTGAAAATTCGATTTTCCTCAAATTTTCTGTGAAAATTCGAAATTTTCTATGAGAAATCGATTTTCATGAAAATTCAAACTTCATCAATCTGTTTATGGTTCTTTATTGCTTTTTTCCTCTTATATGTTACCATCTTCCTAAGCCTCTTCAGCTTATTTCACTTGTATTCCATGTTCCCTGATTTAATTACTATTGACATAAATTCCACCATACTGTTTGTCATTCGATAAAATGTAATAAAAAATCCAATTTCCGTTAAAATAACTGTATACATTAAATAAACACTCGAGGGGTATGTGATAGTTTGCCACCACTTACCGACCATCAGCAGGAGCTACAGCAACAGCATGATGAAGGACATCCTGTCAAATTAGTTTTATTTATGCCGGAACTCATGCATGAACATATGCGCCATTTCTCATTTAACCCAAAAATTAATTGAATAGCAAATTTTCAAATTTGTTCCAGTGAATTTCCGGCCTATCGGGACCATTAATGAAGAGCTCTGCAGAGTATTCTTTCCGGATACGGAAATACTTACGAGGTGTCATTTGTTTGTTGTTTGCTTAGTGTTGATGGCTTTGGATGGTATTGGGGTTGGGTTGGTTATTGAAGTTTGTTGTTGTTGTAAGCTTGCTTGTCACTCCATCCATCTGTTAAATAACCTAATTAGCATTTTTGTCTAACAATCTGGTATTCGTTTATTTATTAGGTGTTAGGTAATTTTAAATAAAGGACAATCAAATAGGATTTTTATTGGACAAAGAGGAAATTGTTTACGGTTTGTTAGGCTTATGAAGCAATGGGGACGAAATTTTTATCGCAACAAAGGATATTGATATTTACGAGGATTCTTTGATACGTTTAAAATACTAAATACAATAAAATAAAAAAAAAAAACAAATTTTATGTTGAATGGACTAAAACTGTGTTCACAGACAAAAGGTCAGATGGACATGGATGAATCGACTGAGCATTATTGCCAAAGACATCATACGATTATCTCGCCGCCTTCTGGGTGTTGCTAACATATGCACTATCGTATAATACCCTATTCCACAGAGTGGTACAATTGGTAATGTACAAAATTAGAAAATATTATTTTCATGAAGTTTATCAAATTGTTGTGCTTGCCAAAAAAATGTTTTTTTTTTTTTTTTTTTTTTTTTTTTTTGGAAAAAATGTTTTATATTGAATTGAATAAATTTTTTATAGAAATGAATTCTGTAGAAAATTTTATCAAATTATTAATTCCATAGAAACAAACATTCTTTTCCTCTGTTGGTTAAGCTACACTTGTAGTTAGTCAATGCATGGTTTTAAGCTGAAATAAAAAAACAACAACAATGCTTAAAGAACAAAACGAACAATAACAAAACAAAGCAAATGAAAAAAGAGGAAGCACGCTCAAAATAAAGCCAGTCAACTGCACTCAAATCGATGATTTGACCGTGGCAAAGGAAAAGAGATATGTTTGTACGAATTTATTTCGGCATAAGCCGGCTATCATGCAAAACCTTTCTTCGGAAGGTTCAAGTGGGGTTCATAGTTGGGTTTAATGAACTGCCTGAATTTATTCTGATAATTGATTTATAGTTTTGCTGAAAGTAGAGGATGCTGATGAGGAATATGGTAATTCCGAAACGTGCGTTCATCCAACCATCTTGCAGTCTATTGGACTTTGCCCAAATAAATTTGACAAACATTCTTTTCCTCTGTGGGTTAAGCTACACTTGTAGTTTAGTCAATGCATGGTTTTAAGCTGAAATAAAAAACAACAAAATTTTATTTCTGTAAAAAAAAAATAATTAAATTAAAAAAAATCAAAATTTTATTTCTACAGAAAATGTTGTCAAAAATTTACTTTTACAGAAAATTTTCATAAAATTTTATTTCTATAGAAAAGTTTTTATTTCAAATTTCAAAATTTTGTTTCGATTTAAAATTGTGCCAAAACTTCATATCTATATAAAATTTTATAAAAATTTTGTTTCTATAGAATATTTTGTCAAAATTTTATTTCTATAAAAAATTTTATCAATTTTTTTTCGATTAGAAATTGTGTCAAAACTTTTTATTTATAGAAAATGTTTGCAAAATTTTATTTTTGTAGAACATTTTATCAAAATTTTATTTCGATTGGAAATTGTGCCAAAACTTTATATCTACAGAAAATATTGTCAAAATGTTATTTCTATAGCAAAATTTGTCAAAAGTTTATTTCTGTAGAAAATTTTCTCAAAATTTTATTTCTATAGAAAATTTTTTAAAAATTTTATTTCTGTGGAAAATTTTGTCAAAATTTTATTTCTATAGAAATTTTGTCAAAATTTTATTTCTATAGAAGATTTTATCAACATTTGATTTCTATAGAAAATCTTATTTCGATTTAAAATTGTTCTAAAACTTTATATCTATAGAAAATGTTATCACAATTTTATTTATAGAATTTTTATGTCAAAAAATTTTATTTCTATAGCAAATTTTATCAAAATTTTATTTCTATTGGAAATTGTGCCAAAACTTTATATCTATAGAAAATTTTGTCAAAATTTTATTTCTATAGAAAATTTTTTCAAAATTTTATTTCTATAGAAAATTTTTTTCAAAATTTTATTTCTATCGAAAATTTTTTCAAAATTCTATTTCTATAGAAGATTTTATCAAAATTTTATTTCTATGGAAAATTTTGTCAAAATTTTATTTCTATATAAATTTTTTCAAAATTTGATTTCTATAGAAAATTTTATTTCGATTTAAAATTGTGCCAAAACTTTATATATATAGAAAATTTTATCAAAATTTTTATTTCTATAGAATATTTTGTCAAAAAATTTTATTTCTATAGAATATTTTATCAAAATTTTATTTCTATTGGAAATTGTGCTAAAACTTTATATCTATAGAAATTTTTTGCAAAATGTTTTTTCGATTGGAAATTGTGCCAAAACTTGATATCTATAGGAAATTTGTGCGAAATTTTATTTCTGTAGAAAATTTTATCAAAATTTTATTTCGATTGGAAATTCTGCCAAAACTTTATATCTACAGAATATGTTGTCAAAGTGTTATTTCTATAGAAAAATTTGTCAAAAGTTTATTTCTGTAGAAAAGTTCTTCAAAATTTTATTTCTATAGAACAATTTGTCAAAATTTTATTTCTATGGAAAATTTTGTCAAAATTTTATTGCTATAGAAATTTGTTCCAAAATTTTATATCTATAGAAGATTTTATCAAAATTTGATTTCTATAGAAAATTTTATTTCGATTTAAAATTGTTCCAAAATTTTATATCTATAGAACATTTTATCAAAATTTTATTTCTATAGAATTTTTATGTCAAAAAATTTTATTTCTATAGCAAATTTTATAAAAATTTTATTTCTATTGGAAATTGTGCCAAAACTTTATATCTATGGAAAATGTTTGCAAAATTTTATTTCTATAGAAAATTTATTCAAAATTTTATTTCTATAGAAAAATTTGTCAAAATTTTATTTCTTTGGAACATTTTGTCAATATTTTATTTCTAAGGAAAATTTTGAAACAATTTTATTTCTGTAGAAAAATTTGTCATTTCTATGGAAACTTTGTTAAATTTTTTTTTTTTGTAGAAAATTTTATCAAAATTTTATTTCTTTAGAATATTTTGTCAAAAAAATTTTATTTCCATTGAAAATTTTATCAAAAGTTTATTTCTATTGGAAATTGTGCAAAAACTATATATCTATAGAAAATTTTTGCAAAATTTTATTCCTATAGAAAATTTTGAAACATTTTTATTTCTATTGAAAATTTTATCAAAATTTTATGTCTATAGAAAATTTTTGCAAAATTTTTTTTCTACAAAAAAAAAAAAAAAAAAATTGTCATTTCTATGGAAACTTTTGTTAAAATTTTATTTCAAGAGAAAATTTTATCAAAATTTTATTTTTATAGAATATTTTGTCAAAATTTTATTTCTATAAAAAATGTTTATAAAATTTTATTTCTGTTGGAAATTGTGCGAAAACTTTATATCTATAGAAAATTTTGTAAAAATTTTATTTCTATAGAAAATTTTGAAACAATTTTATTTCTATAGAACATTTTTGCAAAATTGTGTTTCTATAGAAAAATTTGTCGTTTTTATGAAAACTTTTGTTAAAATTTTATTTCTGTAGAAATTTTTTGAAATTTTTTTTATACAAAATTTTATCAAATTTTTTTTATAGAAATTTTTGCAAAATTTTATTTCTATTGGAAATTTTTGCAAAATTTTATTTTTATAGAAAATGTTGTCAAAATTTTATTTCTTCAGAAAACTGTCGCAAAATTTTATTTCTATTGAAAATTTTGTCAAAATTTATTTTTTATAGAAAACGTTGTCGAAATTATATTTCTATAGAAAATTTTGTCAACATTTTTTTTTGATTGAAAATTGTGCTGAAACTTTATTTCTATAGAAAATTTTATCAAAATTTTATTTCTATAGAAAATTTTGTAAAAGTTTTATTTCTATAGAAAATTTTGAAAAAAAAAAATTATTTCCATGGAAAATTTTGTTAAAGTTTTATTTCTATAGAAAATTTTGTCAAAGTTTTATTTCTATAGAAAATGTTCTCACAATTTTATTTTTATAGAAAATTTTGTCAAAATTTTATTTCTATAGAAAATGTTGTAAAAATTTTATTTCTATAGAAACTTTTGTCAAAATTTTATTTCTATAAAACTTTTATTTCTATAGAAAACAAGCTATCATGTATACTTTGATATTGTTTGATACGACATTAAAATTAATCTGGATTCTCTCTCTCTCTCTCTCTCTTTATCTTTTCTCTCTCTTTGCACAAAGTTATTAAAAACGCGACCTCTTACCCTTTCTTCTCCATAGTGATGTGTGGCAACGAGTTAATTGGAGCCTCCAGTTTTTGTACTCCCCTTAATTTCTTCAACTTTCCATTAATTTTACTTTCCCAAAATCTCAACATGATACTTTCTTATGGAACTTTTTATCTTCGCCTTTTATGCTGGCCTAATCAAAGCTCACCTCATAGGTTTTTGGTACTTAAAGATTTTATTGTTATTCACATAATGAAACCTCAGGGAAGATATAAAACAAAAACACCACCTCTTAGCCACAAATAGACAATCCGCATTAGCCAAGTGTAAACATGATTGCCATCATTCACATTCATCACATGCTACATTTGAGGCGTAGAATGGGACCATGGCACGTATGAGTATTACGGGGACGTTGAGAGATAATAACACTAATACACACCAATGGTCTGTCCCAATTCAAGCTTTGTGTTTCGTTTTTTTTTGCGTATTTCTTTTTTTTTTGGGGGGGAAATTTGTTCCCAAAATACAAATAATCTCTTGGCAAATCTTTAATAAACATATGTTTAACTAACATAATCCCCATTTATTTCATTTACAACTCCCCAACAAATCATAAAAATGCACTAAAATTTCCACACAAAAAAACACAGAGTAACCTTTCATCATTCAGTCGTAAACACTCAACCCCTCTCCGCATAGAGCATGTAGCTCTGGCTTGCGATTCATTTTATTTGTGAAAGATTTACAAGTGAAATTCTTTTCTTGTGTTCGTTTTTTGGCAGATTTACTCTCTGCCAAAAAGTCATAAAACACACCTTATGTGAACACATGGTGGATTTAATGTCAACGAACACACACATACACTTATACACAGATATACAATCCTGCTCAATGCTCTTTTTTTGTTTGAACACAAGAAATTTTCTGGCTTACAACCAAATGCAAGAAAAACAACACCAAGAACGTAAGGGCTCAGACCTTCTCTAAGGCGAGCAGGAGTAGGAATCATAAAAATTCTTGCATTTAAGAAACCCCTTTGAGTGTTATTATTTTGATATAAAATGAACCTGTGCCTCTTTTATCCGGCCAGTAGGTTACGATGGTATATCTTTCTCCTTCCTAGATAGCTTTTAGTGAGTTTGTGTGTGCGGGTGTGTAAGATTTCTGTTGAAAATAAGACCAAAGGGTCTCATAAACATTCATGTGTTTAGCCTATGGTGTAAAGTTATTTTTATGATCATTTCCCCTTACTAAGTAATAAAAAGAGTTCTATTTGTTTCTTTAATTTCTTTTTGGTTTCACATGGACTAGACTCAATCGGCTCAATTTTTTCCTGAAAAGAACTATATGTTTGTTAAGCCTTAATAAAATGACTTACGATAATTTGTTCTTAAGATTTGGGTTTTTTACTTTTACAACCTAGAGATAGCAGATATTTATTTTGGTAAATAAATAACCATTTAAAGGCAAATTTTGCTTATTTTGCTATTCTCTTTAAATAATCGGAAAGTCCTTAGATTCTTGTTTTAACAAAAGTATTTTATACACTCGGACTGAAGTTCGACCTCCCCAAATCTTAAATACCCACCACCATGAATCAAATAACATAATTGTTTCCTTTGAAAATTCTTCTTCGGGTCACTTGAAAATATTTAGAATTTCAGGTGAATATCTGTCATCAATACTCTCCAAGCAATCATATACACTAACATAGAAATCGGGAGATTTAACACATGGGGGCTATACCAAAACATAGACTGAGCAACACCACATTCACTACACCTATTTACGGACCTCAAATACGTCTAAATTTTGAATTTCAGGCATATCGGATAAAAACTGCAATGTGTAGAAGACAGACAGAAGTAGGGAGTTCGGTCGGAGGGTATATCCAAATGTGGATAGATACATCCTATATTCTGCTTACTTATATTTCACTTATATTTCAGGCAAATCGAATAAAACTTGGGATGTCTATGCAGTTAAGAGGTCAAATTGGGTATATATGAGGAAAATACCAAAATATGGACGGATACACACCATATTTGGCATATTTATGTGTGGACCTAAAATACCTCTAGATTTCCAATTTCAGGCAAATTGGATAAAAATTGCCCTTTATAGAAGCCCAAGAATTCACATCAGGTTATCTTGCTATATGGGGGCTATATCAAAATATGGAGCAAATCACACCATTTGCGGCACACTTATTTATGCCCCCCAAAAATAGTCTAGATTTTGAAATTTAGCCAATTTAGGCAATCTAGACGCTCAAAAGCCCACAACGCGGGATCAGTTAGTACGGGAATTATAAAGGGTGGTTAAAATTTCAATGGCCGATGTTGATTTTGAATGCGACCTCGGTGGCACACCTTCATCCGATGGTCCAAATTTTCGATGACGCTGAGGCATAATAGAGGTTCTATGCCATTAATGTGCCGAATTATCTCATCCTTTAGCTCTTGAATTGTTGCTGGCTTATCGACGTACACCTTTTCTTTCAAATAACCCCAAAGAAAAAAGTCCAACGGTGTCAATTCACATGATCTTGGCGGCCAATTGACATCGCCATTACGAGAGATAACACGAGCATTGAATTTGTTGCGCAAAAGAGCCATTGTTTCGTTAGATGTGTGGCAAGTGGCACCGTCCTGCTGAAATCACATATCGTCCGTATCCATATCTTCCAATTCGGGCCATAAAAAGTTCGTTATCATCTCACGATAGCGAACACCATTCACAGTAACTGCCTGACCGGCCTCATTTTGGAAAAAAATACGGCCCGATGATACCGCCAACCCATAAACCGCACCAAACAGTCACTCTTTGTGGGTGCATTGGTTTTTCGACAATCACTCTTGGATTCTCATTCGCCCAAATGCGGCAATTCTGTTTATTGACGAATCCACTGAGGTGAAAATGTGCCTCATCACTGAAGACGATTTTCTTCGAAAATTGATCATCCATTGTTGCCATTTCTTGGAACCATTCTGCCCATTCACTACGTCCATGGTTCAACTTGAGTAAGTCTGAAATAGAGAATTGTCAAATAAAATTCGGAAAAAAACTTGGCGTTTACATTTAACATCGGCCCTTACAATTTAACCACCCTTTATCAAAATCTACACCGATATAGGCCTACAGAGAAAAGAAAGAGAAAAGACGAGTGTGTGCACGCAATTTTTATCATATCGGTTATAGTCATACCCCTATTTAGCCTCCATATAAACCCTCTCATACGTCCTCAAAAGTTATAGTGGCGCTGTTTCGATAAGACTTCTTGGGTTTCTAGATCAGAGAACTGCAACCGGTGGCTTTTTTTCGTATTGCAATCTTACCCACAAAATGTCGGTGGCAGTGAGTAAAACACCAATTACCATGCGATCTTTTACATTGATACAAATGCGAGAATAAAAACACCAATAATATATAACAATGTTCGTATGCAGTGTCTTGCAATCTTAAACCAATCGACATCGTAACAACGCTCGGTAAACAAAAAACGAGGTTGGGACTTAAGTGTGATTGCACTCAACAACAACAATTACTAGCAGTTGGCATTAGCTCAAGAGAATTGAGAGATTAGCAAATAAGAGAATACCAAACTGCTGATATATGGGTAACCAATTTGCGTGATTGCTTTACTACGGTGTTTTCGAGAGACCAACACTCATACTAACAAACACCGACAGTCGTCGGTTGCATTGGATATTGGTGGTTGAATTTTTTTTTATCAATTGGGGTTTTAAGATTGCAAATGTTGGTGTTTACTAATTACACTGGTCGGTTGCGGTACATCGCAGCCGTTCTCTGTTCTAGATACTGCCATTTTTCTCCCATATGGCCGAAATAGAAAATCTGGAGGTACAAATAGGTATGCCCACTATAGTGTTTATATATTTTGGAATAGACCTCAAAAAGATCGATATTTCGATTTAACTTCGTAGATATCTAGACTATAGGTTAGGTTAGTTATTGTGGCATACCGTTATTTTTGGTTCACTTAGACAATTCAGTCCATAGCGAAAGCACAAGCGATGAATTTCTCGAGTTGAATTCGCTTACAATTTTAGTGGCATTTTAAGAGTAATGCAAGAGTGTAATAACGATTACGCATACAATTCTGGGATTGTCCCTTTATCCAAAACGAATACGGCATTATTCTCATCGACGAAGGCTTCTCAACTCTTATTTTCACAACATTTTTCTGAATAGGGTGACTTTGCGTGAGTCACGACATCCCTAATCACTAGTGTGCGTGAGTTTGAGTCTTTAGATATTTTTCTGGCATAAATTTGCGTCAGTATGGACTTTCTTTACGTACGTGTGCGTGAGTCTTAGTTAGTTAGAGTTACCTTAAATAACGTGCGTGAGTGTGTGTGAGTAAAATATTATTCACGTGCACACCTCTAGTTCGAGCGGGTTTTCGCATTTTCCTGAAACCACTACACTGAAAAAAAATATTTACGCGTTATTAAAGATTACGCAACCTAAATTTTAGGATGCAAAATTTACAATATATTAAGGACAAATTTCTTTAAAATTTGAATTAAAATAAATTTTACAATCTTTGCTTCAAAAATTTTTTTCATTAAATTTAGGACACAAATTTTGTAAATTTGCGTCCCTCCGTTAATGTCGCGTGTCTTTGAACTAAGGTTAATTTTCCTTTCCGGGCTGATAAGCCACCGGTCTAACAAAGAAAAAACACATTTTTTTTTGTCAAAATTCAATATAGTTCCCTTCAAGAGCGATACAACGATTATAACGACCTTCCAATTTTTTGATACCATTTTGGTGGTACTCCTTCGGGTTTGACTCAAACTAGGCCTCAGTTTCGGCGATCACCTCTTCATTGCAGCCAAATTTTTTCCCTGCGAGAATCCTTTTGAGGTCTGAGAACAAGAAAAAGTCGCTGGGGGCCAGATCTGGTGAATACGGTGGGTGGGGAAGCAATTCGAAGCCCAATTCATGAATTTTTGCCATCGTTCTCAATGACTTGTGGCACGGTGCGTTGTCATGGTGGAGCAACACTTTTTTCTTCTTCATATGGGGCCGTTTTGCCGCGATTTCGACCTTCAAACGTTCCAATAACGCCATATAATAGTCGCTGTTGACGGTTTTTCTCTTCTCAAGATAATCGATAAAAATTATTCCATGCGCATCCCAAAAAAAGAGGCCATTACTTTGCCAGCGGACTTTTGAGTCTTTCGACGCTTCGGAGACGGTTCACCGGTCGCTGTCCACTCAGCCGACTGTCGATTGGACTCAGGAGTGTAGTGATGGAGCCATGTTTCATCCATTGTCACATATCGACGGAAAAACTCGGGTGTATTACGAGTTAACAGCTGCAAACACCGCTCAAAATCAGTAACAAGTTGTTATTTTTGGGCAAATGTGAGCTCGCGCGGCACCCATTTTGCACAGAGCTTCCGCATATCCAAATATTGATGAATGATATGACCAACACGTTCCTTTGTTATCTTTAAGGTCTTAACTTCATATTACGTTCATTCAAAATCATTTTGTGGATTTTTTTGATGTTTTCGTCGGTAACCACCTGTTTCGGGCGTCCACTGCTTTCACCGTCCTCCGTGCTCATTTCATCACGCTTGAATTTTGCATACCAATCAATTGTTGTTGATTTCCCTGGGGCAGAGTCCGGAAACTCACTACCAAGCCAAGTTTTTGCTTCCACCGTATTTTTTCGCTTCAGAAAACCGTATTTTATGAAAACACGAAATTCCTTTTTTTTCCATTTTTTCACAATAACAACTGTTGCTTCACAAAAGACGCTCTATCTCACAAACTAATTGACTTACAGACGTCAAATTTTGACACGAATCATTTAAAGGTTGGTACTATATAAAAATAATATGCATTTAATACTAGCGACGCCACCTATGTATCAGAGCGGGGACTTATCAGCCAACCTGTTAAGATAAAACGCTTCAAATATATGCTAAGACGTATTTTGAAGATTTAGCGTGTTTGGTTAAAATTTTTTTTGGAATTAAGAAAATATTTTGTACTTTGAAGTATCCGTTATAATTTGGATTTTTAAACTGGCGTTTTTTTGTACGTGAGTACACAGAAAAAAATATCACCAAAATATTTCCAATTAAAAAGTTAATTGAAGTTGAATATTTTTTCAATTAATAAATTAATTGATAAAATTAACTTTTTAATCAAGATAGAAACATTAAGTTAATTGAGTCAATGATTGAAAATTTTAAAATTTTTAATTAAAAAATTAATTGATACAATTAACTTTTTAATCAAATTCGGAAGACTGAGACAGTTAAAAAAAGTGATGAACATTTCTTAATCCAAATAAAAACTCTAAGCCAATTCAGAAAGTAATTGAAAATAGTTATCTTTTTAAATAAAAAATTAATTGGGGTTTGCATTCAAAATCAATTAAATGTTTAATTGAATCAATTAAAAAAATTAATTGAAAATTGTTAATGACATCAATTAATTTTTTAATCAAGAATTTTTTTATGCCCAATTAAAATTGTGATTGATACTATCATTTTCGTGATACTGCGAAAATAGAATGAAAATTTCATAAATGAGATCTGTATTCTAATTTTAATTTTATTGATCCTAGATTTAAAGCCAGATAGGTCGCTAAAAAACCTTTTTATTTTGAAGAAGCCGCTTCTTTGGCTGGGAATCAATACCAAAATTCTTAAGGGAAGGTCAAAATCTTTGGATCCTAGTAAACTATTTTTGAGTGTAGCTTTGAAACACTCAGAAATATCATCAACTGAGCAGAGATAATTAACCATTAAAAACTTTGTGGTGTTTGGTCGAAACTGGAATTGTACTCATGACCCTTCGTATGCAAGGCAGGCATGCAATTGCTCCACAGTGGCTCCCTTCTAGAATCTGTAAATTTAGCAGTATTTAGGGTCCAAACTACACGGATGAAAAATACTGTTTTTCATATGTTTGGGTCTAAAAATTATATGTATGTTTCGAACTCAAAATTTTTAACACAATATATTTAAGTGTAAGCATATAACGTACTAGCATAACATGTTTGGGACATACAATTTTTGTAAATATAATATGCTTGTATGCAAACATATATTAATTCAGAAATATCCTATACACATATATATGTAACAGGTTGGCTGATAATTCCCCGGTCTGACACATAGATGGCGTCGCTAGTATTAAATGCATATTATTTTTATATAGTACCAACCTTCAAATGATTCGTGTCACAATTTGACGTCTGTAAGTCAATTAGTTTGTGAGATAGAGCGTCTTTTGTGAAGCAACTTTTGTTATTGTGAAAAAATTGGAAAAAAAGGAATTTCGTGTTTTGATAAAATACGGTTTTCTGAAGGGAAAAAATACGGTGGAAGCAAAACACTTGGCTCGATAATGAGTTTCCGGAATCTGCCCCAGGGAAATCAACAACAATTGATTGGTATGCAAAATTCAAGAGTGGTGAAATGAGCACGGAGGACGGTGAACACAGTGGACGCCCGAAAGAGGTGGTTACCGATGAAAACATCAAAAAAATCCACAAAATGATTTTGAATGACCGTAAAATGAAGTTGATCGAGATAGCAGAGGCCTTAAAGATATCAAAGGAACGTGTTGGTCATATCATTCATCAATATTTGGATATGCGGAAGCTCTGTGCAAAATGGATGCCGCGCGAGCTCACATTTGACCAAAAACAACAACGTGTTGATGATTCTGAGCGGTGTTTGCAGCTGTTAACTCGTAATACACCCCGAGTTTTTCCGTCGATATGTGACAATGGATGAAACATGGCTCCATCACTACACTCCTGAGTCCAATCGACAGTCGGATGAGTGGAAAGCGACCGGTGAACCATCTCCGAAGCGTGGAAAGACTCAAAAGTCCGCTGGCAAAGTAATGGCCTCTGTTTTTTGGGATGCGCATGGAATAATTTGTATCGATTATCTTTAGAAGGGAAAAACCATCAACAGTGACTATTATATGGCGTTATTGGAGCATTTGAAGGTCGTAATCGTGGCAAAACGTCACAAGTCATTGCTTCCCCACCCACCGTATTCTCCAGATCTGGCCCCCAGCGACTTTTTCTTGTTCTCAGACCTCCAAAGGATGCTCGCAGGGAAAAAATTTGGCTGCAATGAAGAGGTGATCGCCGAAACTGAGGCCTATTTTGAGGCAAAACCCAAGGAGTACTACCAAAATGGTATCAATCGTTGTATCGCTCGTTATAATCGTTGTATTGCTCTTGAAGGGAACTATGTTGAATAATAAAAATTTTGACAAAAAATGTGTTTTTCTTTGTTAGACCGGGGTCTTATCAGCCAACCTGTTATATGGAGGCTATATCAAAACGGAAAAGTGAAGCTCAGATTTGATCGAAATCCCCGGCGCAGTGGTAGAAACTGGTTGCCGTCAGCTGAACATATCCTGAGAATGGAATGCAACACATGCCATTGAAGTTCCAAAAAATTGCAAAAGCTTACCGATGCACAAAAAAGGTAGACTGGTCATTTACCGAATTTGATTTTCTCCTATGAAAAACCATTCCAAATTGAGCATTTTGTGAACAAAAAGAATAATCGGGTTTACTTGCCAAAGAGTTGGTGTGAAGATTTACACCTTCGATTGGAAACCAAAACTCCAACCAAAAAAAGCGCTAACGAGGGCTATGGCGTGGGCCTCTAACTGCCGATGATGCTCTCGACTAGTATTCAACGACTTTGGGGTCAAAATAAATGTCGGGTATCATCAGAAAAATGTCCTAAAGACAGTATTGAAGCCCAAGGAGAAAAACTTTTCGTACACAGAGTATGGACATTCCAACAGAACAGAAAGGGGATTCCTCGCTTAATTTCTATTGCATAATGCTAAATTTCAAGGCAATTGGATGAAAATTGCCGCACCATGCTCTCAATAAGCCAATTCGCGTGATCGGTGGAGGCTATATCAAAACGGAAAAGGGAAGGTCAGATTTGATAGAAATCCCCGGCGCAGTGGTAGAAACCCGGCGCAGTGGTAGAAACTGTAGAAACTGGCTGAACATCTCCTATGAAAAACCATTCCAAATTGAGTATTTTGTGAACAACAAAATAATCGGGTTTACTTGGCAAAGAGTTGGTCTGAAAATTTACTCCTTCGATTGGCAACCAAAACTCAAGCGCCAACGAGGGCAATGGTGTGGGCCCGTAGCTGCCGATGGTGCTCTCGACTCGTATTCAACGACTGTGGGGTCAAAATAAATGCCGGGTTTCATCTGAAAAATGTCCTAAAGACAGGGAGACACATTTTTTGGGCGCAGAGCATGGACATACCAAAAGAACAAATAAGGAGATTCCTCGCTTCATTTCTACTGCATAATGACCACAAGAAACTACGGATCCCAATCCCTTAGGCTTTAGCTCGTGGAGTATTTTGGAGAGTAAGAATCGCATTAAAAAATACTAAAGTTTCAATCATACAAAGCGGCGCTTCGCGGGGACTGAGCCAAATTACTGCAAACCACTTTTGAGCAGTGTGTGATGACTTTGTCGGCGTTTCAAGGCCATAATTTTGTGCCAAAGGTAGCCGATTGGAACAAATTTCAATTGGCGCCAAAAATGTATGTTATTTCCGCTATATTAAAAATATAGCGCTTTACCTAGTTTAAATGTAAGATCCATGTACACAAATCGTAATTTTTCCTTTTTTTCTTCGTGTGCTTTAAAATACCATTAAAAAATGTGTTAACAGCATCAACCTAAATTTCCAAATTCAGACTCGAAGACAAGTTGATATTATGCTATGTCTTTAAAGTAAAGTTTTGGATGACGTCTTCTATTTTTAAGGCATTTTGGATTTGTAGTCCAGATACAAAAATTAACAAATTTAATGACTTTTTCATAATTGTTATAGTCAAGTGGGTATTAGTCAAACGAATTTTTTTCCGTGTAAAAATACCCAAGTCGAATGAATCAAGGACAAAACAACTTTATTGAAAAGCTTGTCGACTTTTGGATAAGTAAAAAAATGGATGTCGGAGAAATTTGTCCTCTATGCTAAGCCAAATTCGTATTCATATTTTATGGACAGGAAATATTTGGCCTCAGACCAGTATGTTTTCAGTGTATTATCAGCTTTTGGTGAGAGCAGAAGCAAACCCGATTTTAAAAAATCCACCTTAAACTCCCACTAATTTTTGCATTTAAACTTAAGAAATTCACATCTACCGCCATTACCACTACCATTTAGAATTGATACGACACTTAACGTTCCCTAAAATCACCCTCAGATCTATTTTAGGGATTCACTTAAATTATGGCATGCATGTAAATCATTGCATGCCATCGCAAAGTCTGAGGTAATGTTCAACTTATGGTAGAATTATGCATAAAAGGTGTTAATGTCACATAAAGATTCATAGTTTTGGAATAAATTGCCTTGAGATCACTAGTCTGTCTGGCACAGAGGAAATGCGTAAGAAGAAATATACGCTGCCAAAGGCGGACATACATATGTTTGTGGCAATCTTTCCTTTCACATGGGATATTGATAAAATTGCCTTTTAAATGAAAATCCATATATTTATGACTTGGGTGGTATTGTACCCAGGGACATTATAAATCAAAAGAAAATTAGATTGGTTTAAATAGGCAAAGTGTTGGCATATGCTCCACCCTGCTCGTTAATTCGTCTTATTTTGTGTATAGTGGCGTATACGTGGCATTATTGTTATTGCCTATACGCCATAGTGGACTAGAATGACTTTGGGATTGAAAACAAAATCAAATAGTCGACTTTTGTACATTGTGACTTTTTCAAAATTTAGAAAAGTTGACTTCGCGTTGAGTTCGCGAAATTTCGAGTTTTCGACATTTTAAAATGTTGGAGCAGTCAATATTAATTAATTAATTGGAAAAGTCGACACATCGAGTTTTTATCACAATGGACGGAATAGTCTAAGTGAGCCCGAAAACAAATCGGGCTGCCACTTTAACCACATTTTAAAACTGTCGATTTTTGATTAATTAATTGGAAAAGTCAACTCATCGAGTTTTTATCACAATGGACGGAATAGTCTAAGTGAGCCTGAAAACAAATGGGGCTGTCACTTTAACCACATTTTAAAACTGTCGATTTCCGTAGCCAGAGTCGTTTCAAGATGTCCTGACCAAATCTTGTGCCTGCCATTAAGGACATTGATCGATAAAATTCAGAGGGTTTCTGATCTCCTATTTCCGAATCAGACAAAACCTTATCCAAACGTCTACCTTCACTAATTGTGTGTCTCTGAATCAAAACATCTTTCAAATGTTCATATCTATTTTCACTAGGGGGATTCTGAATCACATCCAAAACGGTCATAATTACTTCCTGTGGCAAAGCTGTATTCATATTTTGTCTTATCCACTGAGATCCCTTTGATTGCAAATTGCATTTCGGCATGGATAAACCATGCTTCTGGACAATTAGTCCAAAAATTCGGTAGTTTTATTGATGCAGCGGAAACTTCGGTGCCGTTAGTCCTATTCAACATATTGTAACCGTTAGGCAATACAGATTGCTCGTTAATTCCCCCACTGTTGTTACAAGGATCGGTTGAACCTTGGTTTTCTGTGCGCGTTGGTGAGTTTGGCATTGTTAGTTCAGGGAAGCAGTTCACAAAATAAAAACTTATAATAAGACCAGACACAATAATGTATAAATAGTATTGGAGTATAGGGGTGTATGTGTTATACAAATAATGAAAATGTAATATACTTGATATGAATGTGGCAAAATTTTAACCACTAGGAGCTTGGGTTTATCTCTAGATTCTTTGACTTCCTAGCTGTTATAAATTTCTTGTATCCAAAGCCAATGTTTTAGAGCTATTTGATGGTATCCGAATGGTGAGGATTGATGAGAGGAATGAGATGAGATGAATAACTTCACATAAAACTATTATTTGGGTAATTGATGCTAGACTTCAAGAAATCCAATTTTTAGATTTGATACGTTGTCTCAAACCGCGCACCAGAAACTTCTCCCCGATTTGTAATACATCCGATTCTATTGTCTCAATCAAGATTATATTGTTGGAATTCAATTGCAGTTATTTTGATTGACGCAATCGCTTATTTCTAGGTTCAATCGGGTAGGATCGCCAAATTGTAGTCTCCCCCCCATGAAAGACTTATTTTTATATTTTATAGAAATTCAGTTTATTTCTGTGTGATTACAAAGTCAATTCTTGAATGGAAAAAATGTATTTGAACAAACTAAAAAAAACTATATTTATAAAATTCAATGTGTACTGAGTTGATAGTAGATATTTCAAAAACAAGTAAAAATAGCAACAGAGTGTACCTACAGACCTTTACAAATTCTGGTAAATCGACTTTTCAAGTTTGAGTTTAAGAATTTTTGGTAAAATTGTTTTGCGAGTTTTAAATTTTGTGTAAAAGTCGATTTTCGAGTTTCCGACTTTTTGGAAAGTGACTTTTCAAGTTTTTGAAATTTTAATAGCCAACTTTTAGATTTCTGGGCTCTTTTGAAAAAATCGATTTATTCAAATATTTAAAAGAGTCGACTTTTTGAGTTTAAGAATTTTTGTTTTGCGAGTTTTCGACTTTTTATACCCTGCGCCACACTGTGGAACAGGGTATTATGTGCATATGTTTGCAACACCCAAAAGGAGACGAGATAGACACATGGTGTCTTTGGCAAAAATGCTCAGGGTGGGCTCTTGAGTCGATATAGCGATGTCCGTCTGTCCGTGAACACATTTTTGTAATCAAAGTCTAGGTCGCAGTTTTAGTCCAATCGACTTCAAATTTGGCACAAGTATGTGTTTTGGCTCAGAATAGAACCCTATTGATTTTGGAAGAAATCGGTTCAGATTTAGATATAGCTCCTATATATATATTTCGCCCGATATGGACTTATATGGCCCCAGAAGCCAGAGTTTTACCCCAATTTGCTTAAAATTTTGCACAAGAAGAACAATTAGTACTATAGTCAAGTGTGCCAAATTTTATTGAAATCGGTTCAGATTTAGATATAGCTCCCATCAAGGCCGTATTCAGGGGGGGGTGAGGAAACCCCCCCCCCGAAATGAATGAATATTTTTATATAAATAAATATATATATATATTTATCTGCATAGAAAAATCTTATCGAAGATGTTGAAGGAAAGCTGAAGGTTTTATTTTGAAAACGCTTACCTATAAAACTTGCACAAATCCTAGAATACTAGTTGAAAAGCCCGTCAAACGACGGTCGAAAAAAACAAATTGGTTTTGTTCTCGCACCACAAATTTCATTTTTGGAAAATGTATTTCTGCTTTTTATGTGTGTTTGTTGTTCTTTTTGTGAACATGACTCGCTTTGTTTGGCCATAGCAACAACAACGAAACAGCCAAACACACATGTGTAAATGAAATGGCGCAAAACCTGCGAAAAGAACTTGCCTAATTCAGCGATGGAAGCACTTGGAGAGTGCAATAAAGAGATATTTCCAAACGTGCATATTCTTTTAAAAATTTTGGTCACTTTGCCAGCAACTCAGGGATGGAAAATACAATTTTTAAGAAAGTACAAAAAAGGTATTTTTTGAGCGGAAAGGTACTTTTTACTAAATTTCAACAAAAATTTCACTGGAAGATTATTGTTAAGAGACTGAATTTTAAAGAAAATAAAATTTTGAAAAATTTTTCTATATAAATAAAATTTTGCAAAAATTTTCTATAGCCGGCTCTCATACAAAAACCTTTTTTTCGGAAGGTTCAAGTGTGGTCTATTGTTGGGTTTAATGAACTGCCTGAATTTATTCTTATAATTGGTTGATAGTTTTGCTGCAAGTAGGGGATGCTGATGAGGAATGTGGTAATTCCGAAACGTGCGTCCATCCAACCATCTTGCAGTCTATAGGGCTTTGCCCAAATAAATTTGAAAAAAATTCTTTTCCTCTGTTGGTTAAGCTACACTTGTAGTTTAGTCAATGCAATAAAAAAACAGCAACAATGCTTAAAGAACAAAACCAATAATAACAAAACAAAACGAAGGGAAATAAAATTTTGCAAAAAAATTCTATAGAAAAAAATGTTGCAAAATTTTTTCTATAGAAATAAAGTTTTGCAAAAATTTCCTATAGAAATAACATTTTTACAAAATTTTCAATTGAAATAAAATTTTGACAAAATTATCTATACAAATAAAATTTTGCAAAAATTCTATATAGAAATAAAATTTAGACAACATTTTCTATCGAAATAAAAAATTGAGAATATAGAATCACATTCTTTTTTCGACTAAAACATTCTTGAAGTTCAATAAAATCCTGTTTTTGACTATATCTTTTACAAAATCGAGATTTTCTTCCTACATGAACATGTCTGTTTTGCCATATTTGTAAAAGACTATTAGCAAATAAGGTTGATAAAGACTTTCTCAAAATATTAAAATATTTTGTCAAAGCTATTGTACCATAAATCTGATATCGACTCAAAAATGTCTACACAAAAGGTACTAAATCATTCACGGGGGTACTACGGTACTGACCGGGGTAAAAATGTATTGAAAAAAGTACTTTAGTACTGCATTTTCCATCCCTGCAGTTACTACGTGCTCATCCGAACGTTCATTTTCAATAATGAAGAGATTAAAGACGTATCTTAGAAATTCGACTGGCGAGAGTAGACTCAATGGATTGGCATTAATGTCGGTTCATCGCCGAATAAATGTGCCGACTGAAGAAGTAATTGATTTATTTGCTGCCCAAAAAGCCCGTCGGCTCAATTTAATATTGTAAAAATATTGTATACATACCTTTGCATAAATAAAATGTTCTACACATGGGACTATATGAATATTTTTTTTAAAGTTGAAATCGATTTTCGAATGTTCGGGGTATTGGAAAAGTGGACTTTTCGAGTTCTTATAATTATTTTCTTTGATTTTCTTCGACCTTTTTATGTTATAATAATAAATTAATGATTTTTCAAGCTCAAGGTCTTTTTTGAATATTTTATTTATTTTTTTCAATATTTCGCGATTGCCATATTGAATCACTTCTTCAGGGGGTCTACAATAGATTTTTAGAAATTACATTTCACAAATATCGCAGTATTAAAAAATTATAAAATTTTAAATAAGCCTACAAATTATTTTCTTTTAGTCAATAAAGGGTGATACGGTCAAAATTTGGTCAATATAAACTTGACGTCTTTCTTTCAATTTTGCATTTAAAAAACCTGAACACCCCTCATTTTGAAGGTGTGTGTGTTAAATGTTGCTTCTATTTTGATTTTGGAATTCACTCTTCAGTTGTCAAAATGCCGTCTAAGCAAGAAGAGCAGCGTATCAAAATTTTGCTCGCGCATCGCGAAAATCCGAGCTACTCGCACGCAAAGCTGTCAAAATCGCTAAAAGTTGCCAAATCAACCGTTACAAATGTAATTAAAGTGTTTGGGGAACGTTTGTCGACAGCCAGGAAGTCTGGATCGGGGGGAAATCGAAAACCGGAAGCCGCTGAGACGACAAAGAGAGTTGCCGGTAGTTTCAAGCGAAACCCTAACCTCTCTCTCCGAGATGCCGTGCATCGAGCCAAAAAACGAGCCGGACTATCGACGTACAAGAAGGTAATGACTCCAAATCGCGATGATAAACAAAATACGACGGCCAAAGCGCGATCCCGGAGGCTGTACACGACGATGCTGGCGAAGTTTGTAATGGACGTGGTAATGGACGACGAAACCTACGTCAAAGCCGACTACAAGCAGCTTCCGGGACAGGAGTTTTATACGGCAAAAGGAAGGGGAAAGGTAGCAGATATTTTCAAGCGCATAAAACTGTCAAAGTTCGCAAAGAAATATCTGGTTTGGCAAGCCATCTGTACCTGTGGCTTGAAAAGCAGCATTTTCATAGCTTCCGGGACTGTCAACCAAGAAATTTACGTGAAAGAGTGTTTGAATAAACGTCTGATGCCTTTCCTGCAGAAACACGGTTGTTCCGTACTGTTTTGGCCGGATTTGGCATCTTGCCAATACGGTAAAAAGGCCATGGAGTGGTACGCCGCCAACAACGTGCAGGTGGTTCCCAAGGACAAGAACCCTCCCAACACGCCAGAGCTCCGCCCAATTGAGAAATACTGGGCTATTGTCAAGCGGAACCTAAAAAAGACCAAAACAAATATATACAGCACTAAGGTCGGCCGGGCCGAATCTTAAATACCCACCACCATGATTCAAATATTAGGGTTTCCTTTGAAATTTCAGGAGGGCTTGAGGATTTGAGAACACTTCCCGAAGATAAATTTAAAGATTTCACCTATGAGGACTATATCAGATTCAGGATTCATAAGAACCATTTTTGTTTGAGGTTTAGAGGAATCATTAACATCTCTTGTAAGGGTGCAAGAAAATTATAAAATGACGTCTTGATTTGAAATCTTTAATCTGTAGAAGTAAAATCTGGAAATTTTACATTGAATTTCAAGCAATTTTCATGATCAGTGCGCCTTCTACACCCTCAAGAAGTGAAGTCGGTCTATATGTAGGCATCACCAAATGGACCGATAAAAACATAATCCGATACACGTTTTTGTGAGCCTAAAACACCAGAATACTTACAATTTCAGGCAAATCAGATAAAAACTACGGTTTCTAGAAACCCAAGGAGTTAAATCGGGAGATCGTTCTTATGGCTATGGGCTATACTAAAATATGGACCGATACTCACCGTTTTATGACCCGAAAATACCACTAGATTTCCAATTTCAGGCAAATAGTATGAAAACTTCGGATTCTAGAAGCCCAAGAAGTAAAATCTGGAAATCGGTCTATATGGGGGCTATACAATACCTACAATACCTCTAGATTTCCAATTTCAGGAAAATTGAATAAAAACTGCGGTTTCTATAAGCCCAAGAAGTAAAATCGGGAGATCGGTCTATATGGGGGCTATACCAAAACATGGACCGATACTCACCATTTTTGGCACACCTCTTTATGGTCATAAAATACCTCTAGATTTCAAATTTCAGGCAAATTGGATAAAAACTACGATTTCTATAAGCCCAAGACCCCAAATCGGGAGGTCGGTTTATATGGGGACTATATCAAAACCGGGACCGATATAGCCCATCTTCAAACTTGACCTGCCTGCAGACAAAAGAGGAGTTTGTGCAAAATTTCAGCTCGATTGCTTCATTATTAAAGACTGTAGCGTGATTACAACAGACTGACAGACAGACGGACATCGTTATATCGTCTTAGAATTTCTCCCTGACCAAGAATATATATACTTTATATAGTCGGAAATCGATATTTCGATGTGTTACAAACGGAATGACAAACTTATTACACCCCCGTCACCATTCTATGGTGGTGGGTATAAAAACTGCTAAGGACGAGCAGCAGTTCAAGGCAAACTGGCTTTCTGCGGCGAAGAAGGTGGACAAGGTGGCTGTACAAAATCTGATGGTAGGTGTCAAGCGTAAGGCCCGGCAATTCGGATTAGGAAAAGCGAAAACCTAACTGAATATTTTCCCTGAATTTTATACTAATTGAACTTGAAAAAGAAATTTAATTTGATTTTTTAAATAAACGATTTCACCGATTTACACGCGTTTTCCCTTGACCAAATTTTGACCGTATCACCCTTTAATTGCCAATAAGTCTTATAAATTGATGTTAATTTATAAATATCGGACGGATACATTTACATCACAATATAATTTCTAAAAATCTATTGTAGACCCCTGAAGAAGCGATTCAATATGGCAATCGCGAAATATTGGGAAAAATAATTAAAATATTCGGCATTTTCTAATTTTAGAAAACTTTACTATTTGGCCTTTTGTGTTTTTCAAATATTGAAACATTAGACTTTTTGACATTTCAAATTATTCATAATTTGGAAAAGTTGATTTTTTGACATTTCAATTTTTTCAACTTTTTACAAATAATATCGACTATTTGAGGGGTTTTAGACGATGCAATTGGTTGCGTGCAATTTTTTGTATTCTCTTTTAAAGTTGCTTCTTAAAAACTTCAGCATTTATACGTTGAAATTTTTCATGCAATCGCTTGAAATTTCAAGTTTCAGAAATGTCAAAAAATTGCAAGAGGAACGGAAAACATGAAATTTTTTCTACCCCCTTTGCTTCTCTACCCCGTTTGCCTACAAACAAGAATTGCGTGCAATTATTGCATGCAATTATTGCATCGTCTAAAACCCTTCTTTGAAAGTCTTTTTAAAATTTGAACATTTTGACCCTTTCAAAATTTGGAAGAGTTGAGTTTCCTATTTTTTTTTTAAATTTTGAGCTGCAGGTAAAGTGGATAATTTTATACATTTACCGAATGTCTGCACATATGTATTTTTGAAATATTTGATATCATCCACAAATATTGTCCGAGTTGTCATAGAAATATTTGCATTCCTCAGTAATCAAATGTCGACTATTGGATTTTTTATTTCAAAAATCGATTAATCGATTTTGGCCAATATCAAAAGTCAATTATTGGATTTGATTGGATTATACACAGATACCAAAAGTCGATTGAAAATTACAAAAAGACGACTTCGTCGAACAGTCGGCTAATCGTAAAGTTGATTTTAGACTTTTGTATCCCTATTATGAATACGAAAAATAATATGCGGATGTTCTTAAATTCAAAATTTCCAGGAATATGTTTTAAATCAGGACTTAATAGACTTTAATAAATCAAAAGCTAAGGAACGTTGCAACATTCAGCCAGAACTAGTGACCTTATTCTTATAGTTTTGGGAAATTACACAATTAATATCTATTTATTTAGTGTTATGTATTAACCATAATAATAAATTATGAAAACTAAGAGGATATATCAATTTATATACAAATAGAAAATTACAAAATAATGTACTTCACTATATTTAATTTATTAATAATTGTGGCGAGTTCATTATTAAATTTTTGTGTAAAATTTTGACTTTATTTTATTGATATTTTGCTGTCTTGTTCTGTCTAATGCCTCAGCTAATTACCCCTGGTAAGCATTATTTGAATTTGCCCAGTGGCACGTAGAACAAATTATAAATCAATTATCTAAACATGATTATAGATATTTAATTTTCCCTTACCCTCGCACAAAAAACCAATATCCTCTGGCTAGGGTTGGCATTTTCTCCCCACTATCATAGGGGTATTTCAAGCTTCATTTAATCCGAATTAATTAAAAACTATTTTATGTGTATGCTGTTGTAATTTGCAAATGTAACGCATGGTGTATGATTCATAGATATGTATGTATAATTATTGTACCCCATACTTTCTACATTTGCATTTGTATAAATGATTTTTGTTTTATTTGTATACATTTCCATTATATTTAAATAAATTTATTGTATATTTTTACAAAGTAAATACTCGGAAAACATTAAACTGTTTTATGAGAAAATTACCTACAAACCCAAAAAAAAAAAAAAAAACAAGTAAGGAAAGTCTAAAGTCGGGCGGAGCCGACTATATTATATCCTGCACCACTTTGTAGATCTAAATTTTCGATACCATATCACATCCGTCAAATGTGTTGGGGGCTATATATAAAGGTTTGCCCCAAATAAATACATTTAAATATTACTCGATCTGGACAGAATTTGATAGACTTCTACATTTTGTATGTAGATACAAAATTTAAGTCGGCTAATGCAATAGGGTGGAATACAATGTTAGTAAAAAACAAGTATATACGGCCGTAAGTTCGGCCAGGCCGAATCTTATGTACCCTCCACCATGGATTGCGTAGGAACTTCTACTAAAGGCTGTCATCCACAATCGAATTACTTGGGTTGCGATAACACTTGCCGATGGCAAGGTATCGTAAAACTTTTTAACACTGTCTTCTAAATTGTAAGTTAGTCCATAAGGGGTATATATTAAACCAAAAAGAAAGGCCGATTAAATACGTATATAATTCAGTTTGACAAAATTTTCTATAGAAATAAAATTTTGACAAAATTTTCTATAGAAATAAAAACTTGACAAAATTTTCTATAGAAATAAAATGTTGACAAAATTTTCTATGGAAGTAAAATGTTGACAAAATTTTGTATAGCAATAAAATTTTGACAAAATTTTCTATAAAAATAAAATGTTGACAAAATTTTCTATAGAAATAAAATGTTGACAAAATGTTCTATAGAAATAAAATGTTGACAAAATTGTCTATAGAAATAAAATGTTGACAAAATTTTCTACAGAAATAAATTTTTTACAAAATTTTCTATAGAAATAAAATTTTGACAAAATTTTCTATGGAAATAAAATGTTGACAAACATTGCTATAGAAATAAACTTTTTACAAAACTTTCTATAGAAATGAAATTTTGACAAAACTTTCTATAGTAATAAAATTTGACAATTTTTACATGGCTGTTAGAGGCCATATACTAACGAAATGTATCAAATTTCAACCGCATCGGATGACTTTTGCTCCTCCAAGAGGCTCCGGAGGTCAAATCTGGGGATCGGTTTATATGGGAGCTATATATAATTATGAACCGATATGGACCAATTTTTGCATGGTTGTTAGAGACCATATACTAACACCACGTACCAAATTTCAATCGGGTAGGATGAAGTTTGCTCCTCCAAGATCCTTCGGAGGTCAAATCTGGGGATCGGTTTATATGGGAGCTATATATATTTATGGACCGATATGGACCAATTTTTGCATGGTTGTTAGAGACCGTATACTAACATCAGGTACCAAATTTCAACCGGATCGGATGAATTTTGCCCCTCCAAGAGGCTCCGGAGGTCAAATCTGGGGATCGGTTTATATGGGGGCTATATATAATTATGGACCGATATGGACCAATTTTGGCATGGTTGTGAGAGACCGTATACTTAGACCACGTACCAAATTTCAACCGGATCGGATGAATTTTGCTGCTCCGGAAGGCTCCGCAAGCCAAATTTGGGGATCGGTTTATATGGGGGCTATACGTAAACGTGGGCCGATATGGCCCATTTTCAATACCATCCGACCTACATCAATAACAACTACTTGTGCCAAGTTTCAAGTCGATAGCTAGTTTCGTTCGGAAGTTAGCGTGATTTCCACAGACGGACGGACAGCCGGACAGACGGACGGACGGACGGACATGCTTAGATCGACTCAGAATTTCACCACGACCCAGAATATATATACTTTATGGGGTCTTAGAGCAATATTTCGATGTGTTACAAACGGAATGACAAAGTTAATATACCCCCATCCTATGGTGGAGGGTATAAAAATATGGGAAACATTTAAATCTGAAGCAATTTTAAGGAAACTTTGCAAAAGTTTATTTATGATTTATCGCTCGATATATATGTATTAGAAGTTTAGGAAAATTAGAGTCATTTTTACAACTTTTCGACTAACCAGTGGCGATTTTACAAGGAAAATGTAGGTATTTTGCCATTTTTGTCGAAATCAGAAAAACATATATATGTGAGCTATATCTAAATCTGAACCGCTTTCAACCAAGTTTGGCACGCATAGCTACAATGCTAATTCTACTCCCTGTGCAAAATGTTAACTAAATCGGAGCAAAAAATTGGCCTCTGTGGTCATATGAGTGTAAATCGGGCGAAAGCTATATATGGGACATATATATAAATCTGCACCGATTTCAACCAAATTTGACACGCATTGCCACAAAGCTAATTCCACTCCCTGTGCAAAATTTCAACTAAATCGGAGCAAAAAATTGGCCTCTGTGGTCATATGAGTGTAAATCGGGCGAAAGCTATATATGGGAGATATATCTAAATCTGAACCGATTTCAACCAAATTTGGCACGCATAGCTATAATGCTAATTCTACTCCCTGTGCAAAATGTTCACTAAATCGGAGCAAAAAATTGGCCACTGTAGTCATATGAGTGTAAATCGGGCGAACGGTATATTTGGGAGCTATATCTAAATCTTAACCGATTTTAATAAAATTCGGCATACTTGACTACACTACTAATTGTACTCCTAGTGCAAAATTTCAACCAAAATGGTGTAAAACTCTAGCTTCTGGGACCGTATTAGTCCATATCGGGCGAAAGATATATATGGGAGCTATATCTAAATCTGAACCGATTTCAATGAAATTTGGCACACTTGACTATAGTACTAATAGTTCTTCTTGTGCAAAATTTTAAGCGAATTAGGGTAAAACTCTGGCTTCTGGGTCTATATAAGTCCATATCGGGCGAAATATATATATGGGACCTATATCTAACTCTGAACCGATTTGCTCCAAAATCAATAGGGTTCTATTCTGAGCCAAAACACATACTTGTGCCAAATTTGAAGTCGATTGGACTAAAACTGCGACCAAGACTTTAATTACAAAAATGTGTTCACGGACAGACGGATATGGCTATATCGACTCAGGAGCCCACTCTGAGCATTTTTGCCAAAGACACCATGTGTCTATCTCGTATCCTTCTGGGTGTTGCAAACATATACACTAACGTATAATACCCTGTTCCACAGTGTGGCGCAGGGTATAATTACGAAATTAATTGGTACAGTAATTGATTCTTGGTTTAATTAAGATTTGATTCGATTAAATTTTCAATTCAGTTAAAATTAAAAAATTATTTAGAAATTTTTTCAATGATGTTTTCACTATCAAATATTTAACTAAATATTATTTCATTTTGTGAGATGTAGATTGGTTTAAATAGGCAACGTATTGTTATAGGCTCCTCCTTAAACCTAGTATTAAGATCACGTTTTCGCACGAAAAACTGTTATACTCCATATAAAAAACGTTAGCGAGGAATAAATGCAAAATTTTAGTTTTGAGCATTTTCAAACATATATTTATACAAACCTGAATTTTTCGCACGAAAAAATAGGCAGGTATATTATTTCGCATAAATAAGTTAACATCCCTTGGTTTTAGACCCTATTTACGGAGATAGATGAACATATTCGTTTTTCGCAGAAGCGAAATTAGTACTAAGCATTATGCGTTAATATCTAATTGTCCATTGTGGCGTACGTGAATTGGGTATTATTGCTCATACGCACTAGTGGACTTGTATGACTTATGGTCACAGGTCGAAATAAAAGTAATCAAGCAAAATTTGAAGAAAGTTTTACCAACAAACTACCAAATAAAAAAAAAATATTTTTGTTTTTATCACATTTTTGTGATTATTATCAAAAAAATTCATCATTCAAAGAAATGTTTTATTATTATATTTTTTATATTATTTTAATATTTTATAATCACTCCTAATAGCGACAATTTATTTAGGTGTATAAATATCCAATGAATTATAAATGTGTCGCAGTTTTAAATATTTTTAGTTTACACTAATATGGGAAAATTACTGTTTTTACCATCAATGTAGAACTTACCCAAAAAATTGTGTTTCTGTAGAAACTTTTGTCAAGATTTTATTTTTACAAAAAAAAAAAAATTGTCAAAATTTTATATTTATATAAAATTTTTTCAAAATTTTATTTCTGTTTCATATTTTGCTCAAATTTTGTTTTATTTATATAAAGAATTTTATAAATATTTTATTTCTATCGAAGATATTATCAAAATATTATTTCTATAGAAAATTTTGTCAAAATTTTATTTCTGTAGAAAATTTTGTTAAAAATATTATTTCTATAGAAAATTTTGTTAAAAATTTTATTTCTATAGAAAATTTTGTCAAAATTGTATTTCGTATTGTTGTTGTTTTTTATTGCAGCTTAAAACCATACATTGACTAAACTACAAGTGTAGCTTAACCAACAGAGGAAAAGGAGGATTCAAGTGTGGTTTATTGTTGGGTTTAATGAACTGCCTGAATTTATTCTGATAATTGGTTGATAGTTTTGCTGCAAGTAGAGGATGCTGATGAGGAATGTGGTAATTCCGAAATGTGCGTCCATCCAAGCATCTTGCAGTCTATAGGGCTTTGCCCAAATAAATTTGACAAACATTCTTTTCCTCTGCTGGTTAAGCTACACTTGTAGTTTAGTCAATGTATGGTTTTAAGCTGCAATAAAAAACAACAATAATGCTTAAAGAACAAAACTTAAAGAAAAAAACAATAACAAAACAAAAAGAATGGAAAAATTGTATTTCTTTAGAAAATTTTGTCAAAATTGTATATCTATAGAAAATTTTTTCAAAATTGTATTTCTATAGAAAATTTTGTCAAAAGTTTATTTCTATAGAAAATTTTATTAAACTATTTGGCAGAAAATTTTGTCAAAATTTTATCAAAATTTTATTTCTATAGAAAATTTTATCAAAAGCTTATTTCTATAGAAAACTTTATTAAAATATTAGTTCTATAGACAATTTTATCACCATATTAATTCCATAGACAATTTTGCCAACATTTTATTTCTATAAAAATTCTGTTCAAATTCTATTTCAATAGAAAATTGTGTCAAAATTTATATTCTATAGAAAATTTTGTCAAAAATTCTTTTCTTTAGAAAATTTTTTCAAATTTTTTTTCTGTAGAAAATTTTGTCAAAAATTTTGTTCTATCAAAAATTTTGTCGAATTTTTTTTCTATAGAAAATTTTGTCAAAATTTTTTTTGCTATAGACAATTTTGTCAAAATTTTATTTCTATAGGAAATTTTGCCAAAATTTTATTTCTATAGAAAATATTATCAAATGTTTATTTCTATGGAAAATTTTATCAAATTATTAGTTCCATAGAAAATTTTCTCAAAAACTTATTTCTGTAGAAAATTTTTTCAAATTTTTATTTTCTAGAAGTTTTTGTCAAATTTTTTTTTATCTAGAAAATTTTGTTAAAAATTTTATTTCTTTAGAAATTTTTGCCAGACTTGTATTTCTCTAGAAAATTAAAAATTTTATTTATCTAGAAAATTTTGTTAAAAATTTTATTTCTATCGAAAATTTTGTCAAAATTTTATTTCGTTCGTTCGTTTTGTTTTGTTATTGTTGTTTTTTTCCTTTAGTCATTGTTGTTGCTTTTTTGATTTCAGCTTAAAAACAGGAATTGACTAAACTACAAGTGTAGCTTAACTAACAGAGGAAAAGAATGTTTGTCAAATTTATTTGGACAAAGCCCTATAGACTTCAAGGTGGTTGGATGGACGCACGTTTCGGAACTACCACATTCCTCATCAGCATCCTCTTGCAGCAAAACTAAAAAAAAACCTTTTTTTCGGAAGGTTCAAGTGTGGTTCACCTTGGGTTTATTGAACTGCCTGAATTTATTCTGATAATTGGTTGATAGTTTTGTTGCAAGTAGAGGATGCTGATGAGGAATGTGGTAATTCCGAAACGTGCGTCCATCCAAACATCTTGCAGTCCTGTAGAATGTTGTCAAATCAATTTGACAAACATTCTTTTCCTCTGTTGGTTAATCTACACTTGTAGTTTAGTCAATGCATGGATTTAAGCTGAAATAAAAAAACAACAGTTTATTTCTAAGGAAATTTTATCAAAATATTTTGGCAGAAAATTTTGTCAAAATTTTGTTTCTTTAGAAAATTTTATCAAAATTTTATTTCTATAGAAAACTTTATCAAAATATTAGTTCTGTAGACAATTTTATCACCATACTATTTCCATAGACAATTTTACCAACATTTTATTTCTATAAAAATTCTGTCCAAATTCTATTTCTATAGAAAATTGTGTCAAAATTTATATTCTATAGAAAATTTTGTCATTTTTTTTCAAATTTTTTTTCTATAGAAAATTTTGTCGAAATTTTTTTCTACAGAAAAATTTGTCAAACATTTTTTTCTATAGAAAATTTTGTCAAAATTTTATTTCTATAGAAAATTTAGCCAAAATTTTATTTCTCTAGAAAATTTTATCAAAATATTAGTTCTATAGAAAATTTTCTAAAAAATTTATTTCTATAGAAAATTTTGTCAATTTTTTTTTATAGAAGTTTTTGTCAAAATTTTATTTATCTAGAAAATTTTGTTAAACATTTTATTTATCTAGACATTTTTGTCAAAGTTTTATTTCTATATTGCAAAATGTCGAAAATTCGACTTGTCATTTTTTTTAATTTTGCATTTTTGAAATTTTCTATATCGGAAATTTTGTTGAAGAAAATTTTGTCAAAATTTTATTTCTGAAAAAATTTTGTCAACATTTTATTTCTAAAAAAAAATTGTCAACATTTTATTTCTAAAAATAATTTGTCATAATTTTAGTACTATAGAAAATTTTGTCAAAATTTTATTTCTATAGAAAATGTCAAAATTTTATTTCTATAGAAAATTTTGTCAAAATTTTATTTCTATAGAAATTTAAAAAAAAAAAAAAAAAATATTTCTATAGAAATTTAAAAAAAAATATTTCTATAGAAAATTTGGCCAAAATTGTATGTCCTATAGAAAATTTTGTCAAAATTTTATTTCTATAGAAAATTTTACCAATATTTTTTTTTTTCTATAGAAGAATTTGTCAAGGTTTGATATCTGTAGAAAAATTTGTCAAAGTTTTACTTCTATCCAAAATTTTATTTCTATCGCAAATTTTATTTCTGTAGAAAATTTTGTCAAAATTTAAATTCTTTAGAAAATTTTGTGAAAATTTTAATTCTATAGATAATTTTATTTATTTTTCGTTATATAGAAATTTGTCAAAATTTTATTTCTATAGACAATTTTGTCAAAATTTTATTTATATAGAAAATTTTATCAAAATGTTTTACTTCTATCGAAAATTTTATTTCTATCGCAAATTTTATTTCTGTAGAAAATTTTGTCAAAATTTAAATTATATTGAAAATTTTGTCAAAATTTAAGTACTTTAGAAAATTTTGTGAAAATTTTAATTCTATAGATAATTTTATCTATTTTTCGTTATATAAAAATTTGTCAAAATTTTATTTCTATAGACAATTTTGTCAAAATTTTATTTCTGTAGGCAATTTTGTCAACATTTTATTTATATAGAAAATTTTATCAAAATGTTACTTCTATAAATAATTTTGTCAAAATTTTATTTCTATAGACAATTTTGTCAAAATTTTATTTCTATAGACAATTTTGTCAAAATTTTATTTCTATAGACAATTTTATCAAAATGTTTTACTTCTATCGAAAATTTTATTTCTATCGCAAATTTTATTTCTGTAGAAAATTTTGTCAAAATTTAAATTCTATTGAAAATTTTGTCAAAATTTAAGTACTTTAGAAAATTTTGTGAACATTTTAATTCTATAGATAATTTGATCTATTTTTCGTTATATAAAAATTTGTCAAAATTTTATTTCTATAGACAATTGTGTCAACATTTTATTTCTGTAGACAATTTTGTCAAAATTTTATTTATATAAAAATTTTTTATAAAAATGTTACTTCTATGGATAATTTGTCAAAATTTTATTTCTATAGAAAATTTTGTCAAAATTTTATTTCTATAGAAAATTTTGTCCACATTTTTGTTTCTATAGTAAAAATTTGAATTATCAACTATTTGGAAAGGTCGACTTTTCGATTGAAATTGATTAAGTTGAAATTAAAGCATATTTGATTTGAAAAGAAGTTTAATATATATTTATTTTCAGTTTTTGATTGACAGTAATTTTCTTCAAATATTTGCCTAGTGTGACCCCACGCTTAGGGATTGTATTAAAAATTTCAACTTTTCAATATTTTAAAATATTCGAAAAATCAACTTTTCGATTTTTAAAATTTTTGAATAGTAGACTTTTTTAGAATTCGATTAAAGTTATTTTAAATTCAATTTAAATTTTTATTGGAAAATGTCCGTCAATATTTTTCCAGCAAAAATTATGTTTATAAATTTTTTCTAAAAATCGATTTTCTACCTCTGGTAATAGGTTGCCTCCACAATCCAATCTTACCTAGATAAAGTGTCGTACTTCTACTCTAAATTTCTTAAATAACCCAATTGTTATTACATATCCTTATTCTCCTCTGAATACCACATTCATTTTCTCACAAATTACATATAGTTACCCTTTTGCCATATAGATATTTAACTTTCATTTAACTCTGACGCAAACAACAACCAAAACTAGAAATAATGTAGAGCAAACCTTTTGTTTGTCAATTCCCCATTTAATTTGCCATCTACTTAGAGATCCTTATCACAAAAAAAGGCAAGAACAACGGTGTAGAAGACAGAATTAAGGACCACCCCTCCCCATGTAAAAAGTTCTGGTCATTCACTCAGTGGTATTGGGATAAAATGGGGGTCACTGCTCGATTGGGAATAAAGCGAGAACTTTAAAAAGGTAACAATGTTCTAACAACAGTCACCTGTCAATAGTCCTTTTTACAGTTAACAATATCACTATGGTCCTTTTTAAAGGATGTTGTTGATGATGATGCTGCTGCTGGTCTTATTCCCTATATCCTGAAGTTTTGTACTGCTTTCATAAAATTTTGCCTCACTCCCTGGGGTAACATAATATTACACTGAAAGAAGGGCTAAATAGAAGGACTTCAAAAGAAAATTCAGACTGTAGAGGGTGTTCATTGTAGGATTTCTCCTTTTGGCTTATCAATTGATTTTGTTCACCTCTTCAAAGTTATCCTGGTTCCTGGTGGTTTTCAAAAAATGTTTTTTTCGTTATTTTGCTTTCGTTTCGGATCCTTAGCTCTATTACATTCAATACGTTTTATGGGTCATTTAGCAATTTTTCTCTATTAACTGGGTGCATTGTTAAAAATTCCTATACTTTGTTGCTTGACCATAGCCAACAATGATGATGTCAGTGCCTGTGACTTTGAGTGGTGCTGGCTGGCTGAATCAACAATCACTAGCACACATTTGCACACATACACACACACACCTGCACATATGCAAGCAAAGTTGAAATGACCAACCAGAGGTTTTAGCCAAAGAATTGGCTAGAGTCTAAGGTTTCCCTATTGCAAAATAAGTTCATTTCAATTTCAATTGATGTCCACTACTATGTAGATGACACTCACTCCCTGGATAGCTGGACTTCACCATAGAACTGCTGAATGTCAAATGTTCAAGTAAAGCTAGGTTCAAATTTCACTGTGTTTAGGTGGTTATTATTATCCTGCCAGTGAAGTTTATATGACATAGAATGTGGTCTTCTATGAACTTTAGAATTTTTTTTTATTCAATAAAAATGATGTTAAATCGGTTCTTTGTTTCTGTTGTTTTGAACATTGTTTTAGTATCGAATAAAAAGTGGTTTTTAATAACACCAGACTACAAAAGTGGGCAACGAAATTGAGAAATGGAACGGATAGCATGGCTGACTTTATGGAAAAAAACTTTGAGGTATCTTGCCTGAATTATAAGCTGTCTAGAGCATAATGCTATGTTTGAACGGAGAATATATAACATGTTTGTCGCAACCCTATTATTTTCTCAAAAATTGTGTATGCGATTTTGGCAAGCTTGTTTTTGTTTGGTGAGAAAACAATATTCTTGCGAGAATATTCCATATTCCCTGTCCAAAAATACCCAACAATAATTTTTGGAAGTTTTCCTTAAGGCACAACTTTAAAAGGACTTCAGATAATGTCCTCACAAATATGTTTTTATACCCTCCACCAAAGGATGGGGGTATATTAACTTTGTCATTCCGTTTGTAACACATCGAAATATTGCTTTAAGACCCCATAAAATATATATATTCTGGGCCGTGGTGAAATTCTGAGTCGATCTAAGCATGTCCGTCCGTCCGTCTGTTGAAATCATGCTAACTTCCGAACGAAACAAGTTATCGACTTGAAACTTGGCACAAGTAGTTGTTATTGATGTAGGTTGGATGGTGTTGCAAATGGGCCATATCGGTTCACTTTTACGTATAGCCCCCATATAAACGGACCCTCAGATTTGGCTTGCGTAGCCTCTAAGAGAAGCAAATTTCATCCGATCCTGCTGAAATTTGGTTCATAGTGTTGGTATATGGTCTCTGACAACCACGCAAAAATTGGTCCACATCGGTCCGTAGTTATATATAGCCCCCATATAAACCGATCCCCAGATTTGGCTTGCGGAGCCTCAAAGAGAAGCAAATTTCATCCGATCCAGCTGAAATTTGTTACATGGTTTTGGTATATGGTCTCTAACAACCACACAAAAATTGGTCTACTTCGGTCCATAATTATATATAGCCCCCATATAAACCGATTCCCAGATTTGGCTTGCGGAGCCTCAAAGAGAAGCAAATTTCATCCGATCCAGCTGAAATTTGTTACATGGTTTTGGTATATGGTCTCTAACAACCATGCAAAAATTGGTCTACATCGGTTCATAATTATATATAGCCCCCATATAAACCGATCCCCAAGTTTGGCTTGCGGAGGCTCAAAGAGAAACAAATTTCATCCGATCCGACTGAAATTTGGTGCATGATGTTGGTATATGGTTTCTAACAACCATGCAAAAATTTTTCCACATCGGTGCATAATTATATGTAGCCACCATATAAACCGATCCCCAGATTTGGCTTGCGGAACCTCTAGTAGAAGCAAATTTCATCCGATCCGGTTGAAATTTGGAACATGGTGTTAGTATGTGGTCTCTAACAACCGTGCCAGAATTGGCTCATATTGGTCCATTATTATATATAGCCCCCATATAAACCGTTCTCCAGATTTGACCTCCGGAGCCTCTTGGAGGAGCAAAATTCATCCAATCCGGTTCAAATGTGGAACGTGGTGTTAGTATATGGCCGCTAACAACCATTCCAAAATTGGTCCATATCGGTCTATAGTTATATATAGCCAATCCCCAATCACACAAAAATTGGTCCATATCGGTTCATAATCATGGTTGCCACTCGAGCCAAAAATAATCTACCAATATTTTATTTCTATAGAAAATTTTGTCAAAATATTATTTCTATAGAAAATGTTGTCAAAATTTTTGTTCTATAGAAAATTTTGTCAACATTTTATTTCTATAGAAAATTCTGTCCAAATTTTATTTCTATAAAAAATTTTGTCAAAATTTTATTTCTATAGAAAATTTTGTCAAAATTGTATTTCTATAGAAAATGTTGTCTAAATTTTACTTCTATAGAAAATGTTGTCAAAATGAATTACACTAGCCAACAACCATTTTGTGAATTGTTTCTAGCATATTTTTTCTAAACACGAAAATGATTTTTAAAAAATTTTCTGTCCATTGGTTTTCGAGATATAATTTTTTTAATTTTTTTTTTAATTTTTGGAGGTACACCTACAATTTTGAGCACATCTTTCGTTTTCTTTGACCTTTTTGATCCTACTACTCAAATTAAAGAAAATTGAGCCGTCTACAACTCATTCTCAGAAAATTTTCAAATCGGGTAAGTAGTTTGGATGTTAGCGGCTTAAAAAGTAAAAAACGGCGTTTTTTAAGTAAAAATGTGGCAAAAAAAAAAACATATAAAAATTCATATAAAATATAAATTTTATATAACGGCAATTTTTTGTTTTTTTACGTGTAGCTGGATTCTTTACAAAGAAATTAAGCCCTTACTTAACGACAAATCTGACAACAAATAGCGGACAGATAATTTTTTTGGTAATAGACTGAAATTCCGATATTTTACGATATTTTGATTTTCTTTATTTGCACAGCTTACACAGAGAAAACAAAATTCGTTACACGGCACGTGTAGAAATAGCAATCCTAAGCGGTTCGTATTTCGCCCTGCTAAATTCAATTCGTTAAATGTATAAAACAGAAAGTTACACGGGACATGTAGAAAGCTGCCCGCCACGTATAGAAAGGAAAAATTAAACGCTGCATGTAGAAAAGTTGGCTTATTTTGTTTTCTCTGTGTACCTACCCAACGCAAACGAATAAATACATTTGAAACTTAATTTTAAATAAACAAATTAGTTTTAGTATATTATTTTTTTAAATTTATTTAAGATTACCAAATCAACGCCAAAAAATGAATAAAAACAAAGATATAACTGTAAATTTAATGCCATGTGGAAAAACAGCTGACTTCTTCTTTGTTTTTTGTATTCGCTTCAATTGGTCTCACGTATTATGGTCCAAAAATAGTCACCCATCATAGCCGTGTCATAGATGCCCTGATAGCGTCGTTCCATAGCCTTCAATTCCTGATGAAAGCGCTCCCCGTGTTCGTCGCTCACGTCTCCTAAATTCTCAGGGAAGAAATCCAAATGGGAATGCAGAAAATGTATTTTAAGTGACATGTGCACTCCTACCCAAAAATGAAAAAAAGTGAACGCTATTTAAATTAACATTTTTTTAAAAAAACCTACCCATTGCCTGATTTTCTGAGAATGAGTTGTAGACGGCTCAATTTTCTTTAATTTGAGTAGTATTAGGATCAAAAAGGTCAAAGAAAACGAAAGATATGCTCAAAATTGTAGGTGTACCTCCAAAAATTAAATCTCGAAAACCAATCGACAGAAAATTTTTTAAAAATCATTTTCGTGTTTAGTAGGTCATAATCAATAAGAAAAAATATGCTAGAAACAATTCACAGAGAAAAGTTTGTTATTTGTTGCCTAGTGTTATTTATGTATTTATTAGACCTTGCAATTTAGAAGACGGTGTTAGGAATCTTTAAGATACGTTGCCATCAGCATATGTTACAGCAACCCAAGTAATTCGAGTGTGGATGACAGTTTTCAGTAGAAGTTTCTACGCAAGCCGTGGTGGAGGATACATAAGCTTCGGCCTGGCCGAACTTACGCCCGTATATACTTGTTAAATTTTCATATAATTTATTGATTTCTAAACTCTTGAGATTTTAAAATTTTATTGGATCTAGACATTTACCAACATATTCCAAAAGTTTTCTTTGGTGCAATTGGGATGATCAAAATAATACCGGTTCCTAAGGGTTTGTCCCAGACTGGTTAATGAGGACCTGTCTAGTCCCCGACCATGTACTTTGGAATGAGTCCAAGCAGTGTCCTGCAGTTTAAATTTACCCCCGTCAGTGACGAACCCGTGTTAAAGTGACCGGTCTCTTCCATACGTTACGACCAGAACTGGGATTGGTCGAAACGTCAGGGAGTAGTCCTGTACCGGTCCTGGGGTAGATCCATTTCCAGTAACGGAGCTGCCATATATCTAACCTAACTTTACCTAATTACCCGGCGATTGAATATGTGTTGCCAAACATTTGATGGAATCTAAATATCTTGGGAATGCCGTACTTTGTGGACATTTCCTAAGGACCAGTGCTGCCGCTACTACTTCAATCGAAGTATTTTGCTTCATATTCACAAAATTTACTTCGTCGCTCCTTCTTCCAAAAATTTGCTTCACTTTTTGTTCTGCTTCAAATTTTTACATTTTTCCCCATATTACCTAATTGTTTTTCCTATTCCTTTAATTACGATGAACATAGTGGTTTTAATCATTAAGCATATGCAAACCCTATTTTTCATCACTGGAATGGCAACCCTTTATTTTTGCTTTGTACAAGTGCAAATGCGTGAACTGTCAAATTGTTGTGAGTAAATAACGTGTGGACATGTGATGTGCAAGATGAATCGGTAAGTAGTGCAATAATTTCCATTAAAAATATAAATATATTATTAATTATAAATTCTTTAATATCTTTAGCAAAGGAATACGCTCACCGACGCTATTGTTTTGTTTTCAAAAATGTATGCTACTTCAATTTTATTCAATCTACTCCACTTTTTTCCAAAATCTACTTCACTCAATTTTTCACTAGCGGCAGCACTGCTAAGGACTTAAGCCATTCTCAAATTCGTCAAATATTGCCGATTTTGTGTTGTTTATTTTCTTAAGATTAAAAGCATTTTCTTTAAATCGAACTTAAATTTTGTTCAACCGTTCGTTATTTAGAATACTAAACGTTAAGAATTTGGACGTTCGTTAAATTGGATTTTCGCTTAATGGGATATTCGTTAAACAGAGCTTCGACTGTATTTGTTAATATTGGTCCATAATTATATATAACCTCTATATAAACTGCGCAAAAATTGGTTCATAACGATTCGTAATTATTTATAGACTCCCCTATATATAGGTGTGAAATCTGCCATGTTTGTCTAGCATATAAACCATAAGGACTAACTTACAATTTAGAAGACAATGTTATGAATATTAAAGATACCTTTCCATCGGTAAGTGTTACAACAACCCAAGTAATTCGATTGTGGATTGCAATCTTTAGTAGAAGTTTCTACGCAATCCATGGTGGAGGGTACATAAAATTCATCCCGGCCGAACTTACTTCTTTAAATTAATATGTTGAACCAAGGCCGTAGCCAGGATTTTAATTCGGGGGGGGTACAACTTAAAAAAAATATTCATATAATCTCATGTGTAGAAAATTTTATTTATGCATAGGTATGTATACAATATTTTTATAATATTAAATTGAGCCGACGGGCTTTTTGGGCAGCAAATAAATCAATTACTTCTTCAGTCGGCACATTTATTCGGCGATGAACCGACATTAATGCCAATCCATTGAGTCTACTCTCGCTAGTCGAATTTCTAAGATACGTCTTTAATCTCTTCATTGTTGAAAATGAAAGTTCGGATGAGTACGTAGTAACTGCAGGGATGGAAAATGCAGTACTATAGTACTTTTTTCAATACTTTTTCACCCCGATCAGTACCGTAGTACCCCCGCGAATGATTTAGTACCTTTTGTGTAGACATTTTTGAGTCGATATCAGATTTATGGTACAATAGCTTTGACAAAATATTTTAATATTTTGCGAAAGTCTTTATCAACCTTATTTGCTAATAGCCTTTTACAAATATGGCAAAACAAACATGTTCATGTGGGAAAAAATCTCGATTTTGTAAAAGACATAGTCAAAAACCGGATTTTATTGAACTTCAAGAATGTTTTAGTCGAAAAAAGAATGTGATTCTATATTATCGATTTTTTATTTCGGTAGAAAATGTTGTCAAAATTTTATTTCTATATAGAATTTTTGCAAAATTTTATTTTTATAGAAAATTTTGTCAAAAATTTATTTCAATTGAAAATTTTGTACAAATTTTATTTCTATAGGAAATTTTTGCAAAATTTTATTTCTGTAGCAAAAATGTTGCAACATTTTTTTCTAAAGATTTTTTTTGCAAAATTTTATTTCTATAGAAAATTTTTGCAAAATTTTATTTATATAGAAAATTTTGTCAAAATTTTATTTTCTTTAAAATTTAGTCTCTTGACAATAATTTTCCAGTGAAATTTTTGTTGAAATTTAGTAAAAAGTACCTTTCCGCTCAAAAAATAACTTTTTGGTATTTTCTTAAAAATTGTATTTTCCATCCCTGAGTAACTGGCAAAGTGACCAAAATTTTTAAAAGAATATGCACGTTTGGAAATATCTCTTTATTGCACTCTCCAAGTGCTTCCATCGCTGAATTAGGCAGGTTCTTTTCGCAAGGTTTGCGCCATTTCATTTACACATGTGTGTTTGGCTGTTTCGTTGTTGTTGCTATGGCCAAACAAAGCGAGTCATGTTCACAAAAAGAACAACAAACACAAATAAAAAGCAGAAAGACATTTTCAAAAATGAAATTTGTGGTGCGAGAACAAAAACAATTTGTTTTTTTCGACCGTCGTTTGACGGGCTTTTCAACTAGTATTCTATGATTTGTGCAAGTTTTATAGGTAAGCGTTTTTCAAAATAAAACCTCCAGCTTTTCTTCAACATCTTCGATAAGATTTTTCTATGCAGCTAAAAATATATATTTATTTATATAAAAATATTCATTCATTTCGGGGGGGGTTTGATCCCCCTCATCCCCCCCCTGAATACGGCCTTGTGTTGAACTAAGTTAATATTAAATTTCATTAAATTCTTCATTTCCATGCAGCATGCTTTAATTTGTTTTTCTGCAGTTGGCCTGTGTAATACCCATATATAAAGCCCTTGTCAAAGGACAATAGAAGGTCCTTCACATATGTGTTGGGTAAGTTGTAGTGTCTGCAATATCGATAGTGTAGCCTTCATATATTGTAAAGGATTATTATTGAACAACTCTTTCGTTCGGGTATTAGTGAAGCAATGTTATTTGGGTAGAGGCTTACCATACCCATCTCCACTGAGAAGGGTATATGGTTTGTCCCTAGAATAGAAGTTTTAACTCTTGTCATTCGTTATAAGTCTTTCGAGATGTTAAACAGTTAGAAGGACTATTAAATTTTGTTTTTATCATCACAAATTCTTTAAAGAACTATTAACAGTTTTAGTTTTTTCATCAGAAATTTTTTAAAATTAAATATTTTTATTTTTTCAGTAGAAAAATACTTTTTTTTTAAGGAAATATGAGCTGGTTTCTTTTTGCTTGCATATTGGATGTTGTGCCTTTGAAGTGAAAATGTCATCATCATCGTCATCATCAAACAAAAAGAGCTGTATGTTTTATCATCTAACCAAGCATGATTATGTTTGACTGTTTCGTACATATTTTTTTTTGAATTTGTCCTGGTTTTTCTTCGGCTATTCTGGTATTTTTGTGAAAAAGTGAAAAAAGTGTAAATGTTGCATGCAACATTATACCCTTGCCGCATAGTAGTTCATCATCAGACATGCGGAACTAGATTTTTGTCATGGTTGTCATACAGCAAAGGAGAGACGAGACGGAGATCCAAAGGTTTTGTTTTTTTTTGTTTGGTTCATTGTGATAAAGATGAAAGCGCGACCGCAAGATATATGAGTTCTAGACTCTAGAACTGGTGTTACTTTTATTTGTTAATTTTGGTTTTGTTTGGTTGAATTTTAGTACAAAAATATTTATCCGTGTCCTTGTTATTGCTCGTATCTCTCAGTTCGACAAAGGCAAAGTTGTGTTTATATTCTGGGTGATGTTTTTGTTTTATTTTTGGTGCCGGTTCATTTGCACATAGTCTACAATGTACTCATGTGTCATATGTTTCATTTTGCTCTATTGTTTCAGTTATGGAAATACCTCCATAGCTGGATGCTATGGACGTCCATAAGAGCAGTCTCATATAGATATGGGTAGATGAGAGACACAGTGGGTAAGGATAACAAGGAGACAGGATCTTACCAAATATAATGCTTGATTTGTGTAAATTCGGAATATTCTGACCTGATGTAGTAAAGGTATAGTGGAAGTCCATTCCATTTCAGCCTCACTTAGCCGATTCAGTTCATTGTGATACCGTAGTGGCGAACTTCTCTATCACCGAGTGTTGTCCGATTTCTATGTGAAGGAGCCTTCTTTTTATAGCCAAATCAGACCGGCGTTTTACATTGCAGTGACATCAATTACGAGGGTTGCCTGTTATATATCGGTAGTAGAGAACAAAACCAAAAATTAATGATCGAAAATTGCTTTAATGGTTTTTAAAATATTCCCCACTAAGAACTATACACTTTTGCATGCATTTGAACCAATTTTCGAAGCACTTTTGCCTCTCTGATTCAGATATTTCGAATTGCATTCAGAATACATCAACCGCTTCTTTAGAGGCAGAAAAACGTTTACCTCTTATTTTAATGACATAAGAGAATAAAAGAAGACATTTGGTACCAAGTCAGGACTATTTGGCGGTTGTCTTTCGTCTTTTGATATAGTCCCCATATAAACCGACCTCCCGATTTGAGGTCTTGGGCTTATAAAAACTGTAGTTTTTCTTCAATTTGCCTGAAATTGAAAATCTAGAGGTATTTTAGGACCATCAAAAAGTGTACCGAAAATGGTGCCTATCGGTCCATGTTTTGGTGTAGCCCCCATATGGACCGATTTCCCGATTTTGCTTCTTGGGCGTCTAGAAAGTGTATTTTCTATCCGATTTGCCTGAAATTGGAAATCTAGAGGTATTCTAGGACCTGAGCCGGATATGGTGAGTATCGCACCATGTTTTGATATAGTCCATGTCCATTCGGTCCATGTTTCGATATAGCCCCCATATAGACCGATCTACTTATTTTACTTCTTGGGCTTCTAGAATCCGTAATTTATCCCAATTTACCTAAATTTTGAAATCCAGAGGTACTCTAGAACCCTAAAGACGTGTGCCGAAAATGGTAAGTATCGGTCTATGTTTTGATATATCCACCATATAGACCGATCTCCCGATTTTACTTCTTGGGCTTCTAGAATCTGTAGATTTTATCCAATTTGCCTGAAATTTGAAATTTAGAGGTATTCTAGGACCATAAAGATGTGTGTCGAAAATGGTGAGTACCAGTCCATGTTTTGATATAGACCCCATATAGACCGATCTACCGATTTTACTTCTTGGGCTTCTAGAATCCGTAGTTTTTACCCAATTTGCCTGAAATCGGAAATCTGGAGGTATTCTAGGACCTTAAGGAGGTGTGCCGGAAATGGCGAGTATTGGTCCATGTTTTGATATAGCCCCCATATAAACCGATCTCCCGATTTTATTTCTTGGTCTTCTAGAATCCGTAATTTTTACCCAATTTGCCTCAAATCGGAAATCTAGAGGTATTCTAAGACCTTAAGGAGGTGTGCCGGAAATGGCAAGTATCGGTCCATGTTTTGATATAGCCCCAATATAGACCGACATCCCGGTTTTATTTTGTGGGCTTCTAGAATCCGTAGTTTTTATCCAATTTGCCTGAAATTTGAAATCTAGAGAGATGTGCCGAAAATGGTGATTATCGGTCCATGTTTTGATATAGCCCCCATATAAACCGATCTCCCGATTTTATTTCTTGGGCTTCTAGAATCCGTAGTTTTTACCCAATTTGCCTGAAATTGGAAATCTAGAGGTATTCTAGGAAAATAAAGAGATGTGCCGAAAATGGTGATTATCGCACCATGTTTCGATATAGCCCCCATATAGACCGATCTACTTATTTTACTTCTTGGGCTTCTAGAATCCGTAATTTATCCCAATTTACCTAAAGTTTGAAATCTAGAGGTACTCTAGAACCCTAAAGATGTGTGCCGAAAATGGTAAGTATCGGTCCATGTTTTGATAGAGCCACCATATAGACCGATCTCCCGATTTTACTTCTTGAATCTGTAGATTTTATCCAATTTGCCTGAAATTTGAAATTTAGAGGTATTCTAGGACCATAAAGATGTGTGTCGAAAATGGTGAGTACCAGTCCATGTTTTGATATAGACCCCATATAGACCGATCTACCGATTTTACTTCTTGGGCTTCTAGAATCCGTAGTTTTTACCCAATTTGCCTGAAATCGGAAATCTGGAGGTATTCTAGGACCTTAAGGAGGTGTGCCGAATATATTGAGTATCGGTACAGTTTTCAATATAGCCCCCTTATAAACCGGCCCTCCGATTTGGGGTCTAGATTCTAGAACTACAATTAAATGTGCTGAATACTGTGTGTATCCTTCCATGTTTTGGTATAGCCCCCATTACACCGAACTCCCGATTTAACTCCTAGGGTTTCTAGAAATTGTAGTTTTTATCTTATTTGCCACAAATTGAAAATATACTTGCATTTTAGACCCATAACAAAGTGTATATGATTTAGTTTTATCGGTCCATTTCGTAAGGCCTCCATATAGACCGATTTCACTTATTGAGGATATAGAAGGCGCACTGATCATGAAAATTGCTTGAAACTGAATGCAAAATTTCCAGTTTTTACTTCTCGTTATCATTTAAATAATTGAGATGGAAATCCACAGATTATAGATTTCAAATGAAGACGTTATTTCATCATTTTCTTGCAAAGTTGCAAGAGATGTTTATGATACCTCTAAAACTGAAACAAAAAATGGTTCTTATAAATTCAGAATGTGATGTAGTCTTCATAGGTAAAATCTTTACATTTATCTGTGGGAAGCGTACTGGTTGAACAGATCTGCTTGGGAAAATATCTGTCATCAAAGCCCCATGAAATTTTCAAAGGAAACTATTATATTTGATTCATGGTGGTGGGTATTTAAGATTTGGCCCGGCCGAACTTACTTCTGTATATACTTTTTTTAATATCTTAGGACGGAATAGAACAGTATTTTTTTACAAGGGGTCCTTTCGTTTGCCGGATTTTTTAAATATGCCTAAAAATATAACTTCTTCGACTACTAATAAAATTTATAGGTTATTTCATCGCAGTTTTGTCTGACTTTGTTCATTCCGAGGCATGTGAGATGTTTAAACCCGCGCCACATTGTGGGAGATGAGATAGGCACAGGGTATCTTTGGCAATAATGCTGAAGGCCGGCCCCTGAGTCGAACTAGCCATGTCCGTCCGTCCGTCTGAATGTGAACACATATTTGTGATAAAAGTTTAGATCGCAATTTTAGTCCAATCGAATTTGGTAAAAGTATGTGTTTTTGGCCAAAGTAGAATCCTATTGGTTTTGGAAGAAATTGCCTCAGATTCGGCTATAGCTCCCATATATATATTTTCCGCGATATGTACTTATATAACCCCAAAAGCCAAAGATCTTACCTTGATTTGTATTAAAAAAATAAATTTTCCTTAGCTTCGAAAATAGAAACTCATTCATCCCATTGTGCATTCTACTATGTCGTTTATATACATTTGTCAATTGTGAATATCCAGTTTTTTTTATGATGGATGATGACTTGGTGTATTTACCATGCGATGACAGCTTCATTCATTCTCTGTGAGTTCTTCATCCTCCATTTGTTTTTCTTCCACGCTTCCACACTCATTGAGGTGTGTAATCCTTTGGTAAAATTATCTTTAGCTTTACTTTTTTTATGGTTGCATTCTAAATTCAGGTTCATTTATTCTTGGAGAAAGTAAAAAGGGACCTTTTTTTGTTAGATTCATAAGAGACATACGTGTGTATGTGTTCATATATGTAAATTGCAATGAAAAGTAAAAGTTTTACCGAAAAATTATGGCAATTAAATATTTTAAATTAGTCAAGGTGAAGCAAGCGAATTTCACATAGTGAAAAAAAAAACTAAACTAACTAAATTTCGTTTGAAAATTGTATGGGTTGTCATTTATCCCAGTGATTTAATAGATAGATATAGTGAATTTGGAGAGTGAAGCCATATCAAATTTAACAGTTTGTGACTAGAAAAATGTCATAATTTGTGCCAAAGGAAGAAAATTTTGAACGTATTCTAAAAAACAAATAGACGTATACCGAAGCATTGCGATTGTATTTTTGGAGCATTAATTGCAATATCAGTTGTCGAACATCACATCACATCACATCACCAATGGATAACAAGTGACTTTGGACGACCTTTACGAAATTTTTGCTTTGACTGAACCAGGGCTGTGGAGTCGAGCCAATTTTGCTCGACTCCGACTCCGACTCCGACTCCAGCATTTTTCATCAGCTCGACTCCGACTCCGACTCCGGAGTCGACTCCGGGTAATATAACTAAATCTCATTTTAATACCACTAATTTGTAGTTCTATTGTGGGGGTACCCTAAGTGAATCGATATAAAGTACCGTATTTATTTATGTGTGCAAAAAAAGGTCTTAATTTCACATTAGATGCTAATTGAACTCTATATTTCAAATTTAGGGCAATGTGTAATAAATAAAATAATGATATAAGTACCCATCATAATATGAGAAGATACCAACAGTATATGTATTGGTGGACCAAAATTATTGATACTATCTCAAAAATGGTTCTAAGTACTTTATTATCTTAAAACATGTAAATGCAATGTATATAACCTAGAAAATAAATTTGTATTACCACCACGGTTGCCACAGTTGGTAGAATTCTACCAAAAATAGAAATTTTTTGTTAGCAATTTTTTGTTTTTTGTTTTGTTCTATAGAAATAAAATTTTGGAAAAAGTTTCTATAAACAATTTTTTTTGAGAAATTTTTCTATAAAAATAAAATTTTGGTAATAAATTCTATAGAAATAAAATTTTGAGAAAAAATTCCATAGAAATAAAATTTTGAGAAAATGCTTATAGAAATAATATTTTGAAAAAATTGTCTAAGGAATACAATTTTGACAAAATTTTTTATAGAAATAAAATGTTGACAAAATTTTCTACAGGAATAAAATTTTGACAAAAATTTCTATAGAAATATTTGTTTGGTAGACTTGTGATAATTTGTGGTAATCTTCAAATTTTGTTAGATTTTTTTTTGTTTTTTTGGCACGAGTGATAACTGTTGTTACCACACATTGTTAAAGATCAAGCCTTGCTGGCTTCTAATTTCCTCCTCTAGAGCCACCAAAATGTAAAAATTATTACAAATTGTGTTGAGTGAAAATGTCCCTACATTGTGGCCCTACGTCCTACAAGACGCTACATATTAGGGGAATTTCCCCTACTTTTAGCGACACTGGTTGTAGTTGTTATTGCACCTACGGGGTTAGTATGCCACTAATATTGAGTCCATTCTTAAAAAAGAGAAAATCGCTCAATTAGTGTGGGTAATAAATCCAAATTTGTAAAAATCGAGCAATATTCTTATGTAAGAGCTACAAGTACGTATAAATACGATCGGCTAGTGCATCAAAATTTGAAATTTGAGTAATATTGGTTAATAAATAAGAGTGTTATGGTGGCCAAGTTTGGGAAAATCGAGCGATGCATATATATGGAAGCTATATGTAAATCTGAACCAATTTGCATAATATTTTGCGGGTTGGATTAATACCACAAAAGGTTACCTTGTGCAAAATTTGAGTAAGATCAGTTAAGAAATGAGGCCTCTATGGTCAAACATAAAGTTATTAGGGGCAATTTTTTCAAAATCAGGAAGTACATATAGCTCCCAAAAAATTACACCTGAACCGATTTCGATGAAATTTTGTACATACCGTTAGTACTATAGAGGACTGGATCTAGCCAACTTTGAGTAAGATCGGTTAATAAATAAAGGTTCTATGGCCAAATTTGGGAAAATCGGGCTATACATATATATGGGAGCTATAGCTAATTCGGAACCCATTTCCAGGATTTTTTGCACATACAGTTAGTGCTATTGAAGATTACATTTGGCCAACTTTGAGTACTATTGGTTGATAAATAAGGGTTTTATAGCCAAATTTAGAAAAATCGGGCGGTACATATATGTGGGAGCTATATCTAAATCTGAACCGATTTGAATGAAATTTTGCAGACTTGAAGGGCGATGAAAAATATTATTATGTGCCAAATTTGGTGACGATCCGTTTGTAAAAAAGCGCAACGTAACCCCATTTGTCGAAATCGGGCGAAACATATATATAGGTGCTAAATCTAAACCGATTTCTTCCCAAATCAATAGGGATCTATTCTGACCGAAACAGAAACTTGTGGCAACTTTGAAGTCGATTGGACTGAAACTGCGACCAGGACTTTGACGGACGGACATGGCTATATCGACTTAAAGATCGATCCTGAATAATTTTGCCAAAGACACCATGTGTCTATCTCGTCTCCTTTGCGTGTTGCAAACATATGCACTAACTTATAATACCCTGTTCCACAGTGTGGCGCAATATTACGCATTAATTTGTTACATTACATATCATTAACAGTTGGTGTCGTTCAACAAATTTCAACATGATCGGATACAATTTGTTTTTCCATGAGGCTCAAGAGGTCAATCTAGAGATCCGTTTATATCGCAGTCGCCTTATATGGACCAAATGAGGCAATTTTTACAACGTTGGAAGACGGTATATTCTGACATCATACATCAAATTTAAACCAAATCGAATGAGATTTGATCTTCCAGGGGGCTAGAGAAATCAAAAACCACTACAACCAAAAAAAAAAAAAACAAGTATATACAGCAGTAAGTTCGGCCGGGCCGAACCTTAAATACCCACCACCATGAACCAAATATTAGGGTTTCCTTTGAAATTTCAAGAGGGCTTGAGGACTTGGGGACTTGGGGACACTTCCCGAAGATAAATTTAAAGATTTCACCTATGAGGACTATATCAGATTCTGGATTTATAAGAACTATTTTTGTTTGAGTTTTAGAGGAATCAATAACATCTCTTGTAAGTGTGCAAGAAAATTGTAAAATAACGTCTTGATTTGAAATCTTAAATCTGTAGATTTTCACCCGAGAAGTAAAATCTGGAAATTTTACATTGAGTTTCAAGCAATTTTCATGGTCAGCAATTTTCATGGTCAGATAAAAAATTAATCCGATACACGTTTTTGTGAGTTTAAAATACCAGAATATTTACAATTTCAGGCAAATCGGATAAAAACTACGGTTTCTAGAAACCCAAGGAGTTAAATCGGGAGATCGTTCTTATGGGGGCTATACTAAAATATGGACCGATACTCACCGTTTTCGGCACACTTCTTTATGGGCCGAAAATACCTCTAGATTTCCAATTTCAGGCAAATTGGATAAAAACCTCAGATTCTAGAAGCCCAAGAAGTAAAATCGGGATATCGGTCTATATGGGGGTTATACCAAAACATGGACCGATACTCACCATTTGTGGCACACCTCTTTATGGTCCTAAAATACATCTCGATTTCCAATTGCAGGCAAATTGTATATAAAGTACGGATTCTAGAAGCCCAAGAATTAAAATCGGGAAATCGGTCTATATGGGGGCTATACCAAAATATGGACCGATACTCACCATTTTCGGCACACCTCTTTATGGTGCTAAAATACCTCTAGATTTCCAATTTCAGACAAATTGGATAAAAACTACGGTTTCTATAAGCCCAAGACCCCAAATCGGGAGATCGTTTTATATGGGGACCATACCAAAACATGGGCCGATACTCACAATTTTTGGCACACGTATTTGTGGTCCTACAATACCTCTAGATTTCCAATTTCAAGTAAATTGAACAAAAACTGCGGTTTCTATAAGCCCAAGAAGTAAAATCGGGAGATCGGTATATATGGGGACCATACCAAAACATGGGCCGATACTCACAATTTTTGGCACACGTATTTGTGGTCCTACAGTACCTCTAGATTTCCAATTTCAGGTAAATTGAATAAAAACTGCGGTTTCTATAAGCCCAAGAAGTAAAAACGGGAGATCGGTCTATATGGGGGCTATACCAAAACATGGACCGATACTCACCATTTTTGGCACACCTCTTTATGGTCATAAAATACCTCTAGATTTCAAATTTCAGGCAAATTGGATAAAAACTACGATTTCTACAAGCCCAAGACCCCAAATCGGGTGGTCGGTTTATATGGGGACTATATCAAAACCTGGACCGATATATCCCATCTTCGAACTTGACCTGCCTGCAGACAAAAGACGAGTTTGTGCAAAATTTCAGCACGATTGCTTCATTATTGAAGACTGTAGCGTGATTACAACAGACAGACAGACAGACAGACAGACAGACAGACAGACGGACAGACGGACATCGTTATATCGTCTTAGAATTTCTCCCTGATCAAGAATATATATACTTTATATAGTCGGAAATCGATATTTCGATGTGTTACAAACGGAATGACAAACTTATTATACCCCCGTCACCATTCTATGGTGGTGGGTATAACAAGTATATACAGCATTAAGTTCGGCCGGGCCGAATCTTAAATAACCACCACCATGAACCAAATATTAGGGTTTCCTTTGAAATTTCAGGAGGGCTTGAGGACACTTCCCGAAGATAAATTTAAAGATTTCACCTATTAGGACTATATCAGATTCTGCACTTATAAGAACCATTTTTGTTTGAGTTTTAGAGGAATCATTAACATCTCTTGCAAGTGTGCAAGAAAATTATAAAATAACGTCTTTATTTGAAATCTTAAATCTGTAGAAGTAATATCTGGAAATTTTACATTGAGTTTCAAGCAATTTTCATGATCAGTGCGCCTTCCGCACCCTCAAGAAGTGAAGTCGATCTATATGGAGGCATTACCAAATGGACCGATGAAAACTTAATCCGATACACGTTTTTGTGAGCCTAAAATACCAGAATATTTACAATTTCAGGCAAATCAGATAAAAACTACGGTTTCTAGAAACCCAAGGAGTTAAATCGGGAGATCGTTCTTATGGGGGCTATAATAAAATATGGACCGATACTCACCGTTTTTGGCACTCCGCGTTATGACCCGAAAACTTTTAGATTTCCAATTTCAGGCAAATAGGATAAAAACTTCGGATTCTAGAAGCCCAAGAAGTAAAATCGGGAAATCCGTCTATATGGGAGCTATACCAAAATATGCACCGATACTCACCATTTTCGGCACACCTCTTTATGGTCCTAAAATACCTCTAGATTTCCAATTTCAGACAAATTCGATAAAAACTACGGTTTCTATAAGCCCAAGACCCCAAATCGGGAGGTCGTTTTATATGGGGACCAGACCAAAACATAGACTGATACTCACAATTTTTGGCACACGTATTTGTAGTTCTACAATACCTCTAGATTTCCAATTTCAGGTAAATTGAATAAAAAATGCGGTTTCTATAAGCCCCAGAAGTAAAATCGGGAGATCGGTCTATATGGGGGCTATACCAAAATATGGACCGATACTCACAATTTTTGGCACACATATTTGTTGTCCTACAATACCTCTAGATTTCCAATTTCATGTAAATTGAATAAAAACTGCTGTTTATAAACCCATGAAGTAAAATCGGGAGATCGGTCTATATGGGGGCTATATCAAAACATGGACCATACTCACCATTTTCGGCACACCTCTTTATGGTCATAAAATACCTCTAGATTTCAAATTTCAGGCAAATTGGATGAAAACTACGATTTCTATAAGCCCAAGACCACAAATCGGGAGGTCGGTTTATATGGGGACTATATCAAAACCTGGACCGATATAGCCCATCTTCGAATTTGACCTACCTGCAGACAAAAGACGAGTTTGTGCAAAATTTCAGCACGATTGCTTCATTATTGAAGACTGTAGCGTGATTACAACATACAGACAGACAGACAGACAGACAGACAGACAGACGGACATCGTTATATCGTCTTAGAATTTCTCCCTGATCAAGAATATATATATACTTTATATAGTCGGAAATCGATATTTCGATGTGTTACAAACGGAATGACAAACTTATTATACCCCAGTCACCATTCTATGGTGGTGGGTATAAAAAAACGATAATACTCTATGGAACTAAATACAATTTAGCTCTATTTTAGTTCATAGAATTTTTATGTTTTCAAAAAGTTTCCTTGACTGGCGTACGTTAGTTAAATGATCTAAAAAAGGCGGAAATTATGAAGAAATTTGTAAATTTTGCAATAAATACGCTCATTTGGAACTTCTTATGGTGCTAAAGAATGTTTTGCATTTTCGAACTTCAATTTTTTCTTGAAATTAAATAATTATATGCCCTAATCGTCTGATCCTTTCCGCTTGATAGCATTTCAACATAATTAAAAATACCTGAAGGCTTATGAATAATATATTTCATAATTATTCATATGCTACTTGGCCTTAGTTAACATAATAATGCTCTTGACTTTGTTGTTATTGGGGAAGGTTTTGTGGTCGTGGACCATCACTGGTGTTGTTATGCATTTAACTCTCATTCATTAAAATGCCGTAATGTTGCTCAACATTTTCATAGTTGAGGCAACATTTTTACGATAACAGAAAAGACTCTCCGAAAGTCTCTTTTAACGGGATAGGGTTAGTAAGAGAGATTCTCGTAAAAATCCTAACATTACTTCTACTGTCATAAACAGTGCTTAATCCAATGGTATGTCTTGTTTGTAAATTGAAGATTTCATATTTTTTCTTGTTTGAGTTTTATTTATTCCATTCATTGACTTATTTTTAGCATTCTTGTTGGGCTGATTTAGTTTTCTCCTCCCATCATTCACAAACTGTTGCTTTCTTATCACAATCATTACAAATATCAACAGAAGCCAGATGACTGAAAGAATGCATGAATGTTTGTGTTGTTGTTGTGATGTGCTGTGCTGTGCTATTCTATGCTTTGTTATGGAATGCATGAATGGGCGAATATAATAAAGTTTAGAACCCAACAAATCATTTTCATAAACTTTCCCATAAACAACGAAAGTATTTAAATCTTTCGTAGTCATTTGATGGAGGGGTTGAGGAGCTCATCGTTATTCACCATACTGAAGGATCATAAAAGTCTACCATCCATTTACTTCATTCTGATTTACATAGTACGCCCCGCAAATATTCCAACATACCGACAATGAACAGTGAGCGAAATAAAAATAGGTAAATTGTGAAGAGATGGTTAATAGGATTTGTAAAGAAATATATGCTATATTGACATTTTAAAACTAATTTCTAGTGGGTTGTACTACCTTATATTTGACTAGCGATTTTTTGTTAAAATTTTTAACTGAAGAGTGGTTCATATTTATACCCGCAGAAGGACATTTTTAGCTAGTAAACTGTTTTCCGGGTTTTAATTAAAATTTTTACATAAGGGAGGGAAAATATGTATGTCTATATCAACGAGTATCCTCTAAAACGATAGTGATCTATTAGGAAAGACTATGTTAATTAAATTTGAGGGTACTAATTACATAATGTTAGGGACAAAATTCGTAAAAACAAAATGTGAATCAAAGAAGAGATATTTCTTCCTGTTTAAAAAAATATCATTTAATTTAGAAAAGTCATCATTAAAATTTGCGTTCTTTCTTTATTGCCTCAAAAGAAATAATCTTTAAATTAATTAAGATTTTATATATTGGAATTAAAAATAAACAAAAAAGTATGTTGTGAGGATAACACATCTTCAATATAATTGTTTTAAATAAGAAACCCAATTTTTCTCCAACCTTCCAATTCAACTTTGTATTTATTTTGTACAGAGAGAAGAATTAGCGTTCTAGCTGTAAAATGCTTGTCAAATTTAATCGAAGTCAGTTTAGATTTAGATATATCCCCAAAATATATTTTTAGTCCGAGTTACTCTCTTACAACCACCAGGCCACAGCAATTTTGAGAAAATTTTGTACAGAAATAAAATTTTGAGAACATTTTCTATAGCAATAAAATTTTGAGGAAATTTTGTGTAGAAATAAATTGTTGAGAAAATTTTCTATAGAAATAAAATTTAGACAAAATTTCTATAGAAATAAAATTTTGAGAAAATTTTCCATAGAAAAAAATTGTGACAAATTTCTATAGAAACAAAAGAATAACAATTGAGACAATTTTCTATAGAAATTAAATCTTGACAAAAAGTTCAATACAAATAAAATTTGGCAAAATTTTATATAGAAATAAAATGTTGACAAAATTCCCCATTGATAAAAAAAATTTACAAAATTTTCTATAGAATAAAATTTTGACAAAATATTCTCTAGAAATAAATTTTTGACTTTCTATACAAATAAAAAATTTCTATATAAATTTTCTATAGAAATAATATTTTGACAAAAATTCCTAGAAAAATAAAATGTTGACAAAAAATTTCTATAGAATTCATTTTAGAAAAAATTTTCTATAGAAATAAAATTTCGACAAAATTTTCTGTAGAAATAAAATTTTCTATAGTAATAAAATGTTGACAAAAATTTCTATAGTAATAAAGTTTTGAGAAATTTTGAAAAAATTTTCTATTGAAATAAAATGTTGAGTAAATTTTCTATAGAAATAAAATCTTGACAAAAAATTCACTACAAATAAAATTTGACAAAATTTTATATAGAAATAAAATGTTGACAAAATTCTCCATAGATAAAAAAATTCCAAAATTTTCTATAGAAATAAAATGTTGACAAAAGTTTCTATAGTAATAAACTTTTGACAAAATTTTCAGTAAAAATATAATTTTCTATAGTAATAAAATTTTGACAAAATTTTCTAAAGAAATAAAATTTTGATAAAATTTTCTATAGATGTAAAATTTTGACCAAAAATTCAATACAAATAAAATTTGACAACAGTTTCTATAGAAATAAATTTTGACAAAATTTTCTATAGAAACAAAAGAGCAATTGAGAAAATTTTCTATAGAAATAAAAATTTGACAAAAAAATCAATACAAATAAAATTTGACAAAATTTTATATAGAAATAAAATTTAGACAAAATTTACTATAGAAATAAAACTATATATATATATATATTTTGACAAAATTTTCTATAGAAATAAAATATTTATAAAATTTTCTGTAAAAATAAAATTTTCTATAGTAATAAACTTTTGACAAAATTTTCTATAGAAATAAAATTTTGACAAAAAATCAATACAAATAAAATTTGACAACATTTTCTATAAAAATAAAATTTTTACAAAATTTTCTATAGAAATACAATTTTGACAAAATATTCTCTAGAAATAAAATTTAGACAAAATTTTCTATACAAATAAAAAATTTCTATACAAATTTTCTATAGAAATAATATTTTGACAGAAATTTCTAAAAAAATAAAATGTTGATAAAAAATTCTTATAGAATTCATTTTTGACAAAATTTTCTATAGAAATAAAATTTCGACAAAATTTTCTGTAGAAATAAAATTTTCTATAGTAATAAAATTTTTTAAAAATATTTTTTAATTTTGTTAACCTATTTTATGTTTATTCTGATTATTAATTTTGTTCGGTTTATTTCCAATATTTCGGTTAGTACCACTAACTATCTTCTGGGATATTGTATGTGAGTTCGTGTGATGCTGTTCGTTCTGCAAGTCACCGTAATAAAATTTTGACAAAAATTTCTATAGTAATAAAGTTTTGAGAAAATTTGACAAAATTTTCTATTGAAATAAAATGTTGAGTAAATTTTCTATAGAAATAAAATTTTGACAAACTTTTCTGTAGAAATAACATTTAACCAAAATTTTCTATAGAAATAAATCTTTGACAAAATTTTCTATAGAAATAAAATTTTGACAAAATTTTCTGTACAAATAAAATTTTCTATAGTAATAAACTTTTGACAAAATTTTCTGTAAAAATATAATTTTCTATAGTAATAAAATTTTGACAAAATTTTCTAAAGAAATAAAATTTTGACCAAAAATTCAATACAAATAAAATTTGACAACATTTTCTATAGAAATAAAACGTTGAAAATTTTTCTATAAAAACAAAAGAGCAATTGATAAAATTTTCTATAGAAATAAAATTTTGACAAAAAATTCAATACAAATAAAATTTAGACAATATTTTCTATAGAAATAAAATTTAGACAAAATTTACTATAGAAATAAAACTATAGTGAAACAAGTAAGGAAAGTCTAAAGTCGGGCGCGGCCGACTATATTATACCCTGCACCACTTTGTACATCTAAATTTTCGATACCATATCACATCCGTCAAATATGTTGGGGGCTATATATAAAGGTTTGTCCCAAATACATAAATTTAAATATCACTCGATCTGGACAGAATTTGATAGACTTCTACAAAATCTATAGACTCAAAATTTAAGTCGGCTAATGCACTAGGGTGGAACACAATGTTAGTACAAAAATATGGGAAACATTTAAATCTGAAGCAAATTTAAGGAAACTTCGCAAAAGTTTTTTTTTATGTATTAGAAGTTTAGGAAAATTCAACTAAGCAGTGGCGATTTTACAAGGAAAATGTTGGTATTTTGACCATTTTTGTCGAAATCAGAAAATTTGGCACGCATAGCTACAATGCTAATTCTACTCCCTGTGCAAAATTTCAACTAAATCGGAGCGAAAAATTGGCCTCTGTGGTCATATGAGTGTAAATCGGACGAAAGCTATATATGGGAGCTATATCTAAATCTGAACCGATTTCAACAAAATTTGGCTCGCATAGCTACAATGCTAATTCTACTCCCTGTTCAAAATTTCAATTAAATCGGAGTAAAAGATTGGCCACTGAGTGTAAATCGGGCGAACGATATATATGGGAGATATATCTAAATCTGAACCGATGTCAACCAAATTTGGCACACATAGCTACAATGCTAATTCTACTCTCTGTGCAAAATGTCAACTAAATCGGTGTTAAAAATTGGCCTCTGTGGTCATGTGAGTGTAAATCGGGCGGAAGCTATATATGGGAGATATATCTAAATCTGAACCGATTTCAACCAAATTTGGCACGCATAGCTACAATGCTAATTCTACTCGCTGTGCAAAATTTCAACTAAATCGGAGCAAACAGTTGGCCTATGAGTGTAAATCGGGCGAAAGCTATATATGGGAGCTATATCTAAATCTGAACCGATTTCAACCAAATTTGGCACGCATAGCTATAATGCTAATTCTACTCCCTGTGCAAAATTTCAACTAAATCGGAGCAAAAAATTGGCCTCTGTGGTCATATGAGTGTAAATCGGGCGAAAGATATATATGGTAGCTATATCTAAATCTGAACCGATTTCAATAAAATTTGACAAACTTGACTATAGTACTAATCGTTCTTCTTGTGCAAAATATTAAGCAAATTAGGGTAAAACTCTGGCTTCTGGGGCCTTATAAGTCCATATCGGGCGAAATATATATATGGGAGCTATATATAAATCTGAACCGATTTCTTGCAAAATCAATAGGGTTCTATCCTGAGCAAAAACACATATTTGTGCCAAATTTGAAGTCGATTGGACTAAAACTGCGACCTAGACTTTGATTCCAAAAATGTGTTCACGGACAGACGGACATGGCTATATCGACTCAGGAGCCCACATCTCGTGTCCTTCTGGGTGTTGCAAACTTGAAAATTTTATATAGAAATAAAATTTAGACAAAATTTTCTATAGAAATAAAACTATAGTAATAAAATTTTGACAAAATTTTCTATAGAAATAAAATTTTAATAAAATTTTCTGTAAAAATAAAATTTTCTATAGTAATAAAATTTTGACAAAATTTTCTATAGAAATAAAATTTTGACAAAAAGCCAATACAAATAGAATTTGACAAAATTTTCTATAGAAATAAAATTTTGACAAAATTTTCTGTAGAAATAAAATTTTGACAAAATTTTCTATAGAAATAAAATTTTCTATAGAAATAAAATTTTGACCAAATATTCTCGAAAAATTAAAATTAGATAAAATTTTCTATACAAATAAAAAATTTCTATACAAATTTTCTATAGAAATAATACTTTGACAAAAATTTCTAAAAAAAAAAATGTTGACAAAAAATTTCTATAGAATTTAATTTTGACAAAATTTTCTATAGAATTAAAATTTCGACAAAATTTTCTGTAGAAATAAAATTTTCTATAGTAATAACATTTTGACTGAATTTTTTATAGTAATAAAGTTTTGAGAAAATTAGAAAAAATTTTCTATTGAAATAAAAATTTGAGAAAATTTTCTATAGAAATAAAATTTTGAGAAAATTTTTTATGGAAATAAAGTTTTACGAAAATTTTAGATAGAAATAAAATTTGCCAAAATTTTCCATAGATAAAAAAATGACAAAATTTTCTATAGAAATAAAATGTTGAGAAAATTTTTTATAGAAATATCATTTTGAGAAAATTTTCTATAGAAATAAAATTTTGAGCAAATTTTCTATAAAAACAAGATTTTGAGATAATTTTCTATAGAAATACAATTTTGAAAAATTTTTCTATAGAATTAAAATGTTGAGAAAATTTTCTATAGAAAAAAAATTTGAAAATTTTTCTATAAAATAACATTTTGAGAAAATTTTCCATAGAAAAAAAATTAAATGTGAAGAATTTGATCAAATCGGCTCAAATGTAAATAAAGCATCCATATGTAGGCTCCTCCAATTTGGGCAAATATGGCAAGTATACGCCCCTATCAAACAGAATTTCAATGATGATTTACCTCTATTGTAGTCATATACTATATAACACAATTACATACTTTCAACAGATTCGGTTAAGATTAAATTAAACCTCCGTTTTCTATAAATATCGCCCGATGTGGGCGACAGAAACCCACAATTCATCTTGGCGAAATCTAGCCTATTTCCTTGTAAAATCGTCACTGTTAAGTCAGAAAAATGGTAGAAATGCCTTAAATTTAATTATACTTTTAATTCATATGTATCTCCTGATAATTCATAAATGCACTTTAACGCCAAAAATGGGGTTAGATTTAAATAGTTCCCATATTTGTTATACTATATTTGTAGGTTTAAATTTTATGATTTTGAAGAAATGTTTAGGTTATAATGTAGTCGGCCCCGTCCGACTTTAGACTTGATTTACTCTTTAATTTAAAACACACAAAAAAAAAACATTTTGCCTCAAATATTTTTGTATTAAACTTCCGTTTCTTTGACTAGAAATCAATACCAATATCTTTAAATACAAGTCAAAACCTCGGAATTCATTCATGAATTATAAATTCATTTCCGTTTTCTTTTAGACTAATTTTAAAAATATTTTCATTAACAAAGATTTAGATAAAGGAGACTATTTAATATTACTATTTTTTTTTTGATGCTTACATCTTAAGATTATACTCCCTTGTTCTTAAGCTAAAAACCCCGACTGTAGATTCCTCTTGTAATACTTCAAACTTAAATGAACTTCTCACAGAATTTTATGTTTTCTTGGTTAAAGTTTTGTGTGTTTGCTTGGTTGTTGTTTGACATAATGCAAACATACACATTGTAACACTTATACAAAACATGGAAGAGAAAGGATTTATGAATCGGAAAATAAAGCCTATCAAAGTTAAATATTGGCACAAGAAGTTGGGAACTTTACCACACCTCATACCATATCATACTGTATAACACCACGTCTCAAGTTTTAAAAGACTTCCCTATACTCCGTCACTTTACAGGGTGTTCGTTCTATGCAAACAGGAGTTATGACATGGGAAATAAGAATGTACATACACTTGGAAAAAAAGATTACATGGATTCAACGAACTTCCCTTAAGGAGCTTAGCACTGATTCCAAGTCAAATATGTGAAATCTCAGAATTAAATTCAGTTATTTTTAAAGAAGCTATATAACATTTTGCTCTAGGAAGTGATCATATTCCTTCTTTGGATGCAGTGTGGAGCAGGGTATAAAAATTAAAGCAAAGTTTTCTTTTAATGAAAATTTCATTATTAAAAAAAAACTCCTTAACATTATTTAAATTGTGCATCCTAAAATGTAGGTTGCATAATCTTTTATATTGGGTCAATAGTTTTTTTTTTTCAGTGTAGATATTTGCTTCGATGTATTTCCTCTTACTCCATAGCGACCGCCACCATCATCACCACCACCACCCATCTTCATTGCCTAACTCTGTATGACTTCCGGTGCATAAATGAGTGTGATGAATTTTTCGTTGTTGAAGTTGAGATATATTGGTGGAATTGGTAGCAATCTTAGTGGTAATAGTGTAAGATCTAAGACCTCCTCTCATCATATCGTATTTCCCTTCCCTTTTGTTATCCTTATGGTTTTCCTTTTTTTTCTAAGTGATTTTCTTCTTCTAAACTGACTGACTGATTACTATAACATTTAATATATTTAAACATAAAAATGATGAAAAAGGGATTTTTTTATCCTCTCTATTGTTATAAAGCAGCTGTTGTTTACCATTGATGAGTGTAGGTGTGTTTGTGTGTATGACTTTTAAAGTGGCCCACAGTGATGAGTGGGAGTATGAGAGTCTCTATAAGCGTGTCAATCGTTAAAATAAAAATGAAATGTAAGAAAGTGGGTGTGTATGTATGTGTGCATAAGGGGAGTTAGTGGGTTACTCATATTCCCCACTATTGTTGCTTTGCTGTTTTTTCCTTTGTTTTTCTCCCTGTCACTACACAGAGGGAGAGAGAGAGAGAAATTTATGTTAAATATTTTACGATTTTTAAATGACGGCTGGCAATTTGATGAAAAAGTAGGCAATAAAAATTTTATGCTGATTAAATTTTTATCGTTACTAACATTTCAGCACTCCCTCTATTCCACCTAGCATGCCTACTTCCACAAATGTGCTTGGGAACACGTTTTATTTTGACTAATTCTCTCTCACTCTCTCGAAACTCTGTTTTCGAATGTCATAAAAGTCTAATTGGAACACTGTTAATAGAATGGAACATTGATGGTTGCATTTAAAACTCATGCGATAAAGTTCTCTTTGGCATTTCGGTTAAACGTCTCCTATATATCCCAGCCTTTTGGATTAGGTCATTTAATTGTCACTGCTTAATGTTATGAACTTTTGGGTTTTTACTTTTCGTTCTCCCCAGTTTATTGAAAACTATAATGAGGGAAAAATGGTTAAATTCTAACGTCTTCTACGTGTCCACAATATTCGATTTTAATGAAAATGCTTTCTGTTGTGCTCAGCTCAGCTGAAAATTGTCATAAAAATATGGGACACTAAGTGTGTAGGTGTAATGGTTTTGGGGTCAAATAATTTTTCATAACAATTAAAAGTTAAAATATCCTCATAAATTTGTGGTCATAAAACGGGAACATTCTCATCACTGACTGGACCATAAAGAGAGATATCATTTATATTTTCTTACATTTTCCTCGTTCCAGTAATGGTAGTGACATGTTGGCCAAATCATATGATTTTTTGCGACCAAAATGGAATAAATTTCTGAGGTCATTTGTAAATTAAAGTGCAAATAAGGCGCACATTTTGGACAAAATGAATGTTCATATAAACCGTCAATATTTAGACAAATTTGTTTCTAATTTTAAGTGAATTGGGTTAATTTGGAAACAAGAAAATGGGAAAGTATTTTATATGGGACTGTAACAGCAGGCATCCTCTAGACTTATCCAGCAAAACTATTTGGTCACCATAATCTCAGTCCGTTAAACTGTTGCGCTTTTGGCATTTTGAAGAGTATGGTTGGCACTCAAAAATACCAAAGTGTCGAGCATTCACTACACGCAGAGAAGGAATATGATCACCTCAAATATGTTTCAAGAGCAAATGTTATGGTGACCATGTAACATGTTTATCACTAAAATGTTATTTTCTCGTCAAATATAACCTGTTGCCGAAATCAGATACATGATTTCCGAGAAAATAACATGGTTGCGAAAACCATGTTACATGGTCACCACCCAAAAATAACATTTTGCTCTTAAACATGTTTGATGTGATCATATTCTTTCTTTGGTCCAAAATACCCCAGAACCACTTTCGTGTAGCATATGTATTGAAATTGTCGGCTGTTTGCCAAAAGTATCCAATTAGAACAATGCTTATATTTAGGAACTTGAACTTATATTAGGAACTGGAACCTCACGCATAGTTTTTAATCAAAATTTTCGTATGTCAGAATTGTTCTGAAGTTCGTTGCACATTGTTCTCCCCAAATAAATTTGTGAGGGAAAACGCCCTAACCTGGCAACACTGTGGACGAGTAACACAAAGCTTAAATTATATATCAATTCAGTACGCTGTGCAATTATGTATGTTGTACCAAGAAATAAAAGTTTTGTGGTGGAAAGGACGACGATTTGCTCATCTTCAAAAAATAAGAATAATCAACCTACACTGAAACAAAATCTTGCTCGGTTCTAAAGAGCAAAAGAAGCGGGGAATTGAAGTAATGATGCATTTAAGATTCAATTCTCTTTTAAATTTGGGTTTTGCACAATTGTTTCTAGGAAAGAAATTTTAATGAATTCTTTTTATACCATACACCAGAGGATGGGGGTATATTAATTTTGTTATTCCGTTTATAACACATCGTAATATTACTCTAAGACCCCATAAAGTATATATATTCTGGGTCATGGTGAAATTCTGAGTCGATGTACGCATGTCCGTCCGTTCATCCGTCTGTTGAAATAACGCTAACTTCCGAACGAAACAAGCTATCGACTTGAAATTTGGCATAAGTAGTTGTTATTGATGTAGGTCAGGTGGTATTGCAAATGGGCCGTATTGGACTACTTTTTCGTATAGACCCCATCTAAACCGATCCCCAAATTTGAACTTCGGAGCCTCTTGGAGGAGCAAAATTCCTCCGATCCGGTTGAAAATTGGTACGAGGTGTTAGTTTATGACCTCTAACACCCATGCAAAAATTGGTACATATCGGTCCATATATATATAGCCCCCATATAAACCGATCCCCAGATTTGAACTTCGGAGCCTATTGGAATCATCCGATTCGGTTCAAATTTGGTACGTAGTGTTAGTATATGATCTTCAATAATCATGCAAAAAGTTCGTCCATATCGGTCCATAATTATATATAGCCCACATATACACCAGTCCCCAGATTTGACCTGCGGAGCCTCTAGGAGGAGCAAATTTCATCCCATCAAGTTTGGCACATTGATTTAGTATATAGTCTCTAACAACCATGCAAAAATTGGTTCATATCGGTTGATAATTATATACAGCCACCATATAAACCGATCCCCAGATTTGAACTTTGGAGCCTCTTGGAGTAAAAATCATCCGATCCGGTTGAAATTTGGTACGTAATATTAGTATATGATCTCTAACAACCACGTAGAATTTTATCCATATCGGTCCATAATTATATACCCCCCACATACACCGATCCCATGATTTGACCTCCGGAGCCTCTAGGAGGAGCAATTTTCATCCTATCAGGTTGAAATTTGGCACGTGGAGGCACGTTTATGACCACTACGACCCATGCAAAAATTGGTTCATATCGGTTGATAATTATATACAGCCACCATATAAATCGATCCTCAGATTTGACCTCCGGAGCCTATCGGAGGAGCAAACCTCATCCGATCCGGTTGAAATTTGGTACGTAATATTAGTATATGATCTCTAACAACCACGTAGAAATTTATCCATATCTGTCCATAATTATATATACCCTCCACATACACCGATCCCAAGATTTGACCTCCAGAGCCTCTAGGAGGAGCAAATTTCATCCAATCAGATTGAAATTTGGCACGTGGACTTAGTTTATGACCGCTACGACCCATGCAAAAATTGGTCCATATCGGTTGACAATTATATACAGCCACCATATAAACCGATCCCCAGATTTGAACTCCGCAGCCTCTTGGAGGAGCAAAATTCATACGATCCGGTTGAAATTTGGCACGTGGAGTTGTTTATGACCTCTACGACCCATGCAAAAATTGGTCCATATCGGTTCATAAATATATATAGCCCCCATATAAATCGATCCCCAGATTTGACCTCCAGAGTCTCTTGAAAAAGCAAAATTGGTACATTTCGCTATTGTATGGTCGATAACAACCATGCCAAAATTGGTCCGTATCGATCTATATTACACATATTCGTAGCCCCCCAAATAAACTGATCCCCAATCACAGAAAAATCACGATTGCCACTGGAGCCAAAAATAATCTACCAAAATTTTATTGCCATAGAAACTTTTGTCAAAATTTTATATTTCTAAGAAAATTTTGTCAACATTTTATAACTTTAGGAAATTTTGTCAAAATATAATTTCTATACAAAATTTTGTCAAATATTTATTTCTATGGAAAATTTTGACAAAATTTTATTTCTATAGAAAATTTTGTTTGAATTTTATTTCTGTAAAAAATTTTGTCAAAATGTTATTTCTATAGAACATTTATGAAGCATTTCATAGTTGGAGAGGAATATTTTTCAAAATCTTCCAAAACATCCAGAATTCTACCGATCTACCAGACAGTAAAAAATCTGCCATTTTTGGTAGACTCTTGAATATAGCCCCCATATAAAGCGACCCCCGTATTTCAATTCTGGCTATATGATTACCGCACAAAAGTTTATATCGGTTCGTAATTATTTCTTCCCTATATATACGGGTCAAAAACTGAATATATACGTATTTAATGAAGCTTTCTTTTGTATACTATATATCCCGCATGGACTAACTTACAATTTAGAAGATGATGTTAAGAAGTTTTAAGATGCCTTGCCATCGTCCGCAACCCAAGTAATTTAGTTGTGGATGACCGTCTTTAGTAGAAGTTTCTACGCAATCCATGGTGGAGGGTACATAAGATTCGGCCTGGCCGAACTTACGGCCGTATATACTTGTTTTTTTTTTTGTCTAATATATACCACGTATGGACTAACTTACAACTTAAAGGACGATGTTAAGAAGTTTTAAGATGGCAAGGTCATCGGCTAGTATTACCACAAACCAAGTAATTCGATTGTGGATGACAGTCTTTAGTATAAGTTTCTACTCAATCCATGGTGGAGGGTACATAAGATTCGGCCTGACCGTATATACTTGTTTTAAATCAAAAATGCGTTTCTTTACTTTATGAATAATTTTCTACATTTTTTAAACATACAACTTTTACGGAGGGACGCAAATTTTCAAAATTTGTGTCCTAATTTTAATACAAAAAACGAACTTAGAAGCAATCATTATAAACTTTTTGTAAATTAAATTTTTATTTTTTTTAAGGAATTTGTCCTTACTATTGTGTGAATTGCGCATCTTTAAATTTGGGTTGCGGAATCTTTAATATCACGTAAATATATATTTTTTTGTGTAAGTTTATATAAAATTTGTGTAAAGTGCGTATCCTAGAATTTAGGTTGCATAGTCTTTCATTTTAATTCAATATTGCTTTCTGTGTATATTACAACGATTTTATTTCACTTGACCACTGATTAAATATTAGACTTTTAAATTTCGTATATGGCTAAAATGTGGCAACAATTGTTGATATCTTTGAAATTACATCTCGTGTTTCTCATTAAGGGCACAAGTCAACATAATATACCGACAAAGTTGTTGGTACTTTAGAAAATTTGTAGGCTCTTAAATGAGATACTCAGTCTTTGACTTTGGGCATTACTTTGGTAACTTTTCATTTCCAGCTATCAAAAAAAAAAAAAAAAAACAAAATCTCCAACATCTCATATTCACAAAGGAAAAATTCACAAAAAGAAAACAATAGAAGCAAGAGCATGGGAGGGCGTATAAAGGAAATGCAGAGGCGGAAAACCTCTAAAGAGGATGATTTTAATGACAATCAATTAAGTTAATTAAGTGCGTTAAGTACATTGCTTTCTCCCAGACCTTATAACCTCCTGGGTTTTTGTTTTTAAGGGAAAGTATATAAAAAAAAAGAACAAAATGAGCTATCATTTGCATGAATGGGGGAATAAAAAAAAATGAAAACTGAACTTGGTGGACCATGACCCAAGATTTCTAGGGAAGCAAAGAATACTAGAGGAAAGAACATATTTTTCATAAACATTTCCAGGGTCATTTTAGCCTAAGGCTTTGTTTTTTTTTAGCCTTTGCCTTCGTCTTCAGAAAAATTCTTGGCCCTCATGCCTTAATGTTTATGTTAAGCGTTTTAATTTATTCAAAAGCTTATTTGGTGTTTTAACATAATTTTCTGCTCTATTTTCTTAAATAATAATAAAAAAATTGTTTTAATTGCTCGCCCCCATAGTAATGTCGAAGGTCTAGTGGGCGAACAATAAAACAAAAAGAAATTCACAGAAGGTTTAGCATATTTTTTTCTTGACTATTATAGTAATAACAATAAACCTTTGTATTTTTCATGAAGTCACTTTCGCTAGAGTGAAATGATTAAAAATTTCATTTGAATGTCTGGTTGCCGCTCTCCATTGGATTCTGTAAAGATTTAATCCTTTGACAAGGACTAAGTTCTTTGGCGTGTACGTAACAAAATCACCAACAACACCACCGCCATCATCACTCCTATGTAATGGGCTATTTTGCATTAAACAAATCGACCGTTAGTTTAACTTACTAAGTTAAAAAAGGGAATAAGGCTTCGTGGGATGATCCACTTCTCTTCTATGGGGTTTTACCTTGTTTTGAGGTATTTTTGAATAGTTACATTTCTTTTCAGATTTTTTAGGTTTTGTTTTTTTTTTTGTACTCACTTTAACTAATGAAAACATCAAATTTGTATGAAAACAACTTTTTTTCTCAGTGGTAAATGAAAGGCTGTAGATAAAGATAAAGAAGTCCTTAGAAAAGACTGCATTACCAAAAGTAAAGTTTGTAGTGAATATTTGGAGGCGGCCCTTTGTTATAGGCTCACATAGGCTATTTATTCCATTGTGTTGGAATAGATGATCAAGAGCTTTTAAATGTGTATGTTTTTCAGACTCCACAATTAAAACGATTCTGGTGATAACGCATCGATATATTTGTCAAGGATTATATAAAGTACACTGAAAAAAATTATGCCCGGTTCCAAAGATTTTGTCTTTACTTTAAAAATATTGGTAATGATTCCGAGCCAAAGAAGCGGAGAATACAAGTAAGGATGTTTTTATGACACAATTCTCTTTTAAATTTGGATGTTGTGTTCTTGCTTCTAGGAAGCAAATTTTAATTTTTCGTTTTTTTATACCCTCCACTATAGGATTCCGTTTGTAACACATCGAAATATCGCTCTAAGACCCCATACAGTATATATATTCTGGGTCGTGGTAAAATTCTGAGTCGATTTGAGCATTTCCGTCCGTCCGTCTGTTGAAATCACGAAAACTTCCGAAGGAAACAAGCTATCGACTTGAAACTTGGCACAAGTAGTTGTTATTGATGTAGGTTGGATGGTATTGCAAATGGGCCATATCGGACCACTTTTACGTATAGCCCCCATATAAATTGACCCCCAGATTCGGCTTGCAGAGCCTCTTGGAGGAGCAAAATTCATCCGATCCGGTTGAAATTTGGTATGTGATGTTATAACAACCATGCAAAAATTGGTCCATATGGTCGATAATTATATATAGCTCCCATATATACCGATCCCCAGATGTGACCTCCGAAGCCTCTTAGAGGAGCAATATTCATCCGATCCAGTTGAAATGTGGTACGTGGTGTCAGTATATGGTCTCTAACAACCAAGTAAAAATTGGTCCATATAGGTCCATAATTACATATAGCCCTCATATAAACTGATCCCCAGATTTGACCTCCGGAGCCTCTTTGGCGAGCAAGGTTCATCTGATCCGGTTGAAATTTGGTACGTGGTGTTAGTATATGGTCTTTAACAACCATCCAAAAATTGGTTCATATCGGTCCATAATTATGTATAGACCCCATATAAACCGATCCCCAGATTTGAACTCCGGAACCTCTTGGAAGAGCAAATTTATTTCGATCAGGTTGAAATTTGGTACGTGGTGGTAGTATATGGTATCTAACAACCATGCAAAAATTGGTCCATATCGGTCCATAATTATGTATAGCCCCCATATAAATCGATCCCCAGATTTGACCTCCGGAACCATTTGGAGGAGCAAAATTCATCCGATTTGGTTGAAATTTGGTACATTGCGCTAATATATAACCGCTAACAGCCACGCAAAAATTGGTCCATATTGGTCTATAGTTATATATAGCCAATGGCCAATCACACAAAAAGTTTTCCATATCGCCAAAAATAATCTACCAAAATTTTATTTCTATAGAAAATTTTGTCAAAATTTTATTACTATAGAAAGTTTTGTCAAAATTTTATTTCTGTAGAAAACTTTGTAAAAATTTTATTTCTGTTACCACAACCCAAGTAATTCAATCGTGGATGACAGTCTTTAGTAGAAGTTCCTACGCAATCCATAGTGGAGGGTGCTTAATATTCGGCCTGGCCGAACTTACGGCCGTATATACTTGTTTTCAGCTTTTTTTCTTCATATGCTATCAAAGTCCTCTAAAAATGAGTTAACGACAACTTTATTTTTCAAATTAAGACTCGACTTCTAGTAGAAATTATAATATGTTTCAAGTAAAAAACGTCAACAAATTTAAAGACAATTTCATTAAATTTTAAGAATTTTTCTGAATTATTAAAGTCAAGTTGGCCTTAGCCCAACCACTTTTTCTTTCATGTTATGATACCCATTTTAAAGTGAAATCACCTAATTATGAGGACACTACGACTTCATTGAAAACTTTATCGATTTTTGGACAAGGATTTTTGACCTCACCACCATTGTTGCCAATATTTCCGAGCTTTTGTCCCCAAAATGGAACGCTTTCATCCCCAAAAATCCCCAATTTAATTAAAAATTCCCCTATACATTTTTATCAAGTTTTTTGAAAAAAGTAAAGGAATAGGCTCTACTGTAGAAAATCCGAAAAAAAATAAAAATTGGAAATATGCAATTTTTGTTATACCAGTGTGCGAGTTACAAAAAGATGAAGATTTCAAAACATAAAACGAAGATTTCAAAACACAAAACGAGGAGACAGGTGCTCATCCGATACAATCAGAGCTAATTATTGGTATAAAGAGTCATCAAATTTTTCTTATGCAAATCATCTTCTAATTACTCGAGAAATAAAAATGGGAGTACGGTCAACATGTGTATTTATGAATCAAAACTTAGTTCTAATTAGTCAAAAAATAAAATTGAGTGATCGATCAAAAGGCGTCGTTGTCCCAATACGAACTCTATTCTATATGTATGGGATATCTTTTCAGTGATGTACGCAGATGAGTCCTAACGAAATAATTTCACAATAGTAAAAAATTTCTTAGGAAACAGAGTAAAATGTAAAGTGTAAAGGGATAAAAATGTAAAAAGGTTTTCTTCTTTACATCAATGAATTTAGGTCCAATTAGCTAAATAAAACTTAAAAGGAACAGAAAATATTGACCAAGCAAAGAACTAAACATGTAAAGTAGCTCTTGGACGTCCATATACGAGTAAATGCAGTGGAATAAAGAGGAGGATTTTTTTTTTATTTTGGAGATTCTCTCTACTTCTTTAAGCCTTGTTTAGGCATGTAGAAGTAAAGAATGTCATATAAACCATCATTCTGAATCCTAATTATTGTACTGAACACATTTCGAAAATTCCCCAAAAAAATCCCAAAATTTGTGGAAATTCTCCATCAAATCCCCAAGTCCCTAACTCAAAAATTTTGTCCCCATTTATGAAAAAATATCCCCGATTTGGGGAAAATCCCCAATACTGGCAACACTGGTCACGACAATACTTATTTGTGCATTGATTGTGACTACAATTGAAAATTCAACTTAACGAATTTTTGCTGATAACTACAAAGTCTAATTTTTGAATTTTTCAAAGTTTTTTACTTTTTCAAAATTGTGAAATGTCGACTTTTAGACCCTTTACCGCGGTTGCTACAGCTGGTATAATTCTACCAAAAATGGTAGATTTTTTACTGTTTGGTAGATTCGTAGAATTCTTGATTTTTTGGCAGATTTTTCAAAATATTTCTCTCCAAGAAAGTGTACTTCACAAATTTCTACCAGAAATAAAATTTTGACAAACTTTGCCATAGAAATAAAATTAAAAAAAAACAAAGTCTATAAAAATAAAATTTTGACAAAATTTTCTATGGAAATTAAATATTGAGAAAATTTTCTATAGAAATAAAATTAACAAAAAAAAAAAGAATCTGTAAAAATAAAATTTTTGACAAAATTGTCTACATAAATAAAATTTTGATTTTCTATAGAAATTCAATTTTGACAAAATTTCCTACAGAAATAAAATTTTTAAATTTTTTTATGGAAATAAAAGTTTGTCAAAATTTTCTAGAGACATAAAATTTTGACAAATTTGTCTATAGAAATAAAATGTTGACGAAATTTTCTATAGAAATAAAATGTTGACAAAATTGTCTACAGAAATAAAATTTTGACAAAAGTTTCTATAGAAATAAAATTTTGACAAAATAGTCTACAGAAGTAAAATTTTGTCAAAATTTTCTATAGAAATAAAATTTTGTCAAAATTTTCTATAGAAATAAAATTTTGCCAATATTTTTTATAGAGATGATATTTTTACAAAATTTCCTACAGAAATCAACTTTTGATAAAATTTTCTACAGAAATAAAATTTTGACAAAATTTTCTATTTTTTATGGAAATAAAAGTTTGTCAAAATTTTCTACAGAAATAAAATTTTGTCAAAATTTTCTATAGAAATAAAATTTTGCCAATATTTTTTATAGAGATGATATTTTTACAAAATTTCCTACAGAAATAAACTGTTGACAAAATTTTCTATAGAAATAAAATGTTGACAAAATTGTCTATAGAAATAAAATTTTGACAAAATTTCTATAGAAATAAAATTTTGACAAAATTTCTATAGAAATAAAATTTTGACAAATTCGTCTATAGAAAAAATATGTTGACAAAATTTTCTATAGAAATAAAATGTTGACAAAATGGTCTACAGAAATAAAATTTTGACAAAAGTTTCTATAGAAATAAAATTTTGTCAAAATTTTCTATAGAAATAAAATTTTGTCAATATTTTTTATAGAGATGATATTTTTACAAAATTTCCTACAGAAATCAACTTTTGATAAAATTTTCTACAGAAATAAAATTTTGACAAAGTTTTCTATTTTTTATGGAAATAAAAGTTTGCCAAAATTTTCTACAGAAATAAAATTTTGACAAAATTGTCTATAGAAATAAAATTTTGACAACATTTTCTATAGAAATAAAATGTTGACAAAATTTTCTATAGAAATAAAATGTTAACAAAATGGTCTACAGAAATAAAATTTTGACAAAAGTTTCTATAGAAATAAAATTTTGACAAAATTGTCTGCAGAAATAAAATTTTGTCAAAATTTTCTATAGATATAAAATTTTGTCAAATTTTCTATAGAAATAAAATTTTGCCAATATTTTTTATAGAGATGATATTTTTACAAAATTTCCTACAGAAATAAACTGTTGACAAAATTTTCTATAGAAATAAAATGTTAACAAAATTGTCTATAGAAATAAAATTTTGACAAAAGTTTCTATAGAAATAAAATTTTGACAAAATTTTCTATAGAAATAATTTTTTTAAAAAACAAAATCTATAAAAATAAAATTTTGACAAAATTTTCTATGGAAATAAAATTTGGTAAAATTGTCTATAGAAATAAAGTGCTGACATAATGTTCTATATAAATAAAATGTTGACAAAAAATTTTATGGAAATAAAATTTTGTCAAAATTTTCTATGGAAATACAATTTTGTCAAAATTTTCTATAGAAATAAAATTTTGACAAAATTTTTATAGAGATGATATTTTTACAAAATTTCCTACAGAAATCAACTTTTGATAAAATTTTCTACAGAAATACAATTTCGACAAAATTTTCTATAGTAATAAAATTTTGACAAAAATTTCTACAAAATAAAATTTTGACAAACTTTTCTATAGACATTTTATTTCTATAGAAAATTTGGCAAAATTTTATTTTTATAGAAAATTTTGTCCAAATTTTATTTTTATAGAAAAATTTGTCAAAATTTTGTTTCTATAGTAAATTTTGTCATAATTTTATTTCTATAGAAAAATTTGACAAAATTTTCTATAGAAATAAAATTTTGACAAAATTTTCTATAGAAATAAAAGGATGACAAAATTTTCTATAGAAACAAAATTTTGTCAAAATTTTCTACAGAAATAAAATTTTGACAAAATTTTCTATAGAAATAAAATTTTGACAAAATTTTCTATATAAATAATGACAAAACTTTCTATAGAAATAAAATTTTGACAATATTTTTATAGACACAAAATTTTGACAAAAATTTCAATAGAATTAAAATTTTGAAAAAATTTTCAATAGAAATAAAATTTTGAAAAAATGTTCAATAGAAATAAAATTTTGCAAAATTTTCTACAGAAATAACATTTTGATAAAATTTTGTATAGAAAAGAAAGGGAAGAGAAAATGAGTTTGAGAAGCCGAGGTAGTTCATTTTTCCTATAAAACAGTTCACTTTTTTTCGGTGTTAAAAGTGAACTGTTTTATAGGAAAAATGAACTACCTCGCACGAAAATTGAACTTAATTTTACTCCATATTTTGAAATTTCCACAAAGCGTTGTTAAAACCACGAAAATTTAATGCCCTATTGTACTTTTTAACTGCAGTGCACGAAATTACATCTTCTCATAGAATAAAAAATGAACTAAAAGTAAGGAAGAAAATCATTGGCGACAAATCATCACCATTTTAACCATACAGTAGTTCATTCTATTTTTGGGAATCGTACGAAAATCTTCTTTTGCTGTAGTTCATATTGAACTTATGTGTACGGTCATTGAACTTTATACCCACGTTTAGTTTATAACATTTTTGAGACATACTTAAAAAAAGTAAGATTTCATTAAGCTGTAGAAAATTTCGAAAAAAAATAATAAAATTTAACTACTGCCGTATAATTTTTTTCCAATAAAAATAAGTTAAATTTAGCGTTAGTTTAACTACGGAAATTTTTTTCTGGGAAACAACTATGGTCTAAGCTTCGTCCGAAATGTTTGTCTGTTCAGGGTTTTAATACTCTCTTTTGGACATTTTCCCGATATGCATTTGTTTTTACACCGCGGTCGATGGATACGATGGATACTCCAAATACCCCATTTCAAAATGCTCTAGGTGCAAAAGGTAAACGCGTTTAGATTTTGAGATTTTTGTGGTCAGTTTTTCCATAATATTTGACATTTATTTTGACCCCATGGTCGATAAGCGACCAACGGTCGTTACGATTCCTGGTGACAAATCCAAGGTGTACATTTTCAGCTGACCTCTATGGTAAGAAAAATCGATGTTTTTGTCCATATCGCTCTCCAGAGATTACTTCTTGAGCCTCCTGGGAAATTTTATGTATGAAATCAGTCCTTTTAATTATTTTTGCCTGGAAAGAGAAGTCCATAGGTATTTATTCTACCATTTTCTATCTAACATATAATCCATATGGACTAACTCACAATTTAGAAGACAATGATATAAAGCTTTAAGGTACCTTGAACTTTCTTTGGTCTTTGAAGAAAGCTTAAACAAAATATAATATCTTCTATTTTGGATAATGAATAAGTCATAAGAAGTTGTATAATTAAAAAAAAAATCAAAAAAATATTTCCAATTAAAATTTTAATTGAATTTTCAAAAATATTCAAGTAGAAATTTAATTGATTAAATTTTTTAAATTAAAGCAAAAATTATCCACATATAGTTTCAATTAATTTTATATTGGGCCTATTAATTTTTTAATTGAATTAAATTTTTAATTGATACTATCATTTCTGTGATTGTAGACATTTTAACTAACTCAATTAATTTTGTGATTGAATCCAAAAAAAAATATTTTTTTGTGTGTTGCATGATGTTTGTTCATTGATGATAAGTTTTTTCATTGGCTAAAAATATGTTTTATCCCAGCAACAATTATTGATTTAAAAAGACCTTAGGAAACTGCTCTAACAGCCACTATTCTTTTAACAAGCAGCAATTGAAGGCAACTATCTTCTTTCATTTTTTTTTTTTGAAAAATCATATTTTCCTTAAGCATTTTGTCGAACTTAATGTGGTTGAAATTATTCATTCGTGTAGACGAAGAACATTAGTCCTAAAGTCGTTTGTTTCATTTTTATCGTGGGTCTCATAAATTTTCTCTTTTATATTCATTTCCCAATTTATGTGAGCGGGCGCTTGTATGTGTGTGTACAAGGGTCTGCAAAACATTGGTCAAATGACAAATGGCCTTAGCACAAATACAATTCACAGCGACAATAGGAAATATGCAAAAACAAACTCTCTCTCACACACACACACACCAACACAAACATCAAACGTACAAATCCCAGACACAAATACTATGACAAATATACCATCATCTTAAAACCAATAAGTGAGTAAACTACTTTAACGTTACTGCTAGGAGAATATTCGAAAAAAAGAGAATTATTAAGAAATAAAATGGGAATGTGAACTCTAGCGGGATAAACGGGGTAGATTTACATTATGGAGCTACGTTTCGAAATTAAATGGACCACAAGGTGGTAATAACGTCCTTGCATTCCCGATGATTTATTTACATTCAGATACCGCATTTTCACTGAATAGTTTTCACCGTCTGCAAAGTTTTGCCAGACGCATAGACACGAACAGAAGGTACCTGCTGCAATTCGTAAGCGGTCGTGTGTGAATGTGCAATTCGTTTTGCTTAAGCCAAGAAGACACGAAGAATTTTAGTATGTGTCGACTGAAAGTAGATTCTTATGGGGGAAATACACTGTCAATAGGTTTGACATCGACATCGCGAAAGTGACTATTGAAGCAATAATTTGAGAATTTTTTATACAGTTTTTTTTTTCAGGAAATAAAAGTTTAACAACAAATTCTATAGAAATCAAATATCTACGTAATTTTTCTAAAGGAAAGGACAAAATTTTTTGTTGCAGTAAAATAGTGAAAAAAGTGTGTAAGAATAATTCCATAAGAGCTGTAGTACTGAAAAAAACTTATTTACATTTTTGAGTCACGTAACTTACACAATATTAAGGAAAAATTTCTTTAAAATAAAGAAATTTTAATCAAATGAAAGTTCATAACTTATGCTTCAATTAGATTTAGTGAATTTAAGATAAAAATCTCAGAAATTTGTTTTCCCTTAGTCATATATCAATGAAGTTAGAAAATTTTCCTTAAATCACAGAACAATATTTTAATTTTTTAAAGAAGCTTCAATTATATTTTGATGATTTTGCATCTTCAGAAAGTTTTTTATCTGTTATAGTTAGGATTTACAATTTTGATAAAATTTTCTATAGAAATAAAATTTTAACAAAATTTCCTACAGAAAAAAAATTTTGACAGAATTTTCATGTAGAAATAAAATTTTGACAAAATTTCTTATAGAAATAAAATTTTGACAAAATTTTCTATAGAAATAAGATTTTGACAAAATTTTGTATAGAAATAAAATTTTGACAAACTTATCTATAGAAATAAAATTTTGACAAAATTTTCTATAGAAATAAAATTTTGACAAAATTTTCTATAGAAATAAAATTTTGACAAAATTTTCTATAGAAATAAACTTTTGACAAAATTTTCTATAGAAATCAAATTTTGACAAAATTTTCTATAGAAATCAAATTTTGACAAAATTTTCTATAGAAATAAAATTTGGACAAAATTTTCTGTAGAAATAAAATTTGGACAAAATTTTCTATAGAAATAAAATTTTGACAAAATTTTCTTAGAAATAAAATTTTGACAAAATGTTCTAAAGAAATAAAACTCTGACAAAAATTTTCTATAAAAATAACACTTTGACAAATTTTTCTAGAGAAATAAAACTTTGACAAATTTTTCTATAGAAATAAAATGTTGACAAATTTTTCTATAGGAATAAAATGTTGACGAAATTTTTTATAGAAATAAAACTTTGACAAAATTTTCTATAGAAGTAAAATTTTGACAAAATTTTCTATAGAAATTAAATGTTGACAAAATTTTGTATAGAAATAAAATATTGACAAAATTTTCTATAGAAATAAAATGTTGACAAAATTTTCTACAGAAATAAAAATTTGACAAAATTTTCTAAAGGAATAAAACTCTGAAAAAAAATTTTCTATAGAAATAAAATGTTGACAAATTTTTCTATAGAAATAAAATGTTGACGAAATTTTCTATAGAAATAAAACTTTGACAAAAATCTTCTATAGAAATAATATTTTGACAAAATTTTCTATAGAAATAAAATTTTGACAAAATTTTCTATACGAATAAGATTTTGAAAAAAAATTTCTATAGAAATAAAATTTTGACAAAATTTTCTATAGAAATAAAATTTTGACTAAATTTGTTATATAGATATAGAATAATTTCTATAGAAATAAAATTTTGACAAAATTTTCTACAGAAATAAAATTTTTGCAAAATCTGTTATAGAAATAAAATTTTTACAAAATCTGTTATAGAAATAAAATTTTGATAAAATTTTCTGTAGAAATAAAACTTTTACAAAAATTTTTATAGAAAAACAACAAAAAATTTTCTACAGAAATAAATTCTTTTATAGAAAAAAAAATTCTTATAGGAATAAAATTTTGACAAAATTGTATACAGAAATAAAATTTTGGCAAAAGCCTTATGTAAAACTAAATTTTTTTGGAGAAATAAAATTTTGACAAAGTTTTCTATAAAAATAAAATTGTGACAAAATTTTCTATAGAAATAAAATTTTGACAAAATTTTCTATATAAAAAATTTTGCAAAATAAAATTTGTTTGTTTGAGGGGTTTTAGACGATGCAATTGGTTGCGTGCAATTTTTTGTATTCTCTTTTAAAGTTGCTTCTTAAAAACTTCAGCATTTATACGTTGAAATTTTTCATGCAATCGCTTGAAATTTCAAGTTTCAGAAATGTCAAAAAATTGCAAGAGGAACGGAAAACATGAAATTTTTTCTACCCCCTTTGCTTCTCTACCCCGTTTGCCTACAAACAAGAATTGCGTGCAATTATTGCATGCAATTATTGCATCGTCTAAAACCCTTCTTTGATAGGTTTTTGGTAAAATTTTCTGAAAATTTTGGTAGAATATTTTTGACTCGAATGGCAACCGTGTCTTGTAGCTTATTCCCGGCGAAGTGCTGTCTTGAGATGATCGACACTTTGTTATTTTTAGTGCCAATCTTACTGCTCAAAATGCTCTAAGGCGCAAAAGTCCAACGGATTACGATCCGGAGATTTTGGTTCCCATTGTGGCGTAGACATGGCGTAGACATGAAGTGAGGAACCTAACTTTTAAGCCATTATTGGTTGATGCGTACTGAGTCCTGTTCGAATGTCAATGGGTTTTCGGCCGACATATTTGTATAACTAGGGATTCTATACTGTTTTTATGACATTTCCTCGATAATATTTGGTATTTATTTTGGCCCCCGGTCAATTCTTACGAGCGGGGAGTGACCATCGATCATTACGATGGGCCACACCATTACCATTGGCTGCACTTGAGTTTCGGTGGCCAATATAATGTGTAAAGTTTCATCTGACCTCCTTGGCAAGTAATCCGATCAGTTTGTTTGTTCGCAAACAATTTTCTGGACGCGAGTATAACAGTATTGAGCAATGGTACGAAAAACAAAAGATTCAAAGATTCATTCAAATGCTAGAGGATTTTCAAACTATGTGGTTTTCTAGCCAAAAATATTAAATTAAAAAAAATTAATAACTATTTGTATTTTGATTATATAGATTAATTTATATGAATATGTTACTTGTGCTCCATCACAGCGATAGATCGTGTCCACACTCCTTTAGATTGACACTTCTCTCAGAGTCCTTATGGCATGTAGTAAATAAGAAAATGCATATGCAAAAGTTTACATGTAAAAAAAAGAAATCAAATAAAGTTGTGGTTATAGCATTGGAAGATCATCTCATGAACGTGTTTATTCCCCTCCCAAAAACACATTGTGAATTTTGATAAATTTCCCTTTGTGAGGGGAAACTTCTCATGTTTGGTGTTACCAAAGTTTGAGCACGATTTTTAATTTTCTACTACATCTCAGTACTAATAAGAAAATGGATTTAAAAAAAAAAAAATATCCAACTACAGTTTCATGACATCATAGTTATTTGTTGATGTTCTGGTCTTTGGCTCTTTCTCCATGGCTTGGGTTCTTTTAGGTGTTTGTGAATTGTTGTGGCTTGGATTTTGTTTTTAGTTGACAGCGAATACACGCAGTAAACTGCGGTGGCTATGGAACGCGAAATAAATTCAAAATGAATGATGACAATTGTTTTTTTGGTTAGGAATTTGTGGTTTGTTGCGAGTGGTGGCAGCATGCACTATAACGCCAACTACATCGCAACAACAACTATAACGGTAGGACCGACCCTATAGTTGTTCAGCGTGTATATGAGTATGAGTGTGAGAGGCTAAGTGTAGCTAAAAGTAGAAATTTGAATGGGATGATTGCAGATGCCAGTGATGTCAACTCAATAAAATGGTTGAATGGTTATTTTCTAAAAACTAAAAGAGTCTAATTAGTTACGTGTCAGTGGTGCCAGAAGTAAGGAACAAAGGTTTGCATACTTGCCTTGCATGGTCATGGCTTCAATTTCAGTTTCGACCAAACACCAAAAGGTTTTCCTTTGATAGATTATAACATCTTAGTAATGGTGGCGATATATCTGAGAGTTTCAGACTTTTATAAGTGGTGTTTAAACATAGAATCGGGCAGCAATTTTTGATATGAGAGATCTTGTGGACTGCCTTTACAAAAAGACAGATTTTACTCACATTTGAAAAAACTCGAATATTAAAATTGTCAAAGACATAGAATTTTTTAAAAATTTTATTCACTTTTATAGAAAATTTTGTCAAAATTTTATTTCCATAGAAAAGCTTGTCAAAATTTTATTTCTATAGAAAATTTTGTCAAAATTTTATTTCTCTTGTAAATTTTGTCAAAATTTTATTTCTATAGAAAATTTTATCAAAATTTTATTTCTATAAAAAATTTTGTCAAAATTTTATTTCTATCGAAAATTTCGTCAAAATGTTATTTCTATAGAAAATTTTCGTCAAAGGTTTATTTGTATAGAAAATTTCGTCAACATTTTATTTCTATAGAAAAATTTTTCAACATTTTATTTCTCAAGAAAAATTTGTCAAAATGTTATTTCTATAGAACATTTTTGTCAAAGTTTTATTTCTTTAGAAATTTTTGTGAAAATTTTATTTCTGTAGAAAATTTTGTCAAAATTTTATTTCTACAGAAAGTTTGTCAAAATTTTATTTCTATATAGAACATTTTGTTAAAGTTTTATTTTAATGGAAAAATTTTTCAACATTTTATTGCTGTAGAAAATTTTGTCAAAATTGTATTTCTATAGAAAATTTTTTCAAAATTTTATTTCTGTAGAAAATTTTGTAAAATTTTATTTCTATAGAAAATTTTGTCAAAATTTTATTTCTATAGAAAATAGTTTCAAAATGTTAATCCTATAGAAAATTTTGTCAAAATTTTATTTCTCTAAAAAATTTTGTCAAAATTTTATTTCTACAGAAAATTTTGTCAAAATTTTATTTCTATAGAAAGTTTGTCAAAATTTTATTTCTATATAGAAAATTTTGTTAAATTTTTTTTAAAAAATTGATTTCTATAGAAAATTTCAACCAAATGTTATTTCTATACAAAATTTAGTCAAAATTTTATTTCTATAGAAAATTTTGTCAAAATTTTATTTCTATAGAAAATTTTGTCAAAGTTTTATTTCTGTAGAAAATTTTGTAAAATTTTTTTTTTTATAGAAAATTTTGTCAAAATTTTATTTCTATAGAAAATAGTTTCAAAATTTTATTTCTATAGAAAATTTTGTCAAAATTTTATTTCCATAGAAAATTTTGTCAAAATTTTATTTCTATAGAGAATTTTGTCAAAATTTTATTTCTGTAGAAAATTTTGTCAAAATTTTATTTCTATAGAAAATTTTGTCAAAATGTTATTTCTATAGAAAATTTTGTCAAAATTTTATTACTATAAAAAATTTTGTCAAAATTTTATTTCTATAGAAAATTTTGTCAAAATTTTATTTCTATAGAAAATTTTGTCAAAATTTTATTTCTATAGAAAATTTTGTCAATATTTTATTTCTATAGAAAATTTTGTCAAACTTTTATTTCTATAGAAAATAATTTCAAATTTTTTTTTCTATAGAAAATTTTGTCGAAATTTTATTGCTATAGAAAATTTTTTCAAAATTTTATTTGTATAGAAAATTTTGTCAAAATCTTATTTCTATAGAAAATTTTGTCAAAATTTTATTTCTGTAGAAAATTTTGTCAAAATTTTATTTCTGTAGAAAATTTTGTCAAAATTTTATTTCTGTAGAAAATTTTGTAACATTTTATTTCTATAGAAAATAGTTTCAAAATTTTATTTCTATAGAAAATTTTGTCAAATTTTTATTTCTCGTGAAAATTTTGTCAAAATTTTATTTCTGTAGAAAATTTTGTCAAAATTTTATTTCTATAGAAAATTTTGTCAAAATTTTATTTGCCATAGAAAATTTTGTCAAAATTATATTTCTATAAAAAATTTTGTCAAAATTTTATTTCTGTAGAAAATTTTGTCAAAATTTTATTTCTATAGAAAATTTTGTCAAATTTTCATTTCTATAGAAAATTTTGTCAAAATGTTATTTCTATAGAAAATTTTCTCACAATTTTATTTCTATAGAAAATTTTGTCAAAATTTTATTTCTATAAAAAATTTTGTCAATATTTTATTTCTATAGAAAATTTTGTCAAACTTTTATTTCTATAGAAAATAATTTCAAAATTTTATTTCTATAGAAAATTTAGTCAAAATTTTATTGCTATAGAAAATTTTTTCAAAATTTTATTTGTATAGAAAATTTAGTCAAAATCTTATTTCTATAGAAAATTTTGAAAAATTTTATTTCTATAGACAATTTTGTCAAAATTTTATTTCTTTAGAAAATAGTTTCAAAATTTTATTTCTATAGAAAATTTTGTCAAAATTTTATTTTTATAAAAAAATTTTGTCAAAATTTTATTTCTACAGAAAATTTTGTCAAAATTTTATTTCTATAGAAAGTTTGTCAACATTTTATTTCAATATAGAAAATTTTGTTAAAATTAGGTTTTAGAGAAAATTTTATCAAAATTTTATATCTTTATGAAATTTTGTCAAAATTTTATTTCTTAGAATTTTGTTTTTCAAAATTTTGTCTCTAGAGAAAATTTTGTCAAAAGTTTATTTCTATAGCAAATTTTGTTAAAATTTTATTGCTATAGAAAATGTCAACAAAATTTTATTTCTATAGAAAAATTTGTGAAAATTTTATTTCTATAAAAAATTTTGCCAAAATTTTATTTCTGCAGAAAATTCTGTCAAAATTTTATTTCTATAGAAAGTTTGTCAAAATTTTATTTCTATATAGAAAATGTCTTTATAAAATTTTGTCAAAATTTAATTTCTATAGAAATTTTTGTTTTCAAAATTTTGTCTCGAGAGAAAATTTTGTCAAAATTTTATTTCTATAGAATTTTTTTTTCAAAATTTTGTCTCGAGAGAAAATTTTGTCAAAATTTTATTTCTATAGCAAATTGTGTTAAAATTTTATTGCTATAGAAAATATCAGCAAAATTTTATTTCTATAGAAAATTGTGTCAAAATTTTATTGCTGTAGAAAATTTTGTCAAAATTTTATTTCTATAGAAAATTTTGTCAAAATTTTATTTCTATAGAAAATATTTTCACAATTTTATTTCTGTAGAAAACTTTATCCAAATTTTATTTCTATAGAAAATTTGTCGAAATTTTATTTCTATAGAAAATTTTGTCAAAATTTTATTTCTATAGAAAATTGTTTCAACATTTTATTTCTATCGGAAATTGTTTCAACATTTTATTTCTATAGAAAATTTGTCAAAATTTTATTTCTATAGAAAATTTTGTCAAACTTTTATTTCTATAGAAAATTTTCTCACAATTTTATTTCTGTGGAAAAATTTGTCAAGATTTTATTTCTATAGAAATTTTTGTACAATTTTATTTTTATATTTTTGTTAAAAATTTATGTTTATAAAAAAATTCAATATTTTATTTCTATAAAAATTCTACCAAAATTTTATTTCTATGGAAAATTTTGTCAAAATTTTATTGCTATCGAAAATTTTGTCAAAAATTTATTTCTGTAGAAAATTTTGTCAAAATTGTATTTCTATAGAAAATTGTGTCAAAATTAATTTCTACAGAAAATTTTGTTAAAATTTTATTTCTATCGAAAATTTTGTCAAAATTTTATTCCTATGGAAAATTGTGTAAAAATGTATTTTTACAGAAAATTTTGTCAATTTTTTTTTTATAGAACATATATTTGTCAAAAAATTTATTTCTATAGAATATTTTGTCAACATTTTACTTCTATAGAAAAAATTGTCAAAATTGTATTTCTATAGAAAATTTTATCGAAATTTTGCTATAGAAAATTTGGTAAATATTTTATTGCTCAGATCAATATTTAGTTCTACCCCTTTTGATTAGTATATAAAAGTTACTGCCTCTACATTTCTTTCTTTATTTTTTTCTTCACAAATTTAAACCTGAATTTCATTATTGTCTAGATTTTGTAAGCTTTACTCAAAAATGTCTGTGTATTTTGGAAAAAAGCACTGAAAAGGCATTCTTTGGAAATGCCTTTCTCCTACAGGCAAACTAATTTGTTTTAAAGGAATGCAATTTTCTAGTTCACCACAATAAAATGAAGCAGACAGTCTAACATGAAAATCGAAGTGGGAAGAAGGAACAGGAAAAACAAAATACTTTTATCCAAAAGAGGCCAACAAACTATTTGTGAAATGGAAAAAAGAGAGTTAGATAAAGTTGACCATAAAACAATGCCAATGACTAACTTAGGGATACATTTTTAAAGTGAAACTTAAATGTAATAAGAATTGATATAAAACAAGTGAGGAAAGTCAAAAAAAGGTTGGGAGCTGACTATATTATATCCTGCATCAATCTAAAGATCAATATTTGCGATGCTATTTGAAATCCTTCAAATTTATCCTGAACAATATATAAAGATTTGTATTAAATATAAATATTTTATTTTTTACTAGTCAACTGAATAATAAAAATATATTAATATTTAATATATTTTGTTATTTTTTGACTATAATCAATATGTCCTTTAAAGTCTCACTAAATCATTCCCCCATCTCCATGCCAACAACTCATAATCAATTCAATTTTGTGTTGCCACAAAAATATTATTGGTAGGATTATAAGAAGCTCATATTGTTGCGACTCTTTTTGTATCTCCAGTGTTTGTCTGTCATTTACTCGAAGGATAATAAGCATTATCCTTCTCGTTATCCTTAAGCAATACGGTAAATAGGTTTTGTGTGCATTGTGGACTAGCATTGGGGATATTTGTGACTGTATGTGGGTGTTTGCGATTGCTTACTTCCTATTAGCCATTCAGAAGCTACTTGCCACATTGTTGTGTTATTTCTTCTCTGTTGGATCCTTCGTTTTATTCTCAATAGACCCTAGAAAATCTAATTATTAACGTCTGCATGGAAAAAATGCATGAGGAGAAAGTTGATTATTCGTTCTATACATGAGATCTTGGAAAGTAATTTAATGTTCAAAAGTAAATGTAGTTGCAGCAAAATTTTAAATGTGGAAAATTTTATTGCCATTCCGAACAAAATGTTGGGCCGGTTCCAAGGATTTCGTCTTAACACTAATGATTTGGATAGTGATTTCAAACTCAAGCAGGGCAGAATTGTACTAAAGATATATTAAAATGTTCGTACTTGATATTGGGAAACAATTTTGAATTTATTGAGTTTTTATTCATGTTCATGGAATCATTATTTTTTATGTGGCATATAAGTGTTTCCAGTTTCTCCAATCAAAGCGACACACATTGATATTGCAATCTAAAAAATTTTACTTCCGCCATAACAAAATACTTCGTCACAACTTTTACTCCTAAACAGGATACGGAAATACTGCACAACTTTATGTTGCATTCACTATTCTCTTCCTTTTATTATATAGAGATTTCATAGTTTTCAAAATCACATATTACAATTTTGTATAACCAATATGTTTCTATTGTTCATACGAAAAATGTCCAATTGTTAAAATCAAAAGATTTCATTTGTTTTTCATATGAAAATATTTTTTTTATTTCTTCTTGAAATCTACGTGTTTCTTTAGTTTACTGACTTTGTGGCTACAAAATGTAAGAAAAGTGTTATGAACAAAGTTTCAAGTTTATTGTGTCATTTCGCATATTGTTTTTGTCAGATTTGATGATATTCTCGCTTATATGCTGCATCTTTCTCTCTCTCTCTTACTCCCACTCTCGTCTTCTTGCCTTTTATTACAAATATTGTTCTCACAATGTTGGCAACCATCGACCATAAGCAGCTTCCGTTTCCTTGCTATAGCAACTTTGTTGCTGTTTTGCTTGTTACATACATTACATGATTTTGCCTTTATTCGATTGCTGTTGTTCGCTTGGTTTACAAGTTTTGTATTGTGCTGTGTTTTGTTTTTATGGAAATCGAATTATGGCACAAACTTTATCGATATTGGTTGAAAGAAACAACTGTTTTTGCTAAAGTTGTAGTAGAATTCATACAAAATTTCTACTTATTGGTTGGAAGAGTTTGCAAGGTATAGAAAGATTTTTATTTATATTAATAGAAGGATACGATAATTTTGTCTTGTACATTAACACTTATACTTTTAAAAACAGAGTTTATTTATATCATTTTAATCAGAAACATTTTTCTTTACTTTGAGGAAATATTGAATTATTTCAAAGATAACAATTTTAACGAACAGGTTTCCAGGTTTCATTAAAACATCGGTGGGAAATTGGACAACGTCCAGTGAGGAGACACTGGATTGGACATACATTTTTCTGGAAATGTATGACGGTGGAACCATGTTCTGGCGGTGTCACCAAGGCTAAGCGTTCATTTCCTATAGAGGAAATAGTATCCGAGTATAGATGGGATAAATGGGCTTTAAAGACTTTTGGACCTTTCAAATCCCCCGGGCCTTATGGAGGTAAGCTCAGTCGCCTCCAGGGTCTCAGTAAGGACCCACTAAACCTTCCGGAATAATAACACAATTGTTTACCTCTTTCGAGTTAAATATTAATTAATTCGGTTTCATTGATAAAAACTATTTTTTTAGAATCTACTTGTGTGATATTTGACAATCTCTCTAATATGATTGGAATCTTATGGGAGCAGGCAATCAGGATGTCGGCGATATAGCAATTGGTGTCTTCGTGAGATGAAGAAGGAATTCGATTCGTAGATTGTAACGTGGTTTTGTCGTCGGCTGAGGTAGACCAGTGGTCGTCCAGGATCAACTTTAAGGACCCACAAACCTTAAATTAAAACAAGTATATACGGCCGTAAGTTCGGCCAGGCCGAATCTTATGTACCCTCCACCATGGATTGCGTAGAAACTTCTACGAAAGACTGTCATCCACAATCGAATTACTTGGGTTGTGGTATCTTAAAACTTCTTAACATCGTTTTCTAAATTGTGTATAACAGGTTGGCTGATAAGTCCCCTGTCTAACAAAGAAAAACACATTTTTTTTTTGTCAAAATTCGTTTTTATTATTCAACAAAACAATTATAAGGACCTTCCAATTTTTTTATACATTTTGGTAGTACTCCTTCGGTTTTGCCTCAAAATAGGCCTCAGTTTCGGCGATCACCATTGCAGCCAAATTTTTTCCCTGCACTGAAAAAACAGTGAACCCACCAAGAAGTATTAGACAAAAAAGTTATGTATAGTTAAGTCCACAAATAATTACGAATCGATATGGACTTTTTGCACGGTACGTAGACCGGAAGAATTGAAATATGGGGGTCGCTTATATGGGGGCTATATACAATTATGAACTTGATATGGACCAATTTTTGTGTGATTGGAAATCGATTTATCTGAGGGATATATATAAATATAGACCGATATGGACCTAGTTAGGCATGGTTGTTAACGACCATATACTAGCACAATGTACCAAATTTTAACTCAATCGGATGATTTGGCTTGGTACATTGGCTCCTCCAAGAGACTCCAAACCCAAATCACGGGATCGGTTTATATGGGGCTATATATGATTATGGACTGATATGGACCATTTTTGGCATGGTTGTTAAATATCATATACTATTACCACGTACCAAATTTCAAGCAGATCGGATGAATTTTGCTTCTCAAAAAGGCACCGGAGGTCAAATCTGGGGATCGGTTTATATGGGAACTATATATAATTATGGACTGATAGGAACCAATTCCTGCATGGTTGTTGGATACCATATACTAACATCACGTACCAAATTTCAACCGAATGGGAAGAATTTTGCTTTTCCAACGGGCTCTGGAGGTCAAATCTGGGGATCGGTTTATATGGGGCCTATATATAATTATGGACCGATACCGACCAATTTTTGCATGGGAGTTTGAGGCCATATATTAACACCACGTACCAAATTTCAACTGAATCAGACAAATTTTGGTCTTCCAAGAGGCTCCGGAGGTCAAATCTGGTGATCGGTCTATATGGGGGCTATATATAATTATGTACCGATGTGGACCAATTTTTGCATGGTTGTTAGAGACCATATACTAACATCACGTACCAAGTTTCAGCCGGATCGGATGAAGTTTGTTTCTTTTAGAGGCCTCGCAAGCCAAATTTGGGGGTCCGTTTATATGGGGGCTATACGTAAAAGTGGACCGATATGGCCCATTTGCAATACCATCCGACCTACATCAATAACAACTACTTGTGCCAAGTTTCAAGTCGATAGCTTGTTTCGTTCGGAAGTTAGCGTGATTTCAACAGACGGGCGGACGGACGGACGGACATGCTCAGATCGACTCAGAATTTCACAACGACCCAGAATATATACTTTATGGGGTCTTAGATGTGTTACAAACGGAACGACAAAGTTAATATGCCCCCCATCCTATGGTGGAGGGTATAAAAACACCATGTGGTGTTGGACCTTATATACGAATAATGCTTATGTTTGCAAGGTATGATGGGGAGTCGTTATTTATTATGTACCTTCTAAGTAAACATGCCGGCGGATTGGTTGTTGACTATTTGGTTCGGCTAAAGTCGTTGATACGGTGTAGGTGATTGTTCGGTGACGATCGGTTGGTGATTCGGTTGATGGTTCGGGATTGTCGTTGACGATTCGGCGTCGTTGACTATTCGGTTGATGGTTCGGTTGATGATTCGGTGGTGTTGATGGTGGATTGCTGGTCAGCTTTCGGTGGCTGTCCGGTGTCGATGAGTCGGTTGTGTTGTTTATGATTCGAGTGATGCGGCGATAGCTTGATGTTTGGGGCGATGCGGCAATATGTTGATGATTGTGATGCGGGATGTGTTGATGATTCGGGTGATGCTGCGATTCAGTGTTGATAGTTTATGTTGATAATCCGGGTGATGTGGCGATTCGATGTTGATTGTTTATTCGATTTTAGGTTAGTAACAAAACTACAAACTACTTGCCGAACCTACTAGTGGAAGCAAGCTAATAGCCGGAGCTATTAGTGCGAAAGCAAACTAATCGTCGGGAAACGATTAGTGCGGAAGCAAGCTAATATCCGAAGCTACTAGTGCGGAAGCAAGCTAATAGCCGAAGCTACTAGTGCGGAAGCAAGCTATTAGACGAAGCTATTAGTGCGGAAGCAAGCTAATCGTCGGGAAACGATTAGTGCGGAAGCGAGCTAATATCCGAAGCTACTAGTGCGGAAGCAAGCTAATAGCCGAAGCTATATGTGCGGAAGCAAGCTAATCGTCGGGAAACGATTAGTGCGGAAGCAAGCTAAAAGCCGAAGCTACTAGTTCGGAAGCAAGCTAATAGCCGAAGCTATTAGTGCGGAGGCAATCTAATATCCGAAGCTACTAGTTCGGAAGCAAGCTAATAGCCGAAGCTACTAGTGTGGAAGCAAGCTATTAGTGCGGAAGCAAGCCAATCGTCGGGAAACGATTAGTCCGGAAGCAAGCTAATAGCCGAAGCTACTAGTGAGGAAGCAAGCTAATAGCCGAAGCTATTAGTGCTGAAGCAAGCTAATCGTCGGGAAACGATTAGCGGAAGCAAGTTAAATGCCGAAACACTTAGTGCGGTGGTAGAGTTCCTGTCGCTTAATGCGAACTGACTGCGGTCGTGCCACTCGTCGTGTTCAATACCCTTCGGCTGTCGGGACTCCTTGCTTGTTGCCCAAAAACTCCGAGTTTATATTCTCCCACAGCCACGACGTAGATTAGAATTATGCTCATAGCACGCAAATAAATGTTGCCCAAAGTCAGATTGCCTCATAAAGCATTTCTCCCATGCCCACCCAGACTACATTGAGTTACAGTGGGTATGTGGAGAGTGGAGCAGTGGGCATATAAAGGGTGGTTAAAATTTCAAGGGCCGATGTTGATTTTGAATAAAACACAAACTATTTAGGAAATTATTGTATTTTTTTTTATTATGATATATTGGAATTACTCAATTATGTATGGAACAAAATATCGGCCAAATGGGCGCCGCGACCTCGGTGGCACACCTTCGTCCGATTGGTCATTTTGAAAAAATAAGGCCCGATGATGCTGCCAACCCATAAACCGCACCAAACAGCCACTCTTTGTGGGTGCATTGGTTTTTCGACAATCACTCTTGGATTCTCATTCGCCCAAATGCGGCAATTCTGTTTATTGACGAATCCACTGAGGTGAAAATGTGCCTCATCACTGAAGATGACTTTCTTCGAAAATTGATCATCCACTTTTGCCATTTCTTGGAACCATTCTGCCCATTCACGACGTCCATGGTTCAAATTGAGTAAGTCTGAAATAGAGAAATGTCAAATAAAATTGGGAAAAAACAAACTTGGCGTTTAGGTGTGGTTCACATTCAACATCGGCCCTTACAATTTAACCACCCTTTACATAGTGGACACACATATACCAGACAACGTGAAACACAATTAAATAAATTCATGTAAGGATGAATACTTTTTGTATTTCGTTCCGTTACAAGATAATCGTAAGTACTTCGGACGTTTGGTCGTAGCTAAGTAGTTCGGCTCGTTGGCGATTTGGAAGTTCGGTATTCGTCGATTTGTAGTTGATCGGGAACTTGCTTGTTTGTCGATTTGTAACTGATCGGGAATTGCTGATGAGATCTTCGGCTTTCAGACGGTTGTTGGTTGGTTGTTGTAGAGACGGTGTGGTGTAACAGTCTGGATCACCTTCAGGTCGGTAATCGGAAAAGGTCGGTTTGGTAATGTTGACGACTGCCATTCAAGCTACTACTACGGCTACTAGATAATCTGCGAACGAACAGTAGGCCCGAAGGTATCTGTGGTGGAATAGTAGGCCCGAAGGTCTCTGTGGTGGAAGAGTACGCCCGAAGGTTTCTGTGGTGGAACAGTAGGCTCGAAGGTCTCTGTGGTGGAACAGTAGGTCCGAAGGTGTCTGTGGGGGAAAAGTAGACCCGAAGGTCTCTGTGGGGGAACAGAAGGGCCGAAGGTGTCTGTGGTGCAACAGTAGGCCCCAAGGTTTCTGTGGAGGAACAGTAGGCCCGAAGGTCTCTGTGGTGGAACAGTAGGCCCGAAGGTGTCTGTGGAGGATCAGTAGGCCCGAAGGTGTCTGCGGGGTAAAAGTAGACCAGAAGGTTTCTGTGGGGGAACAGTAGGCCTGTAGTGGAACAGTAGGCCCGAAGGTCTCTGTGGTGGAACAGTAGACCCGAAGGTCTCTGTGGGGGAACAGTAGGCCTGAAGGTCTCTGTGGGGGAACAGTAGGCCCGAAGGTCTCTGTGGTGGAACAGTAGACCCGAAGGTCTCTGTGGGGGAACAGTAGGCCTGAAGGTCTCTGTGGGGGAACAGTAGGCCCGAAGGTGTCTGTGTAATATTTATTTCTCGTCTGGGAATAAATTCCTCAGACGACGCAAAGAAAATATCATCGAACTTCGAGCGGAACGATGTGCAATGAGCCACTCGTAGCACGATCTATAGGTGTTTGTGCAAAGTCTCAGTCAGTCGCCTATCCGAGTCTGCCTTTGGTTGACAAAACATCCACCATATAAGTAATGATTGCCATGAAGTGACTGAGAATTATCGCCACTTGCATCAAGCATTTTAACCAATTTTTGTCACCAAAAATCATTCGTATGCAGCAAAAGACAAGTACTAATCTGCTCATAATAATACATATTGGTGGTTTGTGTATGAGTGTGTATCGTAGGTTGGATTGATAATGTACGGCAAAATAACTAAATTAATTTTGTCACGCTACAATATCTCTATTCCATACTAACATCAATTTGTTCATTTGTGAAGAAAAACTTAGTTTAATTCGTAGGGGCATCCAGCAAATGCAGCATCCAGCATCTAGCTTCTCCCCCAAAACTGCATCAATTTAAAAAATTAAAACGATTCGCCATATCTACGCAAAATTGTCTTTCTTCTGATACCAAATTGCGCGGTAAATTTGGTATCAGAAGAAAGATAATACCCTCTCGTATATAATATATCAAATCGGGCTGCCACTTTAACCTAACCTAGCCTAACATAATGAACAGGCGCAAATTTGAAAGATTCGTGTTCTAAATTTCGTGATTTACTATGGATGTTAGAAAACACGAAAATTATTTTATCGGAATAAAGATTTCGTTATTTACACAATCATCAATTTAAAGGGTGATACGGTCAAAATTTGGTCAAGGGAAAACGCGTGTAAATTGGTTAAAATCGTTTATTTAAAAAATCATATTAAATTTCTTTTTCAAGTTCAATTAGTATAAAATTCAGGAAAAATATTCAGTTAGGCTTTCGCTTTTCCAAATCCGAATTGCCGGGCCTCACGCTTGACACCTGCCATCAGATTTTGTACAGCCACCTTGTCCACCTTCTTCGCCGCAGAAAGCCAGTTTGCCTTGAACTGCTGCTCGTCCTTAGCAGTTTTTTTTTGGTCTTCTTTAGGTTCCGCTTGACAATAGCCCAGTATTTCTCAATTGGGCGGAGCTCTGGCGTGTTGGGAGGGTTCTTGTCCTTGGGAACCACCTGCACGTTGTTGGCGGCGTACCACTCCATGGCCTTTTTACCATAATGGCAAGATGCCAAATCCGGCCAAAACAGTACGGAACAACCGTGTTTCTTCAGGAAAGGCAACAGACGTTTATTCGAACACTCTTTCACGTAAATTTCTTGGATGACAGTCCCGGAAGCTATGAAAATGCTGCTTTTCAAGCCACAGGTACAGATTGCTTGCCAAACCAGATATTTCTTTGCGAACTTTGACAGTTTTATGTGCTTGAAAATATCTGCTACTTTTCCCCTAACTTTTGCCGTATAAAACGCCTGTCCCGGAAGCTGCTTGTAGTCGGCTTTGACGTAGGTTTCGTCGTCCATTGCCACGCAGTCAAACTTCGTCAGCATCGTCGTGTACAGCCTCCGGGATCGCGCTTTGGCAGTCGTATTTTGTTTATCATCGCGATTTGGAGTCACTACCTTCTTGTAAGTCGATAGTCCGGCTCGTTTTTTGGCTCGATGCACGGTTGTAGACGATACACCCAGCTTATTTGCGGCATCTCGGAGAGAGAGGTTAGGGTTTCGCTTGAAACTACCGGCAACTCTCTTTGTCGTCTCAGCGGCTTCCGGTTTTCGATTTCCCCCCGATCCAGACTTCCTGGCTGTCGACAAACGTTCCCCAAAAAGTTTAATTACATTTGTAACGGTTGATTTGGCAACTTTTAGCGATTTTGCCAGCCTTGCGTGCGAGTAGTTCGGATTTTCGCGATGCGCGAGCAAAATTTTGATACGCTGCTCTTCTTGCTTGGACGGCATTTTGACAACTGAAAAGTGAATTCCAAAATCAAAATAGGAGCAACATTCTACACACACACCTTCAAAATGAGGGGTGTTCAGGTTTTTTAAATCCAAAATTGAAAGAACTACGTCAAGTTTATATTGACCAAATTTTGATCGTATCACCCTTTAATCTAAATCAATTAATATGCAACTTTAGTGATTGTCTTGATCAAATTCTTTTTCGGTTGGCTACAACAAAATTAAGTGCATTTGGAATATGACAAAATGCTTTCAAGCATAATGCTCCATCTAGACGAATGCAATTTCAAAAAGCCCTCGAATATCATCGACAAGCAAAATTTCTATCGTGGCAAGTGGTTTATGATGTTGTGCTTCTACAGCCTCAATATGCACCTGAAGCGGTTTGTGATTTATTCCAAGCTCCTACATTCTACTATAAGACAATGCAATTAAATGTTGCACTAAAATGGATGTTTGCCAAACAATGGCATTGCATGGGAATTCAGATGCCTATGTTGATATTGATTGAATGTCGATATGCGATTATTCAATTACAGCATAACTATTTGGGGCTTAATATGTGTGTGTGTGTGTTTGTACATGTAGCGGTTATAGCCTATGGGGATAGAATCGCTATTCGCTAAAATGACATATTTTTCATTTTAAGTATTTGTAATAGGATAGTTTGAAAATGTTTTTTGTGGCTGATATGAACTATGAGACCAAAATGCAAATCCATGTTTCTAAATGGAAATGAAAATAAAAATTTACGAATTTTACAGATATGACGATCAAAACCATACACTCAAAAACATGGAGAACACACCAAGGCACCAAAGCCAATTTAACTCCACAGCAAAAACAAAAAAAACCTGGAAGTCGGAAGAGCTTCCAAATTTTTCTGGATTGTGAATGAGAAATATATAGACTGAAGGGTTTTTGATTCCTCCTCTTCTTAGCACCCTTCCCCATTTTTTATTATCTTTGTTTGTTTCGAATGCATTTGCTTTGCAGAGATAACTTTTTGTTTTGCTTCCTGAAGAAAATCGGCATTTTGATAGCTATCACCACAATTGTCACAGTATCTCTATTTGCAAATCTGTTAATGACATTTCTCCATCATTGCCCAGAAAGTGGTTTGGCAAATCGATGCATATTTTCCCAAGAGATTTGCAGAGTGGCATAAAAGGAGGACAATTTTGATGCCAAAAATATATGTGGCCAAAACCAACTAACTCCAATTGAAGGTACCCTTATTGGTGCAAGCGATAACAAACAAAAATAAGTGTTGAGGCCACAAAATATGTAAATTAACAAAAAATGCGGGGGGTGGGGGATATAGGGTATACCTCTGGTCTGGGATCTAACTAAGATTACTTTCGCAACTCTCATTGCTTATGGGAACTTTTTGTTATTTCCAGTTTCCACCCCTTCTGCCCCTTTCTAGAGTTGCAAGTTTTTGCCATTTTAGCTCTTTACCACTTTGCAATCGAAGAGTTTTTGCAAACCAAAGAAAATTTTCCAGGGGTGAAAAAAAAACAACGAACAGGAGGACCACAAGTCTATGGGTATTTTCTCCACTTTGGTTTTTGAGGTTTAGATGGCAGTTAAAGATTTTGGTTTTGTGATAAAAATTCACATTCAAATATGCTTGGTTTGACTTGGCATTGTTGTGGGACTTCCGTTTCCGGGAAATGGCAGACAACTGATTACAAATGCAAATCAATGTTACTCAAACGCAAACTAGGCGGGGGTTGAAGCATATGATGCGAAAACTCCTCTTTTCAACTTTGCCCACTTAAAACAATACCCAAATAAAGTCATTGTCAAAGGAGCAAAGAAAAACCATTGGCACTGGAGGATGGGTGGCAGTGTTGGGATAAAAGTCAACAGTTTTTATTTTCTTGTAACCTTTTGAAGGCAAATTTCCGAATATTTTTTAAATAAAATCTAACGTGAAGTTGGTTGTTTTTGTTGATGTTGTTGTTATGGGTTCTTTCATTTTAGTTCTTATCATTTATTATTGTTTAAATGTTTTACTCATTTTCGTTGAAGAAAGCAAACAAAAGAGACAAAGAAAACATTACATAAGATGCTATATTCGACAAAATTGCTAGGCAAATATTCTTGGCACTGTGAGTTTGGAAAATATTTAAAAACCAAACTAAAGAAAATGGAAAACTACCATCAAACAAAGAAACTTGATTTAAAAAAGCGCCACTTTTGTAAGGAAGATTTATGGAAATATCAACTTCTATTTCTAAAAAAAATTTTGTCAAAATTTTATTTCCATAGAAAATTTTGTCAAAATTTTATTTCTATAGAAAATTTTGTCAAAATTTTATTTCTACAGAAAATGTTGTCAAATTTTTATTTCTATAGAAAGTTTTGTCAAAATTTTATTTCTATAGACAATTTTGTCAACATTTTTTTTCTATAAAAAATTTTGTCAACATTTTATTTCTATAGACAATTTTGTCAACATTTTATTTCTATAAACATATTTTATTTCTATAGAAAATTTTGTCAAAGTTTTATTTCTATAGAAAATTTTGTCAAAATTTCATTTCTATAGACAATTTTGTCAAAATTTTATTTCTTTAGAAAATTTTCCCAAACTTTTATTTCTATAGAAAATTTTGTCAACATTTTATTTCTATAGAGAATTTTGTCAAATTTTTATTTGTAAGGAAAATTTTGTCAAAATTTTATTTGTAAGGAAAATTTTGTCAAAATTTTATTTGTAAGGAAAATGTTGTCAACATTTTATTTGCCATAGAATATTTTGTCAAAATTTTATTTCTTTAGACAATTTTACCAAACTTTTATTTCTATAGAAAATTTTGTCAATATTTTATATCTATAGGGAATTTTGTCAATGTTTTATTTCTATGGAAAATTTTGTCAAAATTTCATTTCTTTGGAAAATTTTTTCAAATTTTTATTTCTGTAGAAAATTTTGTCAAAATTTTATTTCTATAGAAAGTTTTTTCGAAATTTTATTTCTAAAGAAAAATTTTTTATAAATTTTATTTCTATAGAAAAATTTGTCAAAATTTCACTTCTATGGAAAAACTAGTCAAAATTTTATATCTAGAGAAAATTTTGTCAAAATTTTATTTCTATAAAGAATTTTGTCAAAATTTTATTTCTATAGAAAATTTTGTCAAAATTTTATTTCTATAGAGAATTTTGTCAAAATTTTATATGTAAGGAAAATTTTGTCAAAATTTTATTTCTTTAGAAAATTTTGTCAAAATTTTATTACTCTAGAATTTTTTTTTTCAAAATTTTATATCTATAGAAAATTTTGTCGAAATTTTATTTCTATAGAGAATTTTGTCAAAATTTTATTTGTAAGGAAAATTTTGTCAAAATTTTATTTCGTTAGCAAAGCTTGCCAAAATTTTATTTCTTTAGAAAATTATGTCAATTTTTTTTCAATAGAAAATCTTGCCAAAATTTTATTTCTTTAAAAAATTTTGCCAAAATGTTATTTCTGTAGACAATTTTGTCAAAAGTTTATATCTGTAGTCAATTTAATCAAAATTTTATTTCTATAGGGAATTTTTTCAAAATTTTATTTCTATAGAAAATTTTGTCAAAATTTTATATGTAAGGAAAATTTTGTCAAAGTTTTATTTCGTTAGAAAAATTTGTCAAAATTTTATTACTCTAGATTTGTTTTTTTTAATTTTATTTCTATAGAAAATTTTGTCAAAATTTTATTTCTGTAGAAAAATTTTGTCAAAATTTTAGTTCTATAGAAAATGTTGTCAAAATTTTTTTTGTAAGGAAAATATTGTAAAAATTTTACTTCTTTAGAAAATTTTGCCAAAATTTTATTTCTGTAGAAAATTTGGTCAAAACTTTATTTCTCTAGATTTTTTGTTTAATTTTATTTCTAAAGAAAATTTTGTCAAAATCTTATTTCTATAGAAAATTTTGCCAAACTTTTATTTCTAACCAAAATTTTGTCAAAATTTTATATCTCTAGAATTTTTTTTTATTTTATTTCTATAAAATATTTTGTCAAAATTTTATTTGTAAAGAAAAATTTGTAAATTAGTAAACTTTTAATTTTGTAGAATTTTTGTCAACTTTTTTTTCTATAGAAAATTTTGTGAAAATTTTTCTATAAAATTTTTTTTTTAAATTTTATTTCTAGAGAAAATTTTGTTAAAATTTTATTTCTAGAGAAAATTTTGTTAAAATTTTATTTCTAGAGAAAATTTTGTCAAAATTTTATATCTAGAGAAAATTTTGTCAAAATTTTATTTCAATGGGGAATTTTGCCAAAATTTTATTTCTATAGATAATTTTGTCAAAATTTTACTTCTATAGCAAATTTTGTCAAAATTTTATTTCGATAGAAAATTTTGTCAAGATTTTATTTCTTTCAAAATTTTTTTTCTATAGAAAATTTTGTCAAAATTTTATTTCTATAGAAAATTTTGTCGATATTTTATTTCTATAGAGTATTTTGCCAAAATTTTATTTGTAAGGAAAATTTTGTCAAAATTTTATTTGCCATAGAAAAATTTGTCAAACGTTTATTTCTATAGAAAATTTTGTCAAAATTTTATTTCTATGGGGAATTTTTCCAAATTTTATTTTTATAGATAATTTGGTCAAAATTTTATTTCTATGGGGAATTTTTCCAAATTTTATTTTTATAGATAATTTGGTCAAAATTTTATTTCTATAGCAAATTTTGTCCAAATTTTATTTCTATAGAAAATTTTATCAAAATTTTATTTCCATAAAGAATTTTGTCAAAATTTTATTTCTATAGAAAATTTTGTCAAAATTTTATTTCTATAGAAAATTTTGTCAAAATTTTATTTCTATAGAAAATTTTGTCAAAACTTCATTTCTATAGAAAATTTTGTCAAAACTTCATTTCTATAGAACATTTTGTCAAAACTTCATTTCTATAGAACATTTTGTCAAAATTTTATTTCCATAGGGAATTTTGTCAAAATTTTATATGTAAGGAAAATTTTGTCAAAATTTTATTACTCTAGAATTTTTTTTTCAAAATTTTATTTCTATAGGAAATTTTGTCAAAATTTTATTGCTATAGAGAATTTTGTCAAAATTTTATTTCTATAGAGAATTTGGTCAAAATTTTCTTTGTAAGGAAAATTTTGTCAAAATTTTATTTCTTTAGAAAATCTTTTTTTCAATAGAAAATCTTGCCAAATTTTTATTTCTATAGAAAATTTTGCCAATATTTATTTCTGTAGAAAATTTTGTCAAAATTTTATTTTTATAGAAAATTTTGTCAAAATTTTAGTTGTAACGAAAATTCTGTCAAATTTTTATTTGTAAGGAAAATTTTGTCAAAATTTTATTTGTAAGGAAAATTTTGTCAAAATTTATCTATGGATATTTTTATCAAAATTTTATTTCTATAGAAAATTTTGTCAAAATTTTATTTCGATAGAAAATTTTGTCAAGATTTTATTTCTTTCAAAAATTTTTTTCTATAGAAAATTTTGTCAAAATTTTATTTCTATAGAAAATGTTGTCAAAATTTTATTTCTATAGAAAATTTTGTCAAAATTTTATTTCTATAGAAAATGTTGTCAAAATTTTATTTCTATAGAAAGTTTTGTCAAAATTTTATTTCTATAGAGTATTTTGTCAAAATTTTATATGTAAGGAAAATTTTGTCAAAATTTTATTTTTTTAGAAAATTTTGTCAAAATTTTATTATTATAGAGTTTGTTTTTTTAAATTTTATTTCTATAGAAAATTTTGTCAAAATTTTATTTCTGTAGAAAAATTTTGTCAAAATTTTAGTTCTATAGAAAATTTTGTCAAAATTTTATTTCTATAGAAAATTTTGTCAAAATTTTATTTCTATAGAAAATTTTGTCAAAATTTTATTTCTCTAGAATTTTTTTTGTAATTTTATTTCTAAAGAAAATTTTGTCAAAATCTTATTTCTATAGAAAATTTTGCCAAAATTTTATTTCTAAACAAAATATTGTCAAAATCTTATTTCTCTAATTTTTTTTTTCAAAATTTTATTTCTATAGAATATTTTGTAAAAATTTTATTCGTAAAGAAAAATTTGTAAAGTTTTATTTTTATAGAGAATTTTGTCAATTTTTTTTTCTATAGAAAATTTTGTCGAAATTTGATTTCTGTAGAAAATTTTGTAAAAATTGTATTTCTATAGACAATTTTTCCAAACTTTTATTTCCTTAGACAATTTGGTCAAAATATTATTTCTATAGAAAATTTTGTCAAAATTTTGTTTCTATACGAAATTTTTTCAAAATTTTATTTCTATAGAAAATTTTATTCTATTTTTTTATTTGTCAAAATTTTATTTCCATAGAAAATATTGTCAAAATTTTATTTCTATAGACATTTTTTCAAAATTTTATTTTTATAGAAAAGTTTGTGAAATTGTCTAAAGAAAAGTTGTCTTTCTATAGAACATTTTGCCAATATTTTATTTCTATAGATTTTTTTTTCAAAATTCTAGTTCTATACAAAATTTTTTCAAAATTTTTGTTCTAGAGGAAATTTGTGAATTACCTCTATACCTTTATTTGTTTAGATATACAGGTATTACTAATAACCTTAACCCACTGTCCAATACATTTCCGCTTACTGCTACAGTTCATCAGAAATCTTCAAGAATTTTGGTGTGTGTGTGTAGGTTTGTTATATTTTTTGAAAAACTTTTTCAAAACTTTTAATTCAACTTGAGCCATAAAATGCACAGAATGTGCAAAGTTTTCATTCCATTTCTCCTCGTGCTTAGCCAAAACTCCTTTGCAACATTGGTGCAGAGACACCAAAAGCACCCGCAAATTCTCTGGAGGCATTTGCTAAGAATTTTTAGCGACAAAAACGGGCGTGTAACACAAAAATGTCATTTTCTTTTGTTTTTTTTTTTGGGTTTTTAATTTTTTTGTCTATTTGATCCTCCAAGGGAAATAAGTTGGAAAAAGATATGATGAAGTTGAAGGCTTACAGAATTTGTATGCGAGTGACAGAGAGAGAGAGGGAGTGAGAGTGAGGAAATATAGCAACAAGATGTTTATGACAATTATAAGTGCATTAAAGTTTATGTGCCCTACCCCCACAAAAACAAAAGCAAACCTTTAGAAGAAACGGGGCAGAAATGATGAAGTTTATAAAATTTTTCTAAATACTTTTTAAATTATTTTAAGCTTTATACTTTCAAGTAGTTGAAGTGCAATGATGAAAATTGAATTACATTTATCTCAACAATGAGAGATAATTTCATTAATGGCAGGAAACGGAAAACAGATCGGTATATTATTGACATTGTTTTGGGGGAAATAGGAAAGTACGTAAGTGGAAAATTTAAAATAAATACCGACTTACTATATTATTATTACGTTTATTGAACGTTCTCTGATTATACAATTTTTATTAATTCACATAAAAGAATAATTGATACTGTTTAAATGTTGCATGCAATATGAGGGCCATATGTTCTCTACTAATCATGCAAAAATTATTCACATCGACCCATTATTATATTTATAGTTGTCGTATAAACCAGGCCTCAGATTTGACTTCTTGAGCCTCATGGAGGAATACATTTTATAGGTGCTGATTTGTTGTACGGTTGTACGATTTCAATATATGCAAACACTGGTCCATATCGGCTCACACACTATAAAGTAGGTGGTGAAATCCTGAGACTCGCCTTGTGCGTCCGTCTATCTATTGAAATCACGCTGATTTCCAACCGAATGAACCTCATTTGTGATTTCCGGAGCCTCTGGGTAGAGACAATTTTATCCGATACGGTTAACTATTATCCGTTCCGGAAATTACGTGCATGATGTCAGTATATGCCCTCTAACAACCATGCAAAAATTGGTCCATATCGGTGCATATTTGACTTGCGAATCCTTTGGTTGGGGCAAATTGTATCCACTCCGACTGAAATTTGGTGCACGTGGTTAGTATATTCCCGCTAAATACCATGCAAAATTTTGGTCCATTTGTCCATAATTATATAGGGCCCATATAAACCGAATTCCCCAATAATTATCCAGCAAAAAAATGGCAATTGCTCTAAAGACACAGTTTTAAAAGCACTTGCAAAAATTCTCTTCCAAAGATTATCTGCATTTTAAACACACAGGAAATTCTCCTGATTCAAATTTTTATAACTCGTTTTTTTCATATTTTTTTAATGTTTATTTTCATTTTTATACCCTCCACCATAGGATGGGGGGTATATTAACTTTGTCATTCCGTTTGTAAGACATCGGAATATTGCTCTAAGACCCCATAAAGTGAAATTCTGAGTCGATCTGAGCATGTCCGTCCGTCCGTCTGTTGAAATCACGCTAACTTCCGAACGAAACAAGCTATCGACTTGAAACTTGGCACAAGTAGTTGTTATTGATGTAGGTCGGATGGTATTGCAAATGGGCCACATCGGTCCACTTTTACGTATAGCCCCCATATAAACGGACCCCCAAATTTGGCTTGCGAGGCCTCTAAGAGAAGCAAATTTCATCCGATCCGGCTGAATTTTGGTACATGGTGTTAGTATATGGTCTGTAACAACCTTGCAAAAGTTGGTCCACATCGGTCCATAATTACATACAGCCCCCATATAAACCGATCCTCCGATTTGGCTTGCAGAGCCTCTAAGAGAAACAATTTTCATCCGATCCGGCTGAAATTTGGTACATGGTGTTAGTTATGGTCTCTAACAACCATGCAAAAATTGGTCCATATCGGTCCATAATTATATATAGTCCCCATATAAACTGATCCCCCGATTTGGCTTGCGGAGCCTCTAAGAGAAGCAAATTTCATCCGATCCGGCTGAAATTTGGTACATGGTGTTGGTATATGTTCTCTAATGACCATGCAAAAATTGGTCCATATCGGTCCATAATTATATATAGCCCCCATATAAACCGATCACCAGATTTGACCTCCGGAGCCTCTTAGAAGACCAAAATTCATCTGATTCAGTTGAAATTTGGTACGTGATGTTAATATATGGCCTCAAACACCCATGCAGAAATTGGTCGATATGGATCCTTAATTATATATCGGCCCCGTATAAACCGATCCCCAGATTTGACCTCCGGAGCACCTTGGAAGAGCAAAATTCTTCCCATTCGGTTGAAATTTGGTACGTGATGTTAATATTGGGTATCCAACAACCATGCAGGAATTGGTTTCTATCAGTCCATAATAATATATAGCTCCCATATAAACCGATCCCCAGCTCCCATATAAACCGATCCCCAGCCATTTGGAGAAGCAAAATTCATCCTATCTGGTTGAAATTTGGTACGTGGTGGTAGCATATGATATTTAACAACCATGTGAGTTGAAATTTGTGGATGACAGTCTTTCGTAGAAGTTTCTACGCAATCCATGGTGGAGGGTACATGAGATTCGGCCTGGCCGAACTTACGGCCGTATATACTTGTTGTTTATTATTTTGTTATTTAAATTTTGTCGAAAAAATTACTCAATCCGTTCCAGAAAAGTTGCGATTTTTTGAAAAAATTTGAAGTCAAACGTTTCAGACAATAGTTAGAATACATGAAAAATCATAAAAATTTATAAAATATATTTATTTGGCAAAAAATAACCAAATTTTTTAATACACTTCCAAGACACTGAATTGGGATCACAACGTAAGAAGTGATGCAAATTCAGTGCAACGGCTCTTAAAATTATGGACATCTGTTCTATGACAAGCCCATGTTATCGAAAAAGAGCATTTCTACTAATTTTTGGGGAAGGCGTTTTTGCTGGGTAGGATTTGGAGAATTATTCATTTTCAATTTTTTTTTGTTTTTAATACAAAAATCTAAATTTACATAGGAGCGGTATCCCTACAGGCAATCCCCAGTGAGCATCTTTTAGTTTTGAAATTTTTTGGGCAATTTTTCATTATATTTGGGGAATATTTCATTGGGCCATTTTTTCATAAATATTGCAGAATTGTTCATATTACTTTTTTTGGAGAAATATCCATCATTTTTGGGCTATAATTTATTCGGGGTATTTTTCATATTTCCTTCATTTGGGGCATTTTCATTAAATTTATTTATTTAAAAAAATGTCCTTGATATTGTGTTAATTGTGCATTTTGAACCATTCCCTTCAACGACTACTACCCTATTTTAAGTCTTTCTGTCTTAGTTTTCATGAATCATTTAACCTCGTACTAAGCAATCGCTTTCCGTACACAGAAAAAAAATTCACGAAAATTTTTCCAATTAAAATTTTAATTGAGTTTTAAGAAATATTCGATTAAAAATTTAATTGATTCAACAAATTTTTTAATTGAAACAAATATCAATCACAAAAATTAATAGTATCAATTAATTTTTTAATTGGATCAATTAAGTTTTTAATTGGCCTTCAATTAATTTTTTAATTGATACTATCATTTCTGAGATAGAAGACATTTCAATTAAAAATTAATTGTATCAATTAATTTCGTGATTGAACCAGAAAAAAATTTTTGTGTGTATATATCCATGCTTGTATTTGGTTTTAAATTTCCCAGTGAAATTTATACATGTTAATTTTATTTATTTGACATACATGAAATTTTGCTTTTGTGGTCCTTGTGGTCAGTAATTGTGGTCATGTATTATTGTTTTACAAATTACTTTGGAAAATTTTGGCATAGTCACAAATGCAGATTGGATTACAAAGTGTCAGTGTAATTTATTTCATAGAAAATTCAAATTAGCATAATTTTTTAAACGAAACAAATTTGCCTAAATGTGGTAAATCGTTTACCAAGTGTTCAATAACATTTTGGCCTATGCTTAAAGGATATTGGATGTTAATTTTGGTTTTCTGTATCGAGATGAAGAATGAAGAACGAATGAATATAAAGTAATTGTATGACATGCAGATAATGCTGATTAGATTTAGATTTATCCTAAATAACATAGGGATAAATGTATACGTTGTAAATGAGTGCTATACTCGAACAATTTCCCTCCACTTGGCTATAAAATAAATTGAGATGTAGGATATGGCAGTAGTTTAAATGCATTGGATTTTCCTTATAAAATAGGTCTTAAACTTAATTTAGATTGATGTCATCAAATTGTCTCCTATTACCCTGCGTTTATAGGATTTGCCAAAATTTATTTGGAATTTAATATTTAAACTAGAAGTGAGGTAATATTTATATGCGGTATTTTATTTTTATTTTATTAAAGAATTTAAAACCATAATAAATTATGATATTAATTGAGATAGGTACTAACAACAAAGGTTTTCGACCTATTTTATATGCGGTAATATTCTCATTATATTCATAGATTGGACTGTACATTGAAAATAAAAAGCTTTTCGTGGTTCCAAACATTTTGTCGTTACACTAATGATTTTTGGTATTGATTTCAAGTAAAAGAAGTAGAGAATTCAAGTAAGGAATAATCCGATCTCTTTTAAATTTGAGTTTCGCATACTTGATACTTGGGAAAAAATTTAATTTATTCACTTTTTCTGGTTTTTTACTTCATGTGTTTTCAAAGCCCTTTAAAAACGTGATTTTCCAAAAAAAAATTTAATTTTCCTAATTCAGACTCGACTGCAAGTAAAATTCGCCTTTAAAATAAAGTGCTGAAAGACTTGTTCTATGTCTGAACCTTTTTTATTTGTATTCACGATGTAAAAATACTACAAATTTATAGCCAATTGAATTTCAGAATTATTAAAGTCAAGTTAACCTTAGTCAAGGACAATAAGGACAAAACAACTTCATTGGAAAGTTTATCGAAGAAATGTGGTATCACTCGTAGGGACTTAAACACCTGTAAATGAGCGGAATTTAACATGATATTGTCATTCAGTTTGTAACACATCGAAATAACGATTTCCTAAGACGATATAACTGTCTGTTGTAATCACCCTACAGCTTAAAATAATGGAGCCATCGTTTTTTGTCTGCAAGCAGGTCACGTTCGATTATGAGCGCATTGGGCACGCCGACTCCCCCCATTGAACTTCTTGAAAATTTAGACACAGCAATCGTAATCGGATTTGGCGACAAATCTAGTCAAAACCCGAATGAGAATTTTGAGCGTCTCTTTGACCTGAAGTTTCCACATCGAAACCTTGGGGCATATTCGTTCCTTATTTCGATACACATACAGTTGCCACAGTTCTACCAAAAATGGCAAATTTTTAACAAAACATACCTCTCCAATCAAGAAGTACCTCAATTTTCCATAGAAATAAAATTTTGACAAAATTTTCTATAAAAATTAAATTTTGACAAAATTTTCTATAGAAATAAAATTTTGACAAAATTTTCTACAGAAATAAAATTTTGACAAAATTTTCTATAGCAATAAAATTTTGACAAAATATGCTATAGAAATAAAATTTTGACAAGATTTTCTATAAAAATAAAATGTTGACAAAATTTTCTATAGAAATTAAATTTTGACAAAATTTTCTATCGAAATAAAATTTTGCCAAATTTTCTACAGAAATAAAATTATGACAAAATTTTCTATAGAAATGAAATTTTGACAAAATAAGATTTTCTATAAAAATAAAATTTTGACAAAATTTTTAATATAAAAAAATTTTTTTACAGAAATAAAATTTTGACAAAATTTTCTAAAGAAATAAAATTTTGACAAAATTTTCTATCGAAATAAAATTTTGCCAAATTTTCTACAGAAATCAAATTTTGTCAAAATTTTCTAAAGAAATAAAATTTTGACAAATTTTTTTATAGAAATAAAGTTTTTACAAAATTTTCTATAGAAATAAAATTTTGACAAAATTTTCAATGGAAACAAATTTTGACAAAATTTGCTATAGAAATAAAGGTTTGACGAAATTTTCTATAGAAATATAATTTTGAAATAAATTTCTATAGAAATATAATTTTGACAAAATTTTCTATAAAAATAAAATTTTGACAAAATTTTCTATAGAAATAAAATTTTGCCAAAATTTGCTATAGAAACAAAAGTTTGACAAAATTTTCTATAGAAAAAAGTTTGACAAAATTTTCTATAAAAATCTAATTTTGACAAAATTTTCAATAAAAATAAAATTTTGGCAAAATTTTCTATAGAAATAAAATTTTGACAAAATTTTGACAAAATTTTCTATCGCTAATAAAATTTTGACAAAATTTTCTATGGCAAATAAAATTTTGACAAAATTTTCTATAGTAATACAATTTTGAAAAAACTACTATATAAATATAATTTTGACAAAATTTTCTACAGAAATAAAATTTTGACACAATTTTCTATAGAAATAAAATTTTTACAAAATTTTCTATAGAAATAACATTTTGACATGATTTTCTATGGAAATAAAATTTTGACAAAATTTTCTATAGTAATAAAATATTGACAAAACTTTCTATAGCAATAAAATTTTCACAAAATTTTCTATAGAAATAAATTTTGACAAAATTTGCTATAGAAATAAAAGCTTGACAAAATGTTCTATAGAAATATAATTTTGACAAAATCTTCTATAAAAAAAACAATTTTTCTATGGTAAATACAATTTTGACAAAATTTTCTATAGAAATATAATTTTGACAAAATTTTCTATAAAAATACAATTTTGACAAAATTTTCTACAGAAATAAAATTTTGACAAATTTTTCTATGGTAAATACAATTTTAACAAAATTTTCTATAGAAATAAAATTTTGACAAAAATTTGCTATAGAAAAAAAGTTTGACAAAATCTTCTGTAGAAATATAATTTTGACAAAATTTTCTACAAAAATAAAATTTTGATAAAATTTTCTTTAGAAATAAAATTTTGACAAAATTTTCTATGGTAAATAAAATTTTGAAAAAATTTTCTATAGAAATAAAATTTTGACAAAATGTGCTATAGAAATAAAAGTTTGACAAAATTTTCTATTAAAAAAAAGTTTGACAAAATTTTCGATAGAAATCTAATTTTGACAAAATTTTCTATACGAATAAAATTTTCAATAAAAATAAAATTTTGGCAAAATTTTCTATAGAAATACAATTTTGAAAAAATTACTATATAAATATAATTTTGAAAAAATTTTCTATCGAAATAAAATTTTGGCAATTTTCTACAGAAATAAAATTTTGACAAAATTTTCTACAGAAATATAATTTTGACAAAATTTTCTATTGAAATAAAATTTTGACAAAATTTTCTTTCGAAATAAAGGAATAAAATTTTTACCAAATTTTCTATTGAAATAAAATTTTTAAGAATTTTATATAGAAATAAAATCTTGACAAAATTTTCTATCGGAGTAAAATTTTGCCAATTTTTCTACAGAAATAAAATTTTGTCAAAATTTTCTAAAGAAATAAAATTTTGACAAATTTTTTTATAGAAATAAAGTTTTTACAAAATTTTCTATAGAAATAAAATTTTGACAAAATTTTCAATGGAAACAAATTTTGACAAAATTTGCTATAGAAATAAAGGTTTGACGAAATTTTCTATAGAAATATAATTTTGAAATAAATTTCTATAGAAATATAATTTTGACAAAATTTTCTATAAAAATAAAATTTTGACAAAATTTTCTATAGAAATAAAATTTTGCCAAAATTTGCTATAGAAACAAAAGTTTGACAAAATTTTCTATAGAAAAAAGTTTGACAAAATTTTCTATAAAAATCTAATTTTGACAAAATTTTCAATAAAAATAAAATTTTGGCAAAATTTTCTATAGAAATAAAATTTTGACAAAATTTTCTATCGCTAATAAAATTTTGACAAAATTTTCTATGGCAAATAAAATTTTGACAAAATTTTCTATAGTAATACAATTTTGAAAAAACTACTATATAAATATAATTTTGACAAAATTTTCTACAGAAATAAAATTTTGACACAATTTTCTATAGAAATAAAATTTTTACAAAATTTTCTATAGAAATAACATTTTGACAAGATTTTCTATGGAAATAAAATTTTGACAAAATTTTCTATAGTAATAAAATATTGACAAAACTTTCTATAGCAATAAAATTTTCACAAAATTTTCTATAGAAATAAATTTTGACAAAATTTGCTATAGAAATAAAAGTTTGACAAAATGTCCTATAGAAATATAATTTTGACAAATTTTCTATAAAAAAAAACAATTTTTCTATGGTAAATACAATTTTGACAAAATTTTCTATAGAAATATAATTTTGACAAAATTTTCTATAAAAATAAAATTTTGACAAAATTTTCTACAGAAATAAAATTTTGACAAATTTTTGTATGGTAAATACAACTTTAACAAAATTTTCTATAGAAATAAAATTTTGACAAAAATTTGCTATAGAAAAAAAGTTTGACAAAATTTTCTGTAGAAATATAATTTTGACAAAATTTTCTACAAAAATAAAATTTTGATAAAATTTTCTTTAGAAATAAAATTTTGACAAAATTTTCTATGGTAAATAAAATTTTGAAAAAATTTTCTATAGAAATAAAATTTTGACAAAATTTTCTATAGAAATAAAAGTTTGACAAAATTTTCTATTAAAAAAAAGTTTGACAAAATTTTCGATAGAAATCTAATTTTGACAAAATTTTCTATACGAATAAAATTTTCAATAAAAATAAAATTTTGGCAAAATTTTCTATAGAAATACAATTTTGAAAAAATTACTATATAAATATAATTTTGAAAAAATTTTCTATCGAAATAAAATTTTGCCAATTTTCTACAGAAATAAAATTTTGACAAAATTTTCTACAGAAATATAATTTTGACAAAATTTTCTGTTGAAATAAAATTTTGACATAATTTTCTTTCGAAATAAAGGAATAAAATTTTTACAAAATTTTCTATTGAAATAAAATTTTTAAGACTTTTCTATAGAAATAAAATCTTGACAAAATTTTCTATCGGAGTAAAATTTTGCCAATTTTTCTACAGAAATAAAATTTTTACAAAATTTTCCATAGAAAAAAAATTTAAAAAAATTTTCGATAGAAATAGAATGTTGACAACATTGCCTGTAGAAATAAAATTTTGCAAAGTTTTGTATAGAAATAAGATTTTGGCAAAATTTTCTATAGATATACAATATATACAATATATATATATATATATATATATATATATATATATATATATATATATATATATATATATATATATATATATATATATATATATATATATATATATATATATATATATATATATATATATATATATATATATATATATATATATATATATATATATATATATATATATATATATATATATATATATATATATATATATATATATTATTTATTTATTTTTTTAATTTTGTAGAATTTTCTTCAAACTGGTAGTTTTTTGTTGCACTAGTGGCAACCTGTGTAGCCTATTAGAGCTTTAGTTCCCACACTGAAGTCCTTGGGACCTAAAGTTGCCCACAGTGAAGTTTTTGGGAACTACATTTGCCACACATAAAATTCAAGCATACAGCTTCCTCACCCAGACCTTCTGATCTACAAGCTTCTCTAAGTAGTTTCTAAAAGCCATGCCTCCGTTTTACATATTTTCAGTTTCTTAGATTTTAAATTTTATGGTTCCTTTAATATTGTAGATTTAATATGACAAGACCTAAGGCCTCAACGCTATAGTGTAGAGATTGGTCCTGTCTATCTCAGCGTCAGTTCTATAAAATTTCCTTATTGATTGTTCACTTGTTCTCTTTGAAATTCAATTGCTTTATGCTAGCAAACGATGGTAAAATTTGACGTTACATTAAATGAAATTTCTATAGAGCTCTTGACGTTCTTGTTTTGCAATTCCTTAGAACATGTGAACCTACAAAGCGCCATGAAGGCGAATGAAGGGCACCATTGTGTCACAGTTCTTTGAGGTTGAGTTTTAATTGCCACAAGAAGTCGCTCTGCAGTGTGGAGCCACTAAAAAGGAACTTCAATTCAGGCAATTACTACACCATTGTTGAAATAAGTTGAACATTCGATTCGATTCTTGAGATTGTGTTTTTCTATTTTCCTGCCAATTCATTCTATTCCTTTTACTTATTCCATTGGGAACTCTTTCATTCATGGTTTCTTTGGTGATTTGTTTTCATTTCCCGTTTGCTTTAGGTGGCCGTGGTGGTGGTGTAATTTTAGCAAATTCATTAATGCTTTTGTTTTTTTGTTGACTATAATTGTATGAAATTGAATGAAATTAGTGAAGGAGAAAAACAAATTAATACTCCCAAAACAATTAGGGAGTATTAATTTCGAAAAATAAGAAAAACATCGTTAAATAGGTTTCATGTGTTTGGAAAAATAGGGGAATTTATTTGTGAGTTTTTGATAGCAATATTGAAAGTTGTACACAAAATATATAACTCCATGAAATGAAATTTGTCGATCTAATCTCAGATGTAATAGCAGCGCAAGTAAATAGTGACCTATTTTAATCGCAAACAAGAAAGAGTTAGACTGGCTTTGTAAGTTAATTTTCTTTTCGTCTGAGATAAGTTCCATTGTATTCGGGGTCCCAGTAATATTTTGATATATATACGATCGAAAAAGACTATCTTTATATCCTCCTTTATAGGAAAAATGTTGAAAAATGTCTTGGTGTTCGGTCGTAGCAGGAATCGAACCCACGACCTTTTGTATGCAAGGCGGGCATGCTAACCATTGCACCACGGTGGCTCCCAATCCTCTTGGAGGAGCCAAATTTATCCGATCCGGTTGAAATTTGGTACGTTATGTTATTATATGGTCCCTAACAACCATGCACAAATTTACTTTTATCGGTCCATAATTATATATAGCCCCCATATTAACCCATTCCCAGATTTGACCTCAGGAGATTCTTGGAGGAGCAAAATTCATCCGATCCGGTTGAAGCTTGGTAAGTGGTGTAAGTATATAGTCTCTAACAACTATGCAAAATTTGATCCATATCGGTCTATAATTATATATAGCCCCCATATAAACCGACCCCCAGATTGGGCTTGCGGAGCCTCTTAGAGAATTTGGAAATTTGTTACTTGGTGTTACTATATGGTCTCTAACAACCATGGAAAAATTGGGCCATATCGGTTCATAATTATATATAGCCCCCATATAAACCGATTCCCAGATTTGACCTCCGGAGCCTCTTGGAGGAGCAATATTTATCTGATTCGGTTGAAATTTAGTACATTGTGCTAGTATATGGCAGCAAACAACCATGCAAAAATTGGTCCATATCGGTCCATAATTATATGTCGCTCGTATATAAACCGATCCCCAGATTTGACCTCCGGATCCTCTTGGAGAAGCAATATTCATCTGATTCGGTTGAAATTTGGTATTTGACCTCCGGATAGAGGTGTGCGCGTGACTGAAATTTCACTCACACTCACGCACATTCACGAAGCAAAATATTTATTCACGCACGATACGTGTGGTAGCCAATCCCACTCACGCACATTCACGAACTGAAAACCAGTACTCACGCACGCTTACTCACGAATTACTTTTAAAGACTCACGTTCACGAGACTCACGATATTTTCCAAACGGAAATCAGCAAAGGTAAAACAATTCAAAACAAGTAAGGGAAGTCTAAAGTCGGGCGGGCCGACTATATTATACCCTGCACCACTTTGTAGATCTAAATTTTCGATACCATATCACATCCGTCAAATGTGTTGGGTGCTATATATAAAGGTTTGTCCCAAATACATACATTTAAATATCACTCGATTTGGACAGAATTTGATAGACTTTTACAAAATCTATAGACTCAAAATTTAAGCTGGCTAATGCACTAGGGTGGAACACAATTTTAGTAAAAAACAAGTAAGGAAAGTCTAAAGTCGGGCTGTGCCGACTATATTATACAATGCACCACTTTGTAGATCTAAATTTTCGATACCATATCAGATCCGTCAAATGTGTTGGGGGCTATATATAAAGGTTTGTCCCAAATACATACATTTAAATATCACTCGATCTGGAAGAATTTGATAGACTTCTACAAAATCTATAGACTCAAAATTTAAGTCGGCTAATGCACTAGGGAGGAACACAATGTTAGTAAAAAAACATGGGAAACGTTTAAATCTGAAGCAATTTTAAGGAAACTTCGCAAAAGTTTATTTATGATTTATCGCTCGATATATATGTATTAGAAGTTTAGGAAAATTAGTGTAATTTTTACAACTTTTCAACTAAGCAGTGGCGATTTTACAAGGAAAATGTTGGTATTTTGACCATTTTTGTCGAAATCAGAAAAACATATATATGGGAGCTATATCTAAATCTGAACCGATTTCAACCAAATTTGGCACGCATAGCAACAATGCTAATTCTACTCCCTGTGCAAAATTTCAACTAAATCGGAGTTAAAAATTGGTCTCTGTGGTCATATGAGTGTAAATCGGGTGAAAGCTATATATGGGAAATATATCTAAATCTGAACCGATTTCAATCAAATTTGGCACGCATAGCTACAATGCTAATTCTACTCCCTGTGCAAAATTTCAACTAAATCGGAGCAAAAAATTGGCCTCTGTGGTCATATGAGTGTAAATCGGGCGAACGATATATATAGGAGCTATATCTAAATCTGAACCGATTTCAACCAAATTTGGCACGCATAGCAACAATGCTAATTCTACTCCCTGTGCAAAATTTCAACTAAATCGGAGTTAAAAATTGGCCTCTGTAGTCATATGAGTGTAAATCGGTCGAAAGCTATATATGGGAGCTATATCTAAATCTGAACCGATTTCAACCAAATTTGGCACGCATAGCAACAATGCTAATTCTACTCCCTGTGTAAAATGTCAACTAAATCGGAGTTAAAAATTGGCCTCTGTGGTCATATGAGTGTAAATCGGGCGAAAGCTATATATGGGAGATATATCTAAATCTGAACCGATTTCAACCAAATTTGGCACGCATAGCTACAATGCTAATTCTACTGCCTGTGCAGAATTTCAACTAAATCGGACCAAAAACTTGGCCTCTGTGGTCATATGAGTGTAAATCGGGCGAAAGCTATATATGGGAGCTATATCTAAATCTAAACCGATTTCAACAAAATCTGGCACGCATAGCTATAATGCTAATTCTACCCCCTGTGCAAAATTTCAACCAAATTGGGGTAAAACTCTGGCTTGTGGGACCGTATTAGTCCATATCGGGCGAAAGATATATATGGGAGCTATATCTAAATCTGAACCAATTTCAATAAAATTTGGCACACTTGACTATAGTACCAATTGTTCTTCTTGTGTAAAATTTTAAGTAAATTAGGGTAAAACTCTGGCTTCTGGGGCCATATAAGTCCATATCGGGTGAAATATATATATGGGAGCTATATCTAAATCTGAACCGATTTCTTCCAAAATCAATAGGGATCTATTCTGAGCTAAAACACATATTTGTGCCAAATTTGAAGTCGATTGGACTAAAACTGCGACCTAGACTTTGATTACAAAAATGTGTTCACGGACAGACGGACAGACGGACAGACGGACATCGCTATATCGACTCAAGAGCCCACCCTGAGCATTTTTGCCAAAGACACCATGTGTCTATCTCGTCTCCTTCCGGGTGTTGCAAACATATGCACTAACTTATAATACACTGTTCCACAGTGTGGAGCAGGGTATAAAAAAAATATGGGAAACATTTAAATCTGAAGCAATTTTAAGGAAAATTCGCAAAAGTTTATTTATGATTTATCGCTCGATATATATGTATTAGAAGTTTAGGAAAATTTGAATCATTTTTACAACTTTTCGGCTAAGCAGTGGCGATTTAAAAAGAAAATGTTGGTATGTTGACCATTTTTGTCGAAATCAGAAAAACATATATATGGGAGCTATATCTAAACCTGAACCGATTTCTGTCAAATTTGGCACACATTCCTATACTACCAATTGTACTCCTTGTGCAAAATTTCAAGCTAATCGGGATAAAACTCTGGCTTCTGGGTCCATATTAGTGTATATCGGGCGAAAGATATATATGGGAGCTATATCTAAATCTGAACCGATTTCTTCCAAAATCAATAGGGTTCTATTCTGACCTAATTTAGGAACATGTGCCAAATTTGAAGGCGATTGGACTTTGATCACAAACAGACGGACGGACAGACGGGCATGGTTTTATCGACTCAGGGACCCACCCTGAGCATTATTGCCTAAGACACCATGTGTCTATCTCGTCTCCTTCTGGGTGTTACAAACATATGCACTAACTTATAATACCCTGTTCCACAGTGTGGCGCAGGGGATAAATAGAATATAGTTCGAGAGCCAAATTAATTTTAGTTAACTTACGAGTGTGAAACCGATCGTAAGATTTGAACTCCGGATCCTCTTGGAGGAGCAAAATTTATCCGATCCGGTTGAAACTTGGTATGTGATGTTATTATATATGGTCCCTAACAACCATGCACAATTTTATTCTTATCGGTCCATAATTATTTATAGCCCCCATATTAACCGATCCTCAGATTTGCCCTTCGGAGCCTCTTGGAGGAGTTTTTAAAGTTTATCCGATCCGGTTGAAAGTTAGTAAGTGATGTTAGTATATGGTCTTTAAACACGATGCCAAAATTGGATTTGGTTTTGGAGCTTCTTGGAGGAGCAAATTTCATCCGATTCAGTTGAAATTGTATGTAAGTATGTGGACACTAACAACCATGCAAAAATTAGTCCATGTCGGTCCATAATTATATATAGCCCCCATATAAACCGATCCCCAGATTTGACCTCCGGAGCCTCTTGGAGGAGCAATATTTATCTGATTCGGTTGAAATTTGGTACATTGTGCTAGTATATGGCCGCAAACAACCATGCAAAAATTGGTCCATATCGGTCCATAATTATATGTCGCTCGCATATAAACCGATCCCCAGATTTGACCTCCGGAGCCTCTTGGAGGAGCAATATTCATCTGATTCGGTTGAAATTTGGTACATTGTGCAAGTATATGGCCGCAAATAACCATGTCAAACTAGGTCCATATTGGTCTATAGTTATATATATATAGCCCTCAGATAAACCGATCCCCAATCACACATACATTGGTCCACATCCCCCCATATAAAGCGACCGCAAAATTTCAACTCTGGCTCTCTAATTACCGCGCAAAAGTCCATATCGGTTCGTAACTATTTGTAGACTTACCTTTTTGTCTAATATATACCACCTATGGACTAACTTACAATTTAGAAGACGATCTTAAGAAGTTTTAAGGTACCTTGTCATCGGTAAGTATCACCACAACCCAAGTAATTCGATTGTGGATGACATTCTTTCGTAGAATCCAATCCAGGGTACATAAGATGCGATCGAACTTACGGCCATATTTACTTGTTCGGTGTAAAAATGTCTTCTCCATAAGGAGTTAGCATAAAGGGCCCAAAATTGAGTTATCTCTCCCAGCAGATCTATACTAAAGGCTGTGGAAAGGTTCATTCGCCCGAACCGAAACATGTACAGTCCAGCCGTGTATAGATTGGTATCTGGCGTTTTCTTTTCAATGGCTCTATTAACCATGTTCCTTAATCTATATCTGTCCATAAAGCTCGAAAAATAATTGTATAATTAGATATAATGCATTTGGACGTCAATTGCCTGTTTCGGTAGCAGGCTAACATGAAATATAAAAATTTTATGTTTGGATCTCAAATTTTGAATAATTTTTTTACTTTTCCTTTGCTATATTTGAAAAAAAAAAATAAAATTCAATTTCTTCAAACTTCCAAAAAAACCCCTAACAAAATAATTTAAAATTCAAAACAATTTTTTTTTAAATCAATAGAGAAAAGTCAATATAATATTTTCTTCCCCCCACAATGCCTGCACCCTTATGAAGTTATGTGTCAGTCACATTTGTTAAAGTTCACACCCTTTTCATGTTTTTGGTCGCCCCATTCGAAGCCAGACTCTTGCAGATTGAAGAAACTTTTCCATTTTGTGGTTAAACTGTTAAAGTTTATCTTCATTCATTCATTCATTGAGTGATAAATTTCCCATCTTCAATGATGTCACATATGGAGAAAATTGGTTATGTTGACGCCTACCTAAAGGCATCATCCTCTAAGAGTCGACAATGGCAAAAGTTATTTTCATAGACAATGGCAAGACAATGTAAAAATTTGTATTTTATAGTAGATGACTGTTTTTTTCATATAGAAATACTTTGTTGGTTATTTTACATAATTTATTGATTTAAATAATCCACATCAATTTTTAAGACCTTCAGACAGATTGTGACAGACAGTCTATGTCTATTTTAAGAATCAAAAAAAAAATAGGCAACAACAAATTATATCTTAAGAATAAAGAGTTTTCCTCTCACCATAAAGCCCTTTCCAATACTATATTGGAACAAAGGGAATCTACCATATATTGGTCTATTGTCTAGATTTAAGCATATGTGTCCTTGTGGATGAAAGCCAAAGTATTTGTATATACCTTATATGTTTGCTACAGGAGAAAGTTTACCATCCTCCCCTTTCAATTTATTGCAATTGTGCTCCATATATATTGAAAGTTTGTTGGTTGGTTGTCAATCTTTATTTAAATTTTCTTTAAAAAGCTCCTTAGTTAACCACTTTTTTTTACCACAGACTCTTTTGCATAGTTTTTGTAGGCGTTTTCATGGCTTTAAAATTTATTTGCTTTCGCATACTTCGAGAGAAATTTCCAATCGCGGTCTGTTATATTTTTTCCATTGTCGCTTTGCATCGCAAGATGTAGAGTTTCTTTGTGAATCCTTTGGGGTTGTATTTGATGAAGACCTTTATGGTCTACATATGACTGTATGTACATGTATATATGGAAGGTATTTTGGTATTCAAGTTCATTTGTATGCTTCTTGACTACAGCTTAAAAATTTTCATAACATCTATTCACTTTTTTTTATTGATGACAAGCGATATAGTCTACCAATATTCGTTTGGCCTCGAAAGACAGGAAAATAATCAAAATATGTAAATTTTCGTCTCCAATATAAGGTTATCAATTTTTTTAATGGACTTTAGAAAATAAACGCTTGAAACGCGTATTTTATTAAAGATACAGCAGAAACAAGTATGTACGGCCGTAAGTTCGGCCAGGCCAAATCTTATGTACCCTCCACCATGGATTGCATAGAAACTTGTACTAAAGACTGTCATCCACAATCGAATTACTTGGGTTGTGGTATCTTAAAACTTCTTAACATCGTTTTCTAAATTGTGAGTTAGTCCATACGTGGTATATATTAGACAAAAAAGTTATGTATAGGTAAGTCTACAAATAATTACGAATCGATATGGACTTTTGCACGGTAAGTAGAGAGCCAGAATTGAAATATGGGGAGTCGCTTATATGGGGGCTATATACAATTATGAACTTAATATGGACCAATTTTTGTGTGATTGGGGATCGATTCATCTGAGGGATATATATAACTAAAAGGTGATACGGTCAAAATTTGGTCAAGGGAAAACGCGTGTAAATCGGTAAAATTGTTTATTTAAAAAATCAAATTAAATTTCTTTTTCAAGTTCAATTAATATAAAATTCAGGAAAAATATTCAGTTAGGCTTTCGCTTTTCCAAATCCGAATTGCCGGGCCTCACGCCTGACACCTGCCATCAGATTTTGTACAGCCACCTTGTCCACCTTCTTCGCCGCAGAAAGCCAGTTTGCCTTGAACTGCTGCTCGTCCTTAGCAGTTTTTTGGTCTTCTTTTGGTTCCGCTTGACAATAGCCCAGTATTTCTCAATTGGGCGGAGCTCTGGCGTGTTGGGAGAGTTCTTGTCCTTGGGAACCACCTGCACGTTGTTGGCGGCGTGCCACTACATGGCCTTTTTGCCGTAATGGCAAGATGACAAATCCGGCCAAAACAGTACGGAACAACCGTGTTTCTTCAGGAAAGGCAGCAGACGTTTATTCAAACACTCTTTCACGTAAATTTCTTGGTTGACAGTCCCGGAAGCTATGAAAAAGCTGCTTTTCAAGCCACAGGTACAGATGGCTTGCCAAACCAGATATTCCTTTGCGAACTTTCACAGTTTTATGTGCTTGAAAATATCTGCTACCTTTCCCCTTCCTTTTGCCGTATAAAACTCCTGTCCCGGAAGCTGCTTGTAGTCGGCTTTGACGTAGGTTTCGTCGTCCATTACCACGCAGTCAAACTTCATCAGCATCGTCGTGTACAGCCTCCGGGATCGCGCTTTGGCCGTCGTATTTTGTCTATCATCGCGATTTGGAGTCACTACCTTCTTGCAAGTCGATAGTCCGGCTCGTTTTTTGGCTCGATGCACGGTTGTAGACGATACACCCAGCTTATTTGTGGCATCTCACACACATACTAGCACAATGTACCAAATTTCAATTGACTCGGATGAAATTTGCTCCTCCAAGAGGCTCCAAAACCAAATTTCGGGATCGGTTTATATGGGGGCTATATCAGAGATGGTCTGTATCAAACTTTTTTAGGTTTGCGACTGTCGCAAAACTGTAAACGTCGCAAACGTCACATACGTGTTGTAAATGTAGAAAAAGTAACAAAAGTCGCAAACTGAAAATACTTTAGTCGCGTCAGCTAGGCAGCGAATGCGATGATATCCAAGATGATGGTATGTGCGAAGAAGTTTAAATTCTTAGGAATGTTCACAATTTTCGGTTTTAGTCCCCACATTTTCCCTATTGCCTTTTGCACGAGTACAGGGTAACCGTGGATTTTCTCTTCCTTTTTTAGCTTTCAAGTTCAGTCTCCTGTCCAATATAAACCCAAGGTATTTTGCACACTCACCAGCGGGAATTTCGATACCACCTAAGAAAATAGGCTTGACCATGGGAAAACTTTCACAAATTTCTGCAGAAACCCACAGCGAATGCTGTCAAACTAAATTAAAAAATGTTCAGGAGTTCTTCTATTCAAACATTTGGTTTTCTACAGTAGGTTTACGACTTTTGCGACATATGTATTATACCGTCGCAAATGTATGTCGCAAAAGTCACAGTTTGTGACAGGCCAACCATGGGCTATATATGATTACGGACTGATATGGACCACTTTTGGCATGGCTGTTAAATATCATATACTACCACCACGTACCAGATCGGATGAATTTTGCTTCTCCAAAAGGCACCGGAGGTCAAATCTGGGGATCGGTTTATATGGGGGCTATATATAGTATGCATCTTCTATATAATTATACAATTATACATGTCAAATGGACTGATATGAACCAATTCCTGCATGGTTGTTGGATACCATATACTAACATCACGTACCAACATTCAACCGAATCGGATGAATTTTGCTCTTCCAAGGGACTCCGGAGGTCAAATCTGGGGATCGCTTTATATGGGGACTATATATAATTATGGGCCGATTTCGACCAATTTTTGCATGAGTGTTTGAGGTCATATATTAACACCACGTACCAAATTTCAACTGAATCAGATAAATTTTGATCTTCCAAGAGGCTCCGGAGGTCAAATCCGATCACCAGATTTGACCTCCGGAGCCTCAAATAATATAATATATAATTATGGACCGATGTGGCCCATTTTTTGCATGGTCATTAGAGACCATATAGAAATACCATGTACCAAATTTCAGCCGGATCGGATGAAATTTGCTTCTCTTAGAGGCTCCGCAAGCCAAATCAGGGGATCAGTTTATATGGGGGCTATATATAATTATTAACCGATGTGTACCAATTTTTGCATAGTTATTAAAGACTACTTACACCATGTACCAAATTTCAGCCGGATCGGAGGAAATTTGCTTCTCTTAGAGGTTCCGCAAGCCAAATCAGGGGATCGGTTTATATGGGGGCTATATATAATTATGGACAGATGTGGACCAATTTTTGCATGGTTGTTAGAGATCATATGCTGACACCATGTACCAAATTTCAGCTGGATCGGACGAAATTTGCTTCTCTTAGAGTCCCGGCAAGCCAAATTTAGGGGTCCGTTAAAGTGGGGGCTATACGTAAAAGTAGACCGATATGGCCCATTTGCAATACCATCTGACCTACATCAATAACAACTTCTTGTACTAAGTTTCAAGTCCATAGCTTGTTTCGTTCGGAAGTTAGCGTGATTTCAACAGACGGACGGACGGACATGCTCAGATCGACTCAGAATTTCACAACGACCCAAAATATATATACTTTATGGGGTCTTAGAGCAATATTTCGATGTGTCACAAACGGAATAACAAAGTTTATATACCCCCATCCTATGGTGGAGGGTATAAACATGTGCACAAAGTTCGGCCGACCGAATTTTATACACCCTTCACCATAGATTCAATGGCTGTTTAGATCGCATTTTATACCCTTAAGAAGTTAAATTCGCAAGACCGCTGTAATAAACCAAAGTTTAGATATCTCTTTAGGGATCAACGGCATTTTAGCCAGACCTTCGATTTTAGGCAAATTGAATAAAGACTGCTGTGTCTATAAGCCGCAGAAATCAAATTGGCAGATGGATTCATATGGAGGTTATACCAAAACATTCATCGATATTTACACACCATATTCGTTGGTCTATTTTTATACCCTCCACCAGTGGATATGGTACCACCATTAATATACCCTTAACCCTTTCACTACCAAAATAAACCTAATGTTAAAAACTTTTATTTTTCTTCTGTTTTTACTTGTACTAACAGCATGTAGAACAAAGCTTGTCATTTTGAAAACCTACCTCAATTACTTCAAGAGCTATATGAGCGTGTTCTGAAAACTTGATTCGTAAATTCTGACCAAATGGCCTTACGAAAATAAGCGATATGTGGCCTATAATATCTTTTAAAACGTGAGAAAAAATACAAAAAAAACCCGAAAAAGTATCAGCTATAGTTTTTGTATAAATGTCCATTTACTAGAAACATACATTATAAAAATTGTCTCAAATTTTCGTATTTTTCGTTTATTGTTAAAGAAGTTTAGAAAAATGTTTTTTAGTGCTCACCAATAAGGAAAATAGTTATAGCTTATTTAGATTAAAGCCTCTACTTTAAAATAACATCGAGAAATAAATCGAAACTAAGTGGGAAAATATAATTTGGTGTCTTTTTCGAATGTCCTTCTAAGTGGACATCGGTAGTGAAAGGGTTAACTTTGTCATTCCGTTTGTAAAACATCGAAATATCGGTTTCAGACACCATTATGTCTATATATACTGGGTGGTGATGAAGTTTTGATTCGATGTCCATCCGTCTGTCTGTTGAAATCACACTAACTTACGATCGAAACAAGCCTTCAACCTGAACAAGTAACATAGTTTGTTATTTATATAGGTCGGATGGTATTGCAAATGGGCCATACGAACCACTTTTAGGTTTAGCACCCCATATAAACCAACCCCCACATTTGCCTAGATGAGGCTCTTGCAGGAACAAATTTCATTAGATGATGTTATGTATTGTTAGTATATGGACTCTAGAAACCATACAAAAATTGGAACATATCGGTTGAGCCCCCATGTAAACCCATCCGCATTGCAGAAGAAGTTCACCAATGTGGTATCACAATGGATTGAATAGTGAATAAGTGAGCCTGATACATCGGGCTGCCACCTAACCTAACCTAAACCCATCCACAGGATTTGATTTCTGGAGCTTCATGGAGGTGCAACTTTCATTCTATCCGGTTGAAATTTATAGATGACATCTAAACACCATGCCAAAATTTGTATGACCGAATTTACGGGCGTATATATTTGTTTGTCTGAACATGTCTATAGATCGCCAGTTTTAAGTAAATCGGATAAAAATTGCTGCGTCTATAAGCCCAAGATTTCAAATCGGGAGTTCGGGACATATAGAAGCTTTACCCAAAAATGGACAGATAACACGATCTCCATTATAGATATTTTCGACTCTAAAATGACTCTAGATATCCATTTCCGTTGTTTGCGTGCAGTCAGATCAAGTTACCGGCCCAGATCTTGATATAGCCTCCATATAAAACGACACCCCGATTTGGGGGTTTGGGCTTCTAGAAGCCATAACTGTTATCCGATTTACCTGAAACTGTAAACCTATAGGTATTTTAGGAATTGGTCTATGTTTTGGTATAACCCTCATATAGCTCAATCTCCCGATTGGTTTTCTTGGGCTTCTAGCACGGTTGCCACTGGAGCCCAAAATAATCTACCAAAATTTGAAGACAATTTTACTAAAAACCTAACAAATAAAAAAATCTTATTTTGCAAAATTTTATTTCTGTAAAAAAATTGTATCAAAATTTTATTTCTATAGACAACTTGTGAAGGACATCTTAGTTGGAGAGTAATAATTTGCAAAATCTACCAAAACATCAAGAATTGTACCAATCTAATAAAGAGTAAAAAATTTAAATTTTTTGGTAGAATTCAACTGTGGCAACCGTGTCTTCTAGAAACCGCAATTTTTATCAGATTTGCCTGGAATTGAAAAGAGGTATGATATGTTCATAAACAAGTGTGCCGAAGATGGTGTGTATCGGTCCATGTTTCGGTATAGCCCCATATAGCCCGATTTGACTTCTTGGGATTCTAGACAACTCAATTTTTATCTGGTATTTCGGATCCACACATAAGTGTGTGGAAGATGGTGTGTATCGGTCCATGTTTCGGTATAGACCCCATATAGGTCGATATTGAGAAGACCTTCTTGGGCTTCTGAATACCGAAAATTTTATTCGATTTGCCTTAATTTGGAAATCTAGAGGTGTTTTAGGTCCCCACATAAGTGTGCCAAATATTGTGTGAATCGGTTCCTGTTTCGGTATAGACCCCATAAAGCCCTTCTTGGGCTTCTGAATACCGAAAATTTTATTCGATTTGTCTGAATTTGGAAACCTAGAGGTGTTTTAGGTTCCCACATAAGTGTGCCAAATATTGTGTGAATCGGTTCATGTTTCGGTATAGACCCCATAAAGCCCTTCTTGGGCTTCTGAATATCGAAAATTTTATTCGATTTGCCTGAAATTGGAATTCTAGAGGTGTTTTGGGTCCCCACATAAGTGTGCCAAATATTGTGTGAATCGTTTCATGTTTCCGTACAGCCCCCGATTTTTATTTAATTTCCCTGAAATAAGTTGCATATGGTGTGTATCGGTCCATGGTATATATGTTCTGTCATCAAATCCACCTAAAATTCTATATATTTTCAAGTAACCAGCTACGACCAAGAGTTTTTCAAAGGAATCTATTATATTTCTTTCATGGTGGAGGGTATATAAGATTCGCTGTGGCCGAATTTTTGGCAGTTCTTCTTTGTGTGTGAATATTCCTGATATTTTAGGTTTAGGTTAATCCACCATACATATTCATTGTGACCCTACGACATAGAATGCTAAGGGGTTTGTAATTAAAAAAACAACGAATAATTCTGACTTAATTTACAAAGTGTACTTTATCCATTAATATAAAATTAAAATTTTTGAGTTTTTAAACAAGCACTGCATTAAATATTCAATATTCCAAATTAACACTGACATGTAAAATCATTGTCAAATAAACTTAAATTAACAAAATTTAGAATATTAATAGAAAATTATTGTAAAACGATGAGTTTTGTCAATATTATGTATTTTTTTCTAATTCACCTTTAGTCCAGTTCAAAACTACTGCAGGCCCTTGACTTCGCACTCAATTGAAATAGCTTTAGAAATGTATTGGCTTAGTTTCAATTATGGATTCGTACGATACACTTATTCACATGTCTTCGGAGACCGAAGCTCCTTTGCGAGCCCTCAATAATTTCCTCATCTATTTTCTATTGTGGACTGGAGGCGGTGTGAATCAACCTTCATTTATATCCATAAATCAGTTAATATCACAACATGTCTACGATTCTGGTATTGGAAAGTATTCTGTGGGAAATATAGAGCATAATCATGAACCTCAAGATTTTAGCAATTATCGATCACAATATCTACAAGGCTATTGGGAAGTGAAAGTTGATCGTGACTATATGGGTGTTTCCCTGAAAACAGCCTATCCCATATCGAAATCCATGAAGGTCGTAGGTGCCGATGGAAACTGGTGCTATTTAACCAAATATCAAAGATATTCGGATTCCAAAGAATTTTATTTTATACAGATGACTCAATATTTCAAAGGCTACTTCAACCAAAGGTCCTATAAGGCTCTAAGTGAGATGCTGTTGTATATAAAAGAGAAATATCCGGGATTGTATATAATAACTGGTGATTTTAATGTACAAGGTCATGAAGCCATTTTCGAACACCATTTGGGTTATGAAGATTATCACATTGTGCCTTTCTTTAGAGCCGCCACATGCAATGATAACGAAGGCATAGCTTCTCCTGATGGTATTGTTGTGGCTCGAGAATTATATCCCCATATTGAATATGCCATTGATTTTTATCCCGGCTATTCGTATCAACATTTTATAGTGAGTGCTAAATTATATCCTCGGTCGTCTATGAATGGAACTATTGATGCTACCAGTAGTGGATTTAAAAACTATCTTCAGATTGTGGAACAAAAACATGGAAATCGTGATTGTTTTATTGGTCATAGGGGTATTTTCGATCCTAAAAATAACGAAATGATTGGTTCAAAAAATGAAGCCAAAGAAGTTCCTATACCTGGTGGTGGTCCGAAAACGTATATTGCATCCGAAGTTACCAAAAAGCTTAATAATGCAATATACAAATCTTAATGTATTTATAAGAAATGAAACAAAAATAATAATAAAAACTCCTAAATATTAAAAGAATTTTGAATAAATGGATTCGATTGGTTTATATGGTGGTTACATAAATAACGAAGCGGTGCACAGTAGTTCCGAACTGCTTCTTTTTGGATACATATCTCAACAAAAGTTTTTCCTTGTATGTTTATACCCTGCGCCACACTGTGGAACAGGGTATTATAAGTTAGTGCATATGTTTGCAACACCCAGAAGGAGACGAGATAGACACATGGTGTCTTTGACAAAAATGCTTAGGGTGGGCTCCTGAGTCGATATAGCCATGTCCGTCTGTCCGTGAAAACATTTTTGTAACCAAGGGATTAGGTGGTAATTTAAGGCCAATCGACTTCGAATTTGGCACAAGTATGTGTTTTGGGTCAAAATAGAACCCTATTGATTTTGGAAGAAATCGGTTCAGATTTAGATATAGCTCCCATACATATCTTTCGCCCGATATGCACTTATACGGCCTTAGAAGCTTGAGTATTACCCCAATTTGGTTGAATTTTTGCACAGGGAGTACAATTGGTAGTATAGTCAAATGTGCAAAATTTTATTGAAATCGGTTCAGATTTAGATATAGCTCCCATATATATCTTTCGCCCGATATGGACTAATACGGTCCCAGAAGCCAGAGTTTTGCTCCAACTTGGTTGAAATTTTGCACAGGGAGTAGAATTAGCATTGCAGCTATGCGTGCCAAATTTGGTTGAAATCGGTTCAGATTTAGATATAGCTCCCTTATATAGCTTTCGCCCGATTTACACTCATATGACCACAGAGGCCAATTTTTTCCTCCGATTTAGTTGAAATTTTGCACAGGGAGTAGAATTAGCATTGTTGCTATGCGTGCCAAATTTGGTTGAAATCGGTTCAGATTTAGATATAGCTCCCTTATATAGCTTTCGCCCGATTTACACTCATATGACCACAGAGGCCAATTTTTTCCTCCGATTTAGTTGAAATTTTGCACAGGGAGTAGTATTAGCATTGGAGCTATGCGTGCCAAATTTGGTTGAAATCGGTTCAGATTTAGATATAGCTCTCATATATAGTTTTCGCCCGATTTACACTCATATGACCACAGAGGCCAATTTTTTCCTCCGATTTTGTTGAAATTTTGCACAGGGAGTAGAATTAGCATTGTTGCTATGCGTGCCAAATTTGGTTGAAATCGGTTCTGAGTTAGATATAGCTCCCATATATATGTTTTTCTGATTTCGACAAAAATGGTCAAAATACCAATATTTTCCTTGTAAAATCGCCACTTCTTAGTCGAAAAGTTGTAAAAATTACTATAATTTTCCTAAACTTCTAATACATATATATCGAGTGGTAAATCATAAATAAATTTTTGCGAAGTTTCCTTAAAATTGCTTCAGATTTAAATGTTTCCCATATTTTTTTACTAACATTGTGTTCCATCCTAGTGCATTAGCAGACTTAAATTTTGAGTCTATAAATTTTGTAGAAGTCTATCAAATTCTGTCCAGATCGAATGATACTTAAATGTATGTATTTGGGACAAACCTTTATATATAGCCCCCAACACAGTTGACGGATGTGATATGGTATCGAAAATTTAGATCTACAAAGTGGTGCAGGGTATAATATAGTCGGCCCCGCCCGACTTTAGACTTTCCTTACTTGTTTTATTTAAGTTTGAAAGGTTGTGGGTCCCTAGTAGAGGTGTGCACGTGACACGAAATTGTCGTGACTCACGATCATTTTCGTGACTCACGCGTGAGTCGTGATTCACGCGGACGGCAAGGGCGTGAGTGCGCGTGAGCGTGATTAACCAAACAAATGTCGTGCGTGAGCGTGAGTCACGAAAATAATATCTTCGTGAGTGTGCGTGAGTAACGAAAATGAATATGTATGGTGGATTAACCTAAACCTTAAATATCAAGAATATTCATCAACAAAGAAGAACTGCCAAAAATTCGGCCACATCGAAACATATATACCCTCCACCATGAAACAAATATAATAGATTCCTTTGAAAAACTCTTGGTCGTAGAATTTTAGGTGGATTTGATGACAGAACATATATACCATGGACTGATACACACCATAGGGGGGCTGTACGGAAACATGAAACGATTCCCACAATATTTGGCACACTTATGTGGGGACCCAAAACACCTCTAGAATTCCAATTTCAGGCAAATCGAATAAAATTTTCGGTATTCAGAAGCTCAAGAAGGGCTTTATGGGGTCTATACCGAAACATGAACCGATTCCCACAATATTTGGCACAATTATGTGGGGACCCAAAACATCTCTAGAATTCCAATTTCAGGCAAATCGAATAAAACTTCCGGTATTCAGAAGCCCAAGAAGGTCTTCTCAATATCGACATATATGGGGTCTATACCGAAACATGAACCGATACACACCATCTTCCACACACTTATGTGTGGATCCGAAATGCCGGATAAAAATTGATTTGTCTAGAATCCCAAGAAGTCAAATCGGGAGATCGGTCTATATGGGGCTATACCGAAACATGGACCGATACACACCATCTTCGGCACACTTGTTTATGAACATATCATACCTCTTTTAAATTCCAGGCAAATCTGATAAAAATTGCGGGGTCTAGAAGACACGGTTGCCAAAAAATTTAAATTTTTTACTGTTTATTAGATTGGTACAATTCTTGAAATTATTTCTCTCCAACTAAGATGTCCTTCACAAGTTGTCTATACAAATAAAATTTTACATAACAGCTATGGCTTCTAGAAGCCCAAACCCCAAATCGTGGTGTCGTTTTATATGGAGGCTATATCAAGACCTGGACCGATAACTTTACCTGACTGCAAACAAACAACGGAAATGGATCTAGAGTCATTTTAGGGTTGAAAATATCTATAAAATTTTGACTAAATTTATATAGAAATAAAATTTTGATAGAATTTTCTATGGAAATAAAATATTGACAAAATTTTCTATAGAAATTTTATATAGAAATAAAATGTTGACAAAATTTTATATAGACATAAAATTTGGGCAAAATTTTCTATAGAAATAATATTTTAATAAAATTTTCTATAGAAATAAAATTTTGACAAAGTTTTCTATAGAAATTAAATTTTGAGAAATTTTTCAATATAAAAATACAATTTTGGCAAAAATTTCTATATGTTCTAAGAAATAAAATTTTGGCAAAATTTTCTATATGTTCTAAGAAATAAAATTTTGACAAAATATTCTACAGAAATAATATTTTGACAAAATATTCTACAGAAATAATATTTTGAAAAAATTTTCAATAGAAACAAAATTTTGACAAAATTTTCTATAGAAAGAAAATTTACGTTTTGTTTTGTTATTGTTGGTTTTGTTCTTTAATCACTGTTGTTGTTTTTTTGATTTCAGCTTAAAACCATGCATTGACTAAACTACAAGTGTAGCTTAACCAACAGAGGAAAACAACGTTTGTCATATTTATTTGGGCAAAGCCCTATAGACTGCAAGATGGTTGGATGGACGCACGTTTCGGAATTACCACATTCCTCATCAGTATCCTCTACTTGCAGCAAAACTATCAACCAATTATCGGAATAAATTCAGGCAGTTCATTAAACCCAACAATGAACCACACTTGATCCTTTCGAAAAAAGGTTTTACATGATAGACGGTTTCTGCCGAAATAAATTCGTACAAACATATCTCTGTTGGTTAAGCTACACTTGTAGTTTAGTCAATGCATGGTTTTAAGCTGAAATAAAAAAAAACAACAACAATGAAACAAAATTTTCTGTAGAAATAACATTTTGACAAAATTTTCCATAGAATAAACAAAAAGAAATAAAAACAAGTATATACAGCAGTAAGTTCGGCCGGGCCGAATCTTAAATACCCACCACCATGAACCGAATATTAGGGTTTCCTTTGAAATTTCAGGAGGGCTTGAGGACTTGAGAACACTTCCCGAAGATAAATTTAAAGATTTCACCTATGAGGGCTATATCAGATTCTGGATTTATAAGAACCATTTTTGTTTGAGTTTTAGAGGAATCATTAACATCTCTTGTATGTGTGCAAGAAAATTATAAAATAACGTCTTGATTTGAAATCTTAAATCTGTAGATTTTCACCCGAGAAGTAAAATCTGGAAATTTTACGTTGAGTTTCAAGCAATTTTCAAGTCGGTCTATATGGAGGCATTACCAAATGGACCGATAAAAACTTAATTCGATACACTTTTTTGTGAACCTAAAATACCAGAATATTTACAATTTCAGGCAAATCGGATAAAAACTACGGTTTCTAGAAACTCAAGGAGTTAAATCGGGAGATCGTTCATATGGGGGCTATACTGAAATATGGACCGATACTAACCGTTTTCGGCACACCTCTTTATGGCCCGAAAATACCTCTAGATTTTCAATTTCAGGCAAATTGGATAAAAACTTCGGATTCTAGAAGCCCAAGAAGTATAATCGGGATATCGGTCTATATGGGGGCTATACCAAAACATGGAGCGATACTCACCATTTGTGGCACACGTATTTGTGGTCCTAAAATACCTATTAATTTCTAAATTCAGGCAAATTGTATATAAACTACGGATTCTATAAACCCAAGATGTAAAATCGGGAGATCGGTCTATATGGGAGCTATACCAAAACATGGAACGATATGGACCATTTTCGGCACACATTTTGATGGTCCTCAAGTACCTCTAGATTTTCAATTTCAGGCAAATTGGATGAAAACTACCGTTTCTATAAGCCCAAGAAAAGCACATGTATTTGTGGTCCTACAGTACCTCTAGATTTCTAATTTCAGGTAAATTGAATAAAAATTGCGGTTTCTATAAGCCCAAGAAGTAAAATCGGGAGATCGGTCTATATGGGGATATACCAAAAAATGGACCGATACTCACCATTTTTGGCACACTTCTTTATGGTCATAAAATACCTCTAGATTTAAAATTTCAGGCAAATTGTATAAAAACTACGATTTCTAAAGGGTGATTTGTTAAGAGCTTGATAACTTTTTTTTAAAAAAAAACGCATAAAATTTGCAAAATCTCATCGGTTCTTTATTTGAAACGTTAGATTGGTCCATGACATTTACTTTTTGAAGATAATTTCATTTAAATGTTGACCGCGGCTGCGTCTTAGGTGGTCCATTCGGAAAGTCCAATTTTGGGCAACTTTTTCGAGCATTTCGGCCGGAATAGCCCGAATTTCTTCGGAAATGTTGTCTTCCAAAGCTGGAATAGTTGCTGGCTTATTTCTGTAGACTTTAGACTTGACGTAGCCCCACAAAAAATAGTCTAAAGGCGTCAAATCGCATGATCTTGGTGGCCAACTTACCGGTCCATTTCTTGAGATGAATTGTTCTCCGAAGTTTTCCCTCAAAATGGCCATAGAATCGCGAGCTGTGTGGCATGTAGCGCCATCTTGTTGAAACCACATGTCAACCAAGTTCAGTTCTTCCATTTTTGGCAACAAAAAGTTTGTTAGCATCGAACGATAGCGATCGCCATTCACCGTAACGTTGCGTCCAACAGCATCTTTGAAAAAATACGGTCCAATGATTCCACCAGCGTACAAACCACACCAAACAGTGCATTTTTCGGGATGCATGGGCAGTTCTTGAACGGCTTCTGGTTGCTCTTCACTCCAAATGCGGCAATTTTGCTTATTTACGTAGCCATTCAACCAGAAATGAGCCTCATCGCTGAACAAAATTTGTCGATAAAAAAGCGGATTTTCTGCCAACTTTTCTAGGGCCCATTCACTGAAAATTCGACGTTGTGGCAGATCGTTCGGCTATTCATGATGAAATGTCAAAGCATACTGAGCATCTTTCTCTTTGACACCATGTCTGAAATCCCACGTGATCTGTCAAATACTAATGCATGAAAATCCTAACCTCAAAAGAATCACCCTTTATAAGCCCAAGACCCCCAAATCGGGAGGTCGGTTTATATGGGGACTATATCAAAACCTGGACCGATATAGCCCATCTTCGAACTTGACCTGCCTGTAGACAAAAGACGAGTTTATGCAAAATTTCAGCACCACTGCTTCATTATTGAAGACTGTAGCGTGATTACAACAGACCGACAGACAGACGACATCGTTATATCGTCTTAGAATTTCTCCCTGATCAAGAATATATATACTTTATATAGTCGGAAATCGATCTGTCGATGTGTTACAAACGAAATGACAAACTTATTATACCCCCGTCACCATTCTATGGTGGTGGGTATAAAAATTCTATAGAAATAAAATTTTGACAAAGTTTGTATAGAAATAAAATTTTTTCAAAATTTTCTATAGAAATTAAATTATGAGAAATTTTTCTATAGAAATAATATTTTGGCAAATTTTTCTATAGAAATAAAATGTTGACGAAATTTTCTATAGAAAAAAAATTTGGACAACAGTTTCTATAGAAAAATAATTTTTAACAAAATTAACCATTGAAACAACAATTCTATAGAAATAAAATGTTGGGAAAAGTTTTTATAGAAATAAAAAAATCTTATAGAAATAAAATTTTGACAAAATTTTCCATTAAAAAATTTGCACAATTTTCTATAGAAATAAAATTTTGAACAAAATTTCTATAGAAATAATATTTTGACAAACAAAACTTTCTATAGAATTAAAATTAAAAAAATAAGATTTTTTAAATGTGATAGTTTTTTGGTAAAATTTCCTTAAAATTTGGTATGTTATTAGTTGCAATTACCTATCACACGATGTTCGAACTCATCTATAAATGGTGTGTCCTTCATCATATTGAATCTGGCAACACTTTCCGATTGTCACTGAATAGAAACGTAGGAAAACTAATTTGCAGCTGGCGAATTCTGCACAACAATTAAATTAAAAATGTTCTTATATTATGCTCAGAGTAATATTTCTTCATAATTTTTAAACCTAAATCCTAATATTCTAAATATCCTAATATTTTTTTTAATATTATAGCATATAAAAAAAAATTTCATTCATATTTTTAAAAACATGTCATTTTAGCATTAAAATAAATGTTGATGATGGTACATCTAAGTTTAGTGCTTAGGTTATAATTAAATTTACGATTGTTTGGTCATTTACTTCCATTGCGTACTATTTTATTTGTTCCCTGCCTGCAGATACACTATCCTAGTGCTCTAAGTTAATATCATTAATGTATGCCAATAAAAACTTGACCATAAAATTTTTCTCTTTTGTCTTCGAGCAAATACAAGTTAACGTTTTCAAATTGCAGAGGTTTATTTTGGTAGTTCTAGCTTCTAGTTCCATTTTCCACATTACTTTCATACATATTGGCCCAAAGAGGACCATATGGTCATTGTTTGCTTGTCTCCAAGTCTCTGGGTTTATGAGCATATCTAAAGGAGTTGCAGAAACGGTAGCATTTGTATGAGTTTCGTTGTGGTAATAAAACAAAACTTAGTAATAAATTGTTTTGACTTTTTATTTGCCTTTTTTATTATTATAACATATAATTGTTTTTATATAGCCGAATCTGTCCCGTGGGGGGATAGATTTTATGGCGGCCTAGAAGTTGCTATTGTCAACGGCATATGGTTATGTGGATATTTCCCATGAACAGTGGGCGACAAGGTAAATTCCAGGGATTCTAAAGGGGATCAAAATATCGAATTTTCTGCTTGTTCAAAATTTGGCAAAGTCGATTTTCGACCTTTTGAGAATGGGGGTTTTTGACTTTTTTCAAAGTTTGATTTTTTTGACTTCTAAAGTTTTAAGAAAACTAACTTTCGATTTTTACGCTTATTAAAAAGTTGTGACTTTCAATTCAACAACAACAATAACAACGACACCCTTCAATTTTCGAGTTTATTCCATTAAAATTAAATAGATATAGACGATAAAGAGACGACTTTCTTGGGCAAGATTCAATTTTTTTGTTTTTAATTTTTTTTAATTTTTTAAACTTTAGTAAGCCAAATCGATTTGTGCGCTGTTTTATAATTTTTATACCCTGCGCCACACTGTGGAACAGGGTATTATAAGTTAGTGCATATGTTTGTAACACCCAGAAGGAGACGAGATAGACACATGGTGTCTTTGGCAATAATTATCAGGGTGAGTCCCTGAGTCGATATAACCATGTCCGTCTGACCGTCCGTCCGTCTGTCTGTGAACACATTTTTGTGATCAAAGTCTAGGCCGCAATTTAAGTCCAATCGCCTTCAAATTTGCACATGTTCCTAATTTGGGTCAGAATAGAACCCTATTGATTTTGGAAGAAATCGATTCAGATTTAGATATAGCTCCCATATACATCTTTCGCCCGATATGCACTTATATGGACCCAGAAGCCAGAGTTTTATCCCGATTAGCTTGAAATTTTGCACAGGGAGTAGAATTAGCATTGTAGCTATGCGTGCCAAATTTGGTTGAAATCGGTTCAGATTTAGATATAGCTTGCATATATATTTTTCGCCCGATATGGACTTTTATGGCCCCAGAAGCCAGAGTTTTGGCCCAATTTGGTTGAAATTTTGCACTAGGAGTACAATTAGTAATATAGTATGTGTGCCAAATTTGATTGAAATCGATTCAGATTTAGATATAGCTCCCATATATATGTTTTTCTGATTTCGACAAAAATTGTCAAAACACCAACATTTCCCTTGTTAAATCGCCACTGCTTAGTCGAAAAGTTGTAAAAATGACTCTAATTTTCCTAAACTTCTAATACATATATATCGAGACTTTGATTACAAAAATGTGTTCATGGACAGACGGACATCGCTATATCGACTCAGGAGCCCACCCTGAGCATTTTTGCCAAAGACACCATGTGTCTATCTCGTCTCCTTCTGGGTGTTGCAAACATATGCACTAACTTATAATACCCTGTTCCTCAGTGTGGCGCAGGGTATAAAAAGTGGGGACTTTTTTAACTTTCAGATATTTTTTTTCATTTTTTGAAAAAGTAAAATTTTCAAAATTTCAGCTTTAATATTTGAAAAAACAAATTTCAATGCAATTTCGACTTTGTTGATATAGGTCACTATTAAAAGTCGATCTTCAATTGTCAGAAGTTAGTAAATATGAGAGCTCCAAACAAATTTTAATAACTGATGGTAATAAAAATGTAGATCTGCATAATGGTGTAGGGTATCATACATATAGTCAGGACCACACCACTTTATACATTCCTTACATGTTTTTTCATCTTTATCTTATTTCATTGGTCATAGACTGAGACCGCATAAAATATGTTACTGGGACACTATAACTGAAGGGGTGTAATTGCAAATCAAACTGCATGTGTCCTTGTTTGTGTCCATATATATAAAAGCTTCATAGTTTTATGACCACCACCATTGACTACATTGTGCCTCAATTTATGACCAATTGTCCAACTTTGCTTTTCCCCAACATCCCCTCCTCCTCCTCCTCCCCTAAGACTCTAGCAGAAAGAAAACTTTAATCGTTATACACATAAGAAACATAAGGAGAAAAAGTGTCCTTAAGAATGTCATTTCTTTGAAAGTAATAATGCGTTTTGGGCCATGTCCATAGCAGTGGTCGATTATAAGTTATAGTGTGTATGGAGTCTAGATCTTCAGCCATATGTGTGCCAATGAATTATTGCCTAAAAGCAAAACTGAAATAAAAATCCATAAAACTTTCTTTTTCTCCGTAATTAACACAGACTGTGGTCGTTTCAACCTCGAATACTCTTTAATGACAAACCTCTTGAAAATTATGGCAATTAGAAATAAAATTGTGGTCATATTGCTATGATATTATGTTTAATATCATAATTTTGTGGTTAAATATTGACCTTGGGTTTTATACCAGTACTGAGACGTTCATTAAAGAGCTAATAAGTTTTTTAATAAACCAGCATGAATATTTTTATGGTACATATTAATAAGGAATTTAAGGGATTACAATAGCCATATTATAATCGATTTTAATTCACATCTCTTGCATACTATAATATTTACAGAATTCGTACAGATAGGTAGTAAAAACCTTATTATAAGTGTAATCGGAAGATGGTTAAAATGAAACAACGCAAGACAGACTAATGAAACACGGCCAAGTTAATATAGACTTCCAGTCTGTATTAACTTGGCCCAAATTTGGCTTTCCTCTACCCCCAAATTTGGCTTTCCTCTAAGAGAAGCAAATTTCATCCTATCCGGCTGAAATTTGGTACATAGTGTAAGTATACGGTCTCTAATGACCAGTCAAAAATCGGTCCACATCGGTCCATAATTATATATAGCCCCCATATAAACCGATCCCCAGATTTGGCTTGCGGAGCCTCTAAGAAAAGCAAATTTCATCCGATCCGGCTCAAATTTGGTACATGGTGTAAATATATGGTATCTAATGACCATGCAAAAATTGGTCAACATCGGTGCATAATTATATATAGCCGCCATATAAACCGATCACCAGATTTGAACTCCGGAGCCTCTTGGAAGACAAAAATGCATCCGATTCAATTCAAATTTGGTACGTGGTGTTAATATATGGCTTCAAACACCCATGCAAAAATGGGTCGAAATCGGTCCATAATTATATATAGGCCCCATATAAACCGATCCCCAGATTTGACCTCCGGAGCCCCTTGGAAGAGCACAATTCATCCGATTCGGTTGAAATTTGGTACGTGATGTTAGTATATTGTATCCAACAACCATGCAGGAATTCGTTCATATCAGTCCATAATTATATAGCTCCCATATAAACTGATCCCAAGATTTGACCTCCGGTGCCTTATGGAGAAGCAATATTCATCCGATCTGGTTGAAATTTGGTACGTGGTGGTAGTATATGATATTTAACAACCATGCCAAAAGTGGTCCATATCAGTCCATAATCATATATAGCCCCCATATAAACCGATCAGGAGATTTGGTTTTGGAATCTCTTGGAGGAGTAAATTTCATCCGAGTCAGTTGAAATTTGGTACATTGTGCTAGTATATGGCCGTTAACAACCATGCCTAACTAGGTTCATATCGGTCTATAGTTATATATAGCCCCCAGATAAATCGATCCCAAATCACACGTTAAGAAGTTTTAAGAAACCACAACCCAAGTAATTCGATTGTGGATGACATTCTTTCGTAGAAGTTTCTACGCAAACCATGTTGGAGGGTACATAAGATTCGGACTGGCTGAACGTACGGTCGTATATACTAGTTTTAATTAGCGTTGATGATTGATATTACAATTTCCATGAAGCAGTTCCAATCAGAAATTAATTAGATTAACGGCCATTTTCATGTAGCTCCGTTAGGCTTTAACTGCCAGTTAACAAAAAGAAAAATGGGAATATCTTTTCTCCGGTTAACTTTAACTGAAAAATTTTCTATATGCCAGTTAAGTTTCTAACTGGCATATAGAATATATACGCAAGATGACAGATAAGTAGATATCACGGTTTAAAAGTTCGTTAGCTAACGTAGCACTAACGGAGTTTCATGAAAATGGGGTAAGTAATATTGTGGTTTAATAAATTAATTAGTTTTTTCCGTGTATTTAATTTTTTTTTAATTTTCTTGAAATGTTCATTGAAGTTAATCTGCGACAAAATTGTTTATATGATTTATTTATTTTAAATTGAAACAAAGCTTGTTTCAAGCTTAACATATGTAGCTATCAAAATGCATAATATCGGGTGAGGGCGCACATCCCATTGTCGGCCTATTTTTATAGTGTAGTAAAAACAATAGCATTTTCTTATTTAATGGGGGCGAGAGAAATTATTCTTTTCAAGTAAATTTTTCAAGATTTTAATTCTATCGAAAATTTTGTCATAATTTTAATTTCAATCGAAAATTTTGTAAAAATTTTAATTCTATAGAAAATTTGGTGAAAATTGTATTTCTATAGAAAATTTTCTCAACATTTTATTGCTACAGAAAATGTTGTCAAAATTTTACTTCTATAGAAAATTTTATTACTATATAAAATTTTGTCAAAATTTTATGTCTACAGAAAATTTTGTAAAAATTTTATTTCTATTGTTTTATTTTTATAGAGAATATTTCTATCGAGAATTCTACCAAACAGTAAAAAATCTACCATTTTGGTGAAATTCTACCAACTATGGTAACCGTGCTCAGGAGTCGAAGCGAATGAGAAATGTTGGAGTCGGAGCCGGAATTGGCAAAATTGGTCCAACTCCACAGCCCTGATAATCTCTGTATCGTTTTCTCATTAACATACAAAAATTTGGTCTATATCGATTCATATTTATATATAATCCCCATATAAACCTATTCCCAAAGTTGACACCTTTAGCCTACTGCGGCAGGAAATTACATCGGATTCAGTTTAACCCTTTCACTACCGATGTCCACTTAGAAGGACATTCGAAAAAGACACCAAATTCTATTTTCCCACTTAGTTTCGATTTATTTCTCGATATTATTTTAAATTAGAAGCTTTAATCTAAATAAGCTATTAATATTGTCCATATTGGTGAGGTCTAAAATACATTTTTATAAACTTCTTTAGCAATAAATGAAAAATACGAAAATTTGACACAATTTTTGCACTGGAAATTTATACAAAAACTATAGCTGATACTTTTACGGGTTCTTTTTTGTATTTTTTCTCATACTTTGAAAGATATTATAGGGCAAACAGCGCTTATTTCCGTAGAGCCATTTGGTCACAATTGAAGAATCAAATTTTCAGAACAAGCTAATATAGCTCTTGAACTAAATGAGGTAGGTTTTCAAAATGACAATTTTTGTTCTACATGCTGTTAGTACAAGTAAACACAGAAGAATAATAAAAGTTTTTTATCATTAGGTGTATTTCGGTAGTGAAACGGTTAAATTTTCTACGTGTTATCAGTATATGTTCTCTAAGGTCGATGAAAATATAACGCTTCATACTTAGTCACCATATAAACTGTTGCCAGATTTGATTCTCCTTCTTGGAGGGACATTTTTATTCGTTTTCACTTATTTAAATAAGACATGTCTTTTTACTAACACGAAAAAATTCATCTAGATGGGTCCATATGTTTATATAGTCTCCACGTAAACAGATTCCCAGATTTAAGTTCTTGAGCCTTCTGGTGCGGCAAATTTCATCCAATCTAGTTCCCAGATTTTATCTCTGAAACCTTCTTTTTAAAAATAAATTTATTGTTTTATTGAATATTTTTTCAATTTTAATAAGAAACCCAATCTCGTTACATTTTGTCTAAGTGTATGATTTTCAATGAATGCCACATTCCATCTGAAGTTGTTCATTCGCAAATACCCACACAAGCACACATGGACTTTCTTGTCCTTACTCGTAACGTAACGATGGTTTTGCATGCCTACGTTAATCATGTTTTACAAATTGCATAAAATTACATTCGATGTTGTTGCTCTTGTTTGGATTTAAAATTTGTCCCGTTGGTGTTGTTGTTGTTGTTGGTATTGCATTTGCACCAGTCCCTGCAGCAAATTCCGAGTGTATCTCGGTAGGCATTCTTAATACTATGGCAATTGATTATGTGGTCATAGTGGGTGTTTAATGTATGAAGTCCTTTACATGAATTCCTCAAACGATTGCTATTCATATCCTGAAGCTTTTGTGTAATGTTGTCCTTTGATATTCTCAATTTTCCAAGACCAGGAAAATGTTACAGCCATGGTAGTTTAGCAGAGAAACAGCTTGAGTTAGTTGTAGGCTTAAAATCAATGTTCTTGGTTAGGTGGTAGGTGCATGGAATCAGTGGTATGAGGTAGGGTAGGTTGTGGTGGTGGTGGCAATGGATAAATGTCCAGTCCTTTGTCGATTTTTGTCATTGTCCTAGTGTCGTTCTGGTTTTGGTTGTGTTTATTTTGTACTACTGCCACAGTTGAATTGTTTGCCGAACAAATAAACTTTTGTTACAATGTTTGTTTGTTTGTTTGTATATCCCAATACATGCTGATAATAATGACGATGATGATGGTGATGACGATAATCATGTTGTTGTGGTTATTGTTGTCGTTGTTGTTACTGTTACCAGTTCATGGTAACAAAATGTAGACATTGTTGTAATGTCCATAATACCACGTTATACCAAATCCAAAGTCCAATAATAATAATGAACCATTTCATCCAAAAATCCATCTTCCACATAGAATTGCTTTTGGGGGGATATGGGCGATGTGTCCGGGTATTATGGTAAGTTGCCTATTTGTTCATTCGATTCGACCCTATATGTTCATGTGGTCTATGTGTGGCCCATCTTTTATGGAGACATTTGTGGCATTGGCCAGTAATTGTAAACAAAATCGGTTATATCAATTGCGTAATTATTTCGATTATTGTTTAGGTTTGTAGAAGGTATGTTAGTACTAGGACAAAGAAAGAGGAATAGAATTCAATTCATTGATATCCTTTTGGAATATTGAAATTTTCTATAGTCTATAATACTCAGACTTTATAGAGTATTCATTTGGGCCTCTCTGATGAATTACAAATTTCCTTTGATTAGGAGAAAATACATTTTCGTAGCCTATTCTCCAGGGGATTTGTATACATACACGTGTTATACACGTGATAGGATTAAATACCAAAAATATTTCTAATTAATTTTTCTACAAAGAATGTCATTCACAATCGAATTACTTGGGTTCATTGGTAACAGTTACCGATGGCAAGGAATGCCAAAAGACCTATGGCATCTTTAAAATTCTTAACATTGTCTTCTAAATTTTAACTTAGTCCGTATGAATTCTATGTTAGGCAAAATAAAGAAAGATTAAATACCTACATAAGCCAATTTAGTTTTTGAACGGAAAATATAGAGAAGTCTATAAATAATTATGATCCGATATGAACCAATTTTTATGCGGTAATTAGAGAACCAAAAGAGAATTTTGGGGGTAGGTTTTTATGGGAAATATGTGTTACGATGAACTGATATGGACCAATTTTTGCATATTTAGTACCAAATTTTAGCCGGATCACATGAAATTTGCTTCCAGGAGGTTCTAGAAAAAACTCTTGGGATCGATTCATATGCGAGCTATATATACTTATGGGGCGACATGGACCAATTATACCACACCAAACTTTAACCGGATCGAATGAAATTAGGTTAGGTTAGGTTAGGTGGTAGCCCGATGTATCAGGCTCACTTAGACTATTCAGTCCATTGTGATACCACATTGGTGAACTTCTCTCTTATCACTGAGTGCTGCCCGATTCCATGTTAAGCTCAATGACAAGGGACCTCCTTTTTACAGCCGAACGGCGTTCCACATTGCAGTGAAACCACATCGAATGAAATTAAGTAAGCTCCAGAAATCAAATCTGGGGATCGATGTATATGGGGGCTATATATAATTATGGACCGATATTCGCAAAATTTTTGCAGGTTTGGCTATAGATTAAAACCACCTACCAAATTTCTACCGGTTCCGATGGGAGTCGGTTTATATGGGGGCTGTACCTAAAAGTGATCCGATATTGACCAATTACAATACCAATTGACCCACATCACTAAAAATTATTTGTGCCAAGTTTCTAGTCGATAGCTTCATTCCGAAGTTATTGTGATATCAACAGACGGACGGACATCGCTAGATCGACTCAGGATTTCATCATGACCCAGAATATATATATATATATATATATATATATATATATATATATATATATATATATATATATATATATATATATATATATATATATATATATATATATATATATATATATATATATATATATATATATATATATATATATATATATATATATATATATATAAACTTTATAGGGTCTTAGAGCAATATTTCGATGTGTTACAAATGGAATGACAGATTTAATAAAAAAACAAGTAAGGAAAGTCTAAAGTCGGGCGGGACCGACTATATTATACCCTGCACCACTTTGTAGATCTAAATTTTCAATACCATATCACATCTGTCAAATGTGTTGGGTGCTATATATAAATGTTTGTCCCAAATACATACATTTAAATATCACTCGATTTGGACAGACTTTGATATACTTTTACAAAATCTATAAACTCAAAATTTAAGTGATAGACTTTTACAAAATCTATAGACTCAAAATATAAGATGGGCTAGGGTGGAACACAATGTTAGTAAAAAACCAGATCGGTGAAAAATATATATGGCAGCTATATCTAAATCTGAACCGATTTTTTCCAAAATCAATAGGGATCGTCTTTGAGTCGAAACAGGACCCTATACCAAATTTTAGGACAATCGGACTAAAACTGCGAGCTGTACTTTGCACACAAAAATACATCAACAGACAGACGGACAGACGGACATCGCTAAATCGACTCAGAATTTAATTCTAAGACGATCGGTATACTAAACGATGGGTCTCAGACTTTTCCTTCTTGGCGTTACATACAAATGCACAAACTTATTATACCCTGTACCACAGTAGTGGTGAAGGGTATAAACATGTAAAACCGGGAGGGGTCGATTCTATTGTACCCTGCACCACTTTGTAGAACCACATTTTCGATACCATATCAATTCCGTCAAATATGTTGGGTATAGAAGTGTAACATTTTACTCACGCACACTCACGCACACTCACGCACGATATTGTTTGGTAGGACTCACGCACACTCACGAAAAGAAAATTAGTACTCACGTACACTTACGCACGAAAATGTCGTGACTCACGAAAAATATCGTGACTCACGAATAATTTTATGAGTAATTTACTTTAGCGACGTGTCTCAAAACATGAGCATGATTAAACCGAGATCGTTATCAAACTTTAACATCCCTGTTGCACGGTTGCCACTCGAGTCAAAAATAATCTACCAAATTTTAAAGAAAATTTTACTAAAAATTTAGTTTTGCAAAATTTTATTTCTATAGAAAAATTTGTCAAAATTTTATTTCTATAGTAATTTTTTGCAAACGTTTATTTCTATATTTTTGCAACATATTATTTCTATACAAAATTTTGTCACTATTTTATTTTTATATGAAATTTTGTCAACATTTTATTTCTATAGAATATTTTGCCAAAATTTTTATTTCTTAGAAAACTTTGCCAATATTTTATTTCTATGGAAAATTTTGCCAAAATTTTATTTCTATAAGAAATTTTGTTAAAATTTTGTTTCTATAGAAAATTTTATCAAAATTTTATTTCAATAGAAAATTTTGTCAAAAATTTATTTTTATTGAGAATTGTATCAAAATTTTATTTGTGTAGAAAACTTTGTCAAAATTTTATTTCAATAGAAAATTTTGTCAAAATTTTATTTCTATAGAAAATTTCGTCAAAATTTTATTTATATAGGAAAAATATATAAACAATTTGTGAAGTTCTTTTTAGTTTAAGAGGGATATTTTTTTCGATAGCAATTTTTATTTCTATAGTATTTATTATTTCTATAGTATTTTTTTATTTCTATTGTAATTTTTTGCAAACGTTTATTTCTATATTTTTGTAAAATATTATTTCTATAGAAAATTTTGTCAACATTTTATTTCTATAGAATATTTTGCCAAAATATTTATTTCTATAGAAAATTTTGCTAATATTGTATTTCTATGGAAATTTTGCCGAAATTTTATTTCTATAAGAAATTTTGTTTTTATAGACAATTTTGTGAACATTTTATTCCTGTAGAAAATGTTGTCAAAATTTTATTTCTATGGAAAATTTTGTCAAAATTTTATTTCTATAGAAAATTTTGTCAACATTTTATTTCTATAGAAAATTTTGCTAAAATTTTATTACAATAGAAAATTTTGTCAAAATTTTATTTCTATAGAAAATTTTGTCAAAATTTTATTTCAATAGAAAATTTCGTCGAAATTTTATTTCTATAGCAAATTTTGCTAAAATTTTATTTCTATAGAACATTTTGCTAAACTTTTACTTCTATAGAAAATTTTGTCAAAATTTTATTTCTATAGAAAATTTTGTCAACATTTTATTTCAATAGAAAATTTGTCAAAATTTTATTTCTATAGAAAATTTTATCACAATTTTATTTCAATAGAAAATTTTGTCAAAATTTCATTTCTATAGAACATTTTGTCAACATTTTATTTCTATAGAAAATTTGTCAATATGATATTTGTATGGAAAATTTTGTCAAAATGTTATTTCTATAGAAAATTTTGTCAACATTTTATTTCTATAGAAAATTTTGTTTCTATTGAAAATTTTGTCAAAATTTTATTTCAATAGAAATTTTTTTCAAAATTTTATTTCTATAAAAAATTTTGCTAAAATTTTATTTCTGTAGAAAATGTTGCTAAACTTTTACTTCTATAGAAAATTTTGTCAAAATTTTATTTCTATAGAAAATTTTGTCAAAATTTTATTTCTATAGAAAATTTTGTCAAAATTTTATTTCTATTGAAAATTTTGTCGACATTTTATTTCTATAAAAAATTTTGTCAAAATTTTATTTCTATAGACAATTTTGTCAAAATTTTACTTCTATTGAAAATTTTGTCAAAATTTTATTTCTATAGAAAATTTTGTCAAAATGTTATTTCTATAGAAAATTTCGTCACAATTTTATTTCTATAGAAAATTTCGTCAACATTTTATTTCTATAGGAAAAAATATAAAAAAAAAAAATTGTGAAGTTCCTTTTAGTTTGAGAGGGATATTTTTTTCTATAGCAATTTTTATTTCTATAGTATTTTTTTTTATTTCTGTAGTAATTTTTTTTGTGCAAACGTTTATTTTTTTGTGCAAACGTTTATTTCTATATTTTGTCAAAATATTATTTCTATAGAAAATTTTGTCAACATTTTATCTCTATAGAATATTTTGCCAAAATTTTGCCAATATTTTATTTCTATGGAAAATTTTGCCAAAATTTTATTTCTATAAGAAATTTTGTTAAAATTTTGTTTCTATAGACAATTTTGTGAACATTTGATTTCTATAGAAAATGTTGCCAAAATTTTATTTCTATGGAAAATCTTATAAAAAGTTTATTTCTATAGAAATTTCTGTCAAAATTTTATTTTTATTGAGAATTTTATCAAAGTTTCATTTCTATAGAAAATTTTGTCAACATTTTATGTGTATAGAAAATTTTGTCAAAATGATATTTCTATGGAAAATTTTGTCAAAAAGTTATTTCTATGGAAAATTTTGTCAAAATGTGATTTCTATAGAAAATGTTGTCAAAATTTTACTTCTATTGAAAATTTACTCAAAATTTTATTTCTATACAATTTTTTTTTCAAAATTTTATTTCTATAGAAAATTTTGCTAAAATTTTATCTCTATAGAAAATTTTGTAAACTTTTATTTCTATAGAAAATTTTGTCAAATTTTTTTTTCTATAGAAAATTTTGTCAACATTCTATATTTCTATAGAAAATTTTGTCAAAATTTTATTTTTATGGAGAATTATGTCAAAATGTTATTTCTATAGAAAATTTTGTAAAAATTTTAGTTCTTAAGAAAATTTTGTCAAAATTTTACTTCTATAGAAACATTTGTCAAAATTTTGTATCTATAGAAAATTTTTCTAAAATTTTATTTCTATTCAAAATTTTGTGAAAATTTTATTTCTGAAGAAAATTTCGTCAAAATTTTATTTCTATAGAAAAAAATCGACCATTTTTGGTACAATTCTACCTACTGTGGCAACCGTGCCCAGGTGTCACTAAAGTTGTAATGAATTCAACTCGTAAGCGTTTTATGTTCGTGTGCAGGATTATTTTCGTGAGCGTATTTTTCCGAAATTCATTATTCACGCACACTCACGAAGAAATTATTTTCGTGACTAACGCTCACAATGGACTGAATAGTCTAAGTGAGCCTGATACATCGGGTTGCCACCTAACCTAACGCTCACGCTCGGCATTTGGTTTGTTTATCACGCTCACGCACACGCACACCCTTGTCATTTCCGTGACTCATGATTTACGCGTGAATAACGAAAATTTTCTTGAGCCACGACAATTTCGTGTCCCGTGCATACCTCTAGTTAGGTATTATAAATAAAGCGTTTTGTCCCAAATACGTACATTTCTGACTCGATGTGCACAAAATTTGTTAGACTTCTACAAAATCTGTAGACTTAAAATTTAAGTCGGCTAATGTCCTTGGTTGGAACACAATGTTAGTAAAACAATATCGAAACATTTAAAACTGAAGCAATTATAAGAGACTTCGCAAAAGTGTTTTAAAGATTTATCGGTTGATATATATGTATTAGAAGTATAGGAAAATTGAAGTAATTTTTACAAATTTTCGACAAAGCAGCGGCGATTGTACAAGGAAAATTTTGGTATTTTGGTCATTTATGAAGAAATCAGAGAAACATATTTATGGGAGCTATATCTAAATCTGAACCGATTTCAACAAAAATTGGCATGTATATCGCGATCATGCCAATTTTGGCTTCTGGGGACATGTAAGTGCATATCGGGCAAAAGAATATATGGAAGCTAGATATAAATCTGTAGTGATTTCTTCAAAAATCAATAGGATTCTAAAGGGTGATACGGTCAAAATTTGGTCAATACAAACTTGACGTATTTCTTTCAATTTTGCATTTAAAAACCCTGAACACCCCTCATTTTGAAGGTGTGTGTGTAGAATGTTGCTCCTATTTTTATTTTGGAATTCACTCTTCAGTTGTCAAAATGCCGTCCAAGCAAGAACAGCAGCGTATCAAAATTTTGCTCGCGCATCGCGAAAATCCGAGCTACTCGCACGCAAAGCTGGCAAAATCGCTAAAAGTTGCCAAATCAACCGTTACAAATGTAATTAAAGTGTTTGAGGAACGTTTGTCGACAGCCAGGAAGTCTGGATCGGGGGGAAATCGAAAACCGGAAGCCGCTGAGACGACAAAGAGAGTTGCCGGTAGTTTCAAGCGAAAGCAGCATTTTCATAGCTTCCGGGACTGTCAACCAAGAAATTTACGTGAAAGAGTGTTTGAATAAACGTCTGCTGCCTTTCCTGAAGAAACACGGTTGTTCCGTACTGTGGTACGCTGCCAACAACGTGCAGGTGGTTCCCAAGGACAAGACCCTCCCAACACGCCAGAGCTCCGCCCAATTGAGAAATACTGGGCTATTGTCAAGCGGAACCTAAAGAAGACCAAAAACTGCTAGGGACGAGCAGCAGTTTAAGGCAAACTGGCTTTCTACGGCGAAGAAGGTGGACAAGGTGGCTGTAAAAAATCTGATGGCAGGTGTTAAGCGTGAGGCCCGGCAATTCGGATTTGGAAAAGCGAAAGCCTAACTGAATATTTTTCCTGAATTTTATACTAATTGAACTTTAAAAAGAAATTTAATTTGATTTTTTAAATAAACGATTTCACCGATTTACACGCGTTTTCCCTTGACCACATTTTGACCGTATCACCTTTATTAACATTCAAAGCACATACTTGTGGAAAATTTGAAGTCGATTAGATTAAAACTGCGACACACAAAAATGTTTTAACAGACAGACGTACATGGCTAGACCGACTCAGGGGCTAGCCCTGAGCATAATTGCCAAAGACACCATGTGCCTATCTTGTCTCCTTCTGGGTGTTGTACTTATACACTACCTTATAATACTCTGTTCCACAGTTTGGCACAGTGTATACAAAATTTAAAAAATATAACCGTTTACTTTGTTGCATTACATACCAGCCATGTGGTAGACAACTTCCTAAAGTTGTCTTTACTTTAAACAAGCTGCGTCTTTGGCTCGTAATCAATAACAAAGTGCAGTTCAAGCTCTTTAGATCCAAGTAAACTTTTTTTTGAGTGTACAAAACTATAAACACTATGACTCTTTAAATTACAAAAAAATTCTCTTCGGTTATGAATTCAAGAATTATTCAGACTCTAAGCTCTCTGTCACGAAAAGCAATTACGCTAAAATATTGAAACGAAATGGCATCTACCTGCAATGCACTTTTGCATTTGAAGCCATTTCGCAATTACGAATATTGTTGGCAAAATGAGAAAATAAAAAAATGAGGAACGCAAACTGTGAAGTCGTATGAAACTTTTCACGTACTGTTGCAAGTTTTTTGTTTGAGTGTGGGAAAGTTACTTGCGAAGTTAAAAGGTAGTACTTCAGGTGCAATTGGAGGGAACATATTGTTGTAGGATATACGTAAGCAGTGTGCCCTCACACACAAACACATACGGTCACACACATACTTAAAGTTCTCTTTCTCTCTTTTTTTTGTTTGGTTGGTAGGAAGTGCTTGCAGTAAAACTTGTAGCAAATACAATGTCAAAATATCGCAGCATTTGTTAGTTGGAGAATAAATCGTGCTCATAACGTGGTTACGGCATTAGGTCTTTCCTTATTGAGAATAAATTTTCCAAACGAAAATTTTACAGAAATTTTCAAGTGCTGTTCAAGAGTTATCCTAAGAGTATGCGATGTGTTTGGTTGACTGGATGACAATTTCCGTTTCCTCGAAATATTGTCGTTGAAGGTAGTGAAAAGCAAACTATATATTTGTTCAAATTGGCAAATCAATGGATTTCCTTTTCCTAACGAAGGACCAATATGGAAGAAATCACATTGAGACCAATTTAATAAGAGAATACGGGCTAACTTCATTATTTGATGACCTAAAACATGAGCATATAACATAATTTCATATTATTATTTGTTTTGGAGAAACCTACAAAATCTGATTTAAATCTTACCTCCAGAAAATTCATTTTAACACCAAATGCATTTGCTTACCCAGATTTAACTGGATTTCATTCCATGAGGGAGGATAGCGTTGGCTGCCAAACATACAACTCGTTAGAAAAAAAATGTTTCGTTTCCAATTAGTAACGCAAGCTTAAGTAGAATTCCATGTGTCTCGATCATATTCTCAACATATTTTTCATAATTTTCTTGGTCGAAGTTTTTCCCACAATTTCATACACATCACCTATAATAGGGGGAGCAATACAAAGTTGACCACTTGGATTGTAACATATTGAAATAAGAGGTTTCTTCTTGATTTCTGAATCAAAAAACCGACTTTTCGAACTTTCAACTTTTTAGAAATTTGGAAGAGTCGAATTTTTGAACTTTCAACTTTTTAGAAATTTGGAAGAGTCGAATTTTTGACATTTTATATATTTTTTTAATATACCCTCCACCGTTAACTTTTTCATTCCGTTTGTAACACATCGAAATATTGTTCCAAGACCCCATAAAGTATATACCCTACGGGAAATTGGTGCAAATTGCCACTGACGGACCTATCACAGAACTGGTACCTGTGCTCCAGTTAGTTGAAATTTTTAAATAGTCGTCATTTATTTATTTCCGTACTCGCTTGATACTAAAATCTTAGATCCATTTTCACATTTAGTGAAATAAAATGATCAGAATAACCTATTGTTTGACATATTTCAAAAGTTTTATTTTATTTTGGACTCGATTGGGCATCCCAAATTGAAACAGATTTCTAAGAGTTTGTCCGAGACTGGTTCCTGAGGACCTGTCTATGGGGTGTTCCTGCTAAATTGTCCCAAGACGTGTCCTAAAATGTAAATTTACCCCGTCAATGACAAACCCATGTTAAAGTGACCCGTCCCTTCCATACGTTTTGACCAGAACTGGGACTGGTTCATAAACACAAGGGACCAGTCCCGTAGCGGTTCTGTGGTTGATCCATTTCCCGTAGGGTATATTCTGGGTCGTGATGAAATTCTGAGTCGATTGAAGCATGTCCGTCCGTCCGTCCGTCTTTTGAAATCACGCTAACTTCCGAACGAAATAAGCTATTGACTTGAATAGTCGCACAAGTAGTTGTTATTAATGTAGGTCAGATGGTATTGCAAATGGGACATATCGGTCCACTTTTACGTATAGCCCCCATATAAACGGACCCCCAGATTTGGCTTGCGGAGCCTCTAAGAGAAGCATATTTCATCCGATCCGGCAGAAATTTGGTACATGGTGTTTGAATATGGTCTCTAACATCCATGCATAAATTGGTCCACATCGGTCCATAATTATATATAGCCCCCAGATTTGGTTTCCGGAGCCTCAAAGAGAAGCAAATTTCATCCGATCCCGCTGAAATTTGGTACATGGTGTTGGTATATGGTCTCTAACAACCATGCTAAAATTGGTCCACATCGGGCCATAATTATATATAGCCTCCATATAAACCGATTCCCAGATTTGGCTTGCGGAGCCTCAACGAGAAGCAAATTTCATCCGATCCGGCTGAAATTTGGTACATGGTGTTGGTATATGGTCTCTAACAACTATGCAAAAATTGGTCCACATCGGTCCATAATTATATATAGCCCGATATAAATCAATCCCCAGATTTGGATTGCGGAGCCTCTAAGAGTAGCATATTTCATCCGATCTAGCTGAAAATTGGTACATGGTGTAAGTATATGGTCTCTAGCAACCATGAAAAAATTGGTCCATAATTATATAAAGACCCCATATAAACCGATCCCCAGATTTGGTTTGCGGATCCTCTAAGAGTAGCATATTTCATCCGATCCGGCTGAAATTTGGTACGTGGTGTTAGTATATGGTATCTAGCAACCATGAAAAAATTGGTCCATATCGGTCCAAATTTATATATAGTCCCCATATAAACCGATCCCAAGATTTGACCTCCGGATCCTCTTAGAGCAGCAAAATTCATTCGATCAGGTTGAAATTTAGTACGTGGTGTTAGTATATGGTCTCTAACAACCATGCAAAAATTGGTCCATATCGGTCCATAATTATATGTCGCTCGCATATAAACCGATCCCCAGATGTGACCTCCGGAGCCTCTTACAGGAGCAAAATTCATCCGATCCGGCTGAAATTTGGTACGTGGTGTTAGTGTATGGTCTTTAAAAACCATGCAAGAATTGGTCCATATCGGTCCATAATTATATATAGCCCCCATATAAATCGATCCCCAGATTTGACCTCCGAAACCTCTTGGAGGAGCAAAATTCATCCGATTCGGTTGAAATTTAGTACGTGGTGTTAGTATATGGTCTCTAAAAACCATGCCAAAATTGGTCCATATCGGTTTTTAGTTATAGATAGCCGATCCCCAATAATCATAATCATGGTTGCCACTCGAGCCAAAAATAATCTACCAAAATTTTATTTCTATAGAAAATTTTGGCAAAATTTTATTTTTATAGAAAATGTGGTCAAAATTTTAGTTCTGTAGAGAATGTTGTCAACATTTTAATACTATTAAAAATTTTGTCAACATTTTATTTCTATAGGAAATTTTGTCAAAATTTTAATTCTATAGAAAAATTTGTCAAAATTTTATTTCTATAGAAAATTTGTCAAAATTTTATTTCTATAGAAAATTTTGTTAAATTTTTTTTTCTATAGAAAATTTTGTCAAAATTTTATTTCTATAGAAAATTTTGTCAAAATTTTATTTCTATGGAAAATTTTGCCAAAATTTTATTTCTATAGAAAATTTTGTCAAAATTTTATTTGTATAGAAAATTTTTGGCAAAATTTTATTTTTATAGAAAATGTGGTCAAAATTTTAATTCTGTAGAGAATGTTGTCAACATTTTAATACTATTAAAAATTTTGTCAACATTTTATTTCTATAGGAAATTTTGTCAAAATTTTATTTCTATAGAAAAATTTGTCAAAATTTTATTTCTATAGGAAATTTTGTCAAAATTTTATTTCAATAGAAAAATTTGTCAAAATTTTATTTCTATAGAAAATTTGTTAAAATTTTATTTCTATAGAAAATTTTGTTAAAATTTTATTTCTATAGAAAATTTTGCCAAAATTTTATTTCTATAGAAAATTTTGTCAAAATTTTATTTCTATAGAAAATTTTTGGCAAAATTTTATTTCTATAGAAAATGTTGTCAAAATTTTAATTCTGTAGAGAATGTCGTCAAAATTTTCATAACTTCTATAGAAAATTTTGTCAAAATTTTATTTCTATTGAAAATTTTGCCAAAATTTTATTTCTATAGAAAATTTTGTCAAAATTTTATTTGTATAGAAAATTTTTGGCAAAATTTTATTTTTATAGAAAATGTGGTCAAAATTTTAATTCTGTAGAGAATGTTGTCAACATTTTAATACTATTAAAAATTTTGTCAACATTTTATTTCTATAGGAAATTTTGTCAAAATTTTATTTCTATAGAAAAATTTGTCAAAATTTTATTTGTATAGGAAATTTTGTCAAAATTTTATTTCAATAGAAAAATTTGTCAAAATTTTATTTCTATAGAAAATTTGTTAAAATTTTATTTCTATAGAAAATTTTGTTAAAATTTTATTTCTATAGAAAATTTTGCCAAAATTTTATTTCTATAGAAAAATTTTGTGAAAATTTTATTTCTATAGAAAATTTTTGGCAAAATTTTATTTCTATAGAAAATGTTGTCAAAATTTTAATTCTGTAGAGAATGTCGTCAAAATTTTAATAACTTCTATAGAAAATTTTGTCAAAATTTTATTTCTATAGAAAATTTTGTCAAAATTTTATTTCTATAGAAAATTTTGTCAAACTTAATTATATACGTATTTAATAGGCCTTTTTTAGTTTAATGTACACCACGTATGGACTACCTTGCAATTTAGAAGACGGGCAAGTGTTACCGTAACGAAAGTAATTCGATTGTGGATGACAGTCTTCAATAGAAGTTTCTACGCAATCCATGGTGGAGGGTACATAAGCTTCGGCCTAGCCGAACTTACGGCCGTATATACTTGTTTTAATCTAATATAAACCATGTATATACACGGACGAAAAATACTGTTTCTCATATGTTTAGGTATAAAAATTATATGTTTGGAACTAAAATTTTTTAACACAATATTTGTAGGTGCAAGCATATAATGTTCATAAACTAGCATAACATGTTTGGGACATATATGTTAGAACATATTATGTTTAGGACATAAAATGTTTGTAAATTTTATATGCTTAGATGCAAACATAAAGGGTGGTTAAAATTTCAAGGGCCGATGTTGATTTGGAATAAAACACAAACTCAATTATGTATGGAACAAAATATCGGCCAAATGGTCGCCGCGACCTCGGAGGCACACCTCATCCGATGGTCCAAATTTTCGATGACGCTGAGGCATAATGGAGGTTCAGTGCCGTTAATGTGCCGAATTATCTCATCCTTTAGCTCTTGAATTGTTGCTGGCTTATCGACGTACACCTTTTCTTTCAAATAACCCCAAAGAAAAAAGTGCAACGGTGTCAAATCACATGATCTTGGCGGCCAATGACATCGCCATTACGTGAGATAACACGGCCATTGAATTTGTTGCGCAAAAGAGCCATTGTTTCGTTAGTTGTGTGGCAAGTGGCACCGTCTTGCTGAAACCACATATCGTCCACAACCATATCTTCCAATTCGGGCCATAAAAAGTTCGTTATCATCTCACGATAGCAAACACCATTCACAGTAACTGCCTGACCGGCCTCATTTTGGAAAACATACGGCCCGATGATGCTGCCAGCCCATAAACCGCACCAAACAGTCACTCTTTGTGGGTGCATTGGTTTTTCGACAATCACACTTCGATTCTCATTCGCCCAAATGCAGCAACTCTGTTTATTGACGAATCCACTGAGGTGAAAATGTGCCTAATCACTGAAGATGATTTTCTTCGAAAATTGATCATCCACTGTTGCCATTTCTTGGAACCATTTAACACGTCGTTGGATTGTGTATCTCTCCATGGCTCAAATTGGGTAAGTCTGAAATAGAGAAATATCATATAAAATTCGGAAAAAACTTGGCGTTTAGGTGTGACCCTTACAATTTAACCACCCTTTATATTAATTTAGAAATAGCCAATAAACATATGTGTGTTTAGAAAGAGAGACCTAGAGAGTATCCTGCAAGTAAAATAATGGAAGTAACCAATAGGCGCCTTAAAAATATATCCACACAAAAAAATTTTATTAAATTTTTTTTCTACCAGTGTATGCCCTAAGGTGAAACATAATATATGTGAATAATACAAACAATATCTTGTATGGACCAATCCTGAAAATATACATTCTTGAAGCAAAATATGTTTGAGGTATATGTTACAGAAGCGATTTTATTGAGGGTGTACTACGAGTAACTTACAATTTAGATGAAGTTTTAAGATATCTTGCTATCGGTAAGTATTACCACAACTCAGGTAATTCGATTGTGGATGACAGTCTTTAGTAGAAATTTCTACGCAATCCATGGTGGAGGGTACATAAGATTCTGTTTGGCCGAACTTACTTGTTACTTGTTATCCCTACTTTCCATTAATGCTCCATTTTTCATTTTATGTTGATTCTATCTCATAGAAAATGGGACTGATGACTCCATATGCAGGACCTATGGGAATTATGCTTCATTTATATCTTTTAATAAACACCAAACCATTTTAGTAGGTCATAGAGAATTGTAGTGCATACTGAATAGGGGAGTTTTGTTTGAAACAATGTGAAAAAAAAATCGCTTACTGCACTTTTATGCTCAACCAAAATTCAAGACTACCGAAGACATATGGTACTCCCAGGAAATTTTTATAGATTTTTTTTCATTTATTTTAGCTATAAATATGAATGAAGTTTTCGGTAAGTTAATGCCCTTTGTCTGTCGCATTCATTTGCCATTTTAATTTTATGCGAGAATTATTTAATGTCCCTTGAGGTCCTGCAGTCATTATGGTAATTTTCTTAGTGGCAAACATTTCACGGTCTCGTTGCTTTTTCTATGCAGGGAGAAACAAACAAAAAACAAAAGTAAGCGATAACCTAAGGACATTTCATTTAATATACAGTGGGAAGGACAAATTTAATAGAGTTAAGATATTTTTAGGGAATTTTTAAAATTATCTTGAAATAAAATGGAGCCAATAGCTTCAGTTTAGAAGAAAAATACCCTAAATATTTAAAATCCCTATTGCGGGACCTAGGGGAGGTTCAAAGAAAAGATAGCTTAGAGTTTTACGTCTATTATGGTCTTCATTTCAGGCGTACTTGATGAAACATAAGCCCTAAAGAAGATCGGTTCAAATGCTACGGTTCCTGGAAATAAATATAACGAAAATCCGATGAAAATCTGTAGATTTTTATCCCCATTGTCCCCCCAATGAAGACAAGAAGTAAAATTTAGTTTCGGGCAATTTGGATGATAAGCCCACATTCTTTTCTCTACAGAAGTTTAATTCGGAGACCGGTACATGTAGGACTATATTAAACACTTATCCAAATAAACCAAATTTTACGTATTGCTTTTGGGACTTAAAACACCTGTGGATTTCCAATATCAGAAAAATCGGATAAAAATTGCAGTATATGGATCCCAGAGAATTCAAATATGAATATCGGGGGCTATATAAAAACATGGTCCTATACACACCACATTAGGTCCCACTAGGTCTCTTTGGTGACCTAAAATACCTCCAAATTGTTGTATGTCAGACAAATCGTATTAAAATTGCGGTGTCTAGGAGCTCAAAATCGAAATCGGAAGATCAGCCTAGATATGCGCAAACGAAAACTTGAACCGATGTATACCATATTCTACACTTTTATTTGTGGCCCTATATACCTCTATAATTCGAAGTTCTGAAAAATTGGATAAAAAAAGGCGGTGTCTAAGAGGTCCAGAATTTAAATCGAGCGATCGATCTATGCAATAACATAGACCGATACACGCCATATTCGACACAACTATTTGTGGAATTCAAATATAAAAAAAATTGAAGTTTTCAATTTCAGTCAAATTGGGATGTCGGTGCTATAACAAAACATGGACCGATAGACACATTATTCGGCACGCTGATTCGTTGATATGAAATACCGCTAGAAAAAATTGCGGTGCCTAGGAACCTGAGTAGTCGAATCAGGGGATCGATCCCTATCGGGGCTATGCATCGATACACACTGTACTCAGAAATATTTCTAGCTTCGGAAATTCAAACAAATCGGCGGCCAAGAAGTTAAATCGTTATCATTTCTTAGATGGCCCTACAGCTTCTCCTTGATTTCATTAACTTTGAAAATTTTTTCAGAAGTATTAAAGCCAAGTTGACCTTAGTACAACGAATATTTCTTTCATGTTATGATACCCAATTTTAAGTTGAATCACTTTACTATAAGGACAAAACCATTTTATTGAAAAGTTTATCGGCTTTTGGACAAGGAAACAAACTTCATATTAGAGAAATGCGTCTTTTATGCTAAGCAAATTTCAGATTCGTATATTAAGGACATTAAATATTTGATCTCAAGTCATCGTTCTAAGAATGTGCAGCATTGATTTTGTATTAGTTCGTCAAGTTTAATGATATATATAAGTAGTTTGGATTTCATTAAAAAATAAATAAATAAAAAGAAACATTAAGAAAAAAAATGTATATACGGCCGTAAGTTCGGCTAGGCCGAATCTTATGTACCCTCCACCATGGATTGCGTAGAAACTTCTACGGAAGACTGTCATTCACAATCGAATTACTTGGGTTGTGGTATCTTAAACCTTTTTCACATCGTTTTCTAAATTGTGAGTTAGTCCATACGTGGTATATATTAGACAAAAAGTTATGTATAGTTAAGTCTACAAATAATTACGAATCGATATGGACTTTTTGCAAGGTACGTAGATAGCCAGAATTGAAATATGGGGGTCGCTTATATGGGGGCTATATACAATTATGAACTTGATATGGGCCAATTTTTGTGTGATTGGGGATCGATTTATCTGAGGGCTATATATAACTATAGACCGATATGGACCTAGTTAGGCATGATTGTTAACGGCCATATACTAGCACAATGTACCAAATTTCAACTGACACGGATGGAATTTGCTCCTCCAAGAGGCTCCAAAACCAAATCTCGGGATCGTGCTATATATGATTATGGTGGCTATATATGATTATGGACTGATATGGACCACTTTTGGCATGGTTGTTAAATATCATATACTACCACCACGTACCAAATTTCAACCATATCGGATGAATTTTGCTTCTCCAAAAGGCACCGGAGGTCAAATCTGGGGATCGGTTTATATGGGAGCTATATATAATTATGGACTGATAGGAACCAATTCCTGCATGGTTGTTGGATACCATATACTAACATCACGTACCAAATTTCAACCTAATGGGAAGAATTTTGCTCTTCCAAGGGGTTCCGGAGGTCAAATCTGGGGATCGGTTTATATGGGGGCTATATATAATTATGGACCGATGTGGACCAATTTTTGCATGGGAGTTTGGGGCCATATACTAACACTATGTACCAAATTTCAGCCGGATCGGATGAAATTTGCTTCTCTTAAAGGCTCAACAAGCCAAATCGGGGGTCGGTTTATATGGGGGCTATATATAATTATGGACCGATGTCACCCAATTTTTGCATGGTTGTTAGATACCATATACAAACACCATGTACCAAATTTCAGCCTGATCGAATGAAATTTGCTTCTCTTAGAGGCCTCGCAAGCCAAATTTGGGGGTCCGTTTATATGGGGGCTATACGTAAAAGTGGACCGATATGGCCCATTTGCAATACCATCCGACCTACATCAATAACAACTACTTGTGCCAAGTTTCAAGTTGATAGCTTGTTTCGTTCGGAAGTTAGCGTGATTTCAACAGACGGACGGACGGACATGCTTAGATCGACTCAGAATTTCACTACGACCCAGAATATATATACTTTATGGGGTCTTAGAGCAATATTTAGATGTGTTACAAACGGAATGACAATGTTAATATACCCCCCATAAAAAATATATACGGTCGTAAGTCCGGCCAGTCCGTATGTTATGTACCCTCCACCATCGAAACTTCTACTAACGATTTTCATTCACAATCGAATTACTGGGTTGTAGTAATACTTGGCGATGACAAGGTACCTTAAAACTTCCTAACATCGTCTTCTAAATTGTAAGTTAGTCCATACGGGGTGTATATTAGACAAAAAAGGAGGAATTCTGCTGTTGATCGGTATGTAAAGGAGAGTCTATAAATAATTACGAACCGATATGAATTTTTGCGCAGTAATTAGAGAGCCAGAAGTAAAATATGGGGATCGGCTTATATGGGAGATATATATTTCAACCGTCATGGACCAATTTTTAGCAAGATCAAATGAAATTTTCTTATCCAGGAGTCTCAAGAAGTTAAATCTGGGGATCTTTTGATCTGGGTGCTATATACAACTGTAGACCGATATAGGTCAATTTTTGCATGGTTGTTAGTGTCCATATACTAACACAAGATACAAAACATAAAAAGTGTCGACTAAATCGGATTAAATTATCTCCTCCAATAGTCTCCTGAGGTCAAATCTGGAGATCCGTTTATATGGAGGCTATATATAATTATGGACCGATATGGACCAATTTTTGCATTGTTATTAGAGACCATATACTAACACTACGTACCAAATTTCAACTGAATGGGATGAACTTTGCTCCTCCAATAGGTTCCGGAGGTCAAATCTGGGGATCGGTTTATATGGGGGGCTATATATAATTATGGACCGATATGGACAATTTTTGCAGAGACCATATACTAACACCACGTACCAAATTTCAAACGGGTCGAATGAATTTTGCTCCTCCAAGAGGCTCCGGAGGACAAATCTGGGGATCGATTTATATGGGGACTATACGTAAAAGTGGTCCGATACGGCTCACTTGCAATATCATCTGACCTAGGTCAATAACAACTACTTGTGCCAAGTTTCAAGTCGATAGCTTGTTTCGTTCGGAAGTAAGCGTGATTTCAACAGACGGACGGACGGACATGCATAGATCGACTCAGAATTTCACTACGACCCAGAATATATATACTTTATGGGGTCTTCGAGCAATATTTTGATGTGTTACAAACGAAATGACAAAGTTAATATACCCCCATCCTATGGTGGAGAGTATAACAATATTTGAAGCAATGATTATAAACTTTCTTTTAGTTAAAATATTATTATATTAAAGTAAGTCCTCCTTAATATTGTGTAAATTGCGTGTACTAAAATTAAGTTAGCATAATCTTCAATGTTAGGTTAATATTTCTTTCAGTGCAGGTCAAAAACCCCTACCGTGAAAAATTAGTATATAAATAAGCTCGTTATTAAATATTTTGTTCTAAGTATTTTTTTATAAAATAAGCTCGAATAAATATTGTAATAATTTCTAGTTTAAATGATTGGGACATTGAACCAGCCTGCATTGATATCAGGCTAACAAAAAAATAGTAAGCTACGAGGAGCCCGTCGTAAATAAGGAAAAAAACATTACTAATATTGTCGTTAGAATTGTTGTTGTGTCCTTAGAAACCAGTTTCATATAAAGGGTGATTCTTTTGAGGTTAGGATTTTCATGCATTAGTATTTGACAGATCACGTGGGATTTCAGACGTGGTGTCAAAGAGAAAGATGCTCAGTATGCTTTGACATTTCATCATGAATAGACTTACTAACGAGCAACGCTTGCAAATCATTGAATTTTATTACCAAAATCAGTGTTCGGTTCGAAATGTGTTTCGCGCTTTACGTCCGATTTATGGTCTACATAATCGACCAAGTGAGCAAACAATTAATGCGATTGTGACCAAGTTTCGCACTCAGTTTACTTTATTGGACATTAAACCAACCACACGAATGCGTACAGTGCGTACAGAAGAGAATATTGCGTCTGTTTCTGAGAGTGTTGCTGAAGACCGTGAAATGTCGATTCGTCGCCGTTCGCAGCAATTGGGTTTGTGTTATTCGACCACATGGAAGATTTTACGCAAAGATCTTGGTGTAAAACCGTATAAAATACAGCTCGTGCAAGAACTGAAGCCGAACGATCTGCCACAACGTCGAATTTTCAGTGAATGGGCCCTAGAAAAGTTGGCAGAAAATCCGCTTTTTTATCGACAAATTTTGTTCAGCGATGAGGCTCATTTCTGGTTGAATGGCTACGTAAATAAGCAAAATTGCCGCATTTGGAGTGAAGAGCAACCAGAAGCCGTTCAAGAACTGCCCATGCATCCCGAAAAATGCACTGTTTGGTGTGGTTTGTATGCTGGGGGAATCATTGGACCGTATTTTTTCAAAGATGCTGTTGGACGCAACGTTACGGTGAATGGCGATCGCTATCGTTCGATGCTAACAAACTTTTTGTTGCCAAAAATGGAAGAACTGAACTTGGTTGACATGTGGTTTCAACAAGATGGCGCTACATGCCACACAGCTCTCGATTCTTTGGCCATTTTGAGGGAAAACTTCGGAGAACAATTCATCTCAAGAAATGGACCGGTAAGTTGGCCACTAAGATCATGCGATTTGACGCCTTTAGACTATTTTTTGTGGGGCTACGTCAAGTCTAAAGTCTACAGAAATAAGCCAGCAACTATTCCAGCTTTGGAAGACAACATTTCCGAAGAAATTCGGGCTATTCCGGCCGAAATGCTCGAAAAAGTTGCCCAAAATTGGACTTTCCGAATGGACCACCTAAGACGCAGCCGCGGTCAACATTTAAATGAAATTATCTTCAAAAAGTAAATGTCATGGACCAATCTAACGTTTCAAATAAAAAACCGATGAGATTTTGCAAATTTTATGCGTTTTTTTTTTTTAAAAAGTTATCAAGCTCTTAACAAATCACCCTATAGTTATCACAGAAATTGTTGTTGACTAGAAACAAGACATTATGTGATCATTCGCCAATCAGGTGAATTCAGCAATATCTTTAAAAATAGATTTCGATTTGTTGGTACATTAGTGTAGTAACAAATCGAAATCTGAAAATTAGATTAAGGGATTGTTAAGTTATACGAAAGATGATGCACAGTGCGGGTGAAAAATGGTTAAATTTGGGAAGAATAATTCTCGTATGTAAATTTCATAAGAAATTAACATAAAAGAACCAAATTGAATCATCTCTCGCTAAAGACTATGGAAATGTGTAGTGGCCAACACTGAAAGATATATGTATAGCCAGGCTTGCGAGATGGGTATCTGGCATTTTCTTTTCAGTAACTTAATGATGTCAATTCCCCTAATCTTCCTGTCCAATAAGCTCGAATAAATAATAATAATTAATAATAATTTTTAGTTTAAATGTTTTGGACATTGAACCAGCCTGCATTGATATCAGGCTAACATAAAAATAACAATAATTACTGATACAATATTTTTGAAAATATTTTATATTGCAAAATTCCCTTTTAACCCCTCTATCACTATGAATATTAAAAAAAAATAATTAAAGTTCCCATTTACTGTAAAAAAATAATGAACAAATTATTAAGATTATTTAAAAGTTTTCTTCACTAATAATAATAAAAATGAATCGAATTAACTCTGGGGGAATACAATTTAATTTAAACGAAGGAAACCCCCAACAAGAAAAAAACTTTTTAATATAATTTCACAGGAAACAACATTAAATCTAAAAATCTCTACAAAGCTTTAAGGAAAATATTCATGACATGTTTGTCCTTTTTGCTTAAAGCCATGTTGATGAGTGTTAGCAGTGTGGTTGTTTTTTTTTTTCTGTTTTATTGTCCTACACTCTAAGAATACCGAGGTCGAGAATAGAGGGAAAAAATCATTATAATTTTCCTGAAATGTTATTCCAGTTACCTGTGTTTGTTTTGTCCTTTTTGCTTTTTTCCTCTTGCTTCAAAAAGGGCAAAAAGGAGGACAGCCAGTCTCCTTATGGGGCAGTGATTTTTAATGCCTTAAAGAAATTCAAGTATGGTATGGCAGCAACCTTTTGGCCTAGCTAAAAATCTAATAAGTATATTATGGATAATTTCAAACTTGGTCGTCTTCTCCCCCCAACCCTCCTGGTAAGATTCGGTCGGCCACGAACTTTTTTGTTAAAAAAAATGTTACTCTTGATTTGAGGTTGTTTTTGTCTGTTTTTTGCTAAAGGAAATTTTCTGACCTATACCCAACTCCTACAGTGAAGTCAGAATCACTTCGTGTAAAATGTGAATGACATCAAGCAAAATCGTTTCTTTATTCTTTCTACCATTAGCCCTTTGGCTTAAGTTTGTGACAAAAACAAGCTGGAAACCTTCAGGAGCTGCAAAGAGTGGAATTCGTTTCGTATGCGAGTGGAATGGAATGGCCAAGGAAAATATGTTACAATGGTTTGAGAGGGGGCAAAATGTCATTTTTAATTTATTTCAAGATTTGCTTATTTTCTTTGGTTTGGTTTTCGACTACAAAACAATTTTCAACCTTATACCGGCTACGTGCATTTACTTTTTCCCCTGGAAATGTTCTTTTTATGTTACATTGGCCCCTCCAACTTTGCAAGGAGTTTGATAGTAAATAAGAACTAAGTTTGCTATGGTGTTGAGTTTTATTTTTTTCGAAGCATTTCTGGTTTTGTTGGCATTCGAGGTGAGTCAGGAAATGGAAAGGAAAATATTATTGGCCTCAAAGATAGCAATGATAATTATTTTATTTTTTTTTTAATTATTAAATTTAACCAAAATCGCCCTTGGTTAAATCAAATAAAATTATCGTCTCCCTGACTACTCGAGATTTAAATTCTGTAAATTTACACAGGTCAGTTTTAAATATGTTTGCGTCTTCTATGTAGTCAGGAATTAAAATCCGGTGATCCGTGACTGTGCCAAATTTCAAAAAAAACCGATGGAAGGACGGACATCGTTTGGTTTACCCACCATATATAAACTAATATATTCGAAAATTGTCCTATAGTTCTCAAAAGTATACATTCCTAATTTTATCTCTTAGATGTATTTATGAAATTTCCTTTACTTTTCATTCCACACTCTCAACCATTGTTCGTTTGTCATAACTTTTTAAAAAGACCTAAACAAGTTATGCGACCACGCTGCAAAACATAAATGCGACAGGAAAATAATAAAAAAAAAGCAACGGAATCCCCAAAAACACCTTAGGCTTCAAAATCTGTCCAAACAAGTGGAGAAAACTGCCAAAAGACCTGCAGCTGTCAGGAAAAGTGACATCTAAATTAGGAGGGAGTCATGACACGAACACACACACAATCGTACTTACTGTGCCGCAGCGATATGGAAACATTAAGCGAAATGGTGAGACCCATGGATATATTGGCCAAATAAAAAAAATACGAAAGTTTTAGTTGTGACCCCATGGTGGGGAAGATTGCAAAAGTGCTCTTTGTACACTTCATCCAACGATGATGGTGCCTCAAATTAGATGTTAAGCTAATGCAAAGAGAAAGTTGACAACTGTTCTCTCCTTTAGCTGTAGGGGATAATATTTATTCTGTTCCATTTCTTAAAACTAATTATTTAATTTTTTTTATTATAATTATTATGCTGTAGTAAGTGTTATGATAAGATGGGGACAACAGTCATTAGATTAGCTTCTGAAACTAAAAATGATATGATTTTAATTTTCTAGGAAAATATGAGTGACCACAGGAACTCAACTACACTCCAAAAAAAAAAAAATAGTAATAATAATAATAATAATAATAATAATAATAATAATAATAATAATAATAATAATAATAATAATAATAATAATAATAATAATAATAATAATAATAATAATAATAATAATAATAATAATAATAATAATAATAATAATAATAATAATAATAATAATAATAATAATAATAATAATAATAATAATAATAATAATAATAATAATAATAATAATAATAATAATAATAATAATAATAATAATAATAATAATAATAATAATAATAATAATAATAATAATAATAATAATAATAATAATAATAATAATAATAATAATAATAATAATAATAATAATAATAATAATAATAATAATAATAATAATAATAATAATAATAATAATAATAATAATAATAATAATAATAATAATAATAATAATAATAATAATAATAATAATAATAATAATAATAATAATAATAATAATAATAATAATAATAATAATAATAATAATAATAATAATAATAATAATAATAATAATAATAATAATAATAATAATAATAATAATAATAATAATAATAATAATAATAATAATAATAATAATAATAATAATAATAATAATAATAATAATAATAATAATAATAATAATAATAATAATAATAATAATAATAATAATAATAATAATAATAATAATAATAATAATAATAATAATAATAATAATAATAATAATAATAATAATAATAATAATAATAATAATAATAATAATAATAATAATAATAATAATAATAATAATAATAATAATAATAATAATAATAATAATAATAATAATAATAATAATAATAATAATAATAATAATAATAATAATAATAATAATAATAATAATAATAATAATAAACTTCCTAACACCGTAATATATACCACATAGTCCATACGTGGTATATATTAAACTAAAAAAGGTCGATTAATTACGTATATAATTAAGTTTAAAGTTTCTATAGAAATAAAATTTTGACAACATCAAATTTTGACAACATTTTCTATAGAAGTAAAATTTGGAAAAAAATTTCTATAGAAATAAAATTTGGAAAAAAATTTCTATAGAAATAAAATTTGGAAAAAATTTTCTATAGAAATAAAATTTTGACAAAATTTTCTATAGAAATTAAATTTTGACAAAATTTTCTATAGAAATAAAATTTTGACAACATTTTCTATAGAAATAACTTTTTGACAAAATCTTCTATAAAAATAAAATTTTGGTAGATTATTTTTGGCTCGAGTGGCAACTATGATTATGAATCGATATGGACCAATTTTTGTGTGATTGGGGATCGGCTATATATAACTATAGACCGATATGGACCAATTTTGGCATAGTTATTAGCAGCCTAATACTAACACCACATTGCAAATTTCAACCGGATCGGATGACTTTTGCTCCTCCAAGAGGCTCCGGAGATCAAATCTTGGGAACGGTTTATACGGGAACTATATATAATTATGGACCGATATGGACCAATTTTGGCATGGTTGTTAGAGACCATATACTAACACCACGTACCAAATTTCAACCGGATCGGATGAATTTTGCTTCTCTAAGAGGCTCCGTAGGTCAAATCTGGGGATCGGTTTATATGGGGGCTATATATAATTATGGACCGATATGGACCACTTTATGCATGGTTGTTGGAGACCATATACTAATACCATGTACCAAATTTCAGCCAGATCGGATGAAATTTACTTTCTTAGAGGATCCGCAAACCAAATTTGGGGGTCCGTTTTTATGGGGGCTATACGTAAAAGGGGACCGATATGGTCCATTTGCACTACCATCCGACCTACATCTATAACAATTACTTGTGCGAAGTTTCAAGTCTATAGCTTGTTTCATTCGGAAGTTAGCGTGATTTCAACAGACGGACGGACGGGCATGCTTAGATCGACTCAGAATTTCACCACGACCCAGAATATATATACTTTATGGGGTCTTAGAGCAATATTTCGATGTGTTACAAACGGAATGACAAAGTTATTATACCTCCCCATCCTATGGTGGAGGGTATAAAAATATATTAGAGATTATGAATTTTCTTTTAATTTGTAATTTAATAATTCAAGGTGTTCAAGGAGAATAAAACTAAGAAAAATATTTTCAGTCTAATAAGAAAATAATTATCTTTAACATGTGGCTTACTGACTGCATTATGTCGATAATACAGTTGTTGTCTTTTATATTCCACATGGTGATTACACTTTGCTGGTATTCTTTGAACTTTTAGTCACAAGTTCATCATTGACTGAAACTTTAATTATGAATGGCATCAAAGGAGTTGAATATTGTACATATTAACCGCAATCATTGTAGTTTTCAATTACGCTTCTATTTTCTTGTTTGTCATAGAGATTCAAATGCCTTTCAAAGACGAATCTGTTCTGTAATTAGCCAAGTAAGTCAACCAGTCTGTCTGCTATTATATTCGCTAATTTGTAGCTTGTCATAGCAAACGCCACTTCAATGAAGGATAATCATACGCTTGAGATAATTTTTAGTTTAATAATGACAGTACTTGCGACGACTATCAAGTAGTTATAGTTCATTGCTTTCTGCGTTTGTAAGAACGTTGGTTTTTGCGGATTGTTAGCCCATATAAATTTAAAAATAAAATAAATTAATAACCATAGGTATTATAAATGAAATGGGTGTCCTTAATTTACTTTTTAGAGCCTAGATTTTAGAGCCTGCTCCACACTGTGGAACAGGTTATTATAGGTTAGTGCATATGTTTGCAACACCCAAAAGGAGACGAGATAGACACATGGTGTCTTTGGCAATAATGCTCAGGGTGAGTCCCTGAGTCGATCTAGCCATGTCCGTCTGTCTGTGAACACATTTTTGTGATCAAAGTCTAAGTCGCAATTTTCGTCCAATCGATTTCAAATTTGACACACATACTTATTGTGGGTCAGAATAGAACCCTATTGATTTTGGAAGAAATCGATTAAGTTTGATATAGCTGCCATATATATCTTTCGTCCGATATCTACCAATATGGCCCCAGAAGCCAGAATTGAAGTTTGATTTGCTTTAAATTTTGCACAAGGAAGTGTATCGAATTTGGTTAAAATCGGTTCAGATTTAGATATAGCTCCCATGAATATGTTTATCTGATTTCGGTAAAAATTGGCAAAATACCACATTTTCCTTGTAAGATCGTCACTGTTTTGTAGAACTTGTAAAAATGCCTATACTTCTAATACATACACACAAAAAAATAGTTCATTTATGTTATGAATAGTGTTCCCAAAAATTTTCCAAACACGGAATTCATAAATTGTATGAAAAAAGTTCATAAATTAAAAAATACAGGTTTTCATTGAATACGAGTGTATATATAATATTTATGAAATTTGTAATATTATAAATGAAGTATACATAATTTTCGACATTGCAAAATATGTATTTTTACATAAGATATATTAATGCATTAAATATATCTCTTCTTTTCTTTTCGATTTTCCCTTAATTATTAATTGGTCAAAATGTATGAACTCATTTATTAAAAACCGCATTAAAGTCCTGCGAGTAAAAAACATTTTATACTATTTTTTATTAGTTATAAATATGACCACCAATACTTCCAGTTAATTAATAAAATTGTTTTATTTCGTCAACCTTTTTCAACAATAAATAATATTTGAATCGCGACGGCGACTCAAACTGCACTGAAAAAACACAGTAAAGCCACGAGTTGCCTTCAAAAGCGTTATGTTTGGTTTTTGTCTTGTATTGTATGCTTGTATTGTATACATATGAGAGTAACTCTATGTTGTGGCTCTCTCATGCTAAGAGAAAACCGGTATTTCTGGATATATTATGTAAAGTTTCATTAATTTTATGGAAGAATCCATAGGTATTATTAAAAATTGCTTAATTTAATAACAAGTACTTACGAATATAAAAAATACATCAATTTCATGAAAGAGTCCATACATTTTTAAAAATGTACACATTTATGTACAAATTCATATTTTATTATACCCTGCTCCACACTGTGGAACAGGGTATTATAAGTTAGGGCATATGTTTGCAACACCCTGAAGGAGACGAGATAGACACATGGTGTCTTTGGCAAAAATGCTCAGGGTAGGCTCCTGAGTCGATATAGCCATGTCCGTCTGTCCGTGAACACATTTTTGTAATCAAAGTCTAGGTCGCAGTTTTAGTCCAATCGACTTCAAATTTGGCACAAGTATGTGTTTTGGCTCAGAATAGATCCCTATTGATTTTGGAAGAAATCGGATCAGATTTAGATATAGCTCCCATATATATATTTCGCCCGATATGGACTTATATGGCCCCAGAAGCCAGAGTTTTACCCTAATTTGCTTAAAATTTTGCACAAGAAGAACAATTAGTACTATAGTCAAGTGTGCCAATTTTTTTGAAATCGGTTCAAATTTAGATATAGCTCCCATATATATCTTTCGCCCGATATGGACTAATACGGTCCCAGAAGCCAGAGTTTTACCCCATATAGCTTTCGCCCGATTTACACTCATATGACCACAGAGGCCAATTTTTTGCTCCGATTTAGTTGAAATTTTGCACAGGGAGTAGAATTAGCATTGTTGCTATGCGTGCCAAATTTGGTTGAAATCGGTTCAGATTTAGATATATCTCCCATATATAGCTTTCGCCCGATTTACACTCATATGACCACAGAGGCCAATTTTTAACTCCGATTTAGTTGAAATTTTGCACAGGGAGTAGAATTAGCATTGTAGCTATGCGTGCCGAATGTGGTTGCAATCGGTTCAGATTTAGATATAGCTCCCATATATATGTTTTTTTTTAATTTTTTAATTTCGACAAAAATGACCAAAATACCAAGACTTTCCTTGTAAAATCGCCAAGTAAAATCGAAAAGTTGTAAAAATTACCCTAATTTTTCTAAATTTCTAATACATATATATCGAGCGATAAATCATAAATAATTTTTTGTGAAGTTTCCTTAAAATTGCTTCAGATTTAAATGTTTCCCATTTTTTTTTATTAATATTGTGTTCCACTTTAGTGCATTAGCCGACTTAAATTTTGAGTCTATAGATTTTATAGAAGTCTATCAAATTCTGTCCAGATCGAGAGATATTTAAATGTATGTATTTGGGACAAACTTTTATATATAGCACCCAACACATTTGACGGATGTGATATGGTATCGAAAATTTAGATCTACAAAGTGGTGCAGGGTATAATATAGTCGGCCCCGCCCGACTTTAGACTTTCCTTACTTGTTTTTTACTAACATAGTGTACCATCCCAAGGCTAATGCCTTTAAATTTGAAGTCTATAGATTAAAAATTTTGTTCAGATGGAGTTAGATTTAAATGTATGTATTTGTGACAAAACCCTTTATATATAGCACCCAACACATTTGACGGATTTGATATAGTATCGAAAATGTGGATTTACAAAGTGGTGCAGGGTATAATATAGTCGGCCCCGCCCGACCTTAGACTTTCTTTACTTGGTTTTGCTAACATTGTGTTCCAC